>NC_084478.1:56078139-56688139 GCF_027409185.1 Cynocephalus volans
GGCTCCCTTGTCAAAACTCAATTGAACATAGATGCATAGGTTTATTTCTGGACTCCCAATTCTATTCTATTTATCTATATGTCTATTCTTATGCCAGTACCACAGTTTTGATTACTGTTTCTTTGTAGTAAGTTTTGAAATCAGGAAGTGTGAGCCCTCCAACTTTGTTCTTTTTCAAGATTGTTTTGACTATTAAGGGTCTCTTTCAATTCCATATGAATTTTAGGATCAGCTTTTCTATTTCTGAGGAAAAGTCCATTGGGATTTTGATAAAGATTGTATCGAGTATGTAGATCACTTTGGGGAGTATTGCCATCTTAATAATGTTAAGTCTTCCAGTTCATGAACATATGATCTTGCTACAGTTTCAATGTAGTGGCCTCTCAAAAATTCATGTTGCAACCTAATCACCAAGGTGATGATATCAGAAGGTAGGATCTCTGGGAAGCGATTAGGTCATGGGGGCTCCTCCCTCATAAATGGATTAGGTAGAGCCCCTATAAAAAAAAAAAAAGCCCTACCCCTATTAGGTAGGACTCGTGGGACTGGGTTCATTCTCTTTCATTATTCTGCCATGTTAGGACACAGTGTTCTTCCCCTCTGGAGGATGCAGCCCTCACCAGACACCATATCTGCCAGCACCTTAATCTTAGACTTCCCAGCCTCCAGAACTGTGAGAAACAAATTCCTGTTCTTTATAAATTACCCAGTCTACAGTGTTATAGCAGCACAAACAGACTAAGACAGATGTCTTCCCATTTATTTGGATCTTTTTTACTTTATTTCAGCCATATTTTGTAGTTATCAATATACAAGCCTAGCACTTCCTTGGTTAAACCTATTCCTAAGTATTTTATTATTTTTGAAGTTATTGTAAATAGAATTGTTTTCTTAATTTCATTTTGTAAAAAATAGAGGGTTTTTTTAGAGCAGTTTTAGCTTCACAGCAAAGTTGAGCAGAAAGTACAGAGAGTTCCCATTTACCCACTGCCCCTACACAGTCACAGCCTCCCCCAACATCAGCATCTGGCACCAGATTGCTACATTTTTACAATCAATGAACCTACATTAACACCTTATTATCACCCACAACCAATAGCTTACATTAGGGTTCACTCTTGGTGTTGTACATTCTACAGGTTTGGACAAATGTATAATGACATGAATCCACCATTCTATGATCATACAGAATAGTTTTACTGCCCTAAAAATCCTCTGTGCTCTGCTTATTCATCCCTCCCTCCCCTCTAGCCCTTGGCAACCACTGATCTTTCTACTGTCTCCATAGTTTCATCTTTTCCAGAAAGTCATGTAGTTGGAATCATATAGTATGTAGCTTTTTTGAAGTGGCTTTTTTCACTTAGTAATGTACATTTAAGTTTCCTCCATGTCTTTTCAAGGCTTGATTGCTCATTTCTTTTTAGTGCTGAATAATATTCCATTGTCTAGATGTACCACAGTTTATCCATTCACCTACTGAAGGACATCCTGGTTGCATCTAAGTTTTGGAAATGACAAATAAAGCTGCTGTAAATATCCATGTGCAGGTTTCTATGTAGACATAAGTTTTCAACTAATTAGGGTAAATATCAAGGAGTGCAATTGCTGGGTCATATGGTAAGGTAAATTTAATCTTGTAAGAAAGTGTCAGACTGTCTTCCAAAGTTGCTGTACCATTTTACATTCCCACCAGCAGTGAATGATAATTCCTATTGCTCCACATCTTTGCCAGCATTTGGTGTTAGTGTTTTGGATTTTAGCCAGTCTAATAGGTGTGTAATTGTATCTTGTAATTGTTTTAATTTGCAATTCCCTAATGACATACGATGTTGAGCATCTTTTAGTATGATTATTTGCCATCTGTATATTTTCTTTGGTGAGGTATCTGTCCAGATCTTTTGCCCATTTTTAAATCAGGTTGTTCATTTTCTTATTGTTGAATTTTAAGAGTTCTTTGTATATTTTGGATAACAGTCCTTTATCAGATACGTCTTTCACAAATTTTTTTCTCCCAGCCTGTGGATTGTCTTCTCATTCTCTTAACTTAATTTCGCTTTTAGATTGTTCACTGCATGTTTACAGAAATACAACTGATTTTTGTGTGTTGATCTTGTATCCTGCAACTTTGCTGAATTCACATCAATTAAAGAACTTGCAAACTATAGAAAGACCCAAGTCAAACTGACTTTTACAATAGGGATATTTATTGGCTCACATAATTTAAAAATCCAGTGGGCTTCAGGCATAGTTTTATCAAAACTCTGGCTCCATTTCTCTGTACTTCTGCACCTATTCCATGCTCAGGTTGACTTCCCTTGTGGTTGTAGATGCGTGCTAACAGAAATTGAGTCTTCTTGCTTCTTCAGTCACATCCAGGAAAAGAAAGAGAGCATGTTCCTTCCCTCAAAAGTCCTGAGCATCTCTGATTGGATCATCCCCTGTCACTGTGATGAATGAAATGGAATTGCTGATTACCTTTGGCCATGGAGGTACGGATAGATTCATACCCACCTAAATTGCATGGTTGCTACATAATGGAGGTAGAGAGGGGGAAGGGAAAGATCCTTAGAGGAAAATCTTAGTGTTGTTAAGAAGGGTAAAGGGAGTGTCCATCAAACTCATGAAATTTGCTCAGTGCCATGCAGTATTTAAAGAATATTTGTTGAGTGAATGAATGAGAAACCTGCTACTCCTCTCACTGATGTGAAGTTGTCTGGGACTGTGGCAGTCTCTCTCACGGTAGTAACCAACTCTTCAACCTCTGGAAATCCCCTCTGAGATACCTGGCTCTTCTATGGGGAGGAAAGAATTCTGTCTACTGGACCTATAACTTTTCTGATTTCTGGGCAGCAAGACCCTAGCAGAATAGACCCCAAGAACTGAGAACACTGGAGAATCCACATATTAAAAATGAGCAGGGTGGGCCTTGCAAATTAATGGTGTGGCTTTGAAGTCCTCATCCACAAATTGTTCCCCAGGCCTGGTACCTGACATTCTACCATTAGAAATTTACTCCTCCAGTTTAAGTTTAAAATACCTTTTTACCTTCAATATTGTCCCCCTCAGACTAGGGCATTGGCTTGCAAGCAAGCATCCCAACTGATAGAGCAGGAGTGTCCAGCTTTGTAGAGTCCAAACAATAGCAACACTGATGAATTCTGAAGAGGATGTTCAGTGATAAAGGATAACCTACACCAGAGAGACAAAGTCAGGGATAGGGGTCTCAGGAGCCTCATGACCTAAATTATGAAAACTTACTTCTCTTCTCTTTCTAGACATCCAGCATGGGTCCGGTTTCATTGGTTATAGACTCAGCCTCTTCTCTGATTGACACCAAGATCCACTGTGGCAGGAAGTATTTTCCAACAATATCTCCTGTCTCACATATTCTTCTAGAATCTTGACACTCTTGCATCAATAAGTTGAGTGTATGACACTTACCCTTGAACAAAGGGTGGCCTTTGTTACTGCCTCAACTAGTAGAGTGTGGTGGAAATGATGCTATGTGAATTGTGAGGCTGGGTCATTAAAAATATAATGCACATTTGTGCATTACATAAATGTCTCTCTTGGGACACTTGCTCTTGGAATCCAGCTACCACACTGTAAAGAAGACCAAGCAACCCATGAAGAGGAACCAAGGCTCCCAACCCACAGCCCCAGCTGAGCTTACAGCCAACAGCCAGTACCAACTTGCCAGTCATATAAGAGAGACATCTTGAAAGTCAATTCTTGTAGTAAGCAGCATCTAAGTGGCCCTCAGTGATGGCATTCATGTTCTTGTGTAACCCCCTCCCCCTGAATGGAAATGAGACTGAATACCTAGCTTCTAACAAATAGAGTACAGCAGAAGTGATAGAACGATGCTTTCAATGTTAGGTTTTAAAAGGGCTGTGGCATCAGTCATATCTCAATAAAGAGGGAAAAGAAGACTGTGGCTTCTAATTTGGACACTGTCACACATTCTCTCTGTCTTGCATTGCTTGCCTGGGGAAGTCAGCTGTCATGTTATGAGGCGGCCCTGTAGAGAGGCCCATGGGGTGAGAAACTGAGACCTGCCATCAACCGTGTGAGTGAGCTCTGAGGTAGATTCTTCCATCAGTTGGGCCTTCAGAGGGGAACACAACTCCAGCTGACAGCTCGACTGCAACCCCATGAGGCACCTTGAGCCAGAGGCACCCAGCTGAAAAGAGGCACCCAGATAAACTGCACACAGATTTCTGACTCAGAGAAACTGTGTGAGATAGTAAATGTTTGTTATTTTAAGCCACTTAGTGTTGGGGCAATTTGTTAGGCAGCAATTGATAAGTAAGGCAATCTTTTATTCTCCAGTCAATACGGCCCAGCTGAAGCTGCATGGAGGAGAGACTAGATGTCCCCACTGAGCTCCACTCTAATTACAGAGTTGTGAGCAAAATTAATAATTGCTGGGGTTTCTAACCTGCTAGGTTTTGGAATACTTTGCTATGCAACTATAGTCCACTTTTTCTCATTCAAAGCTATATAACAGATGCTGGAGAAACAAAGCAATAAACAAACCAAGCCAACTCTTATCTACTATAGTCTAGTGTGTCAGTCTGCTAGGGCTGCTGTAATGAAAGGCCATAGACTGGGGGGCTTAAACAGCAGACATGTATTTTCTCACAGTTCTGGAGGCTGGAAGTCCAAGATCAAGGTGTCAGCAGGGTTGGGTCCTGCTGAGGTCTTTCACCTTGACTTATAGATGGCCATCTTCTCTCTGTCTTCACATCTTTTTCCCTCTGTGTATGTCTGTGTCCTAATCTCTTCTCCTTTTAAGGACACTGGTCATATTGGATTAGGGTGACCCCATGACCTCATTTTCAGTTAATCATCTCTTTACAGACCCTATCTCTAAATACAGCCACATTCTGAGGTACTGGGGGTTAGGGCTTCAACATATAAATTTTTGGAGGACGCCATTCAGCCTGTAACACCTAGTCAACCCAGTTCCTTTAAAAGGTCCTTAAAGAACCGATTTTCCAAAGGATAAAATGTGTCCTCTCTTCTTGCTGAAGTATTTTATAATGGTACAGTTTTCATACTCTTCCCAAAGGTTTTTAAACTCACTTCTGCTTTTAGGAAAGCAATACCACCCTCCTAGTGCTCCCTTCCACCTCCCTCCCTGCAGGTGTCTGTGCATCACCATGCTAGGTCCAGAGCCCACGGCTGATGGAGGCTCACAGCAGACATAAGCTCCAAGCAGTCACAGGGCTCATAACAAAGGCTCAGGCGACCCGGATTCAAGGTGGACACAGTCCTACAGAGGCCACAGACCTTACAGCAGACACAGGCCTTCAGTGGTCCCTGGGCCCAGAGTCCAGGCAAATCTTGACTCCACAGGCAAAAGGTGAGGCCCACCTTCCTAGTTTTGTGGCGGTTTTAGTGAGGCCAGAGGAGCCAATTCCTCATCTCCACTTAAGCACTCCAGAGGATTAATGACAGGATAGATGATGGCTTGAAGCAAAGCAGAAAGCTGTTACCTTCAGCTTAGCATTAATTCCATTGTTATGAGGCCAGACACCTCTGCTCAGGTTGTTTTCTGTTTTCCTACAAAATGAGGGGTAGGATGAAGGGCAAGTTTTTCCACAGTGGGATATCATCCTTCTGCAGCAGAGCTCCCCTGCTAGGGGTGGAGGCATGGCATGGGACCAAAACTCTGAGGCTGCTGGTCAACAAAGGCTTTTCCTGACCAGATTGGAGAAGCTTCTCGGAGGTGTTGCTGGTGTGCCAGTTCTTCATTTCCCTCTGGCCCACCCATCTGTCCTTTCTACATGTCTTCATTAGCATGACCATGGGCCAGGCATGGGGCCAGGGGCTTTTCTTCTGTGACTTGGGTTTATACAGCTTCCAGGAAGCCTGCCAAGACCTTCCTCTCCATCCACAAACCCCAGCTTGTCCCCAGATGACTTGAAATCCCCCCATCCCCAGGTAAACAGACTTTCTGAAGGTTGTGGCACTTTTCCTGTAGTGGGCAGGCGGGTGAAGAAAGGTGGGAAGGGGCTCTTGGCAGCTTCTTCCCATTCTATTAGTCGGGGAGGGGCAAGGGCTGTAGGCACAGAAAGGCAGCCTTCTTCCATAGGATTCTTGGCCAGCTTTCCTGCCTAGGTTTGCTAGCCCACTCTCGGGGAACACACCTGCCAAGAAAAGCAAAAACCAAGGGCCCAGGAGAGAAGCCGCCAGGTACAGAGCACAAGCCTCTAAATGGCTCTTCAGCTCCAGTCTAAAGCTTAGAAATGTGACTTTCAGGTAGGACAAAGGCTGCTGTGGAGCAAAACTGGGACAAATATATAACAATGCAGCGATGCTGTAATTCCACTTACTCACTGGTTTATAAGGAGAGTGGCTTTCATCGGAGCCTCTCGATGTGCCCTGTGGGGGCAAGGTTTCGTTTTAGAAAGGGGTCCACTGAGTCACCACCTCACAGGGCACAGGGGTTGAGCAGCAAGAACGCCTTGCCCAAGGAGGGCTGGGGGCCCTCGCACCACCAAGATTGCAGGCAGGCCTCTAGGTCTCAGCCCTGTCCTTGGCTGGGGCTGGAAGATCCCGATTAACATGAAAACGGAAGCCAGTTCAGCGTCCTCAGACAGCTGGCGGCTTCTGCTGCGTCTGGGGGGAAGGTAATCGTTCCATCACTGTCTTTCTTGGCCAATTAGATGATTCAGCATATTCCCAGCCTCTCTTTCGGCTGAGGTGATTTATAGTGAGCTCTGCAGGCCCGATGGGGGTGAGCGACGGGAGCAGGGCCCATCTTCTGCGTGCGCGTGTGCGCGTGCAGGCGCGTGTGCACACTTACACGTCACATGCACAGCACCAGATGGGGCTTGTGTGCAAGAGAAAGCATCTGCAGGCCTCTCGCAGCCACTGTGGTTGCTGACAGTTTCTACTGGAGAAATTCTCTCAGGCGAAAATATTTACTTATAGGTATCCCTCCAGGATCATTTTTGCAGGCGTCAAAAGGGAGGAATGAAAAGGAGGGCAGGGGGTTAGGGCTTAGTCCTCTAAGCTGTTTTGCATTAAGAGCTTCTGGCAGAACAAACGAGAAGGTGCCTGCTTTGTGGGAGGTGAGGGGGCTGAGCAGCTTTGCCTCTGACGTCTGAGCTCGTTCCTCTGATGGCTGCCCCAGAAAATGAGCCCAGTGCTAAGGCGACAGCTGTGGGCACCCGTCGGATATGTGTGTATGTTGGGGACATGCACAAGATGCGCCTCCACGTCAGCGATCAAGCCTTTCTCATGGATGTTTTTGATGAGCTGCTCTGTGGAATTGCTCTAATGTGCAGTTGCGCCCATCCTGGGGTTTGGATATATTTGTACCTACTGCACCTGGATGGTCCTTAGGGGTGAGGAAGCCCCAGCGCAATCTTCCTGAAGGCCTTGAAGATGGATCATAATGCTTTCTGGCCACCATGAGGAGGACTGGTTGTTTCATCCATCTGTCTTCCCCACCAAGGTGGTCTCTAGCTTCTGTAATGAACTTTTGGTATCACCCATAGAATGGCAACCTTTCCCAGCCCCTTTCCAAGTTGCCCCTTTGAAGTCTGAGGGTCCTGGCCTGACATCCTTTACCATCCTCATCACTGTCACTGTCAGCACCACAATGTCATCTTCCCCCATGTTTATTATGCACCTAGTATATGCTAGCTATTATTCCAGATGCTTTATGTACCTCATTTATGCCCCCAAGACAATTCTTTGGCAGTACTACTAGTATCCTGTGATGGTTAATTTTATGTCAACTTGACTGGGCCACAAGGTGCCCAGACATTTGGTCAAACACTGTTATGGATGTATCTGGGAGGGTGTTTCTGGATGAGATTAACATCTGAATCGGTGGACTAAGTAAAGCAGAGTGCCCTCTCTAATGCGGGTGGGCCTCATCCATTCAATTGAAGGCCCGAATAGAAGAAAAACGTTGTGTAAGACAGGACTTCACCTGCCTGACTGAGCTGGAACATTGGTCTTCTCCTGCTCTTGGACTGGCTAAAACATGGACCAAAAGGTGGCCCACAGTGAGCAAGGTGACCTGCCTTGGTATAATGTAGAGGAAGGGATTCAAAGGCTTAGGGAGATTGGAATATTAGAGGGGATTGTCATTTAAGACTACTCACCTACCCTGGGAGGGTACAGAATACAACTCTTTTACCAACACCATAAGAAATAAATTAGTGAGGGGAGCTCTGGCATCCTTGAAGAGCTCTGCTGTGATCACCGTTCTCTGTAAGCCAGACCTCACAGCGGGAACTGCAGCCCCTGAATTACACTAAATGTAATGGGTGTAATTGGATTCCAGGGTAGAAGAAGACAAGTGGTAGACACTCAACTGCCAAGGACAAGGTGGCATTGTTATCATAATGGACAGCAGAGTCAAAGCAGCAATCAGAATAGTCTGACTCCTGCAGACTTATGGCATTGGCTAGATGATCATGGTGCTCCTAGAAGTGAAACAGGTAGGGAGCCTACTAAATTCTTACTTGATCGGTATAAGCAGAAAAGTTCTAGGTCAAGAGAACAAAAGTCTAATCCAAATCTTAAAAACAGAGAGTCACGGCCCCTCAATCAATTCCCAGACTTGAGCCAGTCTACAGACCCAGAACCCCTTGAATAAAGAGGGGGCAGGGATCCTTTGAGGAAGGACCCTAGTACACTGTCAAAATCTTATATTATTCTATTGGTTGTTTCTCTGGAGAACCTTAACTAATACATATCCCCATTTAACAGCTAGGAAAACTAAGGCACAAGGTCTGATTTAGGAAGTTAGGATTTGCACCCAGAGAGGGTGACCCCCTCTGGCTCCTTAGCTTCTGCATATTCTAATAATTCCTCAGAAGGTTCAGTGTGGAAGAATGCACTGAGAAACCTGGGTCCTGGGCTGGGCCACTAACTTCCCCATCAAGATGTCCTGGCCACCATATGGAAGGATTAGTGAGAATTCCAGAGGGATGGCTCATCACATCCTGAGTTAGAAAACCTCAGTCACCCTAAGAAGACAGGTGATGTGCTGGAAGCAGGAGGTGGGAGAACCAGCTGCTATTTCTACCTAGCCACTGACTTGGTGTGTGGCCATCTCTGTGCACCTCAGTTTTGTCAGCTGTGAAAGGGGAGGCATAGGCTTGAATATCTCTGTTGCTCCTTAATTCTGTGACTCAACAGGGCTGTGGCATTTCAGATGGATAATCGAACAGCCCTAAGTAACCAATTTGGCCATTGTACAATCTGAGTGCTTCACAGTAAATGTACCCAACTACGGAGTAAGGAACTTGGAAAGTGACAGTTCAGGGTTTGAATCCAGGCTCTGGCCTTTACTGTGAGACTTTGGGCAAGTTCCTTAACCTCTCCAAGCCTGTTTCTGTGAAATGGGGATAACGATACCAACTCCTGGGATTTCTGAGACATTTAAAGGTGGTAACATAGGCACCATCTGTGGTGTTTCCTTCCCTTCCTGACACAATTGATGTCAACATGGCTCATTTCCCCAGCTGGAGGACTAAAAGTGTTTTCCATTTCTTTCTCTTTTTCTTCGTAGGAACCTGAGAAAGCCTTGAAAAGACTATTGGATCCAGCTATTCTTAAAAGGTCAGGCTCGCTTTCTGTCTCTATTTTCTCCTCCACTTTCTTGTTTCCTGGCTCCTTTCCCTGATTCCTTTCTTTTACTCAACAAGCAACTGCTAAAAAGCTCTCTATATGTGCATTTGTGCTGATTCTTTGAAAGTCTGTTTCTTCCAGCTTTCTGCCTGTGAAGCAAATGACCTCCCTTCATCTCAGCTGGGCATCACATGGCTGCTTAAAGCAAGGAAGAGGGTGGAGGCTGCCTCAGTGGGGCCATATGTGCCTGTACATGCAGACTCCCATGTATGTGTGCTGTGTACATGAGGAGACCCAGGTGTGTATACATGTGTGTACCCATGGACACCCATATGTGTGTACATATGTATATATGCTGACACCCATGTATGCACCAACACCAAACTGTGATTCTCTAGCAAATGCACAAATGGATCTGATAAAACCCTCTTCCTGTTGTGCCCCAAAGAGTAAAATTGCCAGTGAACATCAAGTCTTCTCTAATGGACTTGAAGGAAATAAGACATGTCTAAGAAAGAATCTGTACCAGACTGTGCTCTCTTCATTTTGAAGCCAGTCATTTTGAGATGAGCCTTTTCTCAGAGGGGGAAGAAAACTATTAGATCAAACAAACAAACAAAATAAGGTGGGGAAGAGACATACCAGGTTCATGGACTAGAAGACTCAACACAGCAAGGATGCTGATTCTCCCCCAAATCAATCTATATATTTAACACAATTCCAATAAAAGCCCCAGCACGTTTTTTAATAATGGCCAGTTTAACTGGGGTGAGATGATATCTCAATGTGGTTTTGATTTGCATTTCTCTGATGATTAGTGATGTTCAACATTTTTTCATGTACTTGTTGGCCATTTGTATGTCTTTGAAAAAAGTCTATTCATCTCCTTTGCCCATTTTTTCATTGGATTGTTTTTTACTGTGTAGTTGTTTGAGTTCCTTATATATGCTGGATATTAATCCCTTGTTGGATGTACAGTTTGCAAATAGTTTCTCCCATTCCATAGGCAGTCTTTCAGCTCTGTTGATTATTTCCTTCACTGTGCAGAAGTTTTTCAGTTTGGTATAATCCCATTTGTTTATTTCTTCTTTTGTTGCTTGTGCTTTTGGGTCTTATTCATAAAGTCCTTGCCCAGTCCTACATCCTGGAGTGTTTCTCCTATGTTTTCTTTTAGTAATTTTATGGTTTCGGATCTTATATTTAAGTCTTTAATCTATTTTGAGTTGATTTTGGTATGTAGTAGGAGGTACAGGTCCAGCTTCATTCTTCTGCATATGGATGTCCAATTTTCCCAGCACCATTTATTGAAGAGGCAGTCTTTTCCCCAATGGATGTTCCTGTTGCCTTTGTCAAAGATCAGTTGGCTGTAAGTATGTGGGTTGTTTCCTGGGTTTTCTGTTCTGTTCCATTAATCCCAGTGTATGTTTTTATGCCAGTACCATGCTGTTTTGGTTATAATAGCTTTGTAATATAATTTGAAGTAAGGAAGTGTTATGCCTCCAGCTTTATTTATTTTTGCTCAAGATTTTTAAAAATTGAATCATAATTGATTATACATATTTTGGGGATTCAATGTTGACATATGTTATCAAATCAATATTACTAGTATGTGTATTGTTACAAATTGTACTTATTCTTTATGCCCCTTGTCCAATCTTTCCCTATCCCCCTCTCCCTCCTCCCTCCCACCACTGATAACCCTGGATTTCTTCTCTCCCTCTAAAAGAGTAATGGTTACTCTGTTGATTTGTTGCCTAGATGGTCTGTCCAATGCTGAGAGGTGTGTTCAGGTCCCCCAATATTAGCATAGAGCAGCTTCTTCTTCTGTCACTCTGGAATGGGCTTTGTGGAGAAAGACATCCTCTTCTTCTTTCTGGTCTCTGCTGGTGACTCTCCTTGTGTCAATGCACTCCAGAGGCTGGTGGACCATCTGTGTGGTAGTTGTGACATCTAGCTGCTTTCACAGCAACCATGGTTACTGTGGTGGCTGTGGTGGGCCACCCACATGGAGGTGATGTTTTGGCATGCTCCTTGGTGCTGGTGGTGTGCCTGGTTGTGGGCAGGGGGTCCAGTCCCAAGATCCATGCCCCAGGCTCCAGGTGGGGCCCTGAAGTGCTGGCAGTGTGCCTGGTTCTGGGCAGGGGGTCTGGTCTCTGGCTCCATACCCCAGGTCCCTGGGCAAGCCCCAAGGTGCTGGTGGTGTGCCTGGGCCAGAACTATTTTTTTGCCCTTTGCTTACTTCTAAAATGGGAGAACTTCCTGTGGGAACCAGTACTTGAGCTGTGTGGTTGAGCTAAACTGCTGCTTTGCTGCTGTTTCCCTAGGGAAGGCTTTTTGTGAAGTTCAGGGTTTAATGGTTGACCTTATAGGTACTTCCAGCTCTCCAGAGACCTGGTGCACCTGGGTTGTGTAGAAACTCTGGTCTGGGCCTGAGTTTTTTCATCAAACTGCACCCCATGCAATTCTACATTCCCAACCAGTGTCTTCTGAGTGGTCCTGTGCTGATTAGGGGGCAGATCAGCTGTCATTGCTGTGTCCCAGTGTTCTCCCAGTGGGCTTGTCTCCCCCACCACCTGTGCTCTAAATACTTCCCATGGGATGGGCCCTGTGCTGGTCCCTTGCAATGACTCACTGGCCTCTGAATGGCTCCCCTTTTTCAGCTGTTCTGGCTCCTCACTCCTGCATGGATCCACGGGAACCCTTTTAGTGGTCTTGCTCTCCTGGGGGTCACCAAGGCCCTCTTTTCCCCTGCCACCTCCAAGCAACTCCATCCAAAGGGCACAGCTGTGACTAATGCTGGCTCCTGCTCCATGTGCTCAGCAGCTCCAGCCTTAAAGTGGCCATGGCCTGAAATGCTCTGAGCAGATTTTTTCTTTCTCTCATCCTGGCTTCTCCTGCCTTCATGAACTCCATAGGTCTCTCCTCCTCTTCCCCTGAGCTCCAGCAGCCCCAGCTTGGCTGTTGTTATGTTTTTATAGTTGTAATTGGTTGATTTGTGGGAGAGAGTGACACTGGGAACTGTCTATTCCACCATCTTGACTGGAACTCCTATTTTTGCTCAGGATTGCTTTGGCTTTTTGGGGTCTTTTGTTGTTCCATATGAGTGTTAGGATTGCTTTTTCTATTTCTGTGAAGAATGTCATTGGTATTTTGATGGGAATTGCATTGGACTTGTATATTGCTTTGGTAGAATGGATGTTTTTACAATGTTAATTCTTCTAATCCAAGAACATGGTATGTCCACCTTTTTGTGTCCTCTTTAATTTCTTTCAATAGTGTTTCATAATTCTCATTGTAGCGATCTTTCACCTCCTTGATTAAATTGATTCCTAGGTATTTTATTTTTTTGGCAAAAGACTGAGAATAGCAAATGCTGGCAAAGATGTGGGGAAAGGGAAACTCTTTACACTGTTGGTGGGACTATAAATTAGAATAGCCATTATAGAAAACAGTATGGAAGTTTCTCAAACAACTATAGATTGAACTACCATATGATCCAGCAATCCCACTACTGGGTATATATCCAAAAGAATGGAAACCATCAGGTCAAAGGGATAACTGCACTCCCATGTTTATCACAGCTTTATTTACAATAGCCAAAATATGGAACCAACCTAAATGTCCATTGGCAGAAGATTGGATAAGGAAAATGTGGTATGTATTCACAATGGAATACTATTCAGCCATAAAAAGAATGCAATTCTATCATTTGCAGCAACGTGGATGAGCCTGGAGAAAATTATCTTAAGTGAAATAAGTCAGACACAGAAAGAGAAATATGTCCTGTTCTCACTTATAACTGGGTGCTAAGAAAGAAGGAAAGAAAGATAGATAGAAAGAAAGATGAAAGAAAGAAAGAAAGACCACAATAATATGTTGAACTTTCAGAAGGAGAGAACTAACCTAAGAATACTAGAGATGGGGAGGGAGGGAGTGGAGTTGGGAGTGATATAGGTCGGGTGGTGGGCATGGGGAAAGATTATGATTTGTAATGATGAATATGCTAATAATAAAAAAATTATCACACACACAAAATAAATGAGCATATAGGTAAAATAAATAAAATAAAATAAAATAAAAACCCCAGCAGGATTTCTGGTAGGTATAGACAAGCTGATTCTTAAATGTATGTGCAAAAGCAAAGAAACTAGAATAGCCAAAACAATTTCAAAGAAAAAAAAAAAATGAGGTTGGAGGAATCACACTGCCTGATTTTAAGACTTTCTGTGAAGCCACTGTGATCAAGATGGGGTGATATGGGTGGAGCGATAGACACATAGATCAATGGAATAGAAGAGAGAGTTAAAACATAAACCTACCAAAATATTGCCAATTGATTTTTGACAAAGGTGCAAAGGCAATTCAATGGGAAAAAGGTAGTCTATTCAACAAATGGTGTTGGAACAATTAGATATCCATATGCAAAAAAATGAACCTCAACCTAAATCTCACACCTTACACAGAAATTAACTGAAAATGGATCACAGGTCTAAATGTAAAATGTAAAACTAGAAAACATAGGAGAAAATTTTCATGACCTAGGATTAGTCAAATAGTTCTTAGATATGAGACCAAAAGTTGTGATGCATAAAAGAAAAAATGATAAACTGGACTTCATCAAAATTAAAAACGTTTTTTCTGTGAAAGATACCATTAAGAGAACAAGAAAGCAACCGATAGACTGGAGAAGATATTTTCAAATCAGATATCCAACAAAAGACTTGTATATATAAAAATGCTCAAAACTCAGTAAGAAAACTAACAGCCCTATTTAAAATAGTCAAAAGACTTGGACACCTCACCCAGGAGGATGACAGATAGTAAATAAACAGAAAAAGATGTTCAGCATCATTAGGCATTAGGGAACTACAAATTGAAGCAATGATAAGATATACACCGCACACCTGTCAGAATAGCCAAAATAAACACTGACCATATCAAGTGCTGACAGGGATGTGAAGCTACTGGAACTCTCATATGTTGCTAGTGGGAATGTAAAATGGCACCGCCACTCTGAAAAACAGTTGGCCAATTTTTCATGAAGTTAAACATGCAATTTTCACATGACCCAGAAATCTCACACCTAGGTTGTTTATCCAAGGGAAATGAAAATGTATGTTCAAACAAAGATCTGTCCACAAACGTGCATAGCAGCTCTATTAGTAATCTTCCCAAACTGGAAACAACCCAGATATCCTTCAGTGGATGAATAGTTAAACAAATGGCATATCCATACAATGTATACATTGTATATCCATACAGTGGAAAACTACTCAGCCTTAAAAAGAAACCAACTACTGATACACACAACTTGGATAAATCTCAAAGGCATGATGTTGAGAGGAAGAAGCCAGTCTTCAATAGCTCCTATGCTGCATGATTTTACTTACGTGACATGCTGGAAAAGACAGCAGTAGAGCCATGGAGAATGGATCAGCGGTGGCCAGATATTAAGGGTCGGGGAGGGTTTGACTTCAAAAGGGGTAGCACAAAGGAGCTTTGGAGATGATGGAACTGTTCTCTATCCTGATTATCGCAGTGGTTACAAGAATCTATACATGTGTTAAAAGTCATAGAACTGTACATACACATATACACACATGTGTGCATGCGCGCACACACACACACACATGGGTTGGGGGTGTTCCTTAATGAATGAAACATGCAGTATCTTTTGTCTATTTGAAAGAACCATGATTTCATTGCTCTTTTAAGAAGGGAGATTTGATGTTTACAGGTTGTTGGACAGATATATTTATCACCTGTAGAAGTCAGAGGTTAAATATTTTGCCAAGACCTTTCATATCACCCCCTATCTGGATGCCACAATCCCTTTATGACACAACTTTACCCAACCTCAACCTTTCTCTTCTATCACAATGTGCCCATAACTATGGGGACTGTATTTTTGAATCCTAAGTGTGCCACGTGGTCTCTATAAGAATTAGCATACTTATGGGCACAACAGGACAGAATGTTTGAACTTCAGACTGACCATGGGACAGAGGGCCCATGGAGGTCCTGCCCTAACAGTGACGCCATGTAGCTGCTGTCTGTCCCGTTCGGAAACCTCTCTTGTGTCCCTCCCCTCTCCCTCAGAAAAGGGGATAGCCCAGATGGAAATGCAACTCCTGATAAACAGATAAGCAGATTAGGACTGGCAGAAATTAGGCCCCTCAAAGCAATCAGGCTAAAGATAGAAAAGAAATTTAATGAAAATTGAAAATACAATCCATATTAAGTAGCCATTAAAAATGATGTTTACCAGGAATTTATAATAGCATGAAAAATGCTTGTATCACCACATTGAGGAAGAAAAGAGCAAATTACCAAATTGCGTGTACAGTTGATCACAATTATATTTTAAAAGATGTACAGTAAAAAGACTGGAACTAAATACACCGTAATGCTGGCGATGGCTGACTTTCAGTGGGAGGAGGAGCCTTCCCCCACCATTCTGTACTTTAATCTATACCAAATATTTTCTAGAATGACTGCATACTTCTAATTTAAATTAATCTTTAAACTTAGAAAATAGAATGTTTGAATTTTGTTTTAAAAATACAACTTGGAGCACCGGTGCTATATGCATAAAAGATCAAATATTTGTTCAGCACCTATCATGTCCTCAGAATCCTTTGCATAATAAAACCATCACTGCCCCCCACCCATAGCAAAGCCTCTCCAGGCTGCCTCCTCCCCAACACACACACAATGTCATCGTCTGTGCACTGAACTGGTGTCTAAGCCCCTCATCGAATACCTAAAGGCAAGCTCAAGGACTGGGCACAGACATTATTTTGACAAGTCAGCTTCCTTTTGGCAATTTTACCAAAACAGACACTCTATGATAAACCCATGCCAGAGCCTAAAAGGTCCCCAGTTAAAACCCTGGTCTCTTCAATCTCATCTCTCCCATGAAGCCACAGGCTCCCTGTGACTCTGGCTCAGCTCCTCCCCGCTCCACTCCCCCATTCCAGCCCAGCCGCCAGAGCTCATCAAACATCTCTCCTTTTGTATCTGGTGGCCCTCTCTTTCACTACCAGCTTCTCCTGATTGACAGAGTCCACCTGTCAATCACGGGCCCTGCTCAGTGGCCTTTGAAGAGTTAATGCGAGGCCCTTGGCGTGCCTTCCCTTACATGGGAATTCTTCTCTTCGGGGCTAAGACCTCTCCCAGCCTCCTTGCCATGCCCCCGGAGTGTCCTGCAGGCCTCTCACAATGCCTGGCCGCCTTCATTAGCCCTGTGAGTCTTCTGAGCCCCTTCCCAGTGCGAGGCGCCATTCAAGCTGATCCCCGCCCCTCAAATTCACTGGTAGGTCACCTGACCCCCGTCTGCAGCAATTTCTGTGACACAGCTCAGTGTGGGAAAGGCCAGTGACACCCTTTCTAGATGGATCAGGCCCCACACGGCCTCCATTGGCCCTGCCCATTGCCCGCTGCCACTCCCTGCAGCAGAGGCCAGGATGCTGGTGGGATACTGCTGGGGCTGAGCACAGGAGTGTGCCAGGCCTGGGTCCACACCTGCTGGGGCCTGGTCTTAAATTCTGGATCCCAAGAGAGGATTCCGGGAAGGGCTCTAGCATTACTTGTGAACCACAAAAGCGGTGAAAGTCAGTAAAAGAGAAGCAGGCATTGCGCGGAATCTATGACAGTGGAGAGAAATGGATCTGAGCGCAAAAGGAGAGGAAGTGGGGCTCAGAGCCCCTCCTGGACAACAGGAAAGAGAAAGAGAGCATGAGCAAATATCTCCAGAGAGAGACCCAGGTGGAAGCTTCATGGCCTTGGCTGACTTAGCCTGGGAAGTCATTTAGTGTCATTTGCACGGTGTCCTATTGGTTACAAGTGGGTAACGAGGTCATCTCAGATTCCAGGACAGAGGAGATAGATGTCAGCTCTTGATGGGAGAAGTGTCAAAGAATTTGCAGACTTGTTTAAATTGCTCAGGATTATGTCTATGGGCTAGTCCTACCCCTCTGTAATACACTAGAGGCTTTCCATGTCTACATTTAAAAAGAAACCCAGGAGTTCTAAGAGTGCCATTGATGGGTTTATTATGAGAAAAGAGCAAGTCTAAGAGTCTGCATTATTTGAACAACAGCTTGAACCAGGATAGTCACCAGCAGCAAGTTCTTTTCAGAGGAAGCTTAATGCGCATTGGCTCAGATACATGTCTGTTCCATGTGTTGACAGCAACAGCAAATTCACAGGGTAGTGCAAATAGGGAAGGGAGGGAGTGCTTAGAAAAAGGGGAGGGAGAGAGGCATTTTACTAACTAGCAAGATGGGAGTTGCTGACTCCCCCTTCAAGGCCCCCCTTAATAAGATAGCCCTAGGAGGGGTCAGAAATTGTCCAGGATTTAAGGCTTGGCCAGCCATGTGGCTTCAGACAGGTTGCTTTAGCTTTCTGGCCCCTGTTCCCCATCTAGAAGGTGAGAGGGTCTGATGACGGTCTCTGAGGTTAGTCTTGGTGCCAGCACTCCATGATTTTAACTGAGGGAAAGGCCTCCTCCAGCTCAGCAGGACTGTGCCAAGCCCACCAGCATGGGCCTGGGTAGGAAACAAGCCAAGCAGAAGCTGGGTCTGTGCCCTCAAACTGCTGCACATCTGAGGTCCCATTCTCAGCAGGAGTAGACAGTGTTGCCAGGAATCCAGCACCATGGTTTCACAAGTGTGTTCCCTTTGTGAAAAATCACATCCCAGGGCACTGCTAAAGTTGATATTAAAAAGAAAAAAAAAAAAGAGAATTCTTTGCACCTGCAGTGCAATTTAGGAAGAAAGAAACTTGGCAATTATTCTAAGCTGGCAAAAGAGTCACGTGACAGATGGTTTTTAAAATCCTGAGTGCAGTTCCTTGACACACCCCACATGGAATTCTGGCCAGGGGTTTCCTCCATGCCTGGATCAGCTCACTCCTGAGCAGAACCAACGCACCACTGGCATCTTCCTGGGGGCTGGGGAGGATATGCCAAAAGGCTGGCCCCATCCCCCTCTTCTGAGCTTCATGTCAGGACCTGGGGGAAAGGCAGAATCTTGGCTGATGAAAAAAGTCAACACATAAAACAGATGCGGGCTGGGAGGAGTTGGTTCCAGCAGGGTGGGGGCCAGAGGCCTGCCCACCTGGCATTTCCTAAGGTCCCTCTGCAGACGTCCAGGTTTCATCCTTGTGGAAGATGATATTTTCCAAAGACAGCTGCAATAAGAGCTCCCATCCATCCCACAATGTAACGTCCAGTGGGATCTATGTGCCCTCCCCCTTGAATCTGGTAGCTTGTGATTATGACAGAAGTGACACTGTCTGACTTCTCAGGCTAAGTCATTAAGGGCCATGGAGTTTCCTTCTGGTTCTCTCTTAGGACTTTCACTCCGAGAATCCAGTGACCATGCCATAAGGAAGCCCAGGACATATGAAGTGGACCATGTGTAGATATTCTAGCCAGTAGCCCCAGCTGAGGTCCCAGCCAACAGCCAGCATCAACCACTAGATGTGTGACTAAAGGAGCTTCCAGAGGATTCCAGCCCTCAGCCATTGAGACACCCCCAGCCCTTGAGTCTCCCCAATGGAAGTCCCAGACATTACGGAGTAGACAGAAGCTGTCCCTATTATGCCCTTTCCAAATTCCTGACCCACAGAACCTGTGACAAAATAAATCATGGTTGCTTGAATCCAGTAAGTCTGGGGCTGTTTGTCATGCAGCAGTAGTAACTGGTACACCTCTGAACTAGCTGTAAAGCTGTATTTCTCAAACTGTAGTCCAATAGAATGGGGGAAGAGGTTGTTAAAAATGCTGGTCCTGGCCCCACTCCAGACTCAAGGAATCAGAATTTTGGGAGGATGGGATCAAAAAAATTGATGTTTTAAAGAAACACCCCCACATGATTCTTGGGCATATCAGAGTGGGCAGTACCACTGGTGCAGGGCTAGGGAAGCAGTCATCATTGTGATTGTCTTAATTGTTGTTTTGGCTGCAAATTACAAACCAACTCTAGCTAACTTAAGTCCTAAATGAGACTTTCAGATGGGCACAGACACACCTTTCACCTCCTACTTCTCTCTCTGAGGCGCCTTCACCTTTCTCTGTCTTGCAGACAAGCCATCTCTCCTCCATGCCTCCTTGCAGCTAGATGTGGCCACGTGACTAAACTGAGATGTGAGGGGAAAAATCATGTGGTAAATTCCTGGGAGCCATCGTTCAAAGACGGTTGGCACATGTCCTTTGTCTTTTTTCCTGCCTGTTCTCCATTCTGCTGGCTGGAATGTGAACATGAAGGCTGGAGCTGCAGCAGCCATCTTGGACCAAGAGGTGAACTTGGGAATGGAGCCCATGCACAGTTGAATGACAAGGTAGTAGAATCTTATCAGAGGTACCTAGATCTCTGAGGACTTGGAACAGAATTGCCATACTAGCTAGGCTTCATTTTTCCGGATTCCTATGTATGAAAGAAATAAACTATCTCGTTTGGGTCACTGTGACTTGCAGTTGAACTTCACCTTAACTTGTACAAATGGCAAATGCCATGAGGGAAAAACCCCCATTGATTTGGTGCCTAGGGTCAAGGGCCAACTGGGGACTGCTAGGGTCTCCCTAGGGCATGGGGCTAGAACAGACCAAGGCCGGAAATCCCTCCCAGGTCTAGAAACACACAGGAGAAACCCATTAGCTGTTTTCAAGCTCTTTCCACATCCCACAGGGTTGTTTAAGATGCTGGTGACAGACTACCTACTGATTCCAGGCTCCCACAGGGAGCTAGATATCATCTATCAAAGCAGCTGGATTCTAGATGGCCAAGGGAGACTGAGGTCTTCTGGTGGCAGGTGCTAAGAGTCTACCTTCAAATTTAGGTTCGTGTTGAAGGCCTCATCAGAGCTAAACTTTTATCTAATTACTCTAATATTTGTTTATAATAATAGATGACTGTATACTAAGCAAAGTGCTAAATGCTTAGCACGCATGATTGCATTAGCTCTCACAACAAGTCTATATGAAGAAGTTTCTCTTATTACCAGTGTGAGAAAACAGGCTCAGAGGGATTAAGTGGAATGAGCCCATGGTCACACAGCAAGAAAGTGGAGAAGCTGAAACTTGGACCCAAGTTTCAGTGATTCCAAAGCCCAGGGATGAACATTTGGGTGATCTTGTAGAAACCACTCTCTCCCCCTCCATCTGACTGGAGCCAACTCTCTGAGCTGACACGTCTCCTTCCTCCAGGGGCCAGAAGCCTGGTACACTCTCAAAGATCTGGCAACTTCTGCCTTGGCAAGGCTCTTTAGCAAGGCTGCAGATGAAGATGAAAGATAACATGCCAGAACAGGCTCCAGCAAGAGGGCAATGCCCCTGAAAGGGGGTTCGTAAAGGATCATTGGTCCAGGACTCAGAGAGGGCTGGAGATAAAGTGCTGTTGGCCTAAAGCCACAGACGCCACCTGTGAAAGGAAGCTGGGTGTGCATTTGTGTCAAACATAATAGGGAGCATATCCAGCCAGGGGTGACTGCTCAGGGGAATTTCTCAACCTTGAAGTGCCCCTGCTTTCAAGTGAACAATTACTAATTGCTCATTCTAGAAAGCCAGAAACCCCTCTCTCCTCTCACCTCTACCTTTTACCACACGAGCCCCCTAAACTTCATGACTTGCAAACCACCAATTAGAAAGCAACAGAAACTCCTAGCTGCTAATTAATACTAAGTAACAGGCTTATTTAAAGTAAATGCTATTTTAAATGCCAGAAGTATTTACCTATTCCCCAGTTAAGGTGGAAAGGTTGTGCCCAGGTCACTCGACTGCCCTGGTGCCTCCCATTCATTGCCTTTCTTTCTAGACCCTTCCTTTCCCTCTGGCCACTGCGTGTGTCACTCTGATGTGTCTCCTGCAGAAGACAGAGACCCTGCCTTTCTTGATGGCTGGTCATCAGCCACCTTCTCCACTGTGCCTGGAATAATGCTTCTGCAGGGAAAGAGGACATTTAAGTAAGTTGAAACAGATGTGTAAATAAAGCTGGACTCTGCATGTCTTGGCAGAGCAGAGTCTGCCGGGGATCTATGGTGTCAGAAAACCTCAGAGGGTCTTCTGAAGGTGGTGTCAGGGGTCTGGGTTTTGCAGCCCAGTCTGGACACCCTCCTGTGTCTTGAGTTTTTATACGTACAAACAAAGGCACTATGGAAGTCAAATCAGAGAGGTCCACTAAATAAATGTTTCCAGCTCCCCGCCTTCTAGCACACAGCAGAACTGCACTACCTGGCCCCCAGTGGTTGAGTGGGGCCATGTGACCAGATGTGACCAATGAGCTATGAGCAGGAAGTGATGCATGTCACTTCCAGGCTAGGACATTTAATTGGTGGGGTGAGGCCCTCCAGAGCTCCCTTTCCCTCTGCCACAATGATATATAATTAGCAATACTCTAAACAGTGGCCTGTCAGCCTGTGTCCTGCAGTGAGGACCAGATAAAGCAGAGCCTCCGGCCCAGCCCAAACGCGCATATTATGTGTGTGGGAAATAAATCCTTGTTGTGTTAGCCACTGAGAATTTAGGGGACCATTTATTACTGCAGCATAGCCTAGCACTTGCCACAGTGGTTCTTAACCTCTTGGTGTTTTGGGCGATTTTCCAATTTGGGAATTCCTGTCAACATACTTGAAGGGACATGAAATCTCATACAACACTAAACAAGCCGACAGCGGGCACAAGTCATTCCCTCCTGCAGTTTTTTGGTGTCTTGACAGTCGTTCACAGCTATCCCTCTGCAGCTCTGCGCCATTTGCAATGATTGCTTACTGCCATCGTCTTCCTTTCTAATGTTCTCCTGGAGGAAGCGCCTGCTCCTGGCAGGGAATCACAAGGTCCTTAGCGCTGGCCCGATGGGCACCACACTTCTAACCTCACTGCCTGACCTGCTCAGAACAATGTTCCAGCTGACATGCACCAGCAGAGTTTCATTCTCGATGGCTACTCAATTGTCACCTCCATGCAACAGTGGCCTCTGAGTACACTTCCAGGCAAGCTATCCCAGAGATGACAGGAAAGAAAGATCCACAAACCAAGATAAGAAGTGCAAATGGCACAGTGTATTAAACCAATGAAAAACACACAGTGAGAAGCAAGGAGAGACACAGGGCAAGCTCCCACCCTTAGGACGGGGGCAAGTGCGTGGAAGCGGTGCACTGCCTGCAGCCTGGGGTAGGGGATGAGCCTATCTCCTCTGCTGCCTCCGTCAGGGAAGGTGCCTGGGGCCAACGGTGCACACCCACGCTCTGGGAGACATGCTGACACCAGGACACCTGGACACAGCTGTGCTTCTCCAATTAGCCCAAGGAGCAGCCATGGATGTTATCTGCAGAGGACGCATGGGCTGAAATGAGTGTCACCAATGGGTGGCTGAATATTGAATGCCTCATATGCCTCATGTATATTTAGTTTATCATGAATATTTAGTGTCTCAGGTGCCTTAAATATATTTAGTGCCTCATGAATATTTCCTATCTCTTGTATATTTAGTACCTCGTGAATATTAGGACTCCCTTGCTCCTGTCATCTCTTTCTATCTAGGGTCACACATATGCTCTTCTTTATCTAATATTTTTTCCAGGTTATTAACTTACCTGTCAATGACATTTTCCAACAGTGTAGCGAATACACACTGCATCAGTTGTAGCAAATACTCAATTGTCTGTTCTTGGTCAGGATTTATCACATGTCCATAAGGATTCACAGGACACGGGGCACCTCAGCACACTGCCCTACATTATGCCAGGTATTTTCTGGCAGTATCTCGTGTAATCTGCACAATAGTCTGGCAAGGTAGGCCTGGCTATCCTTACTTTACATGAAGACACTGAAACACAGAGAGGTTTAGAAACTTGCCAGAGGTCACACAGCCGGTAAGAAGCACAGCCAGAGTTTAAACTCAGATCTGTTTATGTTGCATTTATTACACCATGCTCTGGGGTGTTGGTCTCCACTGGAAGATGGGTGACATTCTGCATCAGCTTGATGCTTCCCATCCTATCACCTCCACACCTTCCATTCTGGGCAAAGCCGGCTAGCACCATTCGCCTGCAGTACCCAACTCTGCCTCCCCCACCTGCTAATCCAGGCTACACATGATTGCCAGAGAGACCACTTAACAACACAAATCTGATTACATCCCACCCCCACTCAAACCCTCCAATGGCTTTCCACTGGTCTCCGAATAAAGATCCAAACCCTCACTATAACCTACAACTTACTACCTGGCCTGCACAGTCTGGCCCTGCTGACCACCACAGGCTCTCTCTCACCACTGTCCCCCTCGCTGTCTTCTGGCCACACACTGATCTACTGTCAGTTCTCAAACAGCTGTGTTACCTCCCATCACAGGATATTTGCACGTGCTGTTCCGTCTGCAATGCTTTTCCCTTCCTTCCTCACCTAGTTAATGTCCATTCATCCTCATATCTCAGCTCATGTCCTTTCCTCTAATCTCCTAGCCCCTCTAGTCTCAGTTAGGTTCCTAGTTTACAACTCCTTCCGTGTAGAACATTGGTGTCAGCTTATAATCGTATCTGCACTGGTATAAGTATTTACTAGTCTCTTTGTCGACCTGTAAATGCTCTGAGATCAGGGTTTTTGCTGGTCACTGCATGTCTAGTTCCCTCTCCGTAAGTATTTGTTGTTGTCAATATAGATTCTTTTCCTCAGCTCACTTGCTCAAGCCCCTGCATCAGGAACATCCTCAGCTAGTCCCTTTCTCAAAGGCTTGCCTTACCTGGAATTAAAACTAGTGGCCACTTGTGTAGTGTGACTTCAAGTGATCTCAGAAGTACCCTTCCTCCCATTACTCTGTTGGAAAATTTCACCATGACCTTATGCCTTAGGGATAGAGTCTTCTGTGAAAATGTAAATCTCTCTGGGAGGACTTTCACATAAAGCCATAGCTCAGATAGGGTGATTCTAGTTACAGCCATCAAACTCCTACTATATGCCAGGTACTGTGCTAGGCACGTACCACCAATATGGTGTTAGCTATCTATTGCTGTGTAACAAATTGTCCCCAAACTTACAGGCTTAAAACAACAAACATTTATTTTCTCCCTGTTTCTATGGGTCAGGAGTCAGGTGTGGCTTGGCTGGGTCCTCTGGCTCAGGATCTCTCATTAGGCTGCAATCATGGTGTCAGCCAGAGTTGCAGGCTCTACTGGGGGTGGATCCACTTCCCAGCTAACTCATGCGGCTGCTGCCGGCAGGCCACAGGTCCTCATTGGAGACATCTGTTCCTTGCCATGTGGGCCTCCCCACAGGGCAGCTTGCAAGATGGCAGCTGGCTTCCTTCAGAGTGACTGAGCGAGAGAGGAGGATAGGGATGGCAAGATAAAAACCAAGACTTTTCATTGCCTAATCCCAGAAGTGACGTCCCATCACTTCTACTCTATTCTATCTCTCTTTACCAGAAGTGAGTCAATAGTTCCAGCCCAGTCTCAAGGGGAGGAGAGTCCAAGAGCACATGAATGCCAGGAGGCAGAGATCGTGGGAGCCGCTGTAGAGGCTGCCTAGCACATACGGGTTCTCGTTTCCTTCTCCCAACAGCCTTGGAAGGGACTTTTAGATTCATTCCAAAGGGAAAAAAACTGATTCAGAGAGGATAAGCATGATGGTTAAATTTCATGTGTCAGTTTGGCTAGGCTATGGAGCCCAGTTATTTGATCAAAATTCCCGTAGATGCTGCTATGAAGGTATTTTGTAGATGTGATTAACATCTACAATCAGTTGACTTTAAGTAAACGACAGTATCCTTCCTAACGTCGGTGGGCCTCATCCAATCAGTTGAAGGCTTTAAGAGCAAAGCAGGTTTCCTGGAGAAGAAGGAATTCTTCCTCATGACTGCAACATAGAAACCCTGCCTGACTCACCAGTTATCCGGGCAAGGAAAAACAAAATAAAACAAAGAAATCCTGGCTGAGTTTCCACAGCCAGCCTGCCCTGTGGGCTTCATGCTCAAGATTACACATCAACTCTTGCCTGAGTTTCTAGCCTACCAGCTTGCACTACAGATTTCAGACCTGCCCCAAAGCCACATGCACCAATTCCTTAAGAAAAAAAAAAAAAAAATATATATATATATATATATATACACACACATACACACAATAGTGCTTCAGGACACACTACCCCAAGATACGGTGCCTTGCATATTGAATATTTAAAGTTGAAAGAAGTTGAGAAATGGCAGTTGCAGGAAAGACTCTCTGGCCTCCACTTTGTCCCCTGAAGCAGGTCAGAAGACCCTCATGTGAGAGGCGCCCTCCCTATACCCAGAGGAAAGGAGCATCCTTATCTCCAAATACGGAGGGACACTGAGGGGAATCCAAATGAACAGGACTTGTAGAAGTTTCCCCCAGTTCACTACCCTCAGCTCATAGCCCTTTGTCCTATCACGTATTTCCACAACTTTCCAGTCTTTATCAAACCTAGTATAAAAATGCTTAGGTTTAACCATTTCTTTGGGTCTTCATTTCTTTATGAAGGCTCCTGTGCAACTTATATTAAATAAATTTGAATGCTTTTCTCTTGCTTATCCGTCTTTTATCAATCTAATTTACAGGACTCCAGGCAGGGAACCTAAGAGGATAGAGGGGAAAAGATTTTTTTCTCCCCCTACAACACACACACACACACACACACACACACACACACTCTCTTATCTTAGTGGTCTGTTTCTCGGGAGAACCCTGACTGACACATTAAGTTTTCCGAAATCATATAGTTGGTAAGTGGCAAAGCAGGGAGGTGGAGAAAGAAGTTGAAAGCATAAAGCAGCCATTCAATCAGTATATACTTACTGAATAATATAGCAGACTATGCTTTTCAAAGACGGCCACCACAACACATCCCAATTCACATGCTTTTCTTATAATGTGATGTTGAGACCTTTCCCATCAAGAGGTGGGGTCTATGTTCCCTCCCCTTGAATCTGTGTGGGTGTGGGGCTACAACAGACGTGACACTATCTGCTTTCTAGGTCTCAAAAGGCGACACCACTTTGGCCTACCCCTTCTTGAGATGTTCTTGGAACTCAGCAGCCATGCTGTGAGGCAGCCCAAACTAGCCGTGCGGAGAAATCACCCAGAGAGGCCGTGTGTGGGTGTGTTCCAGCCGACAGCCAGCATCAACCACCAGCCAGGTGAGTGCACAGGCCTGCAGGTGATTCCAGCACCAGCCTTCAAGTCTTCCTGACAGAGGTCCCACACATTCCAGAGTGGAAACAAGCTGCCCCTGCTGCCTCGTCCCAATTCACAACACAGTGAAACCTTGAAGGATTAAAAAAAAAATGACGGTTGCTATTTTAATTCACTAAGTTTTGGGGTTATTGGCTATACAGTAATAAATAACTGGAATTTCTGGCCATGCCCCTGGCCTAGTTGGAGGCCCAAGGGCTACAGTAGTGAGCAAGATGAATACGGTCTGATGATGTTCTGTATTAGTCATCTAGGGCTGTGACAACATACCATAGACCGAGGTGCTTAAACAACAGAAACTTAGTTCTCACAGTTCTGGAGCCTGGGAAGTCCAAGGTCGAGGTGCTTGTAGATTCAGTTCCTTGTAAGTACTCTTCCTGGCCTGTAGATAGCCATATTCTTGCTGTGTCCTTACATGACAGAAAAAGAGACCTCTCTCTCCTACCTCTCCTTATAAAGGTGCTAACCCCATTCATGAGGGCTCCGCCTTCATGACCTAATCACCTCCCAAAGGGCCCACCTCCTAATACCATTACATTGCGGGTTAGGACATCAACATATGAGTTTTGCCAGGGATACAAACATTCAGTCCATACCAAGTGTACATTCCAAATGGGGGAGACAGTTGGTAATCACATAAATAAACAAGTAGATGATCTCCTCAATGCTACCGAGAAAATGTGCTAGCATGATGGGTTCCGGAGGTCCCACAAGAGCTAGGGTGGTCAGGGAATGCCTTTCTGAGGTGGTGCCATTTGAATTGAGATGTGAATGAGGGGAAGAAGCAGATGCACAAAGAGCAGGGGAAAGGGATTCTCAGCTGAAGGGACAGCAAGTTCAAGGCTCTACCCAAGGACGAACTTGAATGGGCGCTCTTTGAAGGACAGCAGCAGCTGGGAGGTAGCAGGGGGTCTGGTGAAGGTGAGAGCCACTGTCCGAGGCAGGGATAGGAGACTTCATTTGTTGACAATGACGTGCCAGGACTGTTTCACTGGTCCCCATAGCTAACTTGGGGTGGAGTGAGTTTGGGGGGTAGGGGGGTGGAAGGAGGGGCAGCACAGGTCAAACCCAGGGCTCCAGGCAAGGAGGTCCCGGAGAGGGTCGGCACAAGCTGCCTCAGAGTTGGTGCAGCCCTTCCCAAAGCCTGCCCTGGGCTGAGCGGGCCTCCATTCCTGGTCACAAGAGGCAGGGATAGAAGGCGGGGGAGAGGGACTCCCATGCTTATCAATGGACTCTTTCTCCTTTCAGTAAGCTCAGCAGAACCTTGGCTTTTGTCTGGGGCCCCTGCTCCTGGGGCAGGTCTCATAAAGGGCCCAGGGCTGCAGGCAGGGGCTAAGGACAGGGCAGTCTGGGTTGTCCTCACAATGGCAGGGCAAGGAGGTTAAAGCCGGTGTCAGCTGCCCAGAATCTCATTGCCGGGGCTTTTGTTGTTCCTGGTCATAGGCCTGATATTTGATTTGGGCCTCTTTGCAGTTAACTGTAGAAGAAACTCGGGTGGGGACAGCAAGCCTGGATTTGGCCAAGGTTACGATGCACCAGTGAGCCACGAGGGTGGGGTAGGGGGGCAAGCAGGGCAAACACAAGGGAGGAATCAAGAGGCCTCCCAGTGCAGGCTGTCTGCTTCCAGACTCCCAGCATTATGGGCTCCATGGAGCTCATCTGTTTGTATTTCAGATCCCCACTGTCTTGGGCAAGAAACAAACTGCCTCATCCTGTGGACAATTTTCCTTGCACAGCAGGTCTGGTACGGTTTCCAGGGAATTACCTTGCCGTGGAGTGACTCTCCTGGAGGACTAAAGAGCCTTCACTGTTGGACTCTCTGGGAATCGTGAATTTATGACCTAAAACTGCACATCCATCAACAGGAGGAGGGTAGATAAATTATGATATAGTCACAATGGAATACTACACAGAAATAAAAAGCACAAACTACTGAGACCTCAGTAACGTGAATGAAACTTACAGACATCATGTTGAGTGAAAGAAGCCAGACACGAAAGAGTAAATGCTGTTGGATTCCGTTTATATGACGTTCAAGAACAGGCCACACCAATCGATTACACTAGAGGTCAGAATAGTGGTTGCTTAAGGGGGCTTGAGTAGATGGGAGCACGAGGGAACCTTCTGGGATGGGTACAAAAATTGTTCTATATCTCCATCTGGGCAATGGTTACACACGTCTATACATATACACAAATTCATCTAGCTATACATTTAAGATATGTGCACTCTACCATATATGAGGGTACTTCAAAATGTTCATGGAAAGATCCGTATTCTCATCTAATTCTATTTTTCCATGAACTTTTTGAAGTACCCTTGTACAAGTTACAGTTCAAGGAAAAATGACCCGTCCAGAGAGAACTCTGTCTACGTCCCATGCCGTGCCCTCTCCCCCACCCCCCATCAACTCTGTCGCATGAGTCAGAGGAAAGTCCTGGGTGTTAATTAGCCCAGGAACATAGAGACCATTCAGGGAGTCAGGTTCTGGCTGTACTGAGGAGTTCAAGCCGACATTCTCAGAATGAACTTTTTGCTGGCACCTGTCCTACAATTCAGTTCCCTTCCTGCACACAGCAGCCAGAAAGCCCTCAGACCAACTACTGTCTTCATCTCTTTGGGCTTCTATAATAAAGTGCCATAGACTGGGTGGCTTAGAAACCACAGAAAGGTACTTCTCACAGTTCTGGAGGCTGGAAGTCCAAGATCAGGTGACAGCAGGGTCGGATCCTGGTAAAGGGCTCTCTTCCAGGTTGCACATGGCTGTCTTCTTGTGTTCTCACATGGTGGAGAGAGTGAGAGCTCTCTGGGGTCACTTTTGTAAGGGCACTAATTCCATTCATGAGGACTCCACCCTCATGACCTCATTATCTCCCAAAGGTCCCACCTCCTAACGCCATCATCCTGGGGATTAGGATTTCAACATAAGAATTGGGGGCAGGGTGGGGGGACACAAGCATCCTGTCCATTGTACTCACTCTCCTCACGACACCTGAACGCACATGGGCAGGGCCAGAGGCCTCTGCTCTCTTCACACTCTATGGTACCACTTTTGCTGGGTGTTTTGCCCACCACTTCCTTCTTGCAGCAAAAACTGGCTATGGCTACATGACCACAGCCTTCCCCTGGGGAGCTCCTGAACTTTGTTAACTTGAGCTCCTGAACGTAGCTGCTATTTTAATTGCATCTCTTGACTTTCTCTGGCCTGTCCACCTGTCTCCCTATTCCTTCCTTCCTGACTTGAACTACCTCTGCTGCATAGAATCTACCCACCTCGGACACATACAGATCCACAAAAAACGTACACACAGACACTCTTCCAGAAGAGACTCCAGGAAGACCTGTTAATGGGCACTCGGGAAGGTGCTGGTGCACCTTTGTATCTTGAAGCCAGCAGGAAGTGAAGGACTAAAAATGAAGGCGAGGGTGAATGAGTCACTCAGCAAGTGACCTTCACACTAGCCCTGCAAGTTAAGGCAGAACTAGAAAGGAGGGAACTTTTTCTGAGCTGACCTGACATTTGCAAGGGCAACAGATATCAACGCTTTGGCATCCCAGAGAGGGATGGTGGAGATGGGCAGTCCTTCTCAAATGTCCCCTCCAAATTGACCATCCCATAGCCATCTCACTACCGTAATCCCATCAGCTTGGGATTCAGTGCAAATCTGTAAATATTTATTTTGGGGGGAGATATCTAAGAAATACAGGATGTAGTTTCTACTGCTGGAGCACCTCATCATTTGTGGAATGAAAAAAATGCATAAATGACTTCTAATTAGCCATGTTCTCCTCTAACACCTCCACTACAATGACAGTAACAGAATTTTTTTTAAAAAGAAAAGGATCTAAATCCATAAGGACAAAAAAAAAAAAAAAATGAGAGAGGAAAATGCAGCCATTGAAAGATGTCATTAACATTTTGGAAGCCAGAAAGCAAATGGACAAAAGGTAACTGACTTAGCAGACTGGCAACCAGAGAATGCTGGAAGCTAGGTGCCTTCGGGGGTAGAAGCCGCAAGAAGCAAGCCAATCCAGGCAGCAGAACCCCAGAAAGGCAGAGGAATCATAGGCACCAGGTACTGCAGAAGGTCCATGCGAGCTGAAAACAAGACTGTTGGCATGTCTGTTTAAGAGGCAGTTAGACCCTGCCACCTCTTCTAGCCAAGTCACTGCCTCCCTGTCCCCTATCGCATCAGAGCCTGGGAGAGACTGAACACAAAAGACTCTAGACTTGGGACACCATGCTCAGTTGAGTGCAAGGGTGCAGTTATAGAAACAGTTAATAAAAAATCATTGTCATCTTAAGCCACTAAGTGTTGGCGTGATTTGTTACACAGCAGTAGATAACTAATAAAGAAAGTAAACTCTGAACTTGGAAAGCATGGGTTTCAGAAAACTGGAGACCCCACATATTGGAGAGAGGTAAGGAGAATTCTCACTTTGATGCCAAAGAGAGGTCCCAGGCAGACTGGCAGGCAGCAGCCCAGAGTGGAACCTGGGCAGCAGGAGCAGGAGCATGCAGGATTCTGGGACAGAAATCTCAAAGAAAAAAAGCAAAGAAGCTGAGGGGTTTGCGTGAATGCATCCAGAAGAGGCACACACTTCTTTTGGGGTAAATTCAGAATAGGTACACAGAAAGCTAAACAAAAGCGGGGCAAGAGATAAATATCAACTCTAAGGAAAACAAAAATTTATACTGTAAAGGACATGTGTTCAAAGCATGCTACATGAAAAAGCAGTGAATAAATTTACATACTTATAAACACTGAATGCTGATTTAACAAAAAATTGTGATATCATTTTATTAGGATAATGGGGGCAAGAGAAAGTATAGGTGTGTGTGCAGTGAGGGCTAAATTTGATTTTCAAGTGAAAAAGCCAATGATGGATTTGTTTTCTAGGACTGCCATAACAAAGTACCACAAATGGAGTGGCTTAAACGACAGAAATGTATTCTCCCACAGTCCCAGAGACTAGAAGTCCCAGATCGAGGTGTCGGCAGGGCCACACTACCTCTGAAGGCATTAGGGAAGGATGTCTCCCAGGCCTGTCTCACAACTTCTGGTAGTTCCTTAGATTGCGGCAGCATAATTCCAGGCTTCGCACAGCATTTTCCCTGTGTGTGTGTCTGTGTTCAAATGTCCCCTTTTTATAAGGACACCAGTCATATCGGATTAGGGGTCTACCCTTCAGTATTACCTCATTTTAATTACATCTGCAATGACCCTATTTCCAAATAAGGTCACATTCACAGATACTAGGGGTTAGGACTTCAGCATCTTTTGGGGGGACACAATTCAATCATAAAAGATGGATAATGTTTAATATTAATAAATCAAAACATAGCATAGCATATTATTTAGAAATATGGAGGTAAATACAAGAAGAAACAGACCAAAGAGTCAAAAGTGGTTCCCCCTGGATAGCAGAAATTGGGGTAGAGCCAATGGGGCTGCTGCTTATTCTTTATAAACCTAAAAGGACTGCTTGATTATTTAAAACATGTACATTTCTCGCCCACCTTGATTATCATATTTATCACGTGTCATTACAATTTGATTACTCATCTGTGGTCTGCACAAGACCATAAACTCCTGCAGGCTAATAGCGATAACCAATATTTACGTAATGCTTAGTATTGCCTGCCACTTGTCTAAGCAGCTAAGCACCTGCGAAGGAGGTACAATTATTATCCACCACTTCAGATGGTAAAACTGAGGCACAGAGAAGTTCAGTAATTTGCCCAAGGTCACACAGCTAACTGGTTCTCCTATTTCTGACTCATTTTGGCATTCCCTGCGCTGCTAAGTATGGAATCACACCCATAGTCGGTGCACAATATCTGTTAGAGGTACAAAGAAAAGGTGGAGGAGCCTCTTCATCTACGCATCTTTGATGAGTGTGTGGGTCTTTGTTCATTCCTTTCCTGGGCCAGACAAGCCTCATTATGTCTGCACCCCCAGGCTGCCCCCTTAGGGAACCGGTCCTCAAGCTCTGCCCACTGGGCAGTCATATTCCTTTCCACGTAGTCCATCCCATCCCACTAGCTGTGGCTGATTGGACCAGAAAAGGCCCCTGAGGCAGAACCAGCCAATCAGAGACTGATCTGGGACCCACGGCATGGCATGGTCTTCTGAGGAAAGACAAGCTGGCCAGTCCAGTTCTCCCTAACTGGGCAATGTTTCACATAGCTGCACAGAGACTCTGAGCCAGTCTGCTGTGGACAGAAGGTAGCATCAGTCTGTCCATAGCTGGTTAAGTTGTGAGAAGCAGCTGTTCCTGGTAGACGAAGAACAGAGAGCAGAGAATCATCTCACAGCCTCAGGAGAGAGGCAGAGAGACGCCTAGGACACCTCAGTGCCGGCCAGCTGTCCAATTCCAGGCCTCAGGCTGCCTTGCAAGCAAACCCCGTTCTCTCGAGACAACCTGAGTCTCTTCTGATCTTGTAAACAAACCTGCTGTTGATGATGGCCTGTGTCTTTTCATCTGGGCATTGCTCCTTATTCTTCTCTATGTTTCTCTTCCCTTTCTAGATGTTTTCCTCTGCATGTCTTCCTCTGTTTCTCTCTTCTCACCTTTTTATTTCCTTCTCTCCCTCTCTAGTGCTCTGGCTAACCAGACATTACATTTTTACTGTGCACTGTCTTTCATAAAGTCATGGACCTTCAGCGCTGTAAGGCACCTTTTAGGTTAACACTGTCCAACAGAACTTTCTGAGATGGTGGAAATGCTCCATTTCTGCACTGTCCAATAAGTGGACACCAGCCACATACTGCCATTAAGCACTTGAAATGTGGCCAGTGCGACTGAGGAACTAAATTTTTGATTTTATCTAATTTTAATCAGTTTAAATTTAAATAGCCATGTGTGGCTAGGGGCTACTGAATTGGACAGCACAGTCTTTCAATCATCTGATCCATTCCTTCTTTTTACAGATGACTCTCTTGTTGTGAGTGTAAGAGCCTTGGATCGCCTCTTTCTTATCCCAGTCACTCTTATCCTCAAGTCACCGTGCAGCTATAGCAGTGCAGGGACTGAGGTGACTGGCCCCCTGTTGAAAGTTGAGTAGTTGCTGCCTCATAACAGTAGGCCCAGGTAGACTTTCTGAGACTCTCCATTCAAGGGCATGTGCACAGCAGGAGTTGAGGGACGAGTCAGGTGATTGGGCTGAAGCAGAAGATTCAGGGCCACCTCTCTGATTTTAGGTGCCTTCTCAGAGGTCCAGTCATGCTGCTTCATGGCAGCCCAGGCCTTCCGTCCCTGACTCTCCACCCTCTTCCCCTTGCTGCTCCGTAAGCCAAATATTTCCATCAAGATTGTCTTGTTCTGTGCCTCAGTCCCTCAGAATCTCTCTCTGCAGCAGCAGATGATGAGTTTTGAGACCAGTGGTTCACTATGGTCAATGTGTTAGCCCCCAAGAAAATGAGCTAGCTGCTTCCCAAAGCATTTTGCTGGACTACACTTCCCAGCCCTCTTTGCAATTAGGTACAGCCACGTGACCATGTTCTGGCCAATGGCATGTAAGTAGAATAGATGGCTATCACATCTAGGTCTGGCCCATAGAAACCTCCCATGTGCTCTTTTCCCTTCCACACCTTGATATAGATGAGTCCAGTGGAGCTACCTGATGGAAGGAACCTGGGATCTTGAATCACTCCTGGAGTGGAGAGCCTCCTGTCCTTCGGGAACACCCATTTTGGACTTCATGTCAGTGACAAATAATCTTCCGTTGTGGTAAGCCCCTGCACCTTGGAAGTTTATCTATTACAGCAGGTGGTGTTTTCCTAATTACTACACCTCCAGGACACACACTTCCTCCTGAAAGCGGAGAGGGGCATTGTGCCGCAGATGGTGGGGACTGGTGCCACTTTGGCAGTGTGGTGAGGGGGGTGTGGTCTCATCAGTTGCTATCTAAGATCTCCACGCTGGTAGTGACTCTGGCCAGTGTTGGGCTCATAAGTGGCTGGGTCTGTAGCTGCATCCCGACAGGCTCATGCTCGGTCCCCTTGCTCTCCTTGGTTGCTGAATGGAAGGTCTCTCACCGATGCCCACAAGAGAATGAAACCCTTCTGGGGGAGCAAAGGCCTTCAGACCAACCTCTGAGGAGCCGACAGCCTCCAGCCTCCACATGGATGGTACGCAGGCCACATGGGGCTGGACCAGTGAGCCTCACCATGACTGGCAGGGCATACCTTAGCACCAAAGATCTCATGGGACTCATTCTAATATGAGCAGCAAGGAGAAAGTCAAGGAAATTGGAATCACGATTTGAGTGAGGCCCAAGGTGGGTATTTCCTGGCAGAGGGATGAGGAGCACTGCCAAAATTCCCTGCCAAAATTCTCCAACTCTGAGAGTCACAGATGAAGGGCACGGAAACTTTCTGCCTCATTAACCAAACTAGGGAGCACAGAGGAGGGTCATGCTTCGGAGGGGAAATATTGAGATCACTTTGGGGCATAAAGTTTGAGAGATCAGGAGGTGCCCACATAGATACTTTCAGCAGCTGGATGGGAATGGGGACTCGGGCGGTCGGAACTGAGGTGCAAACTTGTGTTTGGAGACAGGCGATGATGGAGACCACAGCGTGACAGGGGCTGCAGAGAGAGCTGGAAAGAATGCTAAGAAGAGGCTTAGGGAGCAAAGTAGGGCATCTGAGTCATCAGAAGAGGAGACAATTGAAGAGTGGAGGAGAGAGAGGAGGAGAAGCAAGAGAGAGGGTGTCAGAGGAGCCACGTGGTGGAAAGAATGAGGGAGGAAGGAGTGGTCAGCCACGTGGGGCAGCGAGAGAACAGGCGGGGAAGGGGCACCAAAAGGCCATCAGATCTGGTGACATGAGCTCATTGGCAGCCGGAGAGAACAAGAGTTAACCCAGAAGGACACTCACTGGTTGGCAAGGGGAAGCCAGGTGGAGATTCAAAATTTATGGCAGAGAGTCTGCAAAAAGGATAAACTGCCCCTTAGGGACTGTGAGCTAATCGTATCACGTGGTCCGCCTCGGGCGGGGACGGTCTAGCAGCACAAAACAGAAGCCCACTTGCGCAAGCTTAAATAAAAAGGGAGAATTTATGGGAAGAACATGAGGCTATCTCGGAGATTCAAGGACAGGAAGTGCAGCCGGCCTCTGGGGACTGGAAGCAGCAACTGGGAAGCCAACAGGAGCTTTGGCAGCTCCGCATGCTCCTTCTCTCCTCTCTCTGCTGCTACGAGGCCTGTGAGTTTTGCTTTCCTCCAAGCTTGCTTCTTTCCTCTCTCTCAGCCTTTTCTGCCACTCCGTGCACGTGGTGGAAATGGCTACCTTGGGTGGCCCTCCCTGGTCTGTTCACTTCCGTCTCCCCTGTGCCCAGAACTGTGTCTGGCACAAAGTGTCCTCTTAGTTCAAGCAGCCAACAAAGACTGCCTAGAACTGCAAAGAGGTCCCAAGGCCAAATTCCTGGGACAACATCTGATTGGTCCAGCTGGGTCAGGTGCCCATCCCTTATGCCATCAGCTGTGGCCATGGGGAGGGTCTTGTGCCCTCCTGCCCCCAGGTGGGGTGGGGGAGGTGGACTGGGGAACAGCATCTTTGGGAAAAGGACCCAAGCAGGTTCTTCAAGTAGAGAATTTGGTGACTGTGATACTCTGATGTTCTAGACAGCCCCAGGCCCCTGGGTCCACCTGGGACAGAAAGAGGCTGGTGAGATCAGGTTCATGCTTTAACGCCAATCAACAAACTCCCATGGAGGCCATGAGAGGTGAGGAATGTGTACCCACAGACAGGCAGCATTCCCCAAAATGAAGCTTTCCTGTGCCTCTGTCCCTTCACTGCACTCCTGCCACCTCTACCCTCCCCCCAAACCTAGGGGTACCACCCAAATTGCTAGTCAGGGCCTCTCAAGACATCCATATTTCCCTAGCCTCACATCTCATCTTCTTGGCTATAGCCTGACTCCTTTGTTTCCTTCAACTAAAGCCTGAAATGAGAAGAGGACAGGAAGGACTGGACAGGAGGGGGCACCAGGGGAGGGGAGCATACTTGTCCTGCTTGGAATGACCCTTGCTTACCACCCAGCACTGGATCAGATAAGGTCCAAGTGGAAGCAGTTAGGATAGTTTAAGGAGTATTTGTTTACAAAGGGGCCATCAACAAAGATGTGGGGGTAGCGGAACCACAGCATAGTACAAGGAGCAGGAGCTATAAGTAGCAGGATTGTTACCACCTCTGGCCCAAAGGGACCAGGGGAGGTTGTGGCCACCCATACTTAGCAAGGGACAGTGTTGAGTAGAAAAGTCTACCTTAGAAGGAGCAGAGGACTTCTCTGGAAGAATCCATCAGCCCATGTAGACTTCATAGGGAGGAAGTTGGGGAATAAATTCTTCATTTGATTCTCCTCTGCCCTCTGATCTCTTGATGGGGCTTCCCCACTAGCTGGAAGTGGCCCACGGAGCCCAAGGGTGGGCAGTCCTTTGAGATGAGTGCAGAGGGATCAGCGCAGGGCGGGGGAGCAGAGCTGGAGGGGCAAAGGGAAGACGTTGTGAACATCTGCTTCTATATTGGATGGCACATTACAGGGTGGGCTCCTCCAGGGCAAGCCACTTGGCTCCCTGGCCTTTTGTCTCCCACACCCAACCCATTGCACTGCTCATGCTCCCAACCCATGTTTGCTGACACACCGAGGGAATTCTGTCATGCCTCTTTGTGTCTCACACTGGCAGAGTAGTGGCAGTTAATGGCATTCGGCTGAAAGGAGCAGGAACTCCTCTTAAAGCAAAAGTTTGGAGGGTGAAAGAAGGAAGAGAAAAAGGAAACAAATGCCCCAAAGATGAAGATCGAATGACGCTGTAGCTATTTTTCACTTCTCATCAGGAAGTGTGAATAATGAGCTCTATTTTCTTCTTCCTCTTTCTAATGGCCTTCATACTAGCAGCAAAAACAACTGGCACACAGAGCACTTTCAAGTTTACCAACTAGTTTATATGCATTATCTAATCAGATCCCCTAAACAACCCTGTAAGGTACACTGTATTGTCATCTCAATCTTCTAGAACAGGCTTAGAGAGGTTAGGTGGCTCACCTAAGGTTACCCAAGGAGCAATGGTGGGACCACAGTTGGGACTGCAAGTCCAGTCCTACTGTCACTTGCACTTTGCTGCCCTCCAGTCAGAAGTCTCTTAGAACTGGTCCTTGCTGGACAGGCTGTCCAGATCCTCGGGAACTCCTACTTCCATGAGGCTGAACAGCTGAGCAGGAACCAGAACAGGGGCAGGAAGAGGAGAGGAACCCTGAGGAGCACAGTGCCCCTTTGCTTTCTGCTGCCACCTCCTGGATCATCCAAACCCTTTTCTTCTCTCTGTTCTCTGCCTCAAATATAGGCAGATCTAGGGGTGAAATGCCCTCTCTATTCATTGCACAACTATATAATAATTTTGAATATTTTAAAACTGAATTCATGTAAAAAGGAAGGAAATTCTGACACATGCAGCAACATGTGATTCAAGACATTATGGTAAGGGAAATTGGCCGGTCACAAAGGACAAATACTGTATGATTCCACTCATGTGAGGTACTTTGAGTAGTGAGACTCATGGAGACAGAAAGGAGAAGGGTGCTTGCCAGGGGCTGGGGGGAGTGGAAGGGACAAGGGGGAGTTGTTTAACGCATACAGAGTTTCAGTTTTGCAAAATGGAAAAAGTTCAGGAGATGGGTGGTGCTGAGGTTGCACAACAATTTGAATATGCTTAATGCCACTCAGAAATGGTGAAGAAAGTAAATTTTATGTTATGTATATTTTCCACAATTTTTAAAAAACAGCATTGGGTAAACATTTAATGAGCATCTACTCTGTGCTCTGCACTAGGTATTCAAAGCCATAAAGCATCAGCCCTATCTTCAAGGATGTGTCAGTCCCATCAGGCAAAGTGACATAAATGTACTCAGCGCCACGTGAGAAGTGCAACCTTGACAGAGTGCACAAGGGGCTGCCGTAGAGCAAGAGGCAGAAGAAACCGCTCTGTTGTGGGGAGAACGAGGTGGGGGGGGGGCAGTGTAGTCTTCCCCAAAGAAGCAGTATTTTCAGGAACTGAGACAATTTCATGTGTGTAAAAGAGGCTGGGCGGGGAGTGAGGTTGCTGGGGACACACAGAACATTCCAAGCAGGGAAATAGCATGAGAAAAAATACAGAGGCGTGAAACAGCATGCTACTAAGTCCTTTCCTTTGTGTGTGGAGATGTAAACAAACCCATATCCCCTTATTCTACACTGATAGGTCTACAACAGTGCTTCTCAAATCACCTGTGGTGACAGACCACATTATATATAATTTTTTTCTTTTAATTTCCAGTCTATCATAGACTGACATGTGGCCCTACTGTGTATGACCATTATGGAGGTCATGTCACATGTGAGTTACCATGAATTTCGAACTGATCTATTTCCTGTTCAGCGAGAGGCCACTGATCACATGCTTGGATGTCACAATGAGGTCAAGTTGCTTTCAAGGCTTCTGAATGGTTACTGTCAAATTTCTGTGCTTATCTTGTTAAGGACCAGCACTGTTCCACAGACCACATTTTAAGTAGTGGTCTAGTCTACAAGGTGGTCCCTTAAAGGGAGGAGTCATATCTTTTCATTTTATCTGTCCTTCTGCATGCCTCCAGATTCTTAGCAAGCCCACCCAAAAGAAGCCCTCTCCTTGCCCAGAAAGGGATGCCCACTTGTTAATTAGCTAGTGTTTTTCCAGTGTTTTGAATATGGAATGCTCTGCCGGTATTAAATACTATTATTATTATTAGGTTCGTGTCCACTATAGTGGATGCCATTTAATTAGAACAGCATAATAGGCAAACGTGCTTTAATTGGCTGGGATGTGGCTAAGAAACCATTTTGCGTCTGCCCTGCGCTCTCTGTTTTGTGGCCATCACATCGTGTTCTCTCAATGGGTCATTTTGGAGACCTTGGGCAGGGTTCAGGGAAGGTTATCTGGTTACTGATTAACACTTAATTAGCACCTTTTTCATGTAGCGCAGCAGTGACTTTGTAAATTTTGAAATTTCAGGGGACCACTTAATGTGGAATTAAAGTACAAGTGCAATATTTAAGATGCATGAAATTGTTTTATGCATTACAGCATTAACTAGCTCTTAATTTATGCAGTGCATGCCAGTGAAGGGCAATTAAAGAGTAGCAGGAAAAAAATTATAGATCTCTACGTTGTCCTGTCTTTTCCTCTAATGATGCTCTTGAAGGCTTTTGCTACATTCATATCTCAACTTCTGTTCTAGATTTAGGAGTAACTGGTAAGTTCTGAAGCTTATTTGCCCCACAGGAAATGGCATTATCTTTAAGCTGAAGCCATCTCCAAACAGTATCTCCCCTCCAGGGCCTGGAAATCCACCTGGCCTCAGCAATTGGTGCAGGGATAGGCACATAACCCAGCTAGAGCCAATGAGATGTCAGGAGATATTTGCTGGGGCCTTATGGGAAAATGATGCTAAGGGAGTCGTTCTCTTTTCCCTCAGCTGGTGTGGTGTGAGGATGTGAGGTCTGGAACCATGGCAGCCATTTTGTTAGCAGCCTGGAGCTGCAGGGGAGCCAGTGCTTGGAATTTGGGCATGAATCCAACACCATGGGGGGCCATAAGGCAAGATGAAGGGGAACCCAACCCTGGGAGATATTATTAGAGACTGAACTGGGACTTGTCTGTAGGCAGCGTGGCCTCTGGACTTCTGAATTATGCTGGAGCCTACAAAGACTGCCTGTTCCCACCTGCCTGCCCTTGTTCATACTGTTCCCTTTTACTGGAATGCTCATTTCTTCCTTCTTCATCCTTCGAGACCAAGTCCAAAGGCCATCCATCTAAGAAGCTTGCCTTGCTCTGAACCATGCCCCCTCCTCTGGGACACTAACACCCCGTACTTGAACTCCCCCTTTGGCAAAGAGCAGGCAGTGTCCCAAAGCTGCAAATGTGACTCTCCATCTCCCCTGCGAGGATCTAAGCTCTTGCTTCTGTCCCCTGCATTAGTGTCGCACCTGGCACACTGAGTCTGCAAAGTGCCGGAAAACATTCCTAGAAAGGAATGTTAACTATATTAGGATGGCATAGTCAGAAGAGAAGAAAGTGATACGAGCATATGTTCTTCTTAGCTAAAGCCAGACGAAAAGAAACTGGGTGGATGCTGCAGCTGGTTGGATTCCTGGGCTCCTGCAGCTGCTGAGAGCAATCGAGGACTCAAGATAAGAAAGGGGAGCAGCCACAGACATGAGCCAATTAAAATACTTGTTCCAACTTACAGATATGGGTACAGTCTCCATGCACAAAGTCTCCATGCTAGGAAAGTGCACGTCACCTCCTCCTCACCATACCCCAAGCCCTCTGTGGCAGACGTGGAGCTGAGCTGCCCTGATCCCCTTTAGGAAGGTCCCCTTCAGGAAAGGACTCACTGCCCAGCCACAGCTGACAGCCTTGGAGCCCACCTCAACCCTTCCTAGGGGGCCCCCGGCCAAGGGGTGGGCAAGGAGGAGGCTCCTCTGATGGGCATTTTTTGCTTGGAGCTACCGCCAGGCTTCTTCCAACGAACCTTGGCACTCCTAACTCCACCTCAGCAACCTGCTTCCCAGAGGAGAACCCAACCTGTGACACTCTCCCTGGAGATCAAAAGTGTTAACTCTTGGGGATGTATTCGTCCAGACCTTTTTTTCTATTCATTTACATACATGTATGTACATTTACCACCAAAAGATTGGTGATTACTCATTTTGTTTTTACGTAAATGGGATTGTACTGTGTGAATAGTTCTATGGTGTCTAAGATTTGAACACATCTTCATGAGCTTTTGATATCAGTGCACATAGATATGTTTTTCTTTGTTTGCTGTACAGCATTCCATAGTATGGCTCGCCTACTGTTTATTTAACCGTTCTTCTACTGATGGACATTTGGGTTGTTTCCAATTTTTATTACTATTAATAATGCTGTTAGGAAGGTGGTATAACTGGATTTCAAATAACAGTAATAAGCCAAACATTATTCCAGTCAGTATAAACCACGCACAAGGAAAGGCTAAAAGAGGACCTGTATTAACCATGTCTCTTATTTTCCGTGTTCTGATGCTTTGACATCTGGGGCCTTGCTGACACTGGAGGGACTGCCCCCTCTCGCATTAGCCAATTCCTAGAGAAGGTGAACAGCTCATCCATGAGCTCACCTTTCAGACGCAGGATGCAAACCAGCCGATCCAGAGCTCACACCCCTAAAGCCCTCTGTCTGGCAGGTGGGCTGTCACACCCTCAGCCACTATCTCCTTGCCCTAATTACCCCAGGACCAGGTACCAGACAACTTCTACACTCCAAACCCACTAAATTATTCCAACCAACTAATCCTAAACCTGCTTATGCTGCCTCCCCCATTCCTTCTCACGGAAACCACAACAAAAGCACCTGCCCACCATTTCCCCCTCTGCCTCCTGGTGTGGCCCCTCGTGGAGTGGCATGTCCCCTCCTCTTGGGATATGTGAGTATAGCAAACTATCTTTTCAGTGGCAGTTGTCTCCTGATTTGTTGGCCTCACCATACCTGAATAATAATAAAGCCTATATTTTAAAACAGAACCTAGCATTGGCAAGGTGGAACAAACACTTTCTTTTTCTCCTGAAGGTTCCAGAATGCTTTCGTTTGTACACTCTTTGTGGGCAAATGTAAAGTGCTAAACGTGCCGTGTTACTCAGGTCAGACGTAAGAAAGAACTTCCTGCTAGCAAGCAAGGCCACCCAAATCACCCTATTCTTGAGGCATCTTTGAGATGGTGTCATTGACACCAACCACAACCCTTGTGAGCTGATTCCTCACAGAGCAGAGGCAGGCACTGAGGCCCTGCAGCCAGTCTCCTGCTGGCATAAGGCTTTAGGAATCCGCCACTCTCCCCTTGCTGCAGGAGATCGAGAGGCTCCCCCCACCCCCACCCCCAGGCGCACAGTCCCTGCAGACAGCTGATGTCATCTTCACCTGAGAAGAGAGGAGGAGGAGGGATGGGATTGCTGCCCTCTCGGTTGCCCTGGGGCTCTGGGCCTGATGACGTGGGGCATCCTGGCGGAGGCTGGCCTGTGTTCACAGCTGCCTGCCGGGAGCTGGAGCCTGTCAGCTCAAGCGGCAGCCAGGGAAGACGTTTCTGACACAAAACCCCAGGGGAATCCATGGAGGAGCTGGGCTGTCATTACTTATTAACAATGGGCCTGATCCCCAGCCAGGCAGGCCCAGGGAAATAGCCTGTGAGGAGGCCAGCCTCCCCCTGCGAGGTGGATTAACACTTTCAGGGCAGGAGACAGCCATTTGGGGGATCGATTGTCACATTTTTGCACGTAACAGGGGCCATTCTTATGAACACTCTTCCTCATCTTCCCCTCCCCTTCTCTGTGTCTGCATTCTTCTCTTCCGTTCTGCGCCTCCAGGTTTCAAACAGGCAGACCTGCAGGATGTAGGAGACTGCACTCAGAGGGAAGAGGAAGATTCCAGAATGCACACAACCAGAAACCTAGGCCTAATGAATGCCCACAGAAAGAGCCTACGGGGGGGGGGGGGGGGGAGACGGAAAGGGCAGCCGGAGCTGAGGTCAAGGAAAGGTCTGCGGACGGACAAGCTGCTCATTAAAGCTGGCGATTGCCTCTTCATCTCCCCTCGAGCGGTCCCAGGCCACAGTGCCAGCATGCCCGTCCAGCTCAGCAATGTCAGGTGGACAGTGACCCAGCCATGCTACTGCGGGTCGGGTTTCCTGGGGAAGCAGATGCTGAGATGAACATGAGCAGGCAGGACATTTTTTAGGGAGCCTTGTTAGAATCAGCACCCGGGGAAGGGAGGGGCTGGAAACAGGAGCTGGCAGAGGAAACTAAATGACAGTGCAAGCCCAAAAGATGCCTCAGCTGGCCCCACACGGGGCTCTGGAGCTGGGGTGAGTCTTCAGAGTCGTTCAGAGTTCGGGTGGGGGGTGAGCCTCTATAGCCTCGCATTGATCAGCCCCTGGATGTGGGCTGCCCCAGCAGCTGGCATGACCCTGGGCAGGGCAGTTTCTTGAGCTGTGGGGAGGAGTCAGCTGCAAGCAGCACTCCCAGCAGTGGGGGGAGTAAGTCCTTCCACCTGAAGGGGGAGCACAGCACCCCCACCCCACCTGCCTCCTGGAGGACAGTGAACCATGGACTCTCCAAATCACAACAGGGGCACTCCTCTCCCAGAGTACTCCTGGCCTCCTTTCCTGCTGCATCTCCTCCCAGCCCTCTTCCCAGCCCTCCTCCTGTGCTTCCTGCTGTCCCTCCTCCCATCTCATCCCTCCTGCTTTCCCTCCTCCCACCCTCTTCCATGTCTCCTCCCATTCCTCCTCCAGTCCTTACTGCTGTCTCTCCTCTCGTCCCTCTTCCCATCCCTCCTCTTGTGCCTTCCCCTGTCCCTTGTGCTATGTCCCTTCTTCCATCCCACCTGCTGTCCTTCCTCCCTCCCCTCTTCTCATCCCCGGTCCAGTCTCTCTTCCCATCCCTTCTCCAGCCCCACCTCCCATCCCTTCTCCCATCCCTTCTGCTGTCCCTCTTCCTTGAAGGGGCTACCACAGAGGTTTTCAAAGTTCTAAAGGCCTCTGTCCAATCCTGTGGGCCAGTACAAGTCACATGGAAGCAGCCTGCCCAGGCTGAGGTGGGAGAACAAGAGCCCCTCCCTCTGGCCACTGTCGTCTTGCTATAAAACAGTAATCTGTAAAGAGCTGGCTGAACAAGAGCATTTTTCTCTCTCATTGGGTGGTTCCAAACTTCCCCACAGGTGGTGCTAAATTGTCATAGGCTGTTCTATTTTATTTGTGTCAACAAGGAGCAGGAAATGTACACTTGTTATGTGGTCTGTAATTTAAAGTAAATTTCATGCGGGCCACTTGGTATGTACGTGTGTATGTAGGAGGTTTCATCGACTTTAGGAGAGGGTAGTGTACCTAACTGGGGACAGGAGTTTAGTAGTGATCAGTTAGCATTTTATCAGAAGCCAGTACTCCAGAGCCCACTCTGACCTGTGCCTGCAATCAGCACCAAAGACTTTGTCCATTAACATAAAGGACCTTACAAATGAGTTCTCACTGGTGAAACTCACGGATTGCAAGAGGGTGCCTGGGCTGGACAGGAGCGGCATTCCAGCCCTTGCAGGCACAGAGGAGGCAAGTCTGGTGCACCCATGGTTGGCACCTCAGCTTGATTCCTAAGTGGTCCTGTGTGCATCCAGCTGCTGATTTGGTGGATTTCGCACTCCTCAAGTCAGACTAGAATGTTAGAGAATCCTGCTGCTCAAATCTCATTGCATTTGCTTCAGGCAAACTTCTTTGCAAGGTGCTGGAGGAGCTCTTAAAAGGACAGAGAGCTGGAACTTCACTGAACTTACAGAACAAGTTATAGGACTGCTTTGTGCAGCTTGCTCAGAACTTCGCCTGAAGACTTCCTTTCACAGTAACCTGGTGGCCTGCTGTGGGAAGGGGACTTACGCCTCACCCACCTGTCTAATAACCGGAGGCTACAGAGATTTATCAAAAAGATCCTAATAGTTCTGCAAGACCAAATTCCAAATTGGCTTAGGTCAATTTGCAACAGCCTAAAACCCCACCCTGGATCCTCCATAAAACCTTAATCATCTGTAAATTCCTGCCTCCTTACATCAGTAACCACTGTGTGCCTCAACGTTTTCTCATGGGTATAGTAGGGATCTAATACATGGTCGTCTGTCATAAGAAGTTGTAAGGACTGTAAGTATTGTTTTCTTAAACCCTTCCAAAACAGGCTGGGTTCATAAACCACAGATGTCTGGTGGTGGGGCGGGGGGGGGGGGGGATTAAAAACTCAGCTGCCAGAAGTGTCCACAGCTTTCTTGTACTTGTCAATGTCAGAGCAAGGAGCTGTTCATTAAGGGATTGGGCACGTGGGCACTGGGACAGGCATGGCACTGACCAAACTGCACTGACACGGCCCCTCCTGTCTCCACGTTTACACTTCAGGCTGGATGACACCACAGTGAAGCTAGATTAGGAGCAGTGGCCAACCACACACATCCTGCAAGCAATCAGATAATCAATGCAAAGCACATTGATGAGGAGGTAAGATTAGATACATACATCTGATGGCTCAGAAAGTTGGTTGCCTATCAAAGAACAGAACCAGGGCTGTGGGTTATATTCTAAACTCAGGTTCAATCTTCCCTCCCTACAGCCTTGCCCTGAAGGGTGGAGATAAAGTCAGTGGTGGAACAGATGGTTTTCAGGCAGCTGTAATGTGCTCACCTGTGAGGTCAACCCGATGCTCAAGACCTTAAAGCACAACATTTGTTCTGAGCATCCGTGGGCCCTTTTAGCTGACAAAGCATTTCGATGTCAACACCTGGTTGGATCTCTGCAGCTGCTTGAAAGCATGAGGGATGCAGGGCAGATAGCTGCATCTCTTTGGGCTTACCACTAGCCACCTACCTTGTTGCTCGCTGATGAAAGCCTAGTTTTGTTCTGATACTGCATGGTAATGTGTTTGTGGAAGGTGGGCTCAACCCCAGGAGGTGACTCACTTACCCTAGGCCAATCATCAAGCAAATACCACTCTTTGATGATTTAGTTTAAGGATGTCCCTGTCCTGGCCAATACAACCTAATAGGGATCCTGCTGGGGAATTTCTCAGAAATATTTTTCTCCCTGAAAAAAGAGAAATGGTTAAGGAGACTGCTGTCACCATCACCCATCCACCTTCCTCCTGCCTTTGGATGTCACTGTAAGGATATATGATGTTGGAGCAGCAGCAGCCATTTTATGACTGTGAAGGAGTGACAGAGCAGAAAGGTAGAAAGAGTCTTGGTCTGTGATGACCTTTTTTGCCACTCAACCTAAGACCATCTGCCTCTGAACTTCTTGTTATATAAGATTTTAATATAGCCTTATTGTTTAAAATGTTTTTTCTTGGATACCTTGCTGAGAGCACCCTGATGAGAGCAATCCCCACTTAATAGTTGAGGAAGCTGAGGCTCAGAGAGGTTGAGCATAGAGTCGGTGGCAGAGAGGGGCCTAGATTCAAGGTTTCAGTTTCCATCCAGGGCACTCTCCTCTGCCTCTGAACTCTACAGAGTCTTAGGGAACCCCTGGGGCTTTGCCATGGTGGGGGTTAGGGGTGTGCCTACGGTGGGGCTCTGTCCCCCTGCCTACCTTCCCTCACCCAACTCAGAGCAGCATGGCTTTTATCTAATTTACCTTATGGCTTCTCACTGACATTCTCTTTGAAACAAAAGACTATGAGGCTTAAAAATATTTTAAAATCATTGTCTTACTGCTTACCCTTCAGTTAACAACCGTGGCCAGCTCTTTGCTCCACCACAGGGGAAACTGTAAAGCAAATGTCTTTCCTTAGAGGAACCAGAGAGAGAGTCATGTTTTATTTCGTAGGTTTAAGCCCAGAGATCCTAGCAAACTGCTCACTCACGTGCTCACACACGCAACCTACAGACGCACACACAGATGCACTTCTGAAGCATATACATTCAGACGTGCCCCTCACTGTATTTTTCATTCTGTTAGGCTCTCTCGAGCTATAAGGCACAGAGACACAATGAGGTTAGCACAGGTGCAGGGGTTTACAGAAGCCCCTGGAGGGCCAAACATGAGCAAGAGCTCCTGCCTCGGTTCTGGAAATGGCAGCAGCCATGGCCAGACTTGTCATCTCTTCTTGTCCTTGGCTGTTCCAGACTCCTGAGCTGCCTCCATTCTTGAGACCCAGCTTCTCTTGGCTTCTGCTGCTCCCTTACAAGGTGTCCTGAGTTGTAAACTTTCCCCCAGAGTGGATCTGGTCAGGTGGGCTCCTTACCACCCTGTACAGACCCCACCAACCTTGCTGGGGCTCCACAGAGTTCTCAAGCCAGGACACCTCATGTCTTTCTTGCCCAGGGTGCGGATTCCTGATCCAGTCAAAGGTTACAGGGGAACCAGGGTGACCGACTTAAATGACACATAACACAGGTGGCTAATTCCAGAAAAGGATCCCGCTCTCCTCAAAATGTGGTTATGAGCATCGCAAGTACCTGCCCTTCCATCAGCCCCATTGCAGCCTCCTGAGAGCAACTAGGGACGGCCCCCCTTTCCTTCCTCCCCTCCTCCTTCCTCCCCCCCTTCTTTTCTCCCTCCTTCCTTTGCTCTTTTCTTCAATGCCTACTGTTCCAGTTATCTATCACTGCATAACAAACGATCCCCAAATTTAGTGGCTCCAAAAGAAAACCATTTTGTTATATCTCACAACTTTGGGGTCAGATTTCAGACAGGGCTCATCCGGGAGATTCTTTTGCTCCTCACGTGGCATCTGCTGAGAACACTCAGCAGTATTTGCTGGCAGCTTGGCTGGTCTGGAGGGTCCAAGATGGGCAGTGTCCTGTGCCTCGGCAGGAAAGGCTAGAAGGCCGGGCTCCCTGGACAGCTCTCCTGCTCTGTGCCATCTCAGGGCCTCTCCATGTGGTGTCTCTAGTAAGTGAGTCAGACTTTTTACATGAAAGCTCTAAGAGCAAGTGTTCCAAGAAACAGGAAGTGGAAGCTGCCAGTCTCTTAAGGCCTGGGCACCAAATTTTGCACAGCATCACTTCTGCTGTATTCTACTGATCAAAGAAGTTACAGAGGCCACCCAGATTTAAGGGAGGAGATGTCGACTTCCCGGAGCATGAACGTATTGGTGGCCATCTTTAATCTGCCACGTTTCCTCTCTGCTGGCAAGTGTGAGAGAGGCTGATGAATGAAAGATAAAATAACACAAGCGCTGCCGTTCTGTTCCATTTTTATTTCCACTGGGTTAAGTCCATAGCTGGGGGTAAAGTTTCCCACTTCCTTAAGTTACAGGAAAAACTCTGACATTGTAATGGGGGTATGTGTTGGCAGGGGAGGGGGAGGGCTAGGAGATAGAAATGGGACAGGGCAGAGTTGCTCTCAAGAGATCATATTGGAGATGTTGGGGTGGAGGTAGAGAAAAGGGAACTCACATGCTGTTGGTGGGAACATAAATTAGTGCAGCCATTATGGAGAACAGTGTGGAGGTTCCTCAAAAAAACTAAAAATAGAGCTACCATATGATCCAGCAATCCCACTACTGGGTATATACCCACAGGAATTTAAAACAGTATCTTGAAGCGATATCTGTACTCCTGTGTTTATTGCAGCACTATTCATCACAGCCAAGAGACGGAATCAACCTAAGGGTCCATCAATGATGAATAGATAAAACTGTGGTATATCTACACAATGGAATACTACTCAGCCATAAAAAAGAATGAAATCCTGCAATTCGTGGCAACATAGATGAGCCTGAAGGACGTTATGTTAAGTGAAATAAGTCAGACACAGAAAGATAAATATTGCATGTTCTCACTCACATATGGGAGCTAAGAAAGTTGATCTCATAGAAGTAGAGAGTAGAATAGTGGTTACTGGAGGCTGGGGAGAGGGAGGGAGGAATAGGGAGAGGTTGGTTAACAAATACAAAATTACAGCTAGATAGAAAAAATAAGTTCTATCGTTCTATAGCACTGTAGGGTGACAGTATAGTTAATAATATAGTTAATGATAACTTATTGTATATTTTATGATAGCTAGAAAAGAGAATTTTGAATTTTCCCAGCACAAATGATAAATGTTTGAAGTGATAGATATGCTAACTACCCTGATTTGATCATTACACATTATATATACATGTATAGAAATATCAGACGGCACCCCGCACATATGTACAATTACTATGTGTCAACTAAAAATAATAATTTTATAAAAGGTAATGTTGGTTGGGAGTAAGATCCAGGAGAGAAGAAACTGCAGCAAATAAGACCAGGACTAGGCTCGGTAGGGGAGGTGGAGAGGAGAGCCCTGTTGGCAGTTGTCAGGGGAAGGGACGACCCCAAGGTTGTTTTAGTCTTACAAGCAGACCCTGAAATGAAGATTTGGGTGCAGATAGTTTATTTGGGAGGTGATCCCAAGAAGCATGAGGAGGACCTGGAGAAGTGAGACAGGGAAGGGAGAGAACCCACTAAAGGGCATGCTGAGGAACAGGTGGGAACTGGGGCTCGGTCCTGCTGGGGCCCCCTGGGAGACTGTGCAGAGTGTATCCCGTGCCCCAGGGTTGTTGCCTGAAGAGCAGGGAACTGGGCTCTTTATGCACCAATTCACTTTGTCAGCGATCAAGAGTTGTTCCTAGGGTGTTCACCCCCCAGCACCAGTGACTATCCCAAGAAACAGACCTTGTGTCCAGGAGTTGTCTCTTGGTGGCCCAAGGGGGTGTGGGCAAGGCTTGAACAGTGTCTGCTGAGACACTTCATGATGAGACTTATGATTTCCTTTGCAATAGGACATGCACACCTCCAGGGGGTGCCTCACACACCTCCAGCGGGTTCCTGTCACACTGTACTCCAAGTGGAAGGTGCCCCCTAGCGATGAGAAACTCAATAGCCTGCATGTGTGATGTCACCCCCTCCTCCACCTTCCCACAAATTCTTCACTAGTCTGCATGGCCCATGAGTGCTTTGAGATTGAGCAGATTTTCTCCGGGGTACATGAGGAATGCTGGGTCCTAACCCAAGGTCAACTCTGAGCCAAAACAAAGACTGAGGCAGGGACAAGTGGCACGTGCAGTCCCCCCCATCTGTCTCCCTGCAGCACAGAGTCTGGGAATAAGAGAAAAGAAGCACCTTCAGAAACAGAGGATGAGCCTCGGGGACTCCTTTTTGTGTCTTCCAAGGTTTAAGAAACACACAGGAGTTCCTCTGTCCACTGAGGCCAGATCAAGTTAACAAGTTCGTGCACTCTTCGTGGCTCCTTTTCTTAGCCAGCCCCTGAGCAGACCTCTGAGCAGACCCCCCACCCGTGGCCCTCCCCATCTCTGCTCCCAGCTACGGGGATGACAGGAAGGGCACTGGATGTCAAGGCCTGCACCCCAGCTCGGAGCCCTTTGTCTGCCATTCCCTGTCTCTGCGAACTGGAGGAAGTCACTTGAGCCCCCTGAGTTTCTGTTCCCCCATCTACAATTGTCTCTCAGGCCTCATAGACTCTGGCACACTCTGATTTGTGACTCTGTGAAGGAGTGAGCTGGCGCATGTCAGTGAACACTGAGGAGGTAAAAGTACTGTGCAAACAGAGAGCTTTCCTGTGGTGATGGCTGTTTTGGCAGCGCAGAGTGCTCTGCGGGAAGCAGTCTCAGTCTCGGTTTCTTCCCTTTCCACAGGTGCCCCCACCCCATGCACGCTCACCCTGCCCCACTCACCCCCAGCAGGATCTCAGTGTCTTTGGTTACTCCATAAAAACCTGGCTGAGAGATTCTGCTTCTCCAGTGGTCTCTTCTCGACGGGGATTGGGGGAGGATGCCCCCAGACCCTAGCCTTACCCCTATGCCCTGAGATGCCTCATGTCAGGAGTGGCATGACACAGGGGCTCCACTCACCAGTTCACACCCACACCCTCTTCTGCTTAGGCTCTGATGGGTGGTCATGTGTTGAGACAGGCCGGCCTTACTGCTCCGACTGTCCTCAGTGAGGGTGTCTTTTTAATTCTTCTGGTTCCAGAATTATCTGCAGGCTTCCTCATTAGGATGCTTTTGGCTGCAAGTAACAGAAACTCTCAGTTCAAAATGAGAAGGGAACTCACTATCGCATAACCAGAAACCACAAGGCAGAAAGGGCCCTGAGATGGGTACATCAAGGCTTCTCTCTGTGATCCTCCTGGCTCTGCCCTCCTTGGTGTGTGTGTGTCGATTTCAGCCTCCAATGGGTGCCAGAAAGGCTGCTGCAGTTCCAAGCACCACATGTGGACACACAACCTCCAGTGGCAAAGAACTGCCAGGGATGATATTCAAAACACTTAGCAACCACTACCACAGGGCACCGACCAGTAAGACAAAATTCCAGCTGTGCTAGTGAGAGTAAAGAAGCTGCCCCAGCAGAACTAGCTCACAGCTCGTGTACCAACACTGGATGACCTGACTCCACCCCCAAAACCAATTTCTGGGGGATTACCATTGATGGGTTAGAATGTTAAAGATTTGCCTCTGAATTGGGGATGGAGTCCCTTTTCTTGAGGGTGGGCATCTGAATTAGATTCGGGGTCCCTTAGCAGGTGGGAAGTTGGGGAGGCCATCATCAGATCAGTTTTGCAGGCTCACACCTCCGCCTCCCACCACCTACTCTCCAAAATCACACTCCTTCTGCTGGACTCAGATCCACTGCTAAAACTGACCTAGGCATCTTGTGTTTACCCCCTTGCTTCTTTCTACAACTGTAAATGCTTTCTGCTTTGTATGAAATTTATCTTTCTAACCTCTGCAGAGTATGAAATGCGTACCATTCAGTTCAGTTAGGCCCATTTCATGGATGGACAAACTGAACACTTTTACATGAGTCATTTGGGAGAGCCTAGGGTAAGGTTGATGGAGAAGGGCTTGTGACAAACAAGCAGTTACTGCTCAATTGCCTGCCTTTCTCCTTCCCTCTTACCCGTACCCCCTCTCCTTTGGCTTAATTGATAGGCAAATTATTGAGTATTTGGCCAGGCTGGGAGCCAGGAGGCTGTTTATAGCCTGCAGATCTTGCCTTTTCTACCTGGATGAGTCTGCCAGAAGCTATCAGATAATCGGCTTCTTCCAGTGACAAGGGCATGATGGATTTCCCCCATTACTTGATATCAATGCTTTTGTTAGTTTGCATTTTATGCAGTGCCTTTCCTCTCGGCAACTCAAGGACTTTTGCAGAGTCTTATGTAATGGAAAATAATTCTGCAAGGTAGGCAGACCGGGCAAGGCTAGAATACAGAAACCATATTCCTTACACACATGCGCAGCAACCCTGCTGGGGCCCATCTGTGTCTGCATGGTGACATTCGTGGCACTTCCAGATGATAAGAGAGCACAGACGCAGGCAAAGGGGGATGCAATTGCCTTTGCTAAGCTCTGAGGAGGCCCCTCTCCCTGTGCTTGGGCCACTGGCTTGAAAAAAAGAAAAAGAGAGACTTTAAGAAAGAGAGAGGTAAGGGAGAGAGACATCAGGCAAGGACTCACAGAAGAAGTCAGTAAGCACAGGAAAAGGTGCTCAACAGCATTAGTCATCTGGGAAACGTAAATTCAGACCTCCATGAGGTAACACTACCCCACCAGAATGGCTAATACAGCTAAACAAAACAAATCAAAATGGATAATACTAAGTGTTGGTAAGGATGTGGAGCAACTGGAACTTCATGCACTACTAATGGGTGCATAACTTGGCACAGCTATCATGGAGAATTGTCCAGTAACCACAAAACTGAGCAGAAACTTGCCCTGTACAACCCAGTAGTTCCACTCCTAGGTAAATACCCACAGATAAGCACATATATTCCTCCAAAGACCTGTGAAATGATGTTTATCCCAGCACTATTCACATTAGCCCACACTGGAGACAACCTGCCCAAATGTCCATCAGAAATAAAATGGATAAAGAAATTGTGGTGCGTTTATACTGTGGAATATTATACAGCAATGAAAAAGACAAGCTACGGCTTTATACAATAACATAGACAACTGTCACGTACATAATGTGGAGGAAAGAAGGCAGATGCAAAGGAGTGAATTCTGTGTAATTTGATTTATATAAAGTCCAAGACCAGACTAAAGTAATCTGTGGTGGTAGAAATCAGAAAAGCAGTTGTCTGCATCTGGGAGGCATGAAGGCACCATCTGGGATGCTGGCAACGGTCTAGATCTTGATCTTGATGTTGGCTAATAGGTGAATTGACTGTGTAAAAATTCATTGAGCTGTACGCTCATGATTTGCACACTTTACTGTCTGTGTGTTGTGCTTCAAAAAACGTTTGTGATAAGGATGGGAGGGAAGGGAGGAGGAGGAGTAAGGGAATACAGACATGTCTCTATTTGTGAACAGGTTGGATTCTGACAACTGTCCTTGAATCCATTAGTTCATTTGTCCAAGGGGACCACCACTCACTCCACCTGTTGGTGGCAGCAGAGTTAGTATACATTTTTTTCTGGTGCTTAGCTCTCTATCAAAGTTTGTGGGCCAAAATTTCACAAGCAGAGAAGCTCCTATTTAAAGTAAAGCCAAGGGCACTAGAGATTTAGGGTGTCATTCATTCACTTGTTCATTCATTTAATCAACCATCTAAGACAGGAAGAATTATTATGTGACTCTGGAAGCCTTTGGCCAGACATATTCATTTCTAGATATCCTCTTATCAGCAATGAGACTTTTCAACCCATCTGGGGTAAAAGTCAGAGGTGGGGGTAGGGACCACCACTGCTGTAAAAACTGCCTCCCCTCCCTTGTTCGTTTGGTTCCTAAATTGGGGGGGCTAATACCTGCTAGAGTGAAAGGTGACAAGGCAGCCTTGAAAAAGACTGTATTATTCTGCTTGGGCTGCTGTAACAACATACTACAAACTAGGTGGTGTAAACAACAGAAATGTATTATCTCGTAGCTCTGGAGGCTGGAAGTCCAAGATAAAGGTGTCGGTGGGGTTGGTTCCTTCTGAGTGCTGAGAAGGAGAATCTGCTCTATGCCCCTCCCTAGCTTTGGAGAGTTTCCTGGCAATCTTTGGCGCTGCTTGCCTTGTAGATGCATCACCCTGGTCTGCCTTCCTGTTCACATGACATTCTCCCTCAGTACATGTCTGTCTCTGTGTCCAAATGACCCATTTTTATAAGGACACCAATCATATTGGATTAGGGTTCACCCTAATGACCTCATTTTAACTTGATTACCTCTGTAAAGGCTCTATTTCTAAATAAGGTCGCATTCTGAAGTACTAGGAGTTAGAATTTCAACATAGATCATTTGAGGGGACATAATTCAGCTCATGGCAGAGAGAAATGACTCCACTCCAAGTACTATTCCCCACTGTGTCTGGGACACATCAGTTGGAAAAGGCTGATGAGGGATCAGCAGCCTCTGAAGCACATTCGGTGCCCATTTCCATGTGGGGAGGGAAAAGCAGTCGGCCTGAAGAAGAGGGACAGGTGTCCTGGAGACAGAAGGAGGAGAAGCTGTGGAAACAGATCGTCATTGACTGCAGGCACAGGCTCAGGAGACAGACAGGTCTGGTTCAAATTCTGTTGCCACCCAGGGAACCCGTACTCTCGTTGTATGGTCTGGAGTGTGTTACTTTAGGTTCTCTAAGCCTCAGTTTCCCCATCTCTAAAGTCAGGACCCTAGTTCCCACCTTGCAGGGTTGTTCTAAGGCTCATCTTTGATAGCACGTATAAGGTGATTGTGCTGTGCTTGACTCTTGGACAGCACGTGGCACATACAAGGAGTGACTGTTGGGTCCTGGGAGAGACTCGTGGAGGACAGAGCCACTAAGCTGGGGCTTTCAGAGTTGTAGAGAGAGCAGCTGAAAACTGATTAACCAGTTTTCAGTTATTTACATCATATATGGATATGTTTTTCAAAGTGCAAACATGGTAGAAGAGTTCAAGTGAAAAGTAACTCTCCACACTATCCCCCAGTCCTCTAGGTCCACATCCCTAGAATTTGTCCAAACATGTATAATATCTATATATATTTTTTAAATTTTTAGATACACAAATGGGACCACAGCTGATGGTGCAGCACTCTGCTCAGATCATCTGGATCGCCCCACACACCTCCAAAGACACCTGCAGACGTTTTGCTCAAACCCTACCTCTTCCTGTATCTCTCTGTGGGAGGACGCTCTCTGGCCAAGGAGCATGCTCACTTGCACTTGGGGCTGGCTGGAAATGCCAGGAAATGAATGCCCCACAGCCAACGAGGGGCAGGCATGGGTGGATAAGCACCCCAGCTTCCCTGTCCCTTGTTGGCATGATTCTGAGGCACGTTCCATGCAGTCTGTCAGAGGACCCCCGTGGGATTGCACCCCAGTTGCCACAGTGACACCTGCTCATTTACACAACCTTCACTGGCTTCCCTCCCTGCCCCTCTCACTTCCCCACTCCCTCGTGTGCTGCCTGGATCACCTCCCAAATAATGATGAGCACCCAAGTTCTTGTCTCAAGGTCTGCTTTGGGGGAAACTCAACTAATACAGGGAAAATATGGTCATGCACTGCTCTGCACCTAACTTTTTTCAGCCAGCAATATGGCTTGCAGATCTTTGTCTATCAGCACATATTGGAGGACTGTTTATTATTCCATCGTCTGGGTGTGCCATAATTAACTTAGCTCTTAACTCTTCTGATGGACATTTAGGTTGCTTCCAGTTTTGTGCTGTTATGAACAGTGTGGCAATGAGCATCCCTATGCATGTGTCTTTCAGCGCATGGGCAAGGATATCAGAAGAATAACTTTCTAGAAGTAGAATTGCAGGGTCAAAAGGTAAGGGAACAGTTTTAATCAGGACCAAGGGGTTGGAGGTGGTGCTCTGAACTCAGTCTGGAGGTGACCGGAGTAGAACAGAGAACAAGCCTGGGTGAGTGGCTCAGGCTGGGACACCTTGTTTGCAGTGAGGGGACAGTGTACCTGAAGAGGGCTCACCCACCCAGAGACTCTCCTCAGAGGTCCCTGTGTATTTTAGAGGGGACTTCTGTATGCTCGGAGCCACTACAGCAGAAGGGCCTTCCCCCAGGGTCACTGTCTTCAAAAAGATCCCCCTATGAGCCCATTTCACATGTGTCTACATCCTACTGCCACATTTATGCCATAGTTGTTTTTCAAGCAAAAGTCCCCAGTTTTCAGATGAAAAACAACTTGTTTTGAGAGCACGCACTACTGAGATCTTCAAGCTCTTCCTTCGTGCTGACTGTTGAGAAGAAATTACTTTTTAGGGTAGGAGGAATTGGTGAGGAGGCTGGGAACGGATCCATGGTGCGCACGGCGAGTGTTTTCTGTAATGTGGTCTCTCTGCCCACTCACGAACACTTACGGTGTTTACCTGATCATCAACCTGTTCCAAAAACAAATTTTAAAAGCATCAAAATACTTCTTTGTTCCCCTCTCAAGTTATTTGCTGCCTACTGGCTGTCTACTTGATCTCGCCTTAAGATGCAGAGAAAGGTGGTCCAGACCTTGCCCTTGGGACTGGAAATACTGGAGAGATGAGACAACAGGGGCTTGAAGCAGCTATGGCGGCAACCTCCCAGAAAGTCAAGGTTATCGGCGGAGAGTAGGGAAAGGATCCTTCTTTCCCTGTCTTTCCCTTTTTTCCTCTTTCTCTGGCTTTCCCTTTTTATCTTTGTTCTCCTTTGTCATTAGGAGTGGGGGGCAGGGGCAGAAAAACCGTACACGTGTCCTCAGTAAAACCTTTGGGAGGGAAAGAGATTTGTGAAGAAGTTTCAAAAAAGAGAAGAATGGGTATTTTGTTGACTTTCTGTTTCCTGTGCAGGTGAGGAATGGGTGCCACACCTTCACACCCACACACAGAGAGAGAGAGAGAGAAAGAGAGAGAACACTCCACTCCCAGATCTGAGCCCTGGTGGGATTCTCTGATGCCCACACCCCACCTGACTCAAACTCTACAGGAAGAGGACTGTCCTTCCTGCCCTTGGGGAAGGCCCAGGACTCACCTGTCCTTGGGCTGCATAGGAACAACCCCACTTCTAGAGCTGTGAGTCCTGAGGTCTGGAGAGAGACACGGGAAAAGAAGTTGGTCCTCCCAGGTGCCCTAGCAGAAGCAGGAAGTTGAATTTTGACCTTGTTGTAAAAGGCATGAAGTTCAAGGGAGATATGAGGTCAGAAGTGATTGGGATGGATGACAATGCTGGCCAGAGTTCTCAATGACTGAGTGCTTACCCCACTCAGTCATTAAGTGCCAGGCCCGGGTAATCCAATAGCCCCAAGTCCTCTCCCTCAATATCCAAGTAAGGCCCCTGTGCCCAAAGGATGTATCTGAGAACTCTCAGACATGCATGGCCTCCAGGTAGCTGCAAACAACCTCCGTTCTCCAGCTCCCGCTGTCTCCATCCCCTCAGTACCTCCTGACCATCCTTCATGCTCCAGCCTCCCCCGAAGCAGCAGAGCAGCTGGTTGTGAGCAGGGGCTCAGAGCCGGACAGCCTAGCTGGGATCCCAGTGCTAACAGCTCTGGAGCAGCTCTGGGAACTTGGACAAGTTATTTAACTGCCTTGTGCCTCAGTTTTCTCACTTGAAAATAATAGTACTTACTTCATTTGCTTGTTATGAGGGTCAATATTTGGGAAGTGATTCTAACAGTGCCTGGCACACGGTAAACACAGAAAATGTATTTGCTGAATAAAAATGATTGTATGATTCCCTTGCCCTTACAACAGCCTTGTGAGGTAGGTACTGTCATTACCCGTTTCATAGCTGAGTAGATAATGGCCTGAAGAGATTAGCGCAAAGTCAGTTGCTTGCTTGTGGAGCTGAGATTTGAACCCAGCTCTGTCTAACTGCTCCTAGCCCCATACTGCCTTCATGTACAATAAAACTATTTTAAAGTAGACCAGAATTTTCTGTGCCTTACTCTGTCAGTGACCCTGCTCTAGGTTCAACTAAAAACACTGTTGCTTCTTTCACTATGAAAAACAATATGGAGGTTTCTCAAAAAATTAAAAACAATAATGCAGCAATGCCACTTTTGGCATGTTCATGGCATGTTGATGGCAGCAGTATGCACAATAGCCAAGAAGTAGATGCAACCCGAATGCCTGTCAGTAGATGAGTGGATAAAGTAAATGTGATAGATATATAGAATGGAATAGTATTCAACCTGAAAAAGGAAGGATATCCTGTCACATGCAGCAACACAGATGAACCTTGAGGACATTATGCTAAGTCAAATAAGCCAGGCACATAAAGACAAATACTGCATGATTCCAGTTATATGAGGGATCTAAAGTAGTCAGACTCATTGAAACAGAAAGCAGAATGATGGTTGCCAGGGGCTGAGGGAGTGGGGGGATGGGGAGTTGTTGTTAATGAGCACAGAGTTTCAGTTTGCAAGATGAAAAAGTTCTGGAGATCTGTTTTACAACAATGTAATATACTTAACACTACTGAATTGTACACTGGAAAATGGTTAAGATGGTAAATTTTGTTACGTTTCTTATCATAAGTAAAAAAATTTTTAATTAAATTAAAAAATGCTGTTGCTTCTGAAATGCTCAACTTTTAGCCCATTCTGTGACCTTGCATGATTAGTTCGAAATCTCTTTTGTAGAACACAAGTCCTGGACCAGTAGATCTGACTCTACCAAGAAACTACTAAACTTTTCCCAGTCTATCTCCAAGCAAGTTGTTATACCTCCTTTCCCCAAACCGTGCCTAGTTCAGAGATTTTTAATGCTTTTGGGTTTCAGGACCCTTTTCAGGATCTGATAAAAGCTGCCACACTCTCCCCACCTTCATACCCCAAATGCACATGTGCATTGACACAAATAATTTTCCTTACGATTCAGAGGACTCCTAGATAGCATGGGGACTCTCCATGATCCTCCGAGATCCCTATGTCCCTTATGCATCATGGGGCTTCTCCTGATGTGCTCAAAGATTTCATTGTTAGTTATGTCTTTTCCTTCCCAGTGAAATCAAGGAAAGGGAGAACTTATAAAAAGGCCACATGTGACGTCTCGTCCTGCCAGAATGATAATATTTTCAGTGACAATTCAGTCTAAAACATCTCTCTATATACAGCAATGTGTGTGTGTGTGTGTGTGTGTGTGTGTGTGTGTGAGTAAGTATACTTACCTACCCTAGGGGTAGTTAGTTAGCATTTGAAAGACACTAATAGGAATCCACACTCCAGCAGTGACTACTCAGTGCTTCAAATATCCATATCTAAATCTACACCAGAGGGTTCCTTAATTAGCATAGAGATCTTAGAAATAGTAAGATATATGGGTTAAGATCGTGGGCTCCATGCCCCAGCAGGAAGAAGGCTGCCCTTCAGAGCAACACTCTAATCTGAAGTTCCATTTGGTCCTCTATCATCTCCTTATTTTCAGAGGACCGTGGTGCCTCATCCACCCAGAATTGCATCTGCCTCAGAGTGAATCCTGCATGCCAAGTGCCTATCAGAGGGCCTGAGGACAGAGTGGGGACATTTCCAAGCCTACAGAAACAGGTTACATCACCATCCTTGTATCTGCTTCCTAATAAATAATCATGTGGCTGGTTAAATTCCATCTGAGTGTTGCTTTTATTCTAATTTGCTACCTGGCAGTGGGTGGTAGGGAAGGACAGGTAGAGCCCCTAACCATGTCCCTGGCACATTGCCCAGGCAGCAGGATCAGCTCGGGAATGCCCATGGGCCATCCAAGTTGGATGAATCTGTGCTGTATTCAGGAATTAAACTGTGTCATACAGACTTGATTTCTCCCCCTCTCTTCTCCTGGCTCCAGCTCTCTTCCAATGCTGGCTTCATGACTGGACTCCCTGCTGATGACAAGATGGTGGCAGCATCTCCTTATATTCTCTGTGGTTCAAGTTTTATATGGGAAGTAAAGAACATATTTTCCTGAAATCTCTAACAAAAGTCCCCAAAGTGAGTCTGATTGCCTCTTTGGCCTGACTTGGATCATGTGACCATCCCTGATCCAATCACTGTTGCTGCAGAAAAGATATGCCACTTCAGGTAGGTGTATCAGCTCCACCAGATCCATATGTCTTGAGAGTAGTTCGGAGTGAGTAGTGGATTAAAGCTGGCTACAAAGTCTTTGCCATTCACCCCGTTGAGTGATAGGGTCCATTTTCCCTCCCCCTGAATATAGGCCAGGCCTGTGCCTTGTTTTGACCAATAAAACATAGTAGACATGACACTGTGTAAATTTCAAGGCTGGACCTTAAGAAATCTGTGGATTCTGCTTTCCCATGATTAGAACACATCCTCGTGGAATGCTGTAAAAAAAGCCCAAGCAGCCATGTGGAGAGGCCCATGTGGAGGAGCACTGAGGTGCCCTAGCCAATACCCTCAGCTGATTTCCCAGTCAGCACCCAGCACTGTCTGCCAACTGTGTGGGTGGGACCATCTTGGCCAGTTCAGACCAGCTGAGCCTCCAGATGACTGCAGCACCAGCAGACACCATATGGAACAGAAGAATCACCCAGCTAAGCCTGGTTAACTTGCAGAACCAGGAGAAATAATGAATTGCTATTGTTTGAAGTCATGAAGTTGTGGGTTAGTTCGTTACATAACCATAGATAGCTGTTACAGTGTGGCTCCCTGCTATGGTTTGAATGTTTGTGTCCTCTCCAAAATTCATGTTGAAACTTAATCCCCGTCGGCTATGGTTTGAATGTGTCCCCCCAAAGTTCATGTGCTGGAAATTTAATCTGCAAAGCAACAGTGTTGGGAGATGGAACCTAATAAGAGGTAATTGGGTCATGATGGCAGAGCCTTCAAAAATAGATTAATCTTGTTATCTCACAAGAGGCTTGTTGTAAAGCAAATTTGGCCATTGGTGCCTCTCTCTGTCTCACGTGCCCACCTGCCCTTCCACCACGGGATAATGCAGCAGGAAGGCCCTCACCAGATGCCAGCGCCATACTCTTGGACTTCCCAGCCTCCCAAACTATGAGAAAGAAATTTATTTTCTTCATTAATTACCCAGTCTGTGACATTGTGTTATAGCAGCACAAACAGATGAAGACACTTCCTAAATGTGACTCAGGAGTTTTTCTTGGAAATTAAATGAGTGAACACTAGCTGGATAACAAACAAGAGTCCACCACAACCACCTCCTCTGTGTAGTCAACTCTGCCTAGCTACTGAGGACTCAAGAAGACATGGAATTTTCTGTACAGCATTCCAGTGTCCGGTCAGCAGTTCTGTCAGTGTCCAGAGACAGTTGCTGCAGCGACAGAGGCCACATCTTGATTTCAGGCTCCCAGCTCCAGCAGTGGGTTTTTAAACACAGGTGCTGCACTGATGGCTTCCTGGCTTCCGGCTTTCCTGCATATGGCATGTCCCTTGGGGAGGTCAGTCATGCAGAGTTCTGGGAGTCGTTCCTGGAAACCCACCTAGAGTTTTCACAACAGCCTTCTGTAGTTAATTGAATGGTAGCCTCCCCAAAGCTATGTCTGTGTCCTAACCCCTGGAACCTGTGCATGTGACTATTTGGCAAAGTCTTTGCAATATAATTAAGTTAAAGATCTTGAGATGAGAGCCTCTTGGATCACCCAGGTGGGCCCTAAATCCTTATAACAGAAAGAAGAGGAGAAAACACACACAAAAAAGGAGAAGGCCACATGAAGACAGAGGCAGAGATTGGAATGATGCTGCCATAAGTAATGCTGACAGCTACCGGGAGCTGGAAGAGGCAAGAAGGGATTATCCCCGAGAGCCTCGAGAGGGAGTGCAGCCCTGCTGACACCTTGATTTCAGACTTCTGGTCTCCAGAACTGTGAGAGAATCGATTTCTGTTGTTTTAAGTCACCCAGTTCATTGTCATCTGGAGCCTCAGGAGACTAATACACCTTCAAATGATTCTGTAAGCTCTGACTTCCCCATATTAAATCCCTTTCTGCTTAAACTATCTGGGCAGCTTCTATTTCTTGCACTGAACCCTGGGTGGTAACTCCCTCGCCACCCTGGAAACGGAGGACTAGGCAAGTCAGAATGCATATTATGTTAGCAGTGCCCAGGTCCGAGCCAGGACAGACTGAGATTTGAGGCTCATAAAAAGTACCATCCCCGGCTCTGCTATCAGCCCCGTGGACAGGAGCATTTCTCCCAGTCTGGCAGAAGCATGGGGCCTGATAAGTCTTCTTATTGCTAGAGTGGCAGCAAGAGTTTATTTTTAAATTATTCTGCAGCCAGCACCCCAGCTCACTTCTGCCAAGAGCCCCGCTGCCTCCTCAGTCTGGGAACACAGAACCAAGCAGGGCCTCTGCAATGCCCATCTCTCTTGCTTTTATCCCATGGAGTCCAATAAAGAGCTGGAAAGCACTAGAACATGATGGAGAATCTTTATTCCAATACCGGTGAGATCACTTCAAAGGGGGCAGCTTGTCTTGGTCTGCCTCCTTTTCCCAAACCAGGGCTTTACATATTCATGGACACGCAAGGGTGTGTGCATGTGTGTGTTCATGTGTGTGTGTGTGAGAGAGAGAGTGCGCAGGAACTTGTGTCGACATGGGTGCCTGTGAGTCCATGCGTCTGTTTCTGTGTGTGTGTTTGTGTGTGCACTTCCGTGAGTTGGTGTCTGTGAGTCTGGTGTCTGCATGCACGTGTGTGGAGAGAGGGTGGGGGGAGAGGAAGTGAAGTGGCCGTGGTTACTGTCGATGCCATAAACTTGAGCTATTGTTTTCATAAATAGGAGGCTGGAGATCGCCTCTCGCTGCTCTCTTACCACTGTGCTGTTGAAATTATATTACCACGAAAGAATCCTTCTTTCCTTCTGCAAGCGTAACCATGTAAACCAGGATGGGAGAATCCCAGTCTGTGGAAACTCAGGTGGGATCTGCTTTACCTGTGGCATTCCTAAGCCAGAGCACTACAGCACCTCATGGCCTTTGTGTTGGAAATGAAAATAAAAACCATAGAATTCTCTGCTGGTAAAACTGAGGACACCCCAGTTCTTCTGGGCAACTTCCCTTCAGTGCCTGTGTTGATGGTTATTTATTTAGCACACATGGTGCATCTGGAGCTGATCCAGGCAATGGCTTTCCTGAGAGGAGCCAGTCCCCGGTTGGGTCCTCAGGGGTCTCTTGATGATCTGATATGGTGCCATCAATACAATGAATGATATGAACAAGCGTAGAATTAGGCAACTTTGGGTGCCATGATGTGGGCATTTACCCTAGCCTTGGGGGAGGGAGCATAACCAGGGGAAGCTTCCCCAAGGAAGTGGCAGGGGTGGGGGTTCTGAAGGGATAAGTAGGAATTATCCAGAATCATGAGAGCTCAGCATGATCAAGGAAGTATCTCAGCCCAGGCCAGGCTCAGGCAGTAGCTGCCCTTGTATGGAAAGGAGATGGCAGCTCGGCTTACTTGGGGCAGAATCCTCCCATCGTGAGCCACATGGTGCCACTTGCAGCGTAAGAGAGGAGTTCTTTCTGAGGAATATAATTTCCCCAGCACAATTGGAGTAGCAGCGAGAGACCATCTCAAGCCTCCCCAGCGCGATCCGAGCAGCAGAAGCCTCCCTCCCGGGCACTGCCGGCATACAGAGTGGCCGGGCCTCTGCCCGCCTGTCGCCTCCAGAGCCCAGCCTGGGCTCATTCACTGTGTCAGGCGTCTCCTCTTGGTCCCTCTAGCTCCACCCTCCATGCTTCTGCACGCCAGGAGGATGGCCTGTGTGGACTGCATCAACGGGCCTCCTGTCCTCCAACTTCAGGAGAGACAGGCAGGGGACCCGAGGGCACGAGGATTTATTCCCCCAGCTCCCTCCCCGCCAGGCCACCTTGCCTTGTCTGTGCTGTGCTGCTAAAGGCCACTGCTCCTCTTGGACAGCCCTTCTCCTAACCCGTAATTACTCTCCCTGGGTTCTAGAAGCCACCCTCTTCCTTATTCCTCAGGCCTAGGGGTGGTGGCCACTTCCTACCATTGCTGGTCCCCGCATGCTTTACCACCGCTTTTAGGGTTTTCCCTCACTCTGCTTCCTCCTCCACAAATAGTCCCTTCATTAAACTCTCCTCATGTCACCGAGCTAGAAAGCGTCACCTTTTTCCTGACAGGACCCTGGCCAGCACCCTCACCCACCTCCCACCGAAGGGCTCTGCCCTATCCCAGGTTTTAGGCCCATCCCATCTCCTGAAGGGCAAAGTGGTGGCCAAGGAGTCACGAAGCTGCTGAAGGCCCAGGCCAGCACTGGTCCCTCCTACCTTGAGCTCAGGTTGCAGGAAATGGGCACTCGCATGGCCTTCGTGACCAAACCACCACCTTGGACACAGGCTCTGAAGAGAAGCCTGCTTTTGTGCTGCCTGCTTCATTCTCTGCCTAGTTCCAAAGAGATTCTGAATCCCCCCACCCCCCTCAGGCTGGGGCCCTGCTCCTGCTGACACCCACCCTCCTCCATCCCCAGTGGCACATCCCTCCCACGGCCAGGCCACATCAGGCCTCTGACACTTGCCCAGCGGGTCACGCCGGTACTCGCTGCTGCCGCCACGGCTGCTGGAAACAGCCTGGAGCTTGGGGCCTGCCACACTTACCTTCCCATCTGGATATTCCCCAGTGCTGGTTCTGGCAGCTGCATTGGCAGAGGCTCATATCAAACTTCAGCCTTCAGACCCCTGCCCAGCAGCCAGAAGTGCTCCCTTAGGGGCACTGTTGCCTGGAAACCAGCCCCCAGCCCCTGAGCGCCGCCCAGGACTGGGTGAGCACTGTGGCCCTGGGCTGAGCCAGGGGACTGCAGCAAAGCCGGGGTTTCCAAGTGGATTCAGAGGAACAAGAGGAAGGGGCAGGGTGGGGGCTGGGGAAGGTGGGAGGAAGACAGCCGGAGCAGCCACAGCACGGATCCTCAGCTACCTCCCCTGCAGGAGAGAAGTGCTGGCTGTGTGCTGAGTGCTGGATATGCACCTTCAAATCGGGCCTCACAAGGGCAGGAATGATTTCTGCCTTTTGAGTGAGGAAACTAAGAAACGACAGCGTGAGAAGCTCGCCCCCAGGTAGGAAATGTGGTCTGATTCCCACGGGGACCTCTACATCCTCAGCCTCCCTCCACATGCTAACCAGACGCACTACAGATCTCTCAGGCCACCCACTGGGTTTGCCTTGCCGTCCACGCTGGGGGTGCTGCAAGCACAACCCCTCCATCCCTCCTCCACCCTCAGCTCTGTCTCCCCTCGGTGGCGCCTGGGCTCCCTCCTCCCTCCCTCCCTCCCTCCTCGTGGCTCAGAGCATCATGGTCACTGTCAGGGCCAGGGTCCCAGCAGCCTCTGTGCTGATGCCTCTTCCATTCATCATGGGGGCTCTCTCGCGGCGCCTGCGTTGAGAAACAAATGTTCTCCCCTTTTAGTAAATCATGTGAAACATCACACCCAGGGACAGCTGGTTAGAACACTAGCTACTAACTTCCTACAAGGTGAGGACGTTGAAGGCACAAGATGTACGCAGAGCTGCACACGGGCAGCGCCTAGCCTGCCAGCTCAGCACATCCTGGCTGCCCTCCATGTGCCCCTCTGCCTTGGGCTCCAGGCCAGCTGGGCACCATGTCTCCCTCCCCAGCCCTTGAGGAAACAAGGTCATCTTTCTGGCTGGTTACTTGGGCACAACGCAGGCTTGGCAAATCCAGCTCCTCCAGGTGCCTCCCCAACGTCCCGGTTTGCTTGGCCTCTCCTCTCTGGTTCTCAAAACTAGAAATCTCACCAACGTGGCTTCTTCCTCAAGGTAGGGGGCAGTGGTAGGTAAAGCAACATTGGACTGTAGACTAATTATGATATTGGACTCTTTTACAGCCCCTGCCCTTTGGAATGCTCTCTCTTCTCTGTCTTCAAGCTCCTAGACCCAGGCTCCTATCCTTTGAAACCTACTCTTTGGAACAAATCTCATGTCAGTCATTTACATGTTAGTACGAATTTAAGTCAATGAACTAATTCTCTCTCCCAGGAGGGTTTGCATTTAAATCTTTCTGGATGGAAATTATTCTACAATGAGAGATTTGTCCCCATTAAAGGGATTTCAACTCATAATCCCATAAGGCAGAGAGGCATTTTGAGGGTATGATGCTTCTGCAGACTGGAAGTCTACAACTTCATCTGCGTGTCTTGCTTCCAAATGGTCTAGCTTAGGTCAACTTCTTCCCTCTGTGTTTTCTTACTCTCCAGATTTTTCTTCTGGGCTTTAGAGGTTTTGTTGACTGATCTTTCTGATTCTTCTAAGAGTCATAAGATTTCAGATCTGGTGGGAACCTGGAGATCAAATAATTCGACTCCTTAGTTTCTAGATGAAAAAAACAGACACCCAGAGAGAGAGAAGTGACATTCCCAAGATCCCACAGCAAGTTACAGCAGAGCCAAGGCCAGGCCCTGGGTTTCCTGGCTCCTAGCAATGTCCTTTGCACTATGCCATGCCAAGGTCCATAAATAACTCTCAACCAAACACCAGCACCATTTGCAAAGTGAAGCCCGGGCGCATGACACAGGCAGCTTTTATGTGGCTTGAGAAGAATATTCCTAGAAGCATTTGGTCTAGAAGAAGAGGCCTTTGGAACCCTGCCTTGTGGCTACAGGGTCCAGAAGGTGTAGGGATGGAGAGTCCTGAGCAAAACTTGCTGTTGTCACCGCCCAGGCAAACACCTCTCCTGAATTCTGCAGCAAAGGACTTTGGTTTTGTTTTCCAAATAGCCCGGAGCCCCTCATCCTCCGAAAGCAGAACCACCCTTGGCTGTACTCACTAAGCCAGTCTTTTGGTTCTTCCTCACCAGACAGCACAAGGCCCCTCACCTATGTGAGATCAGCCCTGGCTTGAGTTTGATCTGAATTTATCCCAGAAGTACAGGCTGAAAGCTGAGGACCAGAATCAATATGTGGCCTAGTGGACAAACAGACACTGGAACCAGACTGCCTGGGTTCAGTTCCCACCTTTGCCACCTCCCAGCTCTGCATCTTGGGGCCATTTACTTAACCTTTCTGTGCCACAGACTCCTCATTTGTCAGGTACAAATGACCCTGGCACCTGCCTCCCAGGGTATTGTGACAGTTAAATGGAGCCAGTACATGGGAAGCTCTTAGAACAGTGCCTGAAGATAGTAAGTGCTCACTTAAAGTTACCCACGAGGTTTTTGGTGTCTCCCTTCAGAACCTCCCAGAAGTCTCTCCACCTCTGCCCCTGAAACTAAGTACTACAAGCTTTGGTTTAAAAAGTTTGGGGTCAGGGGTGGGGGGGACATTAAAAGAAATATGTGTGGAAATTTCTGAAATGTATCCAAAAAACTGGGAAATACCCACCATACCCATTTCCTACCTCATTCTGACATCAGGCAAACCAAGAAGTTTAACAAGATAAATAAAGTCTGGTGTGTGTGTGTGTGTGTGTGTGTGTGTGTGTGTGTGTGTGTGTGTATGCGTGTGTGTGTGTATGCGCGCGCACGTGCACGTGCGCATGTCAGACATAGTTGTGGAGTTTTTCCCCCTTGCTTGAAATTAGCATTATTCTAGATCAGGTTGTTATTCCCTAATCTATTTTTGACATGTTCCTTGTTTCTAACATACAGGTTTGTTTGTGCTGAGAAACAGAATAATGAGGAAGAGAAGGTAGAATGCTCTATGGGAGCCGATGCTCCATAAATATTTTAAATTTCAAACAACTTGAGTTCTGTGCACACCACTCTCTTTAATCTCACCCCTTTACACTGTGGAGCAGTAAATCTGCGTAGCTCTGAGCCAGCCACCAGCATGGCCCAGAAACATCACCCCCTCCCCTTCTGCACCGTCTGGGTACTGATTCTCAGTCATGGTTGGGGAACCACAGTGCAGAAGCTGCTGTCAGGCTGCTTTTAGAGCCCCAGTGGCCACAGTTTAGTGTTTATGGGTTCAGGGTAGACTGAACAGCCAGCTGTCTGCAGCAGGAAAGTCCCTTGGCTGAAAAATATATCCCCTACTGGCCTGTGGTAAATGCCTGGAATTCCACCATTAGCAATGCATTCCTTTGGTTATACCGCTATTCTCGGGCCACAATTTTAAAGTGAAAATGTCCCTCAGGGGAGGAATATGTGAAGACCCTGACACTTTCGATGAATGAGTGTTTCAGATGTTTCTGACAGAGGAGAGTGAGCACTGGCAGGCTCACTGGTGGGAGTGCGGCTGTAGGCAGGGGAGAAGGGGGGGCATGGAAGGCTGCAGATAAACTCGGACAGCTGGGCCATTATGACACTTTTCAAACATGGCCTCAATTCTTTGACACTCCAGCCAATGAGAGGTAGGATCTGTGTCCTCTCCCCTTGAATCTGGGTGGGGGTGGAGGTGGGGGGGGGGGAGCTGTGACTGCTTCAGCCCCTAGAGGATGACCGAGGTGCCTCTATGTGATCTCCAAGGCTAGGTCATGAAAGGCCACACAGCTTCCTCCTGGTTCTCCAGAACACCTGCTTTGAGAGCCCTGGGTCATTGTGTGAGAAGTCCAACTACTCTGAGACTCTATGCTGAAAGACCACTCTGGTAGACAGTGCTAGATGAGCCTAGCCTGCCAGTTATCTCTGCCAAAGTTCTAGATTTCTACATGAAACCCCCAGAACAATCCATCCACCAGCTCAATACCATTGAGAGACCTCCCTCCATGCCTCGCAGAGCAAAGTTGTGTAGTCCAACCCTGCCCAAATTCCTGACCTATGAATTTGTAAAATAGAATGAAACAGTTGTTGTTTTAAGCCACCCAGGATTAGGGGAGTTTATTAAGCAGAAATAGATAACGGGAACAGCCATAGTGCCCGGAACTGGCCTGATAGAATCAGCTTCACAGACAGCTAATACCAACGCTTCTGGAAATTGGGGGTGGGGAAGGAAAGGGGTTAGTCTCCTGAATAAAACAAACCCATTCATCAGAGATCAACTATCTCAAGTCCCTGGGAATAATATCGAGCCCATACTCGGGGCTCACACTTTTGGGCCCACCACGGGCTATTTATCTGCTACCCTGCAGAACGCTCCGCTCATCCCAGGCTGGGAGTGGAAGGCTTGGGGGAGTCCTACTCAGCTTCCTTTCCAGACAAGGACACTGAGCTTCTGAGATGCGAGGCAACTTGCAGCCCACAGCAACAGGACCTGGCATCTGGTTCTTCAGACTCCTAGAGGGACAGTGGGAGGTTTTGTATGAAAAGCATGAGCGTAGGCTCAGAAGCCACAAAGGCCTGGGTTCAAGACTGTTAGCTTTGATCAAATGACTCAGTTTCCGCATCTGTGAAATGGGGACAACAGATCACAGGATTCATGTGAGAGTTACATAAGATGGCTTATGACCTCCACCCCCTCCGTGGCCCTTTCCACCTTACTTCACCACTCAGGACTCCGGCCAGGGGGCGCCCTTCTGGGCTCCTTCTCCTCCCCTTCCTCACTTCCCGAGCTTTGGTGGGAAAGCAGAATGAGGATACTTCTCCGGAACACCAGGAATGAAACTGAGTGCTCCTGCTCTTCTGAGTGCTCCCTGGGCTCCACGGGCCTCTCCTTGCTCATCCTCTAGCCCAGACTGGATCCTTCAAAGTACCCTCTTATCAAGAGAGAGCCACGAGGTACAGGCATCTTATTTACAGAATCGGTAGGTTATGTTTCAGGCACAGGGTTTTCCATTCTTCCCTGGGCAACCTCCCAGACAGAGCTGTCTCATGGGGCTAGGACAGGCAATAAAGGAAAGCGAACACAAGTCCTCCAAACCAACCCACAGCTGGTGATCCCTTAAAATCTGTCCTCCAGATGGCCAAGGACCATGCATCCGGGGAGGGCCCCTCTTGCGTAAGAAATCTAAGAATTCCAGATCCCTTCCTGGCTTTGTTTATGAGAGGGTAGAGCAGATGGAGGGACCAAGGAGGGGCCTGAACCATAGGCAAGCCTCTGTCTCCCCAGCCCACTGGGCGCACACATGTGGTGGGCCCAGCCCAGGGGGGTTAGCAGCGTGGGGCAGCCGGCTGGGCTGGGCTGGGCTGGGCTGGGCAGAGTTGGGTGGGCCCCACCCAGAGGCCTGTCATCACAAAATCTTTTCACTCACAGATGGGCAAGTTCTGTTAGCATATTGTTGCTGTGCTGGAAAAACTGACAGGGTTCATTGGGGAGAGAGGGTGGAGTTGGGAGTTTAAAAAAAGTAGCCAGAGACGTTGATGGACACAGACGGGCAGAACACCTTTCTCCTGCGTATGCGGTAGCCAGGAGGCTGGTTTACGCCCCTTGGGGTGTTTTCTATGCTTCCCCTTCTAGATCCCTCCTTTCAATTCTGACCTAGTTTGGGCTCCCTCAGAAGCAGCCCTTGAGACCAAAATTTGAGCATCACTGGTTTATTTGGGAGGAAACAGTGGAGTGGAGGAGGTGAGACGGGGAAGGGAAGGCCGCCAAACAAGGTGGTGTTATCAAGAAGATCAGCCCGCTCTGGGCCTCTGGGGCTCGACAGTGGGGAATGAGCCTCAGAGCCTCCCCCCTGGGGGCTAGGGAGCTGGGGTAATTATCTTCTAACCCCTGGCATCTCTGGCTGAGGGGCTCTTTGAGAGCCTGCCCTGCAAGCCCTCCAGCCGAGGTCACCCAGGCTGACAGCTGGCCTCCGCTGGGACACATCGGAACAGAGCACGCAGGGGACATCTGTGCGGGGCGATGCCTGAGCCCACCGTGGACTCTCCCTTCAGACCTGTCTCTCGGCCTTCTCTCTCAGCTCTTTATTTACACTTGATCAGCTGACCGTTCACTTGACACAATCTCAAGACCTCGAACTGAGCAGTAGCCACAAGGCCCCGGACTCCCCCCACCCGAGCTGCTGAAGGGAAAAGAGTGGGAACCATCAACCTGCCTCGGAGAATGGCAGGAACAGCCTTGCAGAGGGCCAGACTGTCCTGTGCGGAGCAGACAGAACACCCTTCTCTTCCCCGTTCCCCAGCCTTTAAAGGAGACAAGGCTGCAAGCTGCCCCTTGCTGTCTTTCCAGAACAGCCTGCCCTGCTCTGCCTTCCCCCAGCCCCTGCCGGCCCGGGGCCCGGAGGGTGGGCCTGGCCTGCCCTCAGCCTCCTCTTTGGCAGGCCCTAGACCTCACCTAGCTTTGCTAAGCCTCTCCTTTCTGTTGGGCTGAGCCTGGCTGTCATTGCCATGGCCAAGCCTTGACACGAGCAGTGAGGTTTGTTTTTATTTTCTGTTTCCACGGCTTCTTCTCTCCCAGGAGCAGGAGGTGCTGGGGAAGCTGTAATTTGCTAAACAGGCATTAATCTTCACATCAATCCTGAGAGGCAGGTAGAGCTGCTCAGTCAAAACACACAGTGCTGTGGTTAGACAAGGCTGGCAGGATAAGGCGCAGAGAGTTGCACCTCCCAGGCCAAGCCTTGGCTCCCCCGGGCAGAACTTCCTGACCTTGCCCTTGCCCTTGCGCTGCGGCCCATGAGAACGTCTTTGCCGAAGGGCAGGAAAGCCAGGCATCGAGGGCTCTCCACCGGTCCCTCAGTCTCTCTTCAGCCCTCCCCTCTTAGACAGGGTCTAGAGAAAGTGGCATGGCCTGGGAGGAAGACAGACCTGGGTTTGACTCTTGCCCTGTCAGTTTTTCCATTCAACAGATATTAATGAGTCCCTATTATGTCCCTGCTACTTCCAGGTTCTGGGGATATAGTGATAAATGTTGGGGTTTTAGGAGAGTCAATAATATTCCTTTCTTCCCCTCCCTGAGCAATTGAGAAATAGGCATAGAAGTCCAAAAGGTGGAACTCAAAATGTCCTTTATTACAGAAAAGGCTATATTGGCTGATGTAACTTGATATCTGTCACAACAGTCTTGCTGACACTCACTCCAGAATTGATCATACCTGCTCAGCTACAGGCAGAACTCACGACCACAGGGAGCTGAGATGTTGTGCTTTCTCCGGGTGGGCTGTCTCCCAAAGGCGATCCAGAAGGGGCTGAGTCCCCTGGGCCTGGATTCTTTGCCCTGACTCATCAATCATTAAGTAACTCTCTTTGTTTGAGTCCCCCTACAAGTACTCCCTGAGATAAGAATGTGAGTGCAAGTGGGTATTTGGGAGGAGACTCCAGGAGACATGCGGACGGTGTGTGGAGGTAGGCCAGGGATGGGAGGTGGCAAAAAAGGGGAACGTTACTGAGCAAGCTCCCAGCTGGAGCTCTGTCCTGCCAGGGACCTCGGGGAGAAGGTGAGAACCTCAAATCTTAGCGTTATCCCCCCCAAGGGGTACAGGAACTGGGTAGCTTCCCCCAACTCCCTTCAGCCCTTGACTGGGACTGCTCCTGGGGGGCAGTCAACCCTCCACTAGTCTAACCCAGGGGGTCCGACAGGCTCTGGAGGCCAGAGAAAACCCTCAGGCCAAGAGCCACAGAACCTGGTACATCACAGGTACTCAGAAACGGGTCATTCTGGCTCAGCCCTCATTCTGCAGGCAGGTATGGGTGACCCCAGGATACGGCAGTTTGGCTACCACCCCTCTGCTTGGTAGTGAAGGGAGGTGATATTAATGGTAATGGGGATGTTGCCACTGGGGCCCCCCCAACTCTGACCAATAGTGACATGGCAAAGATGAGGGCAGGAGTGGGGGAAGCTGAGACGATCACAAGGAGGAATCCCCTGCTTGTGACTTGAGGGGGAGCTAGAGCTACTAAATGACCCTGAAGGACTCCACACTCCAGATGTCATCTCTAGTTCCTAGGCCTAGAGATTTCTGACTGTGGCCCAAAATAGATCCTCTCTTGGCTTTAGAAACTTCATAGCATAGATGGACACACATGTGCATACACGAGTAGACACAAATACGGGCACATGAAAGCATATGTGTGCCCACAGACGTAACACACGCTCACACACACACACACAAAACATCCACACATAAAACACATGCAACACGCTTGCACACATGTGCAAACACGCAGGCACACACTCACACACAGACGTACACACACACTCGCCCACACATACCTTCTTCTGCTGGTTACTGAGATCCAATCAGGCAGGTAGGGTCTTAAAGGGCAGCCCTGGGAATGTGACTTCTTTAACGGGAATTGGGCCTCTGTCCGTGTGAGGATCTGCCATTTCTCCCACAAACACACAACTCGGGATGCGTCCAAAGTGAGGGCCCCTCCCCTGGAACATGACCCAGAGACCCAGAGGCTGGGACAGTCTTCTCCCCCGGCTGCAGGTTCTCCCCGTGTGAGGGAAAGGTGAGAACCAGGCTCAGGGCCAGGCCTCTCTGGGTAGGGCTGGTGCTCGGGGCTCCAGGCCAGTGCTTAGCAACCAGGTCTGCACTTCTCACAGGACACCAAGAGGTAAATGTGTGTGCCCACCAGACATGGCCAGGGGCACTGCCCTGTCTCTGCTACCGGACCGTGGCTGTGGCCTCGACACAGGCAAGTGGTGCTGGGTCCCTGCATGCGGCCCGCCTCATCCAATGAGCAGGTCAGCCTTGCTCAGAAAGGACCTGCGGGCTTTTGTTGCCAATTTGGCTTCAGCCAAGAAATGGGCATTCTGGGGGCTGGCAATTCTGTGGATGGCAGAGGGTCGAAGGGAGAGGGATGGATCTTGGTCACTGAGAGGAAGGGATGCAAAGAAGCCATTGCTTTTAAGACCACGGATGCTGGCATCCATCCCATCCTAAGTGAGGATAGAGGAGGCTTTTTATTCTAGATCCAACTATTCTAGGTTTACTTCTATTAGATGGCTGCAGTGGGTGTATTTCAGGCTGGCAGTGGGTGGAGAGTAGAGGTGGAATCTAGAATGTGCCAAGCTGGGCCACCTCGGGGATAACGTCCATCAGCACAGCTTGTGCACTGTTCCAATACCTGAATACTTCCCAGAGCAGGGGATCTGCTCTATTTGCTTGCATTAACTTCAACCCCCAGGGAGGCCTCCCCCTTCATTAAAATAAACTTACAATCTGGGGATTGACGTCAAATTAGAAACAAGAAGATCAAAACTTTTTGAGTTCCTTTCGATAGTCCCATAATCAAAACCCCCGCAAAGGGAGTAAAAAGTGAACTTAGTTCTGCTGGCAGAAAATTAGGGTCAATGGAGGAAACTGTTCTAGGCTGGGAAATGGCCTAACAATAAACCATAAGTAGCCCACTGGGAGTTCAGGTGAGGGCTCCTCATGGGGACCGCAAAAGCTGAGACAGTGCGTGTCAGTTAACTTTTGTTACATAAGAAAGCACCCCACACTTATTGGCTTAAAACACCCACCATCTATGTAGCTCAGGAGTCTGTGATAGGTCATCTGGGCTGGGCTCAGCAAGCTTCCTTATGCAGAATGAGGGATGAGCCAAAATGACTCTTTCCTGAGCACCTGGGACGTGCCAGTCTCTGTGGCTCTTGGCCTGAGAGCTTCCTCTGGCCTCCAGAGCCTGCTGCATCCCCCTGGGTTAGGCTAGTGGAGGGTTGACTGCCCCCCAGGAGCAGTCCCAGTCAAGGGCTGAAGGGAATTGGGGGGAACTACCTGGCTCCTGCACCCATCAGGTGGGACAACTCTTAGCTGCGAGATCCTTACTTCTCACAGAGGTGCCCAGGGTGATTGTTGCTCACAGTGGGAACTTGTTCAGTAATCTTTCTTTTGCTGGCTGCCTACCAGCTCCGGCCTAGCCCGGGGGGCTCTGCTTCTGGAGGCTGGCTGGCTGGTGGTTGGAGCAAAGGGCTCGCTGGACTGCAGCTCACCTCCTCCAGCCGGCTAGCTTGGGCTTGTTCATATGGTGGCCACAGAGTCCAAGAGCAGCAAGTGGACAAGCACCGCTTTGTAAGCTCTTGTGAAGCCTCCACTTACTTTACACTTGCAACTTGCCAAAGCAAGTCAATGATCAAGTCCAAGGTCAGCATGGGATGGCACTACCAAAGATCAGGGAAGAATTTGGGGCCAATTTTGCAATCTGCCACAGGGTATGGCCGGGCAGCATGGCCAGTCTGCGTCACCCAGCCTCGCGAGGAGGAGCTACCAGCACAGTCTTCCCAGCGGAAATGCAGGCACGAGCCACACCTCTGACCAGGCTGCAGGCTTATGCAGCACAGGGCCTGTGCTGGATTTATATCCCCAGCCCCAGATCCAAGCACTGGGCAGGCCTGTAGAAGAGGCTGTGGAGGCTGTGGATGGATTTGAATGAGACATGGTGTCCCAGAAAATTACTTCTGGCTGCAAGGTGGGCAGCAAAAAGACTTAAGCCCCACCTTGACTCTCCAAAGCCCTCTGGAGTCTGGGGGCCTCATCGGATGTCCTTGTCTCAGACCAGGGGACACCTGGGGCTTGTGCCGACAGATGATTACTTTCACCTCTCTCTTTTGAAAAATAGCCTATGTTTAAGGATTCATAAAACTCAGGGAATGCATCACTGAGCCTATAACGCTGTGAAAGCCCCATGTAGAGAATGACTTAAAAAGAAGATTCATCAAACTAATTACTTCTCCCCACACCCCCAGCCCCACCCCCGCCCCTCTTTCTGCTTGGCTTGCTCAGAAAGATGTACAGCCTCATCGGCTGGGCTGCTTCGAAGCCAAACGCCAGCCTGCTTGTGGAGGAGGGGCAGTGGAGCACCCTGGGCCTCAATATTTCTCCAGATTTCTGGGCAGACAAGAGCTTTTCCTGCTGATTCATCTGTTCCAGGGGCTGAGCAAGGCCGGGGTACCTTGGGGGTGGGGTGAGGAAGGGAGGAGATAGAAACACCGGGACGCAGGGAGGCTCCCTGTTGCCCATCTCTCTGAGGCAGTCCCTGTCTGGTGCCCCACACTGTGTCCCCTGGGCCCACCTCTGAGTTCACTTGCAGCAGCAGCAGACAGTTCCTGAGCTAGGATTTGACACACCCCGGGGCAACCCCAGGCAGTGAAGGACAAGAGTCTGTGGATAAATACTTCAGCTTCACATCTGTAGTGAGCTGAATGGTGGCCTCCAAGAGATATGTCCACCCAGAACCTGTGAACGTGACCTTATTTGGAGAAAGGGTCTTTGTAGACATAATCATAGATCTTAAGATGACATCATCCTGGATTATCCAACTGGGCCCTAAATCCAGCGGCAAGTGTCCTTAGCAGAGAAGAGAAGGGGAGCAGATGCACAGAGGAGAAGGCGGTGTAAGGACAGAGGCAGAGACTGGGATGACACGTCTACGAGACAAGGAACTCCCAGCCTCGTTGGCAGCCGCCAGGAGCCCGGAGACGGGCATGGAAAAGAATCTCTTTCAGAGCCTCCAGGAGGAGCCAACCTGCCAACACCTCGATTTCAGACATCCAGCCTCCAGACCCGTGAGGCAATACATTTCTATTGCTGTAAGGCACCTAGTGGGTGGTTCTTCGTTACAGCAGCCCTTGGACACTAATACAGCATCCATCAGTGGGGTAATTCCAAGAGATGTTCAAAACAATTCCTCAGGGGGTCCCCACAGGGCAACCCTTCATCCACCCTTGCTGGGCTTTTCTCCCTTCCCTGTCTCACTTCCCCACTGCCCTACTGGGGTTTCCTGGGATCATCTCTCAATTAAACCACCTGCACCCAAGTCCTTGTCTGCTCAGGGGAGAATCCAAACTAGATGCGCACTGTTTCACATCTTTCATTCCTATTCACCCATCCAATCACTATTTACACGAGAAGCCACACAGAGAGTGGCTGTGGTAGCCCAAATAATGGGTCGCCGAAGATGGCCAGGTCCTAATTCTCAGAACCTTATATGGCAAAAGAGACTTTGCAGATGTGATTAAGTAAAAGATCTTGAGATAGGGAGATCATCCTGGCTGACCCGAGTGGGCCCAATGTAATCACAAGGGCCTTATAAGAGAAAGGCAGGAGATCAGAATAGTAGGAGGGAAAAGGTCCTATGAACTTGAAGCAGAGGCTGGAGCAAGGTAGCCACGAACTGAGGTCCATGGGCAGCCTGTAGCAGCTGGAGGGAGTGATGAATGGATTCTCCCCCGGATCCTCCAAAAAGAACCAGCTCTATCGACACCTTGGATTATTAGCCCTATAAGACTCATTTCAGACTTGTGACTTTCAGAATTGAAAGATAATAAATCTACGTTGTTTTCAGCCACTAAGCTTGTGGTAATTTGTTACAGCGGCCGTAGGAAACTCACATGAGTGTTGGGATTGGACACACCCAGGCCGAAGTCTCCGTTCGGCCACTTACTGGCTGTAGACTTTGGGCAAGACACTTACTTTATTCTCTTTAAGCCTCAGTTTCCTCAGTTTAAAATGAAGATAGTGACAGTCGTACCTTCTTTGTGCTGCTGTTGTGTGGCCAAAGGCGGTAGTACAGGGGTGAGAGTTCGAGTCTCAGTAGTGCTGGTCATTTATTGAACATTTACTGTAAGCCAGTCTCTGTGCTCCACCTATTGGATGGAATATAAGGTCAAATAAGACACAATCCCTGCCTATGGTAAATAAAATGCAGTTCTGGTCTTTAAAAAGATCCTAGAAGCATGGATAAGACAACCAGTGATTGTGACAGGGGGATTCCTGAGCCACCACTCAAAATGGAACCAAAGTGTTCCTGGGTGCCTTGGGCCACAGCAAAGTTAGGGCCTTGGAACTGCGGCCCCTCCAGGCTCCCCTCTTGGCACAGAGACTCAGTAGTAACAGTAGGAAGAGTTACTTTAGCAGTAGTAATAGTAGTAGTACTTGCTATCGTCACAACTCTGACGTCACCAAGGCCCCGCCCTTGGGCTCCCATGTGCTGGCAGATGCTCGGTCTCCCATCTCAGCAGCCCTTCCTGTTGTCCCAGAGTCACTCAGAGTGGCAGCCACGCTAAATGCAACGTCCAGCCTCCCTAGAGCCCTAGAAACCCTGCCTCAGCTGGGGCAGGCCCTATGTGTGGTGCAGGGGGACATAGAAGATCCCAGATGGACCTTCAAACTGCTCCTTCTCTCTCCTCCTTTCTCTGGTCAGACACACACCTCCTCCCTGCTCAGTGAGTCTCAGACGTGGCCCCTTGGAGAGTTAGGGCTTGGAAACTCTATAGCGATGCTTGCCTTTGGTAAATGAAATGCAGTTGCTGCCCTAACAGATACCTCAGCCTAGAAGCAGGAACAAGGCAACTGCACCAATGTCTCTATAGAAGGGATTCCAAAGCTACAGGTGGGAGAGAACCCTTCTGTCTGGAATCAAGGAGGGCTTCATGGAGGAAGTGGCATTCCCACTGGGGACATGCAGGGATGGGGGCAGGAGATTCTGGGAGGGAATCACAGGAACTGAGGTAGAGGTGGGAAGGGATTTGCAGAACCTCAGGAAGGAGCTGTCCCAGGTGACCTCCCCTGTGTCTGGTCACAGGGGAGCCTTGGGAGCCTGCCCTCAATCCTGGCCTCACACGTCCAATGCTCTGGCCACACTCCACCACGGCAGCAGGGACCCTTGGCAGGCCAGCAGCCCAGACAGGTGAGTGGCAGGGCTGGGTGGATGGGAGCACCCCAACAGCCATCTGCATTTTACCTGGGGCTGCTCTGGCTGGAGGGGCCAGCTATGGAGGTCTTCAGGAAGGGGATGTAGTGACTGGGGGACAGAGTGGGGAGCTGAGAGTGTGCCTGATGCCTGGGCTCTCTCCTCCTTCGCCTCTGGTGGGAGGGTCAATCTGCACAAGCTTTCCGGAGGGCAACCCAGCCATGAGTCAAGGGTTTCAAATTGACCCAGCAACTGTAGAAAGTCACAATGGAATACCTGACACAGGTGAGTTCGTCACAGTGTTGTTTGTAACAGTGAGCACTTAGTCAAACGACCTAAATGAACCAGAGGAGATACATCTAATAAACTGTAGCTTGTTCATACAGCACAACACTGAGCAGCCGCTAATAGATCCACATAGATCTATTTTTTTATTTAGAAAATACAAACGATTGTTAAGTGAATAAAGCAGTTTCCGAGTTAATTCATATGGCATATCTTAATTTTGTCAAATAAATCTGTTTGTATGTATATATTTGCATAGTGAAAGTTCGGTGAGATGCACATCAGTATGTGTTTAGCTGGTTATCTCCGGGTAGGCGGAACTTTGGATGATTTCAATTATTACTATGCTGCTTATCTATGTTGTTGAGGTTTTTTTTTTTTTTTCCTTTTAAAAAATGTAACTAACATGTACTGCTTTTGTAATTTTAAAAAGCAAGGCTTCTTTGCCTGTATTTCCTCACTTGTAATGGTATTTGGATTCTCCTATTTGGGCCTACCTGAGCTCCCCTGGGAGAAACAGCCACAATGGGGGGTCCTGAGAGTCCTGGGGTGGCAGGGTATTTGGCCAGGACAGCCCACAGGGGCCATGAGACAGCACCCCAGCCATGTTTAAGGAGGATCATTGCAGTCACTATTGTCTGAGGGGAAGGCCTTGCTGTAAACACAGAGGGGGGCTGAGGGCAGAAGGCAGGAGCTGGAAGGAATCAAAACCACTCAGGGAAGGGGCAGAGCAGGGGGCCTGGGGCTGTGAACAGTGCGAGAGAGGCAGAGGCCGGAGGTCTGCATTGTTGTACCCAGGCCACCTGGGGAGCTGGGGCCTTAAAGCAGCCGTGCAGCCTGGGCACACAGAGATGCTCAGCAGTATTTGAACTTGGCACTTGCTGAAACTCCAGGGTGAGAAAGGAGTTAACATCTGGAACCTCCCGGTGGAAGCTGCTCAGAGCACAAAGGCACATTTGTGAAAAATGGGCTCAATTTGATATTTGGAGAGCGATGAAATTGAAATCATTTCAAATTTTAAATGCCCAACATATTGAGACCCACCCTCTGATAGATCTTCCAAATTAGTGTGCGAGTTCTCCATACCTCGCTCCGGGAGGAGATCTGCTGCTTTGCCAAAAACGTTCCTCGACTTGGGCTGGAAAACAAGAGGCTCCAGGCTGGCAGGTCTCCCCGAGCCCGGGCCCTTGGTGTGCTACCGAGTGGCTTCTACAGAGGCCTGGAGGAGGAGTATGTTTTTCTTCCTCTCTTAGGTAATGAATTTGATCTAATGGGACTGTCTAATATGACCAGATACCATGATGATAGGCGCCCCATAAACACAGAGATAAACAGGTAGAGAGATATATGGAGGCAAGCATAATTTGCTTCTAAGTGCCTTTTCACTAGTATAAATAAAGCAAGAAAATAAAGTTGTTGGAGGCATTTGCAATACTAATGTAAGGAAGAAATTAAGTGGCAATTACAGCATTCAGGATAAATGAAAAGGCCCACATGGTCCGCGTGCCTGTGTGTGGAGGGTGCAGGGGTGGGAGAGGTGAGAGAAAGGGCACTAGGTTTATCATCCCTCATGGGTCCTGGGGCCATTGTAGACACAACCATCTCTCCAAGTTCCACCCAGGAGGTCATCTGCAGGCAGTTTCCACTATGGCTTCCTGCGTCTCTCTTCCAGAAGGCGTTCTCTGGCCAAGGGCCATGCTTGGGTTGGGGAGTTGGGGACAGGCTGGGTGTTAATGCCCAGGAGTGCAAGAGTGACCTTCAACCAGTGAGGAATGCAAACTGGAAGATAAATAGCCCAGCTTCCTGGCCTCTCAGTGGGACAATTTCAGGGTGTGTTCCACACAGTCCCTCAGAGGGTCCAGCAGGATTGCAGCCCAGTCGTCTGCAGGGGCAATGCATTCATTAGCACTTCTTTATTGGCTCTCCCCATGCCCCCATCTCACTTCCTGTCCCCCTCACTGTGCTTCCTAGAATCACCCCCAAATAACAACTTGCACCTACATCCTTGTCTCCGGGTCTGTCTGCTGTGGGGGGACTCAAACGAAGACAGGCAGTTTTGCACCAGCTGACCAATGAATTGGCTGGGAAATAGAGCCTAAAGCTTTCCACAGGGTCGGCTTCATGGATATGCAACTTGTGCAATAAATAGCACCATGCTTGGTTTAATGCTCTGCTGCCACCGTCTTGAAATTCTTGATAATGTTATCTTTGAACCTGTTTCATAAGTGACATCTGATGGGACAATGGAACATGTGCGTGAGCAGCACAGATACGCTGGGTGGCAGTGCGGGTACAGCAGACAGCGCAGGCCAAGCGATTGCCCTGGGAACGAGGGGCACACATGCATGTCTCCGGGCATTCCAGGGTGTCAGGGCAGTCCCAGGCTCAGATTGGTGGTGGTGATGACACAGCAGCAGAAGAATTAGCTGTGTGCAGGAGAGGGGACGGGCTCCTCATGGGGTCAGCACTGGGCCCCATGCTGGGACGCCAGCTTGCCTGTCGATCCCTGGAGCCCATCCCTGTGGCATCTGCACAAATATTAACTCTCCAGCCTGAGCACCAGGACAGGAACTGCCAGAGCTCAGACAGTAAACTTTGTCAGTAAATTATAAAAAATATAAAAGTATACACATGAATGTTGCAATAAAGCATATCAGAGAGTTGTTAGAATTTTTCAGAGTTTAGAATTTTAGGTTTTAAAAACCACTGCAATATTGCATGACAAGTGTCCACAGGCTTAAAATTAGAAATTATATTTAACGATCGTCAAATTTGGTGGAAGAGAATACTATTTTCCTAGGAAGCCTCAGATGAACCAATTATTAACAAAGAAGGCAATATTTAAATTTGAATTATATATAAATAATGGAGCCACTTTCAATTTCTTCTATGACCTTCATAAGTTACAGAAAATGTCACAGAAAATATTAAAATGTCATTGTATAAATTTACATTTAAAATTAAATTCGGGCTTACACGAACCTGATTTGTATAGAGTTAAATTTTTTTAGAAAAATTATTCCATAAGAATCATCAGCTTTAGATATACTGAAATATATATTTTGAAATAATTTATCAGAAATTTATCCCACTGTTGTCACAGCCTATAAAAATACTCTTAACAGCTCTAATAACAGTAGCATCAGCAGAAAGATCCTTTTCAAAATTAAAAATTACCAGTTATCTGCAATCTTGCATTTGCCAGGAGTGACTGATGTTGCTTTCAACTTTTATTGATTGAAAATGAAGTTGCTAAAAGTATAAATTTTGATGACCTAATAAATGAATTTGCAGGAAAGTGAGCCAGAAAAATACTATAATCAATCAAGATATCACCTTAATAAAGTATTATTAATTGTATTACATAAAATTATGACACCAAAAATATTATTGTTTTGCAATTTGTAAGTTTATGTTGTTATTCATGTGTCACTATTATTTCTATTATGTTTTATAAGTAATAAAACTTATTTTTTAAAAAAAGCTTTTTATTTTAGTACCTTTAACATCACGTTTTCCCTGCTTTTTGAACAAGGGGCCCACATTTTTATTTTGCACTGAGTCCCACAAATTAGGTAGGTGGCCCTGCCTGCTAGTTTTGATTACCAAATTCTCCAGAACAGATAGGTTAGTCCCGTGGCCTCCAGATCTGACACTGTGACTTTCTCTCTCTTTTTTTGGTGGCTGGCCGGCATGGGGATCTGAATCCCTGACCTCAGTGTTATTAGAACCATGGTCTAACCAACTGAGTTAACTGGCCAGCCCTCTCTCTTCTTAATGCAGCTGAAGCACCCTCTCCATCCTTGCTCGTGTAGTCAGCAATAGTAATACCAAGAGGTAAACCGTAAGGAGTGCAGAGAAGGGAGTTATTGGACCTGAGACCTTCCTTAACCTCTGTCTTCACAAACTAGGCTTTTACACCCATCTTATGTTGGGTTCCCAGATAATAGACTCTGACTGAAATAGGGTTGCACAAAGAAAGTTTATTAGGGAGGTCTTGGGAGGTGCATCTATAAGGGAGCGAAGGCAGAACCCAGCCAGAGGAGAAGCTGACCTGCACAGCGGTTGCAGCTGAGAACTCAGACCATTCCATAGGGAGCTTTGGAGCTGCGATGGCTCTTTAGAGTGGTCCAATGTGAGGCCTTTGTATTCCTGCATCATCCACTCATCAGCTGCCAGCTTCCCCTGGGAAAGAGCATAACCTTGGGCAAGGAAGTTCACTGTAGCCGTGGGCAGTTCCCCATGAGGAACAGGCCAGGAGCCTGCAGCAGCTGGGGGCTGGGCAGGTTGCAGACAGTATCTGCTACAGTCCACTCTTGCAACCCTTCATCCACTTGCCTCTTATGATGAGCTAACCCCACTTGGGAAGAGCTCAAGGATTCCACAGTCTTGTTTTCTGGGAAACTTCAAAAGGGAAGGATTAATGGGAGAACCACAGCCGTCCCTTGGTATCCATGGAGGATTGGTTTCAGGACCTCCTTTGGATACCAAAATCTGCAGATGCTCAAGTTCCTGACATAAAATGGTGTAGTGTAGTATTTGCATATAACCTGTGCCCATCCTCCCATATAGTTTAAATCATCTCTAGATTATTTGTAATACCTAATACAATGTAAATGCTATATAAATAGTTGTTATACTGTATTGTTTAGGGATTGATGACAAGAAAAAAGTCTGTGCATGTTCAGTACAGACACAGCCATCTTTTTTTTTTTTTCCATCCATGGTTGGTTGAATCCACAGATGTGGAACCCATGGATACAGGGGGCTGACTGTATAGCCTCTGCCGCTGCAGTAGATTTTTTTTTTTTTTTTTTTTTTTTTGGGTCTTTTTCGTGACCGGCACTCAGCCAATGAGTGCACCGGCCATTCCTATATAGGATCCGAACCCGTGGCGGGAGCGTCGCCATGCTCCCAGCTCCGCACTCTCCTGAGTGTGCCACGGGCTCGGCCCTGCAGTAGATTTTGAAGCCGTAATAGATCACTCCTCCTTTTCTTCCTTGTAGGCACTTCCAGTTGCCAAACCTCACAGGCAGAGGAGCAACCGCACAGCTATGCAGAGACGGTTTTATCAGCCTTCGTGGGAACGCAGTCTAATGGTGCATTCTCATCGTCAGACCTTGGCTTTTTAATTTTCAGCCCTCAATCCCTCCTGCAGGCATTTAAAACCACTTCCTCATCTTGTGATTTTTTTCTTTTTCTGGGAGATGAAGAATAGCTGACCACCAACTTTGGGGTAAGAGCCCCTTATATACTTGAGTGTGGGTAGTAATCTACTTTTCCAGGCTGAATAATCCAGGTTCTTTTAATGATTGCCCCTCGGGCCCCTTTTCCAGGCTTTCAATCATCTTCGCGGCTGTAAGCTGTCACCCCCAGCTGCTCACCATAGACTGGCCTGCAGGCTCCTGGAGACCACCAGATGCGAGTTTAACCCGGAGAAGTTCATAGGAGGGAGGTCCCCAGCTGCTGTAAATCACCTGCTCCTTTGCCTCCTCACTGGAGCTGGAGAACGAGCCCCAGCTTGCTGTGGAAGGCCGTAAAACTTCTCTTCTTTACAGGGCCCCTTTGTTGGGCATGTTCATTGTAGCAGGCCTGCAAGTCCACCAAGGGCCCGTAAAACTTCACCAGGCTTTGTGCGGGTGACCCTACGGGCCTGCGTCTCGACAGTCGCACCCTTAAGCCCACAATGAAACTGTGGCTGGGTTCACCCAGAGACAAACTGGCCTCAATTTGCCTTGTGATTTGTTTGTTAGCTTTACAAATGGCTTTTGAAGCCAGACAACCCCTCCTAACCCTGAATACTTGATCAGTGGGAGCTCAGGAACTGTGGGGAGGCCCTTGGGTCTCCATGGAGATTTCAAAACAATTCACCTCAGGGGAAAAACTGTCACTGCCCCTGAAGGATGAGCCAGCATTCCATGCAGCTGGGCCGTCCTCTCTCAGGTGGGCAAAGGTGTTCCGCCTCTGGCCCTCGCCAGCATCGTCCAGGGCCCTGCTCCCTGAGAAGTCCCAGATGCCCTTGCCCGCTGCCTGATGCTAAACTCACTCCAGCAATCCTACCAGCCTTGGGAAAGTGAAGTACAAGCAAAGCAAATCAGCAGGAGGGTAATATTTACCTCACGCATAGCCTAGTGGTTAAGAGCGCAGGCTTCAAACCACCCAAACATTCATCAGCAGAATGGATATTCATACCATGAGACATAAAAGAATAAAGTATGGATACACACAACTGCATGGGCGAATCCCACATACATTCTGCTGAGTGGAAGTAGCCAGACATATAAGAGTAAATACTACACGCTTCCCATTATATGAAGTTTTAAAAGAGGCAAAATTTAATCCATGGTAGTAAAAGTCACAATAGTGGTTATATCAGGAAGGCAAAGTAGGGGAGGGTACTGACTGGAAAAGGACAAGAGAGAATTTTCTGGGGGTGATAAAAATGTTCTATGTCTTGATGCGAGTGGTGGTCACCTAGTTATATGCATACAGAAAGTAAGCCAGCTATCCACTTAAGATCTGTGCTCTTTACTGTGTATAAATTATGCATTAGGTTAGTACAGGGGAAGCACAGTCTTTGCAGTTCAACAATCACAGGTTGAAATCCTGGTTCTGCCACTTATTAGCCATCTTTTGATTGGGTTATTTAACCCCGCTCTTTTTTTTTTTTTTTTTTTGCAGCTGGTCTGTATGGGGAACTGAACGCTTGACCAAGGCCACGCTCTAAGCAACTGAGCTAACTGTCCGGCTCTTTAACTTCTTTAAGATGTAGTGTCCTGGGAATACATGAACCTACCTTGCAAGGTTGTTGTGAGCATCAAATATCACAATCCCTGGCACGGAATAAGGGCTCAGTCTATAGTACTAAAAGTCATTGTGTGCCAGGCCCGGAGGGTAGCTGGTCCAGATTGGGACAGATCAGAAGCATCCAGGAGAGAGATTTTCTACAAGATGAAATCGATAGAATACATGACCTGTCCGAATGTCTTCAGAGGAGACATCTGGCAAAATGTACAGTTGCATTATTAATAAGTACATAGAAAACTAAGAAAATGACTAACTCCAGGGGAAGGATGGTGGAAGAAAAAAATATAAGAAGAAATAATAATAACCATAATTCGCTACACGGATCAGCTGTATAAAGCACTTACGAAACATTTCAACATTTAATAAGATAAACACTGAATAGTGATCCAATCAAAAGTACAATAGAACTATATTGGGAGAGAAGGACACAGGTGTATGGAAAGGGCAGGAGGAAAAATGAAAAAAATTAAAAGAAAAAAGAAAGAATTAATGGATTAACAATTATGTTCTAATTTGGTCAATATAAGCGAAAGGTATTTTAGTCCATTCAAGGTTTTAACTTGTTAAAAAAAAAAAAAAAAGATAATGATAATATTTTAATAGAGCAACATCCATAGGATTTGGGGTAAGCTTGGGGCCATCTGGACAAGGTAATATTTCCCTGTTAGAGGGAAAGCTTCAGAGTTCTAGAAGGCATAAAACTTTCTAGCAAGTAAAAAATAAAATTCTTATGTATTTTACTTTCAAGAGATTTAAAAAAAAAGTAAAATAAATGTGAAGGCATCTGCCTGTGTCCAATCCATGGCAGAGACAAAATGGCATGCAGGTGGCAGTGTTTAAAAAGAGTACATTTGACATTGTCCATTCCCCAAGCTTACCAGATCCAATGCTAAGCATGCCTGCATGCAGCTGACATTATGACAGAGGGCCTGTAACAAAATGAGTGCTTGTCAGCCCTGGGTTGGTTGATTCTAAATCATTTCCTGTGGTCAAAGTTGGAGGTTGATTTTTTTTTTTTTTTTTTTTTTTGACCGGTAAGGGGATCGCAACCCTCAGCACGGTGTGGTCTGCACCACGCTCAGCCAGTGAGCGCACCAGCCATCCTTATATAGGATCCGAACCCGCGGCCTCGGCGCTACCAGCGCCACACTCACCCGAGTGAGCCACCGGGCCAGCCCTGGAGGTTGATTTTTAATATGACAATAATAAACTTTCCACTAATAAGCCATTTTATAACTTCCAAAGTGCTTTCATGTACATGAACTAATTTGATTTTTCATATTAATCCTGCAGACAGAAAATGAGCTATTATTTTCATTAACTGTGGAGGCTGAAGCTCAGAGAGGTTCACTGATATACCCTTGATCACACAGTAAATTGGAGGCAGAACCAATGTCAGAACTGAGGTGGATTAAGTTGTTATGGCTACATAACACACTACCACAAATTTAGCAGCTTAAAACAACATCTGTTTCTTAGTTCATAGATCTGCAGGTCAGAAATCAAGACACATTGTGACTGGATTCTCACAAGGCTCAAATCAAGGTGTCATCCAGGATTGTGATCTCACCTGGAGATTGGAATCCTCTTTTAAGCTCATTCAGTTACTGGCAGAATTAGGTCCCTTGCAGCTGTAGGATTGAGTGCCCAATTTCTCGCTGGTGGTCAGCCAGGGGTCACTCTCAGCTCCTAGAGGCTACTTTTATTTCCTTGCCATGTGGCCTCCACCACCTTCAAAGCTAGCAATGGAGAATCTCCCTGTATCAAATGTCTCTCATGTGTTGAATCTTCTCTTTAGGTAGAACACAATTCCTTTTAAGGACTCACCTGATTAGGTCAGGCCCATCTAGAGTAATCTCCCTTTCCTAAAGTCAACTGGGCAATAGGGCATAACGTAATCATAGGAGTTATGTGCCATGGTAGTAATAAATCCCACCCATACTCAAGGAGAGGGGATTTTATGCAGCCTGTACCCCTGGGGTGGGAATCTTGGGGGCCATCTCAGAATTCTACCTATCACACAAAGTGTGCTGACTCCAAGCTACAGCTTCGTTCACTGAGACTGCAGCATTCACCCAGCTGTAGCGAGGGCTTCATTTTGACAGCTCCATGCTCATCCCAGGTTATTTTTAAAAAGTACATATTGCCTTACGTTGAGTGTCCCCCCTATTATGGTAATTGAAAGGTAGGGCCTTGAAGAGGTGATTAGATTGCAAGATCATGCTGTAATGAATGGATTAAAAATGGTGGCCATGGGCATGTTTCTGAGGACTTTAAAAAGAGAGTGAATGGGGAGGTTAGTTTCTCTTTTTCTCTCTCTGCTCCACCATTTCGCAATGTGATACTCTGCCATCAGTGTCACCACCCCCAAGGCCCTCACCAGATGTGTTCCCTGGACTTTGGACTTCCCAGCCTAAGAAAGTGTAAGCAATAAACTTCGTTTTCTTTTAAATTACAGTTATGTGTGTTTTGTTATAAGCAACAGAAATGGACAAATTACACATATCATTATAAAATCTTTTTGAAAGGATGCCTTTGGGCTGCTTCGTTGTAACTATGCTATTGAGATTGTGGAATGCGTCTGTTTCCGCTCATCACAGCAAAGATTTGTAATATAACCTGGGGTCCTATTTGCTCATTGCAAACTTTGGTAGCGTGGTTTTCTTAAAAGAATCATTCACCAGAGATAAGCTAGTCACAAAAAGACAAATACTGTACAGTTCCACTTATTTGAGATATCTAGAGTAGTCAAATTCATAGAAACAGAAAGTGAAATGGTGGTTGCCAGGTGCTGGGGGTAAGGGGAAATGGGAAGTTGTTTAATGGGTACAGAGTTTCAGTTTTGTTAGATGAAATAGTTCTGGAGATCTGTTGCACAATGATGTAAGTATACTTAACACTACTGAATTACACACTTAACAATGCTTAAGATGGTAAATTTCATGGTGTGTGTGTGTGTGTGTGTGTGTGTGTGTGTGTGTTTTACCACATTTCAAAAGAAAAAAAGAAAAGAAATCTTCATCAAAGCTTTATGTGATCTGAAGCATGAAAGAACTCTTCAAAGCAGCCTCAGGGGCGGAAAAAGTTACTAGAATGTTATAGTGGATATGGTGGATTTGCTCTCTTGACATCTAACCCACCCTCTTTCTGTGTGCCTTCCTCCACTGCACAGTCTTGAAAGCTAACATCTACACTTGTTAGACTCCCTTGCAGCTAGAGTTCTGGATATGAAATAGAGTCTACCAATTAGATGTGCTTGCAGATCATTTAAAAGGCAGGGTGAGGCAGAGGCTTTGTTCTATTGACAGGTGTGGTTGTAGGGCCAGTGAATTTCTGCAGCAGTTTTCCAGTGTCTGACACTAGTCTCAGAAGTGTCAATTGGCAGTTGTGGCAACAGCATGCATATCTTCCTGATTCCTGAATTGCAGCTACAGCAGCATTCTCTTAACATCTCCAGTCCCCATGGAGCCTTCTAATTCCTGCCTTCCTGACTGAGGTAGAGGTAGAGTAGCTCCCCTGGCAGGCCAGTAGTTCTGTGGTGTCATTCTAAGAGTCATTTTTGGGGGCCAGCCCAAAGCCTGATCCTCCCTTCATTACATCAATTTTGCAAATACCTATGCAAAATGGACCAAATGTTTGTGTGTCTCCCCCAAGTTGATATGTTGAAATCCTAACCCCCAAGGTGATGGTATTAGGAGGTGGAGACTTTGGGAGGTGATTGGGTCTTGAGGGCAGAGCCCTCATGTGTGGAATTAATGCCCTCATAAAAGGGATCCCAGAGGGCTCACCCCTTCCACCAAGTGAGGACACAGTGAGAAGATGCCATCTATGAGTCAGGAAACAGGCTCTCAGCAGACACTGAGTCCTCCAGAGCCTTGATCTTGGACTTCCCAGCCTCCAGAACTGTGAGAAATAAATTTGTATTGTGTATAAGCTACCTTGTTTGTGATATTTCATTATAGCAGCCTGAATGGACCAAGACACAATACCCTGAATTAAATTCCTTTCTGCTTAAAATAGCTGGAGTGATTTCTTTTACCTGTAACTAGACCCTGACTGTTGGTCATACATGAAGACCAGACCACTGGACTCTATTTGGAATTTGATCAATCAATCTTGCAAGGGTTTGGTGGCATCTGATAGAGATCAGCATTGGTGACTTTTTTCAGGGCTGTGCTGTCCCATTATGTGGGGCCTTACACCCCAACTGGACCCTACTGCTGTTGGGCAATGCTCTATTTCTCTCCTTTCTCTTTCATGGCCATTTGAAAATGTTTTCCCGCTGCTCAAGCTCCCTACCTCATTGTAGCAGACCCTAGGGGCTGTCCACCCAAGGCATCCCTCTACCTCTCTTCTGCTAACAGACAAGAGTATTAGGTTTGGGTATTAGGCAAAGACCCCTTAAATTCAGGTAATACACTCTATGATGGGCTTGGGACCCAGTTCTGGCTAATCAGAGGAAGTCTACTGAGAAAGTCTTGAAGAGAATTTTTCTTCCTGATAAGAGGCGAGAACAGCAGGGAGAAGTTTTCTTGTTGCCTGACTGTCCGTGACTTCCTCTCCTAAACAGACACTTGATGCCTGGAGCTGCAGCAGCCATCTTGACACCACGAGGTGACAAGCATGGGCTGAAAAAACCAATAGCTAAAGATGGCACAGCAGAGTGGCTGAGAGAGGCTGATCCTCAATGCAACAATGAACTGTAGAAAAACCCTGGAGCTGCCTACCTTCAGACTTCTTGCTAGCTAAGCAGTAAAGACCCTAAAAATTGAAGCCATTGTTAGTTGGGTTTTTTGGCTACTTGAAGTCAAAATCCTTCCTAACTAATACATCTAATCCATTTCTGATAGCTCTCAGCAGATACCCTTGCTTTCAACTTTGCAGAGAAAATGGAGTCAGTCCTCTTCCTTACCACTACCAGACCAACACACAAGGTTTCTCCCTTCCCTCCTGTCTCATGGCTAAGGGCCTCTGATCTGATCGGAGGCTAACCTCTCCCTTGTGTCAGCCCAGCAGTCAGCCCCTTTCTCTCCCGCATCTTCCATCTCATGCTCTCCAACAGCCCCTTCCCAACTGTGGTTTTGAGTCAGCACTCACAACTGTGTATACTGGACTGAATGAACATGTCACATCCTCACCACCAGGTAACTGCTTCTAAAGGCCCCTTGCAAGCCCCCAGGAGATGAAAGAAAGAAGAAGGTAAGGGCTTTGAACTGTTCTCAGTCCTGAGTAGGCGGTTGCCAAGGACGTGGATATGCCATGGGTGTTCGTGCCAAGGCCTGCTTTCCACTGCAAGGGTTATTTTCCTTTTGCTTTTTCTCTTTATTTTTATTGAGGGCATATTTTCTTTATCTTTAAGGCTTTTATAGCTTTGTATCTCTGCCTCATTTTAGTACATTCTGTTGTTATGATTTATGCTGCTTTTACTGGCTCTTTACCCACAGCACATAAACATATTTAAGTTTTCCACATCTTAAACAATAAAATAAAATAAAATTTAAAACCCTTCCTTGACCTTGTGTTCTTGTCTAGTTTGTGCATTCTCTCTCTTTCTCCTGTACATACTCGGCTCTCTGGAAGTCGTCTGCACTCACAATTTTTCCTCTCCTCCCACTCATTCCTTAACTCCTCTCCTCTCCAAGACCGGAAACCCAGCCCAGCCTTGCTTAGCACAATGGGGGTTTTATTGGCAGGATGCTGGGAATCTTTCCGGGCTGTGGGAAAAATGGTAGAGATGCAGCTGGGCCACCAGGACCCCCCAGAACTTTTCCCTTGTGGTCCCACACTCTCTTCTCTCAGCTTCCTTCTTTGGAGCGATGACATTCTTTCCTCCACATGACTCTCAATTGCTCGGGAACCTTCCATGCTGTGGTTCCCACCCCCAAGGAAGGTTCAACTTGCTTGCTTCCCTTAGTTTCAGTTTGAATATCCCAGGGCAGGATTCTGATTGGCCCAGTGTGCATCAGTTATCTTCCCAGAGACCAATCCATGGCCACAGGGGGTCAAAGTCACACAGCAGCAACAAAACCACAGAGAGGGGAGTCATAAGGCAGCTTCTCAGCCGGCTTCTTCCTTTCCAGCAGCACTTCGCTGGACCACTCTCAGCCACCTGTTGGTGCCCCCCGACAGGGCACAGGCCTTACCTCTTTACATGCTCCGGCTTCTTCCACTCCTGACACCTGCCTGAAGCCGTGGGATCTGCCCGCCTGTGTGGACAACAGGTCGGCAGTGCTAGAAGTGACCATGCCCCCAGCCGACTTCAACCGATGACTCTTAGGTGTATAAATACCCCCGTTTCCTCACCCTCGAGTGGCCTAATCTGGTGGACACAGAGATGCACTCCCCAGACCCCCTACCAAGGAGGGAGAGACCTGCTGCCCCTCTGTCAGCCAGCAGCCTCCATCCAGCTGCTGACAACCACCCTGCACAGAAGCACTTCCTTCCCGGGGTAGCCCACATCCAGTGGCTGGTCACTTCATCCCACTGCGGGACAACTGTGACAGGCCATACACACTTCAGTGTTCCCCATGGTCACTCCAGGCTTGGTCAGGCTGGTTTTGCAGTTCATAGCCCCCCATCCCCCTGCCCAATCCCGCTTCCTCCCCCTCCTTCCATAGACATTGTTCCTAATAACTGTCTTGCGTGCCGAACTCCATTTCTGTTTCTGCCTCCAGAGAACCTAGCCTGCGACAGATAACCCTCAGCTGAGTGTTCCACGCTGTCTCCCAGAGGACCCCATGGGACTGAGTGCCAGCTGCCACAGTGAGCACTGGCTTGGTGATGCTCCCCTTCTCCACTGCCTACTCACCCCTGTCTCACGTCCCCACTCCCAAGCCCGTCTTCTCTGCATCTCCTAAAATCTACTCACTCTCAAGTCCTTGTCCTGAGATCTGCTTCTGGGACAGCTCAAACTCAGACACCAGGATTATGATCACTTTCTTGTTGTTAAATCCAGATGTCCCCAACATTTTTTTTTTTTTTTTAAAGATGACCGGTAAGGGGATCTTAACCCTTGGCTTGGTGTTGTCAGCACCACGCTCTCCCAAGTGAGCAACCGACCATCCCTATATAGGGATCCAAACCCGTGGCCTTGGTGTTATCAGCACCGCACTCTCCCAAGTGAGCCACGGGCCAGCCCTCCTGATGTCCCCAACTTTACTTTATATATACATGCTTTGTGCCACTGTGATCATGAGCTTTTTCTGAAATGCTTTCCTCCTTCGACTTTCTGGGTTTCCCATGTCCTCTCTGGTCACTCTTTTGTCCACATTTCTTCCTCTGCCCACTTCCAGGGTTCACAGCTTGGCTTCCTCCTACACCCAGTACAGCTCAGGGGACCTCAGTCACTCCCCTGGAGTCAACCGTCACTACACAGGATAACCCACGCTGTCCATCTCCTGCCCAGATCCCTCTCTTAAGCTCTGGACTCATATATCCAGCTCCCTCCTGCCATCTCTACATGGATTTTCCATAAACACTTCGCATCAGCCTGTTAGGACAAAACTCCTCACCTTTTCCTAAGCTGGCTCCTCCTCCTGTATTCCTTTCTGTATTCTCCTCCTGCATTCTCCACCTCAGCAAATAGCATCACTGTTGGTGTCCCCAAAGCCAGCTATCTGGGAGTCACCCAACTTTCTACAAGTCTCCCCACTGCCCTTCCTGCACTCAGGCCCCATTAGCCCTTGCCTGTCCTGGTGCAAAGCCATCCCCCCACCCCCAGTCAGTCTCCCCACTCCCAGGCTCTGCCCTCCACTACCCGTGTGACCTTGAATAACTCATCAAACCACTCTTAGCCTCAGTTGCTGCATCTGTAAAATGGGCTGTTAATAATAGTACCTGCTCTATAGAGCTGCTGTGAGGTTTAAAAGATACTGTAGGTGTAAATGCTTAGAAAAGTACATGGCACATAGTACATGTCTTAGTTCATGTTGTGCTGCCATGACAGAAAGCCACAGACCGGGTAATTTATAAATAATAGAAACTTCTTTCTCACAGTTCTGGAGCCAGGAAGTTGAAGATCAAGGCAGCAGCAGGTTTGGTCTCTGGTTCCAAGATGGTGTCTTGTTGCCGTGTCCTCCGGGAAGGAGGAATGCTGTGTCCCCACGTGGCAGAAGAGCAGAACAGAGAAAACCCACTCCTGCAAACCCTTTTTAGAGCGACATCAATCCATTTATGAGGGCAGAGCCCTCATGACCTATACGCCTCCCAAAAGACCCCACCTCCCAACAGTGCTGCACTGGGAATTGTCTCCAACACATGAATTTGGGGGGACACATTCAGACCATGGCATTAAGCATTCGGTGACTGGTACATTTTTATTATTGTTTGTGCTGCTGTTTATCTTTACCCTTCTTAAGGCCTTCCTCACTTTCCGTCTTGTACTGTAGCTGCTTACATGCCATCTTTCAATGCCCTACTGGTCTTCAAGGTTCTTTAAGGCAGAAGGTACCTTACCCACCTGTCTATCTATCTACCTATCTACCGCTGACCACTGTCTCCTTCCAATCCTACTTCCTGGCCGCCCTACTTGCTCTCAGATCAGGTAGAATTGGAGTAGCTAAGGGAATTTTGTGATATCCACCTAAGGGGAAGTTGAGTTGAGGATGCATTTAATTTGAGTTTAGTGGGATATTTTCTGTGTACTTTTAAGACATTGCTAGCCGTCCCAGTGTAGGAACAGCTTCCAGGAAACCCTCACCATCCACTGGGTTGACTCTCCAGGTGATGTAACACGAAGATGCAGGCCCAGAGGTTATATCTCAATATAAACATACCCTCCAGTGCTCAGAACCAGAACTATATCGGTAGTGGAGGAGAAGCAAGGTCTGAAAGGTATGGAGGCGAAGGGCTGGCCAGCTCAGTTGGTTAGAGCACAGTGCTATAGCACCAAGGTCAAGGGCTGAGATCTCTGTACCAACCAGCTGCCAAAAAAAAAAAAAAAGAAAGAAAGAAAAAGAAAAGTATGGAGTCAGAAGCTACTCTGTGGAAAATTCTTCCACTCATCAGACATGAAAATTTGTAAGCAGGGGGTTCAGTTCTCATCCATACCTAGACAAAATGGAAATTCTCTCTCGTATATATTGCATTGCCAAATGGAAATTCATTTGGCAATACAATGCATACAATTATAAATGTACCATACATTTCTTTTTCTTTTCTGATGAAATTTTGTGAAATAGAATTGATCAGAATTGCTGGTTTATAGGGCACAACGAACAGTGAGTAGGTCTGTATGTGAAGGTGCATGTTTTATCCATCCCGGTGAATTGACCTGCATGTTGGAGTACCTGATGCCTTTTGTCCTGAATGAAGTCTGCCAGTTCCAGATGAAACAGCAGGCAAAATTGCCACTGACACAGCAAAATACCCTAAAGAAACATATTTATCAATAAGTCAATTTTATCCCATAAGAGTGATTCAAGTACATAATTACGTAGCCGAGTACAATGTAGTGGCAATTTAAGAAAGCACTTGAATTGCTCTTATATGCCCTAACTTCAGATTAACTTTATACTTTTTTCAGAATTATTGATCCAACCAAAAATTGATCCACCAGTATGTAGCCAAAAGGGTAAGATAAAAAGTACTACAGAGGTGTGTTAGGCAGTTAATTAATAAAAATATTATGTTGGGTGTATTTTGTGATGTTTAAGGTATTTGTCAACTCTTTAAAATTCAGAATCCATGATTTCTTGTCATACTTAAATTTGTACCTGGAACTTTATATTCTTTTACTTAAAGAGGGACCCCCAAATTATATGAGTTCCAGGATCCACAAAGCCTGGTTACTCCTCTTGTGTCACCTGGCGAACCACACGTGTGTGGTACCCACCACACACATTTCCACAGCGGGTCATGCTGGGAGGTGTCTCTCTTGATAGAGGCAATAAAGGTTCAAGTTAAAAAAGGCTATGGTTCTATCATGTAATAGAGCTGGGACTTGGAATCCACAGAGGTGAAACGGAGGGGCCAATTCAATCAGTCGGCTCCTACTTTGGGGATTGAGGCACGGGAATGTTTGGCAAATAGAAAAAGGGGCGGGGGAGGGCGGGGGAGGGCGGGAAGACCCATCTAAGTAGGCTGGTAGGCTGCAGTTCTGTGTTTGACCACAAGATGGCGGTAGACGAGTAGTCCTTCCATTCAGTCAGAAACTCATTAAGAGCTAATCAAGGTAGAGCGGGTTTTTCATGTTTCCTGCCTGTGCCTTCTCCCCTTCGCCAAGCCTCAGTGCACTCACTATTGCTCCATTCTTTTTGGTTAAAGTCGTCACAAATCTGCGTTTTTGTCTAACTCAGCTCTAGTCCGCAGTGCGTCTTCTAGACAACTTTCCCTGCTTCTTATAGTTAAGGATTATGTTCTTATTAACTACTATTAGAAGAATTTTCTGACTCAGAAGTTTCAGGACTTAAAGCTATAGTCTTAGTTCAATGCCTGATTATTTGCTGCTCTGCTTGGAGCTTTCATTACCTGGCTTCTCTTTCGCGTGCATTTCTCCAAACTCCTCAGTTGGGCTCTGAACAGAGCTTTATCTGAAAAGCCAGCCCAACTCCCGCCTGTCTGAGAAAGATATAGTTCTATCTAGTTTCTCTGGGGCCCTTCAAAGGGTGAATTACTCCTATGTTAACCATAAAAAAAAGAGCAACTTGCTTAAGAAAGATGAGGACAGAAATAGAAGAGTCGGCCTTCCTGGATCCAATCCTCCATTTTTCAAGCTGGTGTTGGACACAATCACTCCCTTACCTCCTGCATTCCCGCAACTCGTTGGCAGCCCTTTAGACTAGCACCATTCCCTCAGACCACATCCCGCAGAAGAAAGCCTGGGGCAACCATCCTCATGGACCTCTTTTGAGAGCTTTGCCAATGCTGAGGGCCCTTGATCTTGACATGTACTTGGCATATATTGGTAGGGGCTCTTGCTGGAAAACCATGCTAGCAATGAGAGGGCAAAGGACAGCCTAAGAGAACCATGCTGCTCTCCTGATTGTGTATATGCAGGAGCTCCTGCCTCTCCAGTGGCTGAGAAGACCATGTTTGTCTTCGATGAATCGTAACTTTGTCTTCTTGTACTGATGATGCTGCTGGCTGAGGTTGGAGATCACATCTGTTAAAGAGGACATAGCAAAGCTCACTGGCCCACAGTCGAAGCTGATCTTGGGTGTACCATTAGTAAATCTCTCTTGTTCCTGACTGTTCCAGGATTGATGCATCCCCTGAGACAATGGATGCTTTTTCAAAGAGGAGCAGAATCAGAAACGTCATGGTCTGTTTCCATTGCAAAGTGCTTTTCTGGCTTCAGATCCTGATTATTCTGTTTTGCCTTGTAGAAGTGTCCTACTCTGGACAGCAGCTTGGATCCTCTGATTGGGCAAAATGAGAGAATTGGTGCTAGACAAGGAGTTAGGAGACTAGATCAGACGCCAGCTGTGTAACTGCTTCGGGAATGAAGGACTTCTCCCCCTAGCTGCAATGAGTGCCACCAGCAGATACACCCCCCTTTGCCAGCTGTCAGGCCCTTAGGATACTGCCTTAGAGAGGCTCTCCAGCCATGGCCGCACCTATTCCCAGAGTAGCCCACATCTGATGACTAATTGACAAGGGAGTATTAAGGCTAATCCCTCTCGCCCCACCTTGGGACAGCTCCCAGGGTCATTCAATTTTTCAGACTTCCCATACAGCGGGCTTTCTTAACAGCTCAACTTCTGCTACAGCCCACTCTTGCCTTCTCCCCTTCTCTTCCTCAAGTGTGGATCCCATGGGATCTCGCTAATGAGCCTCCTGCACACTGAACTCCATCTCAGAGTCTGCTTCCTGGGGAACCCAGCATGCCACAGAGACCTTGGGAAAGTTAAACACCCTTTCTGAACCGTGTTAGGAAGTTTCCCAGAAGCCACGGAACTATGTTGAATGCTACCCCTGTGCCTCCTTTGTGGTCATTTTTCTCAGCTGCCCACTACAGATTCCACCAGCTCTTGGCAACTAGACCCACCAAAGAACCCCAAATTTCAGAAGCCTAGGAACCTGGTCACAAAGATGTATTCACGCCAGAAGTGACTGCTCACCACGGCAGGATAGTGGGCAGTGCTGAAACTCTGTAGCTGTCAACTCCAATTCAGAAAGTACTGCTGTCTATGGTTTTCAAGCCCACATGATGCTTAATTCTAAGGGATCATGTCTCCACTTAGTCCCTCCAACCTGGAGACAGGCCTGGGAGGTTGTCCATCGGGCTGTCTTTTCCCTATGTTGACCTTTTTCTACCTCTCTTCCCATACAGCCACCCTGCACAATAAAAATAGAATTCAAGCCACATATGTCATCTGAAATTTTCTAGTAGCCACACACATAAAAGTAAAAGGAAACAGATGAAATTGATTGGAATAATATACTTCACCAATGTATACAAAATATTATCATTTCAACCTATAATCAACATGAAAATGAGCTATTTAAACTTCTTTTTGTTCATACTAAGTCTTTGAAATCTGGCGTATTTGACATAGCGCATCTCAGTTTGGACCAGTCACATCACATGCGAGCAAGTGGTGACGACAGGACGGTGCAGGCGGGTTGGAAGTGAAGAGAGCCGCAGCATAAGGCATGTGAGAATCTGCGACTTTGAAGCTGAGCACGTCTGTTTCTAAGGCTGATGAGTTTTAAGCCTGAACTCAGGTTTTTGCTGGCCCTCACATCCCATTTTTCCATAAATTAGGAATGATACTGTACCTGCTCATAATGGGGGTGGGTCTGAGGCTTTAACGTGATAACACTCCTAAAGCTTTTATCCAAAAACAGTGGTCTTCTTCCTGACTATCCCACCCCCAACATCCACCAGCAACATTAGCCAGGACCAAAGCTTGTAATGTTTGAAAGTAATACCAAAGACATCTTTATTTAGAGAGGCATTTATGTTCCTCTTACAAAGTCTTGACCAATTTTCTAATCCCAATCAGGAAAGGAGGTGTTTGGAGAGAGGTATACTGCTACGTGTTCCTTTAGAATGTAAAACGTTTAATTAGATGCCAAGGATTGAAAGTCTTGAATCAGAGCCCGAAATGGCTAATAAGGTTTTATTGTTGCTATTACTTAGAATTTTTATAGAACTTTAGGCTTGCAAAGTGCTTTTCAATCACTTGAGAGAATCTAAGTTTGTTAACAGCAGGAAGAAAAAATGTTCTGTTCATCAGGAGAGACAACAGACGTAATATTTTAAGTATTTAAGAATTACGACCCTGCTGTGAGAACTATTGAAATTACTTCTACGTGGATGCAAGGGATTCTGGTTATGGGCATAGGACATGAATGCAGTTACCAAGGTTATTACCCTGCTGAGTCGGCATGGGCAAACTTTTGCAAGTCAGGAAATACAGAAGTTTCTAAAACAAACAGTAGCTGGCTCTAGTTACACATGTGGAGCTTTGTGCCCACAAGTGATTTTTGAACATTTTTCTAAAGGGGCTTTTAAGTTTTACGGGCGATCATATTATAAAATCATACATACTTCCAATACGACATAATTTGTGACTGCTCTGGGTCACTGAAATCTCCCAGGAATCTGCTGTTGTGGCTGCTGCAATTGGAGACAAATTTGCACCAATTCCTCCATAAATATTATCAGTGGGGCCGCACTGGCTGGAAAGCATGTGAGAAGCCAATTTCCCCTTCTAAGGTGTACCAACAGCAAATTCAGGCCCTCTAGCCTTTTGGATGTATCAGTTAGTGTCTGCTACAACAAGGCTGCCTAACAAACAACTCAAAGCTCAGAGGCATGCAACAGTAAGTGTTAATGCATCTGGATGATTGGCTAGGTGGCTCTGCTGATCTCAGCTGGACTCACTCACAAGTTTGGGAGGCAGCTGGTTGATGGCTGATCTAGGCTGGCCTCGACTCAGCTCAGCCCTCCATGTGCCCCATCGTCCCACAGGCTAGCCAGGACATACTATCATGGAGGTGGCAGAGGCCCAAGAGAGAGCAAACTCTCTTCAAGCCTGTGTGTCATGCCTGCTAACAGCCCATTGGCCAAAGCAAGTTACATGGCTGGGCCAGTGTCCAGAGCTGAGTTGATCAACCCACCTGCTGTGGAAAGGCACTACAGAGTCATAGGGCAAAGGGCACGGAGGGAAGGAGGGGTGAGACTTGTGGCCGTCTGTGTGAGCTACCATAGGTAGGAATGGATTAGAATCATTTCCTTGAAAAGGAAAAAAAAGGCAAAAACAATAAATGTTGTCAACATGTGCATCCATTTTGACTGAAAGAAGACCTTTTCACAGGTAACACCAAGCTAATGCCAACCAGCTTCCCACCCCTACCTCTTAGACCAGCTCAGAGAACAAAGGTCATGGGAAGTTTTCCCCCAGCTGTACTTAGGTGTGATTGACAATAAACATTGCATATACTTAAGGTGTACAACATGATGCTTTGGTATCCGTATACACTGTGAAATGATTCCTCCAATCAAGCTAACTCACGTATCCATCACCTCATGTCACATGTTTAACTTTTTTTTTTTTTTGTGAGAACACTTAAGATCTACTCTCAGCAAATTTCGAGTATACGATACATTATTATGAACTATGTCATGGTAAATTTTTGACCAAGCTCTAATGGGCAATTTTGACAAGAGTATGAAGCAAGGATGCATTTCAAGCATGCCCATTCCTGAACACCATGCAGGCGGGTGGCCCCTGTGCCCTCTCGCCTGCCTCCTCATGGTGACCTCCACGTGAGGCCTCAAGCACCTACAAAATGAAGCTTTAGAAGCAGAAGGACAGGAGTTGCAGTGACCAGGTCTGAGTGGCCACCACACATGCTGAGGATAGACTGTGCTCTCTGCTACTCGGCCGAGCATCAGCTGGCCCTGTACCAGGCCAGCACTCATGCCCATCTGTCAGGGTGGCACCTGGCCCTCTTGCAGAGCAGATGGTTTTGACTGGTCTTTCCTTGCCAGTCTTTCCTGCATGAACACTCCAAACTGGCCCGGCTTCATCCTGGAACTTCATGGAATCCTCACAGGCTCTAGCTTCCTGTATCTTTTCAGTAGTGGCCAAAGTGGCTTTTTGGGTTTTTTTTTTTTTTAAGTTTTTACCTTTCTGCAATATTAAGATTATAAATGGATTTGTATATACAGAAGGAAAAATCAATAGCTTGTATTTTCTAGGACAAAATGTAACTTCACAGCAAAGCACTGATAATTATTTTAAAAAATCATTTGCTCTTCCATTTCATGATCATGACATCCAGCTCACCTCGTATCCCTAGACTAAACTGACATTGACCTCCCTAGATGCAGGACACTTGGTCTAACAAAACCTTTCAGGGTGAGACAAAAAATATGAAGGCCCATAACCACCACACTCTCAACCTCAGGTTGACAATTTAGTGACCCAGAGGACAATATGGATTTAAAATTCGTTTTGTTTTTAAAGAAAAGGCATGACCTAGGGCAGCTAAACATTGCAGATATCCCCAAGGGAAAATTACACATCTGCCCTGAGACTCCAGCCCGGGAGGTGACAGGCAACCCTAGTGACCTGGCCCAAGGATAGCAGGGCACCTCCTCTGGTGCTCAGGCCTGCTGATCTCTGCCTGCAATCCAGCCCCATGGAGGGTTAGCTTTGGCCATTGGAGCTGCAATGTACAAATGTGCAGTTTGCAATGTAGAACTCACAGCCTGGGTTGGGTGCTTCTTCTGCTATGTGCCCAAGATGCCAGCATTTGAGTAAATAATGGGGGGAGAAAGACCTATATACAAATACTTCAGTATGCATGGAGCAGCACTGGCCAATAGGAGTATAATGCAAGCCACAAATGTGATTCAAAATTTTCTCGGGTTGGCCGGTTAGTTCAATTGGTTAGAGTGTGGTGTTATAACACCAAGGTTAAAAGTTTGGATCCCCATACCAGTCGGCAGCCAAAAAAAAAATTCTAATAGCCATATTCAGAAAAAGAAACAGTTGAAATTAATTTTAGTAACATACTTTATTTAACCTAATTTGTCCAAAATATTATCATTTCAACACGTAATCTACATGAACTGTTATTGAGACATTTTACACTCTGGTTTTTGTACTAAGTCTTCGAAATCAGGTGTGTATTTTATACTTACAGCATGCCTCAATTCGGAATGGCCACATTTCAAGTGCTCAGTAGCCACATGTGGCTAGTGGCTACTGTATTGGACAGTGCGGGCCTGGGGTTTTCCTGGAAGGAGACTCAAGAAACAGTTACCAGGGATTGCCTCTCAAGAAGAAAACTAAAGGACTGGGGGATAAGGATGGCAAGATTACTTTTGATCATAAATACTTTTGCATTGCTTGAATCATGTACCAAGTACATGGACTGTGTATTTAAAAAAAAAAAAAAAAAAAAAAAAAACAACCACACCCTGAAATTTTTGAGTGATAATACTCAGTGCTGGCAAGAAAAAGGAAAAAAGATACACTTCTGCACTGTTAGCAGGAGTGTAGACTGATATCACCATTCTGGGGGGAATTGGTACAGCTCTTATTCCAGAAATGTAGCCTAAAGAAATAATTCAACCAGAAAGCCAGTGTGTTATGGACAAGATGTTCATCTCAGCATCTTAGTTCTTACTGGAACATTGAAACCATCCCAAGTGTTGTAAACAGATGTGCAGTGAAACTGCACCCTCTGGAGGGGGTGACTTCTAAAGACAGGCGACAAGAGGAAATCATCAACTCAGAACTGCCCTTGAAAATAACACAGCACAGCAACACACTGGAGACTCAGCACTACATCCTACACAGCAAGGCCACTGTTTCTCAGGGCAAGTCCCCAGTGCAGTAGTGCGCTTGCGTGTAGGGACCATACTGTGTGAAAAGTGTGTACACTAGAATCACTTGGCAGGATTGGAGAAACACATTTGAATTGAAAGCAACTGAGAAAATAGATTTGTGGCTTCCATTTCATGCTCATTCTTTGAATAAACTGGTGAACAGAATCACCCCTATTATTTAAACTCTTTTCTCTTGCTCTGCAAAGTACATACAGCTAAATTGGGGTATGTGATGTGACTCTACTGCGTATCGACATGTGCATATAAAGAAAAAAGGACATAAGGGCACATCCTAAAATGTTGTTTTTATCTGTATGAGCCAGGATAACAATAGAAAATTATTTTTTCTTTTGTCTTTTGTGTGTGTGCACTTATTCGTATTTTTATATTTTTCTCTAATGAACAGCATGAAAATGAATTTCGTATTACTTCATGATATGAAAATAATTTTTTAAGCCAGAGGTCCCCCGCTATGAGGTGACCCACCCAGGCCAGAAGAGTTACAGGTTCATCTGGATCCCCCCAGGGCCTCCTAGAAAGGGGAAATGGGGTAGTGTACTTCAAGCCCAGGGTACTTTCTATTTGTCACCACTTCCAAAGGGAGTTGGGAGGCATGAGAGATGGCGCTGGTGCTTACAGAGTCTGTGGTCCTGCTGGGGCCCCCTGAGGACAGTAGCACTCCCTGCCCTAACTCCATGTCACTTCCCCCTGGGGCTCAAAAAAATTAGAAATGTCTCCTGCAGAGATGGCTCCCCACCCCGGGGACCCAGCTACTGCCCTCCCTTCCTTTCAGGGCTGCAGTGGGGCTCCTGTTTCCACCTGGTAGATTGTCATACCATGCACAGAGCTAGCACAGCTCAACTACCAGCCTTGGCACAGCAGGAGGGACTCCGGTAAACACAGACACCTTTCAGAGGAACAGCACAGCCTCAAAACACTCAGGTGCAGGTTTAAAGCACGAAACAATGCCTTGCAGGAACTAGCTGTCATTTCCAGTCAGCAAGCACCAGCCTCTGAACGCACTAATCAGCATTGCTTCCATGCCCTGGCAGCTCAGCCTGGACCAAGACTGTGAGCACGTATCTCATTTAATGCACAGAACAAGCCTCCAGGAAGGCATCATCACTCCTACTGCACAGATGAAGGAAGCCAGGCTCCGGGGGACAAATAAGCTTGCCTAAGTGTCACAGGTTGGGTTCCCTGGGAAGGAACTCTGAGGCAGAGTTGAGCATGCAGGATGACTATTAAGTACCCTTTGAAAGGAGGAGAAAGAAGGGGAGGGAGGTAAGATGGTGGAGTCAGCTGTAATACAGACCCAGGGACAGCCTCGGCCACCCACACAAGAGGCTCTGGAGTAGGAATGACCCTTCAGAGCTGTGCCAACTTGGGCCAAAATGGCTGGACTTTAATCCTCTGGCAGCCATCCATCAATGAATGGATCGGGACCACCCAAAAGACCATGACCTTGGCGAGGCGCTCTCTGCAGCTGAGGCAGACCCTGAGGGGACTGAGAGCTGAGGGCTGTTTGCCAATAGCAGCTGGAACAACACTTTCTTCCTCAAAGGGGGATCACTGGGCCCCCCACACCAAGGTCACCCAGCTAATGAGTGACAGAGCTGCCACTGAGAACAAGCAATCTAATATTTGCAATTTCTGCTCTGCTACTGAGCTAATCTGCTTCCTCTGGGCTCTAACCTTCACAGCAGCTCTGGTCCTCCACCTAGACTGGCCCTCTCTCTCAGACCTTCTAGAAAAGAGTGAGCCCTTTTTGGAATCTGTATAACAATGCCATTCCAGCTGCAACCTAGGCCAAGTCACAGGAGCTCCCTGACCAGCTGTTCTGGTTACCAGGACTGTGGGATCTCTCACTTTTGCCCTAACTAAGCCAAACATTTTCCTCTTCAGCCCCCTGTCCTCCATCACCACCACTGCCTCTACCACCACCTTCAGCCCACCACATCCTTTAGTGTATTTAAGGTAGGCTGTAATTATCCAAAGGAATTTTACCAAAACCTAAGGAAATTCACAAGGGTAACAAAGAACATTCAAAGTGCATAGTGACACCTAGAAAGTATGATTATCTCATCGTGTGATAGTGCACCAGGCATCAGTAAGCTGAACCAAAATCCTGATTCAAAGATGCCCCTTTTCACTTCTCAGGTTTTTATGCCCCCTCTGCACCCCCCTTCACCTCCCCCCAATCCCACAAGTCAGGGGTTGGCTGGCCACTCGGTCCTGCAGCACACAGAAGATAGCCCACACAGGTAAGGCCCAGACATAGCCACACTCCTTCCCACCCCTCCTCAGGGGAGGGCTGTTCTTCCATTTGGAGAGAGCAGGTTTCTGGGATTCAAACACATATGCAGCAGCGGCTCAGGGACAGTGGTTTTGTGGGCTGCAGATTGGACAGAAATCGGTGGGTTGGGGAAAGAACATCGATGTAGGAACTGGGGGCAAAGGAAGCAGGAGAAAAGGCAGAGATGGGTCAGAGATGGAGACGGACAGCAGCAGCCTTGGTCAGAATCCCACTCAGTCTGGCCTAGTAGGTTAGTCTGCTACAGACTTGACAAGGTACCACACGCTGGAGGGCATAAATAACAGAAATGTATTGTCTCACAGTTCTGGAGGCCAGAAGTCTGAGATCAAGGTGTTGGCAGGGTTGGTTCCTTCCAAGGGCTGAGAGGGACAATCTGTTCTCTGACCCTCCCGTCGCTGCTGGTGGTTGCTGGCAACCTTCGGCGTCCCTTGGTTTACAGATGCATCACCCCCATCTCTGCCTTCATCTTCTCGTGGCGTTCTTCCTGTGTGCATATCTCCGTGTCCAAATTTCTCCTTTTTATAAGGATAACAGTCACATTCTGAGGTCCTGAGGGTTAGGATGCCAGCATATCTTTTGGTCGGGGGAGGGACACAATCCAACCCATAATACCTACTAATTCCAAACTTGGACTGGGCATCTCTGGTTTTTGTCTGCATAGCATGCCTGGCTCTCTTCTGGTAACAGCACTCCTCCTTTAGAATGAATCCTTCCTTTCCGTATGACTGCCAGTAGCATGACCCCATCCTCCCATTACAATGACGGGCACATGACCCAAGTTAGCCAGTCAGATTCTCTCTCTGTCTCTCTTTCTGTGTTTGGTACTCATTTGAATACTCCCAACGTGTGAATTGGAGCCAGGGGAGGTGGGGGGTGGGGACTGGGGCTGTTTCTGAAAATTAGCCAAGGCCCAGTCTGTTCCCAGTGTTTGCTCTTTCGGGGAAGTGCTCTACGATGACACGCCTGGACTGTCGCAAGCTCAAGGCTGCTGTGGCTAGGGAAACAGCCTGGCTTTGAGGCTTGAACCCCAACCATCTCATTAACCGGCTGAGAGATTCAGTTTTCAGTGTCTCAGTTTTCTCATCTATAAAATACGGTAACAACATTGATATTTACGCAGAGCTTTCTGTTAAAGTAAATTCAAATGGAAACCAGGCTGAGGAATCTCTAAGCAGACAAAGCCATAAGTGACCTCGACCTTGTTTGATTTGCAAACATAAGTGAAACGTAACTTAAGCTACTGCTTGTAAATGCCTATATTAAAGAACAGAATTTAGTCTCAACCAATCAGAAGCAGCCACCAAACTTATAATTACATAACTAGGGACTTTCTATCTGGATAGATGAACTAAGGTGACTGTGTAACTGTAAGTAATGTCCACCTGGAAAAAGATCCTGAGGCACTGATAAAATATTAAAGAATTTATTTGAGCCAATTTGTGTAACTGCCTGGGAGAACACACCAAGTTGCTTTGGGAAGTGCTTTCTGAAGGACTGGCTGGACTTTGGCATTTTTTTATAACCACAGAAAAGAGAAGAACTAAGGGGAGCAAAGGGGACAGCCCCTTAATCAGCACATCAGTTTTTCTGTCGGTTACACAGCATTACATAGGTTAGTGATTGGTTCTCGGTTACATCCTAGGTGCAGATGTATGAGTAAGGATCACAAGATACATCTTCAGCATTCCTAAGCTAATACAACTTCTTTAGGCATCAGAAAGTCTGGTGGCAGAGTAAAAGTACTCTTGTAGTAACAGCTCCAGAATGTGTGCACATGGCTGTTGCTCTATCCCAGATTCCCCAAGGCTGTTAGGAATTTAGCTGACCTCAGTCAGAGCAGATTTCTGGTTTATCACCAGTCAAATATTTCCTTTGCTTTACTTCTGTGTCAGTCCTATAAAAACCTCCCCTTGCATTACCTCAGTGGATCTCCTGAACCACTTCTGGTTTACAACTGACCAATTTATGAACTGTTGTTTGCTCAAATAAACTCTTTAAATTTTTATAGTGCCTCAGTTTACCCTTTTAACAGTTTTTACAAGGTTCATATATGTGAGAATATTTTGCATGGAAGAAAATTCTATACAATGTTATCATTACTAGAAAGGTAAAAATCTAGGAATAGGAGAGCCGAAGAGTAAGAATTTGTCAGTATGTAACCAGTCTTGGCTTACAGCTCTTGCATCATGCCTTCCTGCCACTCCTGTCCCCTCCATCTTGCAGTTGGGCAGAGCCACATGATTGGATCTGCCCACTGGATTGTGAACTGAAATGACATGAGTCATTTCCCAGCCCAGAGTCAGTGTGGGAGGGACTGCACAAGGGCAGAAATAAAATGTGCTGAGGTTCTTTAGGGGCCACCAAATGGCAGTCTACCACAATGGTCAAACATTCATTCATTTATTCATGTATTCATTCATTTATCAAATCCTTTTTGAGCACCTTTCATGAGCTCAGCAGTGTACTAGGCTCTGAGGATAAAAAGATGAATAAGCAGAGTCATTGCCCTCAAGGTGTTCCACAAGTCACAGAGAAGGTAGGTGCAAGCAAATAATGGTAATGTAATGTGTTAGTCCCTATAAAAGAGGAGAGCACTGTCTGGAGGAGTCCAGACAGGTTTCCTGGAGGAGATGACATATGAGCTTGAGGGGACAGAAGAGCTTTTCAGGCAGAAGAAACTACACCTATGGGGACACAAATGCTGCAGAGAAAGCAGAGAGGGGTTCAGAGTGGCTGGAGCATAGGGTAGGTGAAGTGTGAATGTCCTGCTAAAGCATTTTGATTTGATGTTGAAGCCAAGCAAACCAAAGGAAGCTTTTCAACAGAGAAGTAGGGTGAGAAGAAGTCTTTCTAGAATGACTCTGGTGGGAAGGTGGAAGATGAAGTGTCAGGGATAAATCAGAGGCACACCAGTTAGAAGGCCACTACACAAGTTCTGGGAAGGGACAATGAGGCTCCAACCAGGGCACAGGGATGAGTATTGAGGAAAGAGGCCAGATGCAAGTGGAACTTCTGGGGTCTAAGGGATTAGATATCAAGGTGGGGGCCTGAAGATGACTAATTCTGGATGATTGCCACAAGTTCTTAGACAGGGGCTGGAGTGGAGAATATAGGCCTCTATAGCCTGATGGAAATATTCGTTTGTTCTAATTCTCTGCTTCCTAAACATGTTTATGGTATATAGTTTGGTCTACTGAGGAGATCTACCCTCCAGGAAGAACGTCCTGCGTCGATCAAAGGTTTATGTTCTGGACACAGACAATAATATCTAGTCAAAACACAGGCTTCTCTAACCTCCTGCTCTGCTAAGGAATTAGGTCTCAATTTCACATTCGACTGATGGCCTTTCTTCTAAAATTGATGGGTGCATTTTCTCCTTTTTATATAAGATATATTTTTAAGAGTAGAGCTGAAAGAATTTGCTAATAGATTGAATGTCGAGTATATTAGTCCATTTCTGTTGCTTATAACAGAAATACCTGATACTGGGAAATTTATAAGAAAATGAAATTTATTGCTTACATTTTTGGAGGCTGGGAAGTCCAAATTCCAGAGAACACATCTGGTGAGGGCCTTCCTTGGTGGTGACTTCAGCGACATGGGGGATCACATTGCGAAATGGCATAAGCAGAGAGAGAACTAACCTCCTAACTGGCTCTTCTTTTAAAGCCCTCAGAACCACACGCATGACCACCATGAAACCATTAAATGGGTGCTTGCTTCAGCAGGACGTCTACTAATACTGGGACAATACAGAGAAGATTAGCAAGGTCCCTGAGCAAAGATGACATATGTTAGGCAATTGTGTTTTAGCCGATGTCTAAGATGGCAGCGGGTGGACAGGAGGAACACCCAAAATGGCTGCAGAGAGTTTCAGGTCCCTAGAACAGCGTGTTTTCTGAGAATCACAAGAAACCCCCTCCCCCTTCCTCACCACCACATCCCCTTCCTGCGCGCGTGAATTTCTCCACCTATAGAAAAACCCCAACTCAGTTTAAACCCCGCTCGCTTCCCTACCCAGAATGCAGCAAAGAAAGAGAGATGAAAATATTAAGGTGGGGCTAATAGATATGGAGGATAGTATAGGCAATTTAATAAATGTCTGATTGAAGTCTCAGAAGGAAAAAAAAGGCGGGGGTGGGGTGGGGGGAGAAAGGCAATACAGGTATTTGAGGGAATAATGGCTGAGAATTTTCCAAAATTAATGAAAGACGTGAATTCTCAGAGCCAGGGAGTCCAACAAATTTGAATAGGATTAAAAGAAATCCATATCGAGATACATCATAGTGAAATTGTAGAACCAAAGAAAAAACAAAGAGAAGATTCTAAAAGCGGCCTGGGTGGGAGGGGAGGATAATTGCCTATGCAAGAGTGATAATCAGAATGTCAGCACAATTCCCAACAGCGACAGCAGAAACCAGGAGACAGCCAAAGGTCCTTTTTTAAAAATATAATTTACATACCATACAATTCTTTTAAAGTGTACAATTAAGTGGTTTTTAGTATATTCACAAAGTTGCGCAACAACCCACTATCTAATTTCAGAATATTTTTATTACTCTGAAAAGAAACTCCCTACCCATTAGCAGTCACCCCCCATTCCCCTCTCCCCCAGACCCCGGCAAGCACTAATCTACTTTCTATCTATATATATTTGCCTATTCTGAACACTTCATACAAATGGAATGATACATTATATGGTCCTTTGTTGCTTGTGCTTGTTTTTTTCTTTTGTGACTGACTGGCCTCTTTCACTAAGCATATTTTCAAAGTTCATCTGTGTTGTAGCATGCATCAGTACTTCATTCCTTTTTATGGCCAAATAATATACCATTATATGGATATACTATATTTTATTTATTATTGGTCAGTTGATGGACATTTGGGTTATTTCCGTCTTTTGGCTGTCATGAATAACAGTGCTAAAACATTCACATACAAGCTTTGTGTGTTATATGCTTTTGCTTCTCTGGGGTATATATCTAGGAGTGGAATTGCTGGATCATATGGTAACTATGTTAAATATTTTGAGGACCTGCCAGATTATTTTCCAGAACAACTGCACCATTTTGTATTTCCACCAGCAATGGATGAGAGCTCCAATTTCTCCACATCATTGTCAGCACTTACTATTATCTGCCTTTCTCATTATAGCCATACTAGTGGATGTAAAGTAGTATCTCGTTGTGGCTTTGACTTGCATTTTCCTGGTGGCTAAGGATGTTCGGGCATCTTTTCATGTACATATTGGCCATTTGTGTATCTTCTTTGGAGAAATGTCTACCCAAATTCTTTACTCATTTTTAATTGGATTGTCTTTTTATTATTGAATTGAAAGAGGTCTTCATATATTTTTGATGCTAGACCCTTATCAGATATATATTTTTCAAATATTTTCCTCAGTTCTATGGACTGCCTTTTCATTTTCTTGATGGTGTCCTTTGAAGCACAAAGTTTTTAGTTTTGATAAAGTCCAATGTATCTATTTTTTCTTTTGTTGCTCATGTTTTTCGTGTTATGCCTGAGAATCCATTGCCATATCCAAAGTCATGCAAACTTACCCCTATATTTTCTTCTAGAAATGTCATAGTTTTAAGTCTGACATTTAAGTCCTTGATCCATTTTGAGTTAATTTTTGTATACGGTATGAGGTAGGGGATCTATCTTCATTCTTTTGCGTGTGGATATCCAGTTGTCCTAGCACCATTTGTTGAAAAGACTATTTTCCCCCATTTCCCCATTGAATTTTCTTGTTATCAAATGCTATCTTTAAAGTGCTGAAAGAAAATATCCACCAACTTGGAATTTTATGTTGATATAAACTGCATTTCAAGAAGAGAGTGGGAAAAAACTGACAATTTTCATTGTCAGTTGAGGTTTTAGCAGCAACTGACCTTCAGTTAAGGAACTCCTTAGGGGATGTACTTCTGGAAGAAGGAGGGAAATTCTGAGATGCAAGAAAGAACTCTTCAGCAGCAGCATCTATCTATCATACTAAAAAAGTCACCCACATTAGCAGCCACAGCCTCCTGAGGTCAGCCAGCCAGTCACCCTAGAGTAAGGTCCTCTGTTGGAAGGCATAGAGGACCTTTACCTTTGGGTTGCCCATATTCCTGGTGTTAAATAAAAATTTTAGTAGGCCATTGTTTTGGACTAAGTTCCTGCACTAGGTTCCAAAAGAACAGACTAAAAATCAACATGGGGTTACCTCTGCTAAGTTCCATGTCACTTAGGATATGGTCTGACCTTATGAGAAGTCAGGAGAAAGAGAACAGCCAACTTCCCAAACAGGCCAGTTTAAATCTTCAATAGGTATAAGAACGAAGTTCCCTCTACTTTAATCCTTACGCAAAAGAGGTAGCCTGAAGTAACCTGATTTTATTTTTCTACTGTTCTGTCTTCTTGTCCCCACCTTACAAGGAAAGTAACTTTGAAATGACCGATGAGCTTTTGTGTGTGTGTGTGCATAGCTCTGTTTACTTCCTTAGGCTAGATTCTTAGACATTGAATTGCTGGGGTGAATGGAGTCTACCTATTTCCTTTTTTTGTTGTTTTAATTTTAATTTGTTTTTCTCATTGTACATGTTTATGGGGTACAGTTTGCTGTTTCAATATATGCATATATTGTATAATATCTAATCAGAAGAGTTAGAATATCTATCACAAACATTTATCATTTCTTTGTGGTTATAACGTTCAAGATCTTCTTTTCTGGCTATCTTGAAATATACAAAACAATATTATTAGCTAGAGTCACCCTAGAGCACCAGAACTTGCTCTTCCTGTCTAACTGTAACTTTGTAACTTTGCACCAGTCTAACAACCTTTCACTGGCACCCCCTTTTCCCTTCCTTCTCCTGTCTCTAGTAACCACTATTCTACTCTCTCTCTAATCTTTTTTTCTCTTTTTAATTTATTTTCTTAATTGACCCATGATAATTGTATATGTTTATGGAATACAATATGATATTTGGGTACATTCGTACTGTGTGCAATGATCATCTCAGGGTGCTTAATATATCCATCACCTCAAAGATTTGTCACTTCTTTGTGTTAGGAACATTCAACATCATCTTGACTAGCTATTCAAAGATACACAGAACTTTGTTGTTAACTGTAGTCTCCCTATATTATGATAGAACCCAAGATCCCATTCTTCTTGTCTCTCTAATGTTTTGTATCCATTGACCACCCTCTCCCCATTGCCCTCTTCCCTCTTTACTTATTTCTGCTCTGCTTTTTATTATTTCTTTTCTTCTACTCATTTTGAGATTAGTTTTCTCTTGCTTTTCTAGTTTCTTGAGGTGCACTGTTAGGCTGTTTATTTGAAATCTTTCTATCCTTTTGATTAGGCATTTATGCTATAAACTTTCCTCTTAATACTGAATTGACTTTATCCCATAGGTTTTGGTATGTTGTATTTCTCTTTTCATTAGTTTCCAAAAACTTTTTTGATTTCCTTCTTAATCTTTTCTTTGACCCATTGGTAATTCAAGAGCATGTTGTTTAATTTTCATGTATTTGTGTAGTTTCACAAGTACACCTTGTTATTCATATCTAGTTTTACACCACTATGGTCAGAAAAAATACCTGATATGATTTTTAATTTTTTTGAACTTATTGAGGCTTATTCTGTGGCCTAACATAACATATGGTCAATCCTAAAGAAAGTTCCATGTGCTGATGAAAAGAATGTGTATTCTGCAGCTGTTGGATGAAATGCTCTGTAAATGTCTGTTAGGTCCCTCTAGACTATGGTGCCATTTAAATCTCATGTTTCCTTGTGGATTTTCTGTCTCAGTGATCCATCCAATGCTGAGAGTGGGGTGTTAAATTCCCCAACTATTATTGTGTTGTTGTCTATCTCTCTCTTTATATCTGGGTACTCTGGTGTTGGGTGCATATATATTTATAATTGGTATATTTTCTTGCTGTACTGATCCCTTTATCATTATATAGTGCCCTTCTTTGTCTCTTTGTACAGATTTTGATTTAAAGCCTATTTTATCTGACATATGTATAGCTACTCCTGCTCACTTTTGTTTTCCATTTGCATGGAATATCTTTTTCTATCTCTTCACTTTCAATTTATGTGTGTCTTTGTAGGTAAGGTATATTTCTTATAGGCAGCATATGGATGGGTCATTTTTTTTACCCATTCAGCCAATCTATGTCCTTTAATTGGAGCATAATCCGTTTACATTCAAGATTATTATAGACATGTGATGTCTTACTCCTGTCATTTTGTTAGTTGTTTTTATTGTTTTTTGTATCCTCTGTTCCTTTCTTCCTCTCTTAATGTTTATTCATGTGGTTTGGTGGTTTTCTGTATTGGCAAGGATTGATACCTTTCTCTTTCTAATTTGTGTATCCACTCAACCAGTAAGTTTTATATTTTCAGGACTATTGTTATTATTCTTTCTTTTTTAAATGTAGGACTCCCCTAAGCCTTTCTTGTAAGGCTGGTCTGGTGGTAATTTTTGCTTGTCTGAGAAAAACTTTATTTCTCCTTCATTTCTGAAGGATAGCTTTACTGGGTATAATATTCTTGTCTGGCAGTTTTTTCTTTCAATAGTTTGAATACATCATCCCATTCTCTCCTGGACAGTAGGGTTTCTGCTGAGAAGTCTGCTGTTAGTCTAATGAGGATTCCCTTATAAGTGACTTGACATTTTCCTCTTGCTGTTTTTAGAATTCTCTCTTCATCTTTAACTTTTTTCTTTTTTGGTGGCTGGGTGCAGGGATCCAAACCCATGACCTCAGTGCTATAAGGCTAGCTCTAACAAACTGAACTAACTGGCCAGCCTCTGACTTTAACTTTGGATAGTTTGACTACAATGTGTCTTGGAGATGACCTATGGGAGTTGAATCTATTGGGGTACCTTTGAGCTTCCTGGATTTGGATGTTTGCATTTGTCCTGAAACTAGGGAAGTTTTCAGCTATTTGTCCTTTACATTGGTTTTTAATATTATTTAATTTTATTTATTTTAATATTATTTAATTTTGTTTTCCTGTCCTTCTGGAATGTCCATAATTTGTATTTTGTTTGCTTAATAGTATCCCATAGATCTTGTAAGCTTTGTTCATTCTTTTTTATTCCTTTTCTTCTTTTTCTCTTCCTGTGTTATTTGAAAACTACTATCTTCAAGATCAGAAATTCTTTCTTCCACTTGATCTAGTCTGTTGTTGAAACTCTCAGATGTATTTTTTATTTCATTCAATGAATTCTTCAATTCCAAGATTTCTGCTTGATTTTTTTAAATGATAGGTATCTCTTTGTTGAATTTCTCATTCAGATCATGAATTGTTTTTATGATTTTATTAACTGTTTTTCTGTATTCCCTTGTATCTCAGTGAGTTTCCTTAAGATCATTAATTTGAATTCCTTTTCTAGCAAGTCAGCAATTTCTGATTCTTTGGGATCAGTTACTAGAGCATTATTTTGTTTTTTGGTGGTGCCATGTTACCTTGTTTTTTCATATTTCTTGTGTCCCTGTGTTGATATCTGTGCATCTGGTGAAACAGTCACCTTTTTGAGTTTTGTAGAGTGGCTTGCATGGGAAAAGACTTTCACCTACAAATGCATCCTAGGGTGTTGATTGGGTGAGTGCAATGGCTTTGTTCCAGATAGATGCAGTAGTGTAGATTTGGTATAGTTTATTCAGCTGTAATCCACTTTTGCTACAGCTGCCAGTGACTCAGTGCTGTGAATTGAATCTTGTCCCCCAAAGTCCATGTATTAGAAACTGAACCCCCACTGTGACAGTGTCAAGAGGGTGGGAAATCCAATTATGGTCATTGAAAGATGGGACATTCAAAGAAGAGGTGGTTAGATTGTGAGGATCATGCCCATGTAAGTGGTTTAATAAGTTGATGGTTTAATAGTGGTCATGAGTGTGATTCTGAGGTCTTTAAAAGGTGAAGGAGTGAGGAGTTAGCGCTCTCTCTCTCTCTTTCTGCTTCTGCCATTTTGCCATGTGGTACCCTGTATGACTGTAGAGTTACCACCAAGAAAACTCCTCACCAGATGTGGTCCCTGGACTTTGGACTTCTTAGCCTCTGAAACTGTAAGAAATAAATTCTATTTCTCTATACATTACCCAGTTTTAGGTATTTTGTTATAAGCAACAGAAACAGACTAATACAGAAAATTGGTACCAAGCAGTTGGGCATTATTGCTAAACGGATACCTGAAAATGTGGAAGTGGCTTTGAAACTGGGTAATAGGCAAAGGTTTGGAGAACTCAGAAGAAGGCAAAAAGACAAAGGAAAGTTTGGAGCTTCTTATATATTAGTTAAATGGTTGTGAGCAGAATGTTGATAGAAATATAGACTGTGTAGATCATTCTAAGGATGTCTCAGATAGAAATAAGAAGCAGTTTATTGGAAACTGAAGTGAAGATCTCCTGTGCTATGAACTTGTGAGGAACTTGGCTGAATTGTGTTCATACCCAAAAGTTTTATGGAATGAAGTTTAAATGAAACTTAAACATGTTGACCCCAGTTATTTGGTGGAAGAAATTTCTAGGCAACAATGCATTCAGGAAGCTGCATGGATACTTGTAACAGCCTATGCTGAGTTATGGCAGAAAAGACATGAAGTTGGGGCCAGCCTGTGTCTCACTTGGGAGAGTGTGGTGCTGATAACACCAAGGCCACGGGTTCGGATCCCTATATAGGGATGGCCAGTTGGCTCACTTCGGAGAGCGTGGAGCTGACAACAACAAGTTAAGTGTTAAGATTCCCTTACAGGTCATCTTTTAAAAAGAAAAGACATGAAGTATAGGCAGAATTTATCATTAAAAGGGAAACAAAGTGTAAATATTTGGAAAATTTGCAGCAGGCTGGCCCTGTGGTAGAGAATGAGAGAGCATTATCAAGAGAAAAATTCAAGGGTGTAGTGGAAGGATTGGTTGCTAAAGGTATTAGCATGGCTATGAGGCAGCCAGGTGCTAACAGCCAAGACAATGGGAGAAAGGTCCCAAAGGCATTTCAGAAGTCTTCCAGGCCACACCTCCCATCACAGACCCAGAGGTTTAGTGAGAGAGAATGGTTTGGGGGAACAAGCCTGAGGCACCCTGTATGGGCTCACTGCCCAGGGCCACCACAGGAAGCTGCTTCTAGCACCAGCACTCTGACTGCTGCAGATGCCTTGGCTGCTCCAGCTGCCTTGGCTGCTCTAGCTACCTTGGCTGCTCCAGCTGCCTTGGCTGCTCCAGCTGTAGCTAAATTGGCCCCAGGTGTAGCTGGATCTGCATCTTTGGAAGATTCAAGCCAGAAGCCTTGGCAGCGTCCACATGGTGTTAAGTATGCAGGACTGCAGAATGCCAGAGTTGTGCCACCCAGATTTCAAAGGATGTATGGAAAAGCCTGGGGTCCCAGGAAGAGATCTGTAGCAGGGGCAGAATCACCACATACAGGCTTCAGTAGAGCAGTGCCAAGAGGAAATGTGGAGTCAGAGTTGCAGCACAGAAACCCCATCAGTGCCATGCCTAGTGAAGCCATGAGAACAGGACCACCATGGAGACCCCAGAACTGTGGACCTACTAGTATGCAATGCCATCCTGCAAGAGCTAAAGCATAGCTGGAGACCAGGAAAGCCATAGGAGCAGAGCTGCCTGAGGACTTGGGGACCCTTCTCCTGTACCAGCATGCAGAGAATGTTGAACATGGAGTCAAAATACATGATTTTCCAGCTTTAAGATCTGATGGGTTTTGAACTTGCTTAGGACCAGTTATGCCATTCTTTTGCCTATTTCTCCCTTTTTGAATGGGAATATGTACATTACACTTGTCCCAGCACCATGTCTTGGAAGTAGATGACTTGTTTTGATTGCACAGGTGGTACCTTGAGACTTCGGACTTTTGAGTTGAAACAAGACTTTGGGAATGAAATGAATATATTTATCTGTGAGAAGGACATGAATTTTGAGGGCCGGGGGTGGGGCAATGCTTTGGATTAAATTGTGTCCCCCAAAGTCCGTGTGTTAGAAATTTAACCCCCACTGGGCCAGTGTTAAGAGGGTGGGAAATCCCATTATGGCTATTGAAAGGTGGGTCATTAAAGAGGTGATTGGATTGTGAGGACCATGCCTAGTGAATGGATTAATTAGTTGATGGTTTAATGGTGGTCATGAGTGTGATTCTGAGGTCTTTAAAAAGGTGAAGGAGTGAGGAGTTAGCGCTCTCTCTCTCTCTCTGCTTCTGCCATTTTGCCATGTGGTACCCTGCATCACTGTAGAGTTACCACCAAGAAAAGCCCCTCACCAGATGTGGTCCCTGGACTCTGGACTTCCCAGCCTCTGACAGTGTAAGCAATAAATTCTACTTCTTTATACATTACCCAGTTTCAGGTATTTTTAAGCAACAGAAATGGACTAATACATTCAACGACCTATGTTTTGGAGGTTTATGGTGGCAGTGGCACAGTTTTTCTGGGGCAGTGATCGCTGGGTTGGTTCACAGGCTGGAGGTATGCACCTGCCCCTTGTGGGTCAGTCATCTCAGGAGCTGGCTCACTGGGGATGTGGTTGCTGGACTGATTTTCAGGCTGGTGGGGTGGGCATATGGTGTGTCAAGGTCTCCAGGACTGGCTTGCTGGTGGCAGGGTCATCATGCTGCTTCTCTCGCCAGGGTTGGGTCTGCCAGGGACACATCAGCCAAGCTGTTTCTCACTTAGATGGGTGTGCATGTGATGGCTCTAAGACTCGGGGGCAGGTCTTCCAGGGGTCTGACAGCCGAGCTGTTTTCCTGAGCTAGGGGTATGGGTGTGCTTTGGTCTGCTGGTGGTTCTGCTGTGCCACTTCTTGGGGCCTGATGTGAGGTCATGCTTCCCTCTGCAGTTCAGGAGCTGATCTGCCAGTGCAGAGCTGCTGAGCCGCTTCTCAGAAGGTGGGTGATGCCACTAGGTAGGGCTGCAGTGAGGGGGCCTGTCCAGCCACTTCTTGGGCAGGGGGTAGGGCCATTAGGTAGGCCCACAGTGAAGTGACCCATACACCTGCTTCTGGGTGGTGGGCAAGGCCACTAGGCAGACCTGCAGTGAAGGAGCCAGTGCAGCCACTTCTGGGACTGTTGGCAAGGCTGCTAGGCAGAACTGTTCTGGACGGAACTGACTGGCTGCTTGTCTGGAAGGGAAGGAGGGATGCACTTTATTTCCACCAGCCTGAGGGCATATTCACTAGGATAGAGACCCATGAGCTGTTTTTCTGACTTGGAGGTTCAGGCACACACAATTTAGTCATCTGGCGGTGCTAGGGGGTAGGGGGAGGAAAGGGGGGTGGCCCGCCTGAGGAAGGTCTGCCTTTCTCATCTTTTGCTGGGGACGTGGGGGTCCATCAGTTCAGCAGGACTAGGAGTGGCTTCTCATACCACAGAACTAGAGTCACAGCCACTGTGAGCCCGGACTTCAAGCCACCATGATCAGGGCATTGTAGCCTCTCCTGTGAGTGTGCCAGGTGGAGGGCAGAGCCTTAAGGCTGGGGAAGCACCTGGCTACTGGCCCCAAGGCAGGGCGTGTTCCTGGCAAGGACTCTGGTTTCATGATGGCACCATCCTGAATTGGCTTGTGTCCTGAGGATGGGGGGTGGGGAGTGCACAATTTGTGCTACTGTTTTAGAGTGATGCAGCGTCTGTGTTCTAGGCCATTCCCCATACTTGGCTCTGGGCTTGTCCTTGCACCTCTGTGGTGAGAGTGGGGGTTACTATGGGTCTTCTGCCTAGCTTTTTGCTGCAAGGGAAGATTCCTCCTGCACTGATCCTGGGGTCAGAGACCGGATGCTGAGGCTGTGTGCCCTCTCTGTCCTCTCTGTGCCACCATCCTGGCTTTTGTGCTCCACAAGGGTCTCACCAGTCTCCTGCTGTACTCCTACACTCTCCCACAGATGCTCCCCTCAATATTTAGCTGTCCGTTAGTTGTTCTGGTCCTTTTCTGTGGGAGAAGCACTCACTGCACACCTGTAGTCTTCCATCTTTCCATCTTGCCCTGTCTCCAAGGAATCCACTTTTTGTTCTTTGTTTCTGCTTTCTTCAGTCTTTTTCTGTTTTTCAAACCAACCTCCTCTGCTTGGCTCATTGGAACCCTTATCCTAGTTTATGGAATAGCATGTTGCCCAATTCTAGAATCGCAATAAAGCCAATTGAGATCTTTAACTCAATTTATTGTAATTTTGTTCTTTGACACTGGATAATAACAGAAAACTCGAATGTCCCCTGGCTAGCACACTGAGGGATCGCAAGGAGGATGGCCTGCAGAGGAAACCTGCTACAGACCAGCAAGTAAAAGATTTATCTCCTGGGAGGCCAGAGATCATGGTGGGTGGCTGTCCACCTGGGCAAGCACCCCCAGTGAGCCCTAAGTAGTTGTAAGGAGAAAGCAACTCATCGCCACGGAAGAGTGGAGCAGCTCTCCTTTCCCCAAGCTGCCACAGTGTGCCTAGGAATGAGCCGTGTTTCCACTTCTGGGTGGTGAAACCAACCCTGTGTCTGTCTCTTCTTCCACCCTTTTTTCCTCCCTCCCTTCCTATTTTCTGACTTGTTTTTGTTTCTTAACTTGTTTTTAATACAACACTAAATCTACTCTAATAAACTCATTCAGTCACCTTTCCAAAATATTTTCCACAAAATCTAGTGGTGTTTAACATCAATTAGATGGATCTTATGTGCTGTGATCACAAATCAGACATAACCATATCAGATTTCCAGAATTCAGATGAATATCATTTTAGTATATATAAGTCTTGAGTGGTCCTGAGACCATGAAAGAATGCAGAACTCCTGTAAAGTTCAAAGGTCTTTAGACCTAGGCAGGGAGAGCTATGCCTACTTTTTAAGAGGCAAAGAAATGCAAAATCTATTGAAGCCAAGGTAGGGCTTGTAGACTTAAGTGAAGAAACTGAAGAATTACGTAATGAGGGCTTTGAACACCCCTTAGAATTATAGAATCGACTTTAAATGTCAACACAAGTTCGTTTTGCAATCTCAAGCATGCTGAGAAGGTGATATAATGGTTTCCTTAGTGGGCGGGAGAGGAACTGCCCCAGCTCTCTGCAGTTCCAGAGCTCACGTGTGGCCACAATTTCTGGTCAAAAGTAACTTCATTTCACTGGGATAAGCACTTTCCTTAGTGGGTAACATCTTTCGAGCCAGGGAAGATTTCTAATTAAGTTTTAGAAATGCTTCAGAATGGCTCATATTCTCTTGGAAAGAATCTAAGCAAATCAGGCATTTTATGTATTTGTAATATTTAAAAGAATTTAACCTAAGTAAGTCATGTGACTCTAAAATTAAAATGTTAACTGATGTAGACTTGGGATTTTAAGCTGAAAGTATACTGTTTGTGTATGGTACCAGAGTTCACCAGATTAAAAAGTGTAATTTGTTAGACCAATGTTATCTGATATTTGAGAGAGCTTTGTTCATTCAGACAGGTGAAGTATTTTAAAAAGAATATATTAAATTTTGACGCAGGTTGCAAAGCCTCTCGAGTGGCTGGTTATCACTGATCTCCTACCCCACAGCCATTCTCTTACTTCTCTCTTGCTTACAAAACCCACAGTTTGTCTAGCTATTGGGTCGTGGGGGGAGTGGGGACGTGACTCAGGAAAAGCTGTGACCCTCTCCAGGCCAGGGGGTGGAGCTGGGGTTGAGTCTTGAGGAGTCAAAGCCAATCACCATGATTCCATTACCATTGCTAGTGACTGGTTCAGGAAAGAGACTCTGACACATTTTTGACCAATGATTAAGAAAGAGATGTAGGCTGGGAGGACTAGAGAAGGTTTTCTCCTCAAAAAGGAGCACAAGGAAATACATATGACTCCTCCCTTCTGGCTTTGGGATGTTGTGTAAGGATGTGATGGCTGGGGCTGACGCAACTGTCTTGCAAGCATGAGGCAAGGCTCCGACAACTGAGGATGGCAGAGTAGAAATGTGCAAAGAAGCTGGGTCACTGAGCCTCCAAATTAACCAATCATCATAGAGTGTTTAATTCATATATTCTCTTTACTGGTTGGAGAGAGAAAAGAAATCAAAGGAGCACAGGAACAAATGGTATAGAAGCATACTTGGACAGATTTTACAAGTTTGAGGTAAAACAAGTTCATATGGCTTTCGTTTCTCCAACTTTTTTTAATACTTAACATTTTCAAACTTACACAAAAGGAGAGAGAGTAGCATAGTGAACTCCCAAGTACCCATCACCCAGAGTAATTAGTATCAGTCTATGATCAATCTGTCATCTACACTTCACCCACTTTTTCCTTCCCCCACCTCCTCCCTACTGGATGTTTTGAAGCAAATCTCAGACATCATATTCTTTTCCACAAATACTTTAGCATGTGAGAAGGAATCCTTGTAAACATAACCCCAATACCAATATCACCCCCAAATAATGAACAATAACACCTTAATATCATTCAGCCACTTTTATATATTCAAATTAACTGTTTGAGGGTCCACATGCCTGGATTAATAAAAAGCCCGATTTTCTCTTGGGGTCCCTTCCCTGGTGAATTTTCCAAGATGCTGGCCTGATTCCATCCCAGGCCTGCTTCCAAACACCTGGGAGAGAAAAAACAAGCAAATCTGAACAGTTCCCCAACAGGCACCCTCTTTTTTTACTGCCATCACTGCCCCTGAATTTTGCTGATGAAAACCAGTGGTCTTTTTCCATCTAGCCATCCCAAGTCACTGCTTTTCCAGCTCCCATCCAGGCCCCAATGGCTCTCCAAGAAAGGCTGAGCCCTCCCTCTGGGGAGCCCAGGGATAAGGCACTGAGCTGGGATCCTGAGTGTTTGGCTCTTTGTTTGCCCCCAAAACATTCAGCTCTTGTTTCCACAACAGCCCGAGGTCTTGCAGGCCCAGCCCCACCCTGGCTGAGAATCTGCCTTTCCCAACAAGTCTATGCCACGATGCTGAGCCTAGTCCTGCTTCTTCCTTATTGGTGAGTTCCCCAAGGCTTCCCATGTCCCCTCTGTGGCAGCTGACCCCCACCAGGACCCTCTCACCCCATCAGAGAAGGGAGAGTTCTCACAAGTAAAGGGCTGAGGCCCTGATCCCTCTGACCTCATCAGTCTTTCTGTCCCCCCCCCCCCAAGAACTTGCCCTAGGACAATCTCTGCAAGGGCTACTGGAAGAGGCAGGCCATATCCAGCCACAAAGAAAGTTCTGGTTATACCCCTCCCCCTGGCCATGGCTATCTGAGGGGTGGACCGAGGTCAGCTCCAAGGTGACCTGCTACCTCCTACACAGCCTGTGGTGTTTTCACCTTCATTTTGTTTGCTATTTAATTTTCCTTTCGTTCATTTATTTTTTGAACTCATAATACATTTGCACTGTTCAATATTCAAAGGATATGTAAAGAAAGTCTCTCCCCCATTCCTGCCCTCAGCCCCCCAGATTCTTGCCCCAAAAGCAACCAATTTTATCAGTTTCTTGTGTTTTCTTGAGAGATACTTTATGTATATATATTTTCCCCTTTTTACATAAATGGTGGCATGCAGTACACAATGTTCTCCTCCCTTATCATTTTTTTTCATATAACAGTATATCTTTACAATCAGTCCGTAGAGCTTTCTGTTATTACAGCTGCAGAGTATTTGAAAGTCTGAATGTGCTCTAAGTTATTTAACCAAAAGTCTTCTATTGGTGGACTTTCAGGCTGTTTGCAATCCAATTACAAATAACACTGTACTGAATAAATTTATAAACAGGACCCAGACAACTTTTAACCAGCAGCTTCTCTTGCTTAGAAACAAATTAAAGTTCCAACTAAAGGAGGCACCCTGCTGTCTAAGAATGATAACATACTCCAAAGAATCAGAAAAGATAGAACTTAGTTTTGGCTGGCTGGGGAGAAGAGACGTGTGGTGAAGACTGAATCTGCAGGAGGGGAAATCACACATGGATTCATTCTGAACAAAAATTAAGTTACACTGAACTATGTTTAGAATGCACAGTATTGGTGGGGGGAGTGAGTTGTTACTTCAATGGGAAAAAAAAAACAAATGTCTAACTTGAAAACTCCAGTATTAAAATGGTATATTCTTCTTGCCTAGGAATGTTAAATATACAGCTCTCCAAAATAAATTATGGACCGACTGCAAAATCTGACCCACTTCTTAGGAACACAGATAATAAAACACTGTAATGAAGGCAAAAATTCACATCAAAATCCCCATTGTTTCAGAAGATTGGATTTAAAGAAGTCCTTCTTTATTCAGTGGCACTATCACTGGTAAATGGGAATAATACTATTCCTGACCCTTGTCATTAATATATGCTTGCCACTTCTTGGCAGATGTCTCTGGTTTGTTTTTTGGTTGGCGGGTAGAAGGAGAGTGTAATGTGGTTAAGGTAGCAAATTTTCCCACTAACAGCCAGTGCAGACATGACATCTTTCTACACTGCAACTGATGCTCTGAATTATTAATTAGGACGTTAAATATATTGCTCAGTGCATGAGGTTATATTTAACTCCATATACTGACAATCTGAGCTTTGTGCCTTCCTGGGTTTGAAAGTTAATTTGTAACAACAGTATTTCTTGTGTGTTTGTTCAGAAAACCATACCTGTATCAAGGGTGGGGAATCATTTTAAGCTGACCCGGAGAGGTGAAAAGTCAATTGAGGGCTGAGACAGAATCCTCAAGTAGGAACTGGGAAAGTAGGAACATCCACAATTAGCTCCCGGCACTTTCACTCCCAGATTCAATCTTCCAGAAAATTCTGTCTAGAAGTATTGGGAAAGACTTGGGCTTTGGCATCAACCAGACTTGAGTTCAAATCTAGATTCTGCCAAAATCTAAGATACAAAAACATTTTGCAATTAAAAAGATTTATGCAGACATTCTGTGAAACAGACAGCACTGCAAACCATTAGAAGCATTTTAAATGTCTGCTGAAACGGGTTTGGAAAAATAAATCACAATACCTCCGTAATGTTGCGAACTGACCTACGCCAATTTGGTCAGGCACACACATGAGGCTGTCCTGTAGCCACCATTAGTCTGAGGCAAGTGGGGCCTACTTATTCCCCTGCTACCAGGATATGACAAAAGCAGGTCTCGGGCCCAAATCAGCCACACATATGTTAAAAAGTAGGCACACAGTTGTACAGCCTCTTTGGGGGACGCAAAGGAGTCCCAGCTCTCAGTCCTTGCATGCAAGGTTCAATTGAAGTGAAAGCTAAAGTGTACTTAGAAGCAGGATTCTTAGCCTTGTAGTTGGCATCAGGCAACTGGAATGTCCAAATTCATGGCTGGACAAAGGCTCTATTAGAGATGTAGCCTTAGGCGCCACTGAGCACAGGCCACATGCCCATCTAGATTCAACCACCTTGTTTGTGCAAGGGTAAAGAGTATCTCTACAATAGTTCAGCCAATCCGTATACCTTGAATACTTCTCAATTCAGCAAAAAAAGAGCCCATTTCTAACAGCCATTGAGCAGATTAACTTGAACACTCACGCTCATTAGCGATACTTCTGGTGTTGACGGGAGATAAGAGCTGATAAAACACTTGGAGGACAACTTTTCTGATTAAAACTAGCTGACTACTCCTAGAGTGAGGCTTCCTGTAAAGGGCAGCTGAGTGCCCCCAGAGGATAGCTTAAATTAAATTATACTATGCACCTATCACAAAGAATAAGATACACCTCTACTTCCTGCCATGGCAAGACAGCTGAGATATTTTAAAATAAAATAAGAAAGAACATATAACATGATTTATTTCTATATAAAAAAAATCATATATATGATTGAATAGGTATAGAGGGAAGTCTACACAGATACAGAACTTCTTGTTACCTATAGAGAGTAAGATTAGAAGGAAGAGATGGGAGAAATCTTCCACTTTTTTCTTTATGCATTTCTGTATTTTGAATTTTTTCACAAGTATGTATAACTTCGGTAACATGAATTTTAAAAGTTAATATTTTTTATAAAATGATGTTGCAAAAGAATAATTATTTGGTAAAATGTTTACAATATATTGTTGTGTAATATAGTATTATTATTAGTATATATTAGTATTATTAGTAGTATTATTAGTATTAGTATTACTATTAATATAGTATTATAGTATATAATATATATTATAGATAGTATTACATTAACTATGACAACCATTGTCTCCTCATCTATATGCACACCCCGCGTGGCAGATTGCATTTTCTAAAGATGGCCATGTCAATAAATATCCCAACCCACAGGCTCTTCTTACAATGGGACTTTGACTTTGACAGGCCTCCATGGATAGGTGGGGGTGTGTGTGTCTATGTTCTCTCCCCTTGAACCTGGGCAACCCTTTCTATCTGCCTTGACCAATAGAGTACAGGGGAAGCAATGCTCAGTGACTTTCTGAAGCTAGGTCATAAAAGGCGATATGGCTTCCACCTGGCTTTCTCTCCCTCTTAGGATACACATTTGAGCCTTTGGAGTCCTGAGCTGCCATGTAAGACATCTGAAGCCACCATGCTGAAGGGTTCCTGTGAAGAAGCCATGTAGAAATAGAGAGAGATGCCCCATATGCCCCGACTATTCCAGCCCCTGACTGTTTCAGTCTTCCCAGCCCAGGTACCAGAGAAGTGAAGGAAGAAGCCTTCAAGATGACATACCTCCAGCCACCATCTGACTGCAATGGCATGACTGACCCCAAGCCAGGACCACCCAGCCAAGCTGCTCCCAAATTCCTGACCCCCGGAAACCCAGAGAGGTAATAAATGATTATTTTTGCTTGAAATCACTAAGTTTCGGAGTGATTTGTTATGCAGCTGTGGATAACTAATCCACCCCCTTTTGAGAGAACTTGCTGCTTCTTCAGCCTGGGAGGGGACGCACTAAGAATCTTTTGACTCCACACACACCCACACATACCAACAGCTGTCAAGACCATTGGAGGTTGCCTGACCCTCGGAGGGCTGCTCTGTTTCTCTTTTCCAGAAATTTGGAATGTGAACACCTCCGACACTGTGTCTCCTAGCTTGGAGGCACCGGACACTTAAGCTTCGTTTTCTACCCCATGTCCCAGCTGGCAGAGGAGGACAGAAGGATGAATTAAACACCTGGAGAAAGGCAAGAAAGAGACCCCCTAGCCTTAAAAGAGGATGAAAGGAACCTCCTTTCCCATTTTCCTGTCCTGTTCCTGATGCACTTCCGGCCCCTTGCTTCTTTGAGATCCCCTTATGGTCATCATCATCGTCAACATCATCATTATTATAGCTAAGGATGACTGAGTGCTACTAGCCAAGCACTGTTCTAAGTGCTCTACCCATGTTAACTCATTTAACCCTCACATGACCTATGGGGTAGACATCATTATCAGCCCCATTTTACAGATGAGGAAACAGCACTGAAAGGCAAAGTAACTTGTCTAACATCACGCAGGCATGTGAATAACAGAGACCATGTCTTACAAGCTCTTTACCTAACACTGCTGTTAGATACCCTTGGATCTTGCCAATAAAGGACCCCTTTTTTTGTCAAGCTCTTAAGGGGAGTGAATGAGTCACTTGCAAACACATTATTTCTGACTAAGCCAAGGAAGTATGGGACCGTTCCAGTTTGGTAAAATTTGATACAACTAGACTTGCAATGATACAAGTGGGAAGAATGCAATGGTTGCAGGAAACAATGTGATAACTCCAGGTGCAAGTGTCACTGCAGGTCACTGGGACTTTCAGGGTTGAGGCTCACCTGCTGGTGCTATACTTGCCGGGGGTTGGGCTGGGACAGAAAGAACAGTGGACAGGAAGGAGTGGAGGAGGGGAGGGGCCTTCAGGTGGACAGCAACCATGCTATTCTAAAATAAAAAGTTCATTCAAACAGATTCCAACCAGAAGGCTGCTCTGGGCACCAACAGACAGTTGGGTGGTGGACAAAGGAGAGAGCAAATGCCAGACCAGAAGTCTGAAGACCAGGTAAGCTAGGAACACAGGCTGTAAACTCCTTGAGGGCAAAGCCTGAGTCTGACCCACCTTTCTCTCCCCACCCCCTGGCACCACACCCAGTGCACACCAGAACTCAAGATCTGCACGGAGGAAATGAGAGAGGACCATGACAATGCAAAGCCGGGCTCCCATGCTCCCCTCTTGGCTCTCCCTAATGCCCAAGAGCGGGACAATGCAAGGCGCCCCCCACAGGGTGCTAGGTGCAGGGTTCCTGGTGTGGCCCTCCTGGGTGAGGGAGGATACTTGGAGATGAGATTTTTTCATTAATAAATCATCACATTCATAAAGAAGGGAAAGTAGCTGCCAGAGGTGATGAGAGAAGCGGGAGCACAGTTGGTTTCCTGATGCTGGTAATAGATCGGTAATGACCAATTCACGCTATGGAGTCTAGACTCTTTCCCCTTATGGTCTGCAGGACGGACCCAACAACTGGCTGGAGCTAGGAGTGTGGTCTCCCAAGAGGAGGGGGGAGAAGCTTGAAGACGTGCTGGAAGCTTTAAATAGCTGCAGGGATGGGGGAAGAAGCAGCGAGTGGGTCAGGAGAAAGGGTGGTCAGACAGCTTCAAGGGTCCCAGGGGTAGGGGACATTCCTCAGCAGCAATTAGCAGCCCATTACAGGAAGAGAAGGTGGGCAGCCACGTGCTGCCAGCAGAGGACCCGAGAGGTGAGGGAATCAGGTGTGCTCAAGAGAAAAAGCGAGGGCAGGGCTGTCTGGTTAGCTAAGTTGGTTAGAGCACAGCCTCATAACACCAAGGTTGTGGGTTCAGACCCCTGTACTACAGCCACCAAATGAGAGGAAGAGTGAGGGGTAGTCCATGGATTCAAAGTGGAATGGGAAATTGAGGTCTGGCCCAAGCCCACACTGGAGAGCAGTAACACACTGAGTTCTGGACTTAGAAAATCCCCAAGCCTCAATTTCCCCATTCAATTAAGTAAGTAAATAAATAAACAAACAAATCTTTGTGTTTAAAAAAAAGGGCAGGGGAGTGGGGAAGGCAGAAAAAGCCTGCTCAGGCAGTCAAGCATCCCAACCAGCTCCTGTCAGCTCCTGACACTCTGTCTTGAAAGAGTTGTGGCAGAGACGTGGTCTTGCCCTGTCCTTACCTTGAACTTATACTGCCCCACTCACAGCTTCTTACCTCGTCCTTGAACTTACCGTGATCCCCTCGCCAGAAGACTCCCTCCATGAAGTGTGAGTAGAAACCTTCATTCACTCATTCATTCATACACTGGTCCCTGCTAACTTAGAGCTGAACCATGTGGAAATAGGCTTTTTCTTCTTCAAATGGAACATAAAGTCTAAGCTTATTTCCTTAAACTTCAGCTTTAAGGTAGCATGGTCAGGTCCACAGAGCACACGACGTTGGATAAAGGAACGAATAAATGGGAGAATGAACAAATTGACGAATAATGGTTTCTATTCATGTGAGTTTAAATGTGCTCATCCATTAAGTGAAAACTGAAAATGCCCTACTTTTAAAAAGCTCTTAGGTATAATTTGCATATGGTAAAATTCATGACTCTTAAGTAAACAACATCTTGCATTTTTGCCTAGGTACACCCCCCATGTAACCATCACCCAGATCAAGATACAGAACATTGCCAGCACCTCAGACAGTTCCCTCATGCCCCTTCCAAGCCCGCCTCCCTCCCCCTCAGAGAAAATGAATATTCTGACTTCTATCATCATAGAGTCAGAGGACACACAGTGCTTTTGATTAGGTTTTTTCAGGGGGTTGGGAAGAACTATCTCAAAGTCACTGAAGTCAGTATCCAGTCAGTGACTCAATGAGATGAAGTACCCATTAAAAATTGGAAATAAGATTGTCCTCTGTCTCAATCAGGGTTTAATAAGGGGGAAAAAATATTTCAAGCAGAAAGATTCCATACTGAGAATTTAAGGTACTTACAAAAGCATTGGAAGGTCCAGAGGAGCAGAAGTTGGAGGACTGTCCCTGGGCTATTGGTTTCAAAACCACACGACTTTAGCTGCAATCCAGAGATTACGAAGCTGCCACTTTGCTACCATCACTGTAATCCCACTACTTCCTCACCGTGAAGCTGGTGACAAAACAATGGGATGTGGAGTCTGGCCCCTCAAACACACATGTGTGTCTGATCCTCTTTGCCAATACTATATGGTTCCACTTATATGAGGCACCTAGAGCAGTCAAATTCACAGAGACGGAAAGTAGAGTGGGGGGTGCCAGGGGCTAGGAGAAGCGGGGAATAGGTAGGTACTGTTTAATGGGTTCAGAGCTTCAGCGAGAGAGTTCAGAGGGGGTTCTGGAGATGGATGACAATGATGGTAGCACAATAATGTGAGTGGACTTAATGCCACCAAACAGTATACTTAAAATGATTAAAATGGTAAATTTTATGTTATGTATATTTTCACCATAATTAAAAATAATTTGAAAAAAGAGGAGGTTGAATGATAGGAATTGTGGGACATCACACATACTTCTAAGTCAGGGGATGCAGTTGAGTCTACCCAGGGATGAGAATGAGGAATTTCAAAGCTGGCAGAAAATGCGGACACATCTGGTCCTTCATGTCTGCTTGTCTCTGGATGTCAACTTCACTCTCTTCCTGCAGCCCCACTTCTCCACCTCTCTGAGTACGTGGCAAAAGATGGTAACTCGCGGGTCTCCCTGTTCAAGTGTTATGAGAGAATCACTAACATCTTTTGACCCCAATCCCAGAATTCTAGGACAAAGAAGCCCATTGGCCCAGTTGGGTCATGTGACCACCACTGGTTCAGTCTGCTAGGGAGGTGGGCTCATAAAGTAAAGCCAGGACTGTAAGGGCCATGGAAGGGGGTGGGAAGCTCTTGTGAATGGCGAGTTGTGGTCCATGGAGTCACCTCAGAAAGATGGCTTCTTACAGTGCCCTGTCAATCTGACAAAAATATCCAGTCTGTCTGGTGGGTACATTCTAGCTGTGGAGATGGGTACAACAGATGCATTAAACATTTGCTCTGATCATGTACTCACCAAGTCAATTTTGAGTAACTAGGAGTCCTGTGTCACTTGCATTTTTGGAGAGAATACACTAACCAGGCTGACATGAATATGCAGACTGCCACACACTTATATATCTCATTGTAAATTAACAAACTGCTTTTTGCAACATTAAGATTTTATGAATTTATTATTGTGGGTCAATGTCACCCAGTTGGATTCACTCTGGGTCACTGACAGAGCTCTCAGGCTGGAAGGCTGAGGACTGGCTTCTGCCCCATCGTAAATTCCTGTGGTACATACCATCTCTAAGATCTCTAGGAAGACAGCCTTTGGCATGCCAACCACAACAGTGGCCTTTCTTTGGAAACTTCCACACTCACTGAAGACGTGTTTTGTAAACACAAGATTCTCCAGACATAAATTTAAACCACATACAAATAATTCCTACCAAGTCAAAGGGAAGTGTGCTTTCTCAAGATTCAAAAAAGGGAACTAGATTTTTAAAAGCTTTTTATTGTAAAATATTGACACACAAATGTACACACAACATCAATGTTCGGAATATGGATAATCACAAAAGGAACACTAGTGTAACAACCACCATCTAGGTTAAGAAATGACCAGGACTCCAAAATCCTTCTGCATGTCCCTTTCAGACCCATCCTCCTCCCCTCCACCTTGGAGGTAACCACTGTTGTGATTTTTATGGTAACCATTTCCCTGCTTTTCCTTATACTTTCAACACCTTTGCTGCATCCTTAAACAATATAGTTTCTTTTTACCTGTTTTTGAACTTTATTGAAATGGAATCATACTGTTCGTTTCTTATTTGTATCATATTATATATAATATAATTATACATAGTCTTCTATTTATGTTTATATTTATTTATTCACTTTTATTGTGGTACAGTATTCCACTGTGTGAAATATACCACAATTTATTATCCATTCCATTGTTAATGGACATTTAAATTGCTTCCTGTTCTTGGCTATTATGAACAGCGCTTTTAGGAACATTTTTATACATGTATTCTGGCACATGTAAGTGCATATTCCTGTAGCATTTATTCCAAGGAGTGGAATTGCTGGGTCATAGGGTATGTACAAGGGTACTTCAAAAAGTTCGTGAAAAAATAGAATTAAAAGATAATACAACATTAGGGGCTGGCCGGTTAGCTCAGTTGTTAAGAGCACAGTGTTGTAACACCAAGGTCAGGGGTTTGGATCCCCGTACCAGCCAGCTGCCAAAGAAAAATAAAAAAGATAATATGAATTCTTCCATGAACTTTTTGAAGACCCCTTGTATATCTTCAACTTTAATAGATTAGGAAATATTCTCCAATGTCATTGCACCAATTTAAGAGCATACTCCTACCAGCATGGTATGAGAGTTTCAGTTGATTGACAATCCTTGCTTACACTTGGTACAGTCAGACTTCTTAACTTTTGACAATCTAGTGGTGTGTTGTGGTATCTAATGGTTTCAGATTTGCATTTCCCTAATTACTAATGAGGTTGAGTATCTTTTTATATATTTACTGACCTCTGGATTTCCTCTTTTTTTTTTTTTTTTTCTTAAAAGATGACGGGTAAGGGGATCTTAACCCTTGACTTGGTGTTGTCAGCACCACGCTCAGCCAGTGAGCTAACCAGCCATCCCTATATAGGATCCGAACCCGCGGCCTTGGTGTTGTCAGCACCACACTCTCCCGAGTGAGCCACGGGCTGGCCCAGGATTTCCTCTTTTGTAAAGTGCCTGTACAAGTCTGTTGCCCATTTTTCTATCAGGTTGTCTTTTTCTTATTGAAGTTGAATGATTTTTCTTATTTGTTGGAGTGATTTATATATCACAAATACAACTTATCTTTTCCCATTTTGTGGCTTGTATTTTTACTTACTTTACGATGTCTGGGGTTTTTAAAGAACAGTTTTAGATTTACAGAAAAATTGAGACGATAGTGCAGAGATTTCCCATATACCTCGAACCCAGTTTTCCCTATTATTAACATTAGTTTGGCCCATTTGTCACGATTAATGAACCGATATTGATATACGTATTAACTAGAGTTCATCCTTTATTCAGATTTCCTTTTTCTGTTTCGGGACCCTATCCAGGATACCATATTACATTTAGTTGTCATGTCTCCTTAGGCTCCTCTTGGCTGGGACACCTTCTCGGACTTTCCTTGTCTTTCGTGACCTTGACAGTTTTAGGGAGTCCTAGTCATGTAAACTGTAGAATATCCCTCAGTTGGAATTTGTCTGATGTTTTTCTCATGATTAGATTGGGGTTATGGGTTTGGGGGAGGAAGACCACAGAGGTGAAGTGCCACTCTCATCAGATCATATCAAGGGCACACACTGTCAACATGACATCACTGCTGATGACCTTGATCACCTGACAGAGGTTGTGTTTGTCAGGTTTCTCCACTGTAAAGAGTACTCTCCCTCCCTCCCACCTTTCCGTACTGTATATTGTGTCTTTTGAAGAACAGAAATTCTTAATTTTAGTTGAGTGGGGGCTGCATGGTCTGGGGGCTTGACATGATCTTGGCCTCCACAGGGATCCCTGATGGCTGGTTTGCAGAGTCCAGGCCATCTCCCCAAGCTCACTCTGGGATCACTCAGAATTCACTGCTGGAATTAATTGAGGGGCAGATATTGGGAAGCAAATGGAATTATGTATTGTTTCAAATCTTGCATTTGGACCTCTAGTTTTGAAACTCTAGAGCCGAGAATTTGACATCTTTGTTTTCTGGACCTCCTCTGAGATTCCTCACCTTGGGGTAATGGATGGCTGGAGTCCTGGCTATTTAGCCTAGAGGGGAGGGGTGTGCCTAGGGGGAGAAAGGCTTCTTTTAGGCTAATAAATGGGGTCGTTTCTTCAAATATTATGCTGCCACGCACACATCCACGTCTAAATGCTCAAATGGAAAATTAACCGCACATCACTGGTTGTTTACTGAGCACTGAAGATTGAATCAGCTCTTCATAAAGCAGAAGTGCTGACGATTCAGAATGTGACCTTGAGCACATATGCCCTTCCTTAGGTTTCCATCTCTCAATCTATGAAAAGAGGAGAAGGCTTCCTACAGTGTTTATCTTGCTGAATTCCAAGGCTATAAGGAGTAGCAATGCCCCTTTGAGAACTCAGGTGAAAAGGGGCCTTGGACGGAAAGGATAAGCTACTCACCCTTAGCCTAAATAAGGATGTTATTTCTCAAGACACAAATAGAGAATGAAAGATTGTGAGATTGTGAGGTTTTCTTGAGAGATGAGAAGAGGAAGAATTTATTTTATATTCCAGTCTATTTATACTATTTTTGGTCTTCCTCACATGAAAAGAAATAAGAATGTCCTAGAACTCTTTTAAAAACAGAAAAATTCACTCTTTCCTCTTTTTCTTTAAGCTGGATGAAAATTGCTGAAGCTCTGCTCCACTTTTAGCTGATTACGCCCCTAAATAAGATTAATTTAGATAAGCTTTTGCAGGGCCTCTGGTTCAAAACCTGTTCCAGGATATGCAGCAAGGTGGACAAAGAAAGAAATTTTTAGTTGGTGTGATAGAAGTGAATTCATCATGCTTAAAAATAAATTTTAAAAAATGATTAAATTTTTTGAAGGCACTCATGTTAGAGTTGATATTTTGGAAATTAGCTGCTTCAGACATTTTGGTTCAAGTAATTTCACATTCCTAATGGGAAAATATCTCTTCCCCCATTCAGATTTCTTTAAAGTCACATTTGTGCAAATTTTCCTCTGGAAAAATGAAAATTTGAGAGTTTAGAGTTTCCTGCTTCCTGAAATTGAGTGAGGAAATCCAGACTCGATTCCCTAAATTCACAGTGGCTTTGATAAAAATAGTGGCTTCTAGAAAGTTCGAACTGAGTATTTGGAGAGTGTTCTTCTGATTCCAGTTTTCAGTTGGGCAAGTTTTCCCTAGGGTGGGTCTGCTACTTAGGAGAACTTCTGCGGTCGCTGCTTTCAACCCAGTCTCCTTTTTTCCCCTGGGTTGATTCCAAGAGAGAATGGAGACTGGGAACTGAGGAAACAGTAAGGCACTTACCCCCATCACCAAGTCTGTCTTACATTTGTGCAGTGAAGAATGCTCAAATACCTTCAATGCCTCCCTATTTCCTATCAAGTGAAGTGTAGTTCTTTTCCGTACATTTCAAGATCTTAAATAAAGACGTCCCTAACAGAGTTTTAACTCTAATCCCGTCCCCCATTTAATCTCTTCTTTGGTCAAACTAAACACTTAATGCTCGACCTCACAGGGCTTTCTTCCTGCCATATCTTAGTTTTCGCTGGAGGAATCTCCCCATCTCCTATCCTTGCATATTAAAATCATATCCATCTTTCAAGGTCATCAGCTGGAGCATCATTTTCTGACCACAGATACCACATTGTGTCACTTCTTGCCTCACATCATTGGCATAAGACTGAGCTGTGGGAAGGGAGGATCTTGGTCTAATTAGTATATCTGGCCCTCACATGTCACCTAACACCTTACCCAGGTTGGAAACTGAATGAACGGATGCATGAAGTAATTAACTAGTTTTCTGTCCCATCGGTCCCTGTAGATTGGAAAGTGTTTTGAAATAGGATTGCCAGATTTAGCAAATCCACATACAGGATACCCCGTTATGTTTCAATTTCAGATAAGCAAGGAATAATTTTTAGTATGTCGTGAATATTTTATGGGACATAGTTATACTAACTTCCTCATTATTTATCTGAAATTCAAACTTCACTGGGCGTCCGGTATTTTATCTGGCACCCCTACTTGAAAGGCAGGGGTTCTCCGAGGCGCCTGGTTCCTTCCCAGCAGGTGCTCAGCATCTGTGTACTTAGAGCGAAACTCAAACCAGCCCCGCAGCTTCCACAGCTGGCCTCAGCAGTAGGGCGGAGACACGCGACCCGGACAGTCACCAGAGACTGGACAAAGGGTCCGCACCCGGAAGGCAGCCCCACCCCGTGGGGTCTCAGGATCCCACGACCGCGGTTCCGTCACCCGCTCTGACCACCCGGGATACCCTCCCATCTAGTGACTCGTCGTCTCGGGCCGGGGGGCGGAACTGCTCGGCTCTTCAATCGCTGCCTACCATTGGCAGGGCCTTCCATCCATCACCTTAGGCCCCGCCCACCAGGTTACGTTTCCCAGGCTACGTCTCTCCCGTGGGCCGCGGCGTAGCTGACGATTGGTGGAGAAGGCGGCAGCCGTCCCAGCGGAGACGACAAAGGGGCGGGCTGCGGGAATCGGAACGAGCCCGAGAGCGTCACCCTGTCGCGCTGCGGTGGTCGCTCGTGTCCCGCTGCTCCGCTCCGCGTCGCCCCGCGCTGCTGCGGCCACCACGGCATCATGGCTGTGCTCGTCGTACTTCTGTCCTTGGTGGTGGCGGGTGAGGAGCCGGGGCCGGGGGGGGGGGGCGCGCTCCGGGAGGCCCTGCGCCGCGCGGCTCGGGGGTCGGGGGCGGCGGCGGGTGGGTGCCGCAGGGCGGGCAGCAGGCGGTGGCCTCGCCTCAGCCGCCTTCCTCTCGGCCTCTTCTCCGGATCGGCTGTGGCGGCGCGGCCTTAACGGGCCTCCGGGGCCAGGGCCAGGGCCGGGGCCGGGCTGCGTGGGGGGCTCCTGAGCCGATCTCCACCCTCCGCCTCTTTGAGGAAGGCGCGTCCGCCCGCTCGGCCACCTACCTCCAGTCAACCCGGCCTCTTCCGGCTCGGGAGGCCCTTTGGAGGACGGGGTTGCATTTCTCAATTAACTGTTGAACCGCATCTGCGAAAATGGGAAGGCAGACTTCGTAGCTGCCACTGGCTGCTGCAGGGTTTTTTGCATTTGTGTGGTGTCTTCATTCCTAGTGGTTGTCATCAGTAATTGGTGAAATCCCCTCCCCTTCCCTGCCTCATATGTGTTTCAGGATACAGAAGTTGAGATGGAGTCATTGTTTTTATATGATTTTTTTTCAGGCGAATACAAAACACCTTTCAATAGTTTGTCACAGTTCCCAATTTTAAGGATTTAGGAACTAGGACATGAGTCACGTCCTTAGGGTCACATGTCAAATAAATGAAGGCTTTCTGAGTGGAACCTAGGTTCCCTAGCATTCAGCAAGAGGAGTGGAAGTCAGCTAATATTTGGCCTCTCACTGTATCATGTGGTAATGCATTTCATTTTACAGCCATCCTTAGAAGAGGGTTTTCTCCTCGTTAGAGTCATCAAGCCTAAATAAATTACCCAACACCACACAGGTAGTAAGTAGCAGAGCTGGATTTGAACCCAGATCAGCTGGCTACAAAGTGTGGGCCTTTTCCAGTGTATGTGTTGTGGCACAGGTAACGCTACTACTGTGTAAGAAGGTGGGAATGATCGGGGCTGAGATTGGGGGCGCAGACAGTTGTGAACAAGAGGCCGAGTTGATGACAACTTGGAAGAACGGAGGCTCTGTAACCCCCGTGTGTCAGTTTAAAACCTATAGGAGACCTGTGCCTCTGCTGTTGAGGTGCTGGCAGGTCCCACTGTTGGAATTATAATTTAATTCTGCATGGGTTATAGACCAGTGATGCTCTTGAAATCTGAAGATCTTCTCCATCCCTGGAGACACCCAGTGTGTGTGTTGATGATAGTTACATTTATTTTCATACCCCAAAAGTTTTAGGGTTCTTTGTTTCTTTCATTTCTGGCTCTGGAAAAATTCTGATCTATCTATTAGAGATAATTCGGGGGAATTTTAAATTTTATTTCAGTTTTTGAAATTTAAAAAACTTCCATTTGATACTGTGGGTTAACTGAACATCTATTGAAAGTCCATGTTTTAATGTTATGACTGATATTATTTTGATTCAGTGAGGTTGAGATTTTTTTGTTTGCTTTTGTCTGAGATAAAATAATTGCTTCTGTACATGGTTTGAACATGCTTTCCTTACTAGAATAATCTAGTTTGTACAGACCAAGAATCTGATCTTGTCAGCTTCTGCATTGCTTGGTCTTGTCAGATGAGGTTAAATTATTATTTTCCACAGTGACTAAATGTGATTTAGTGGAAAACATCTTTAAAGGCTCTGACATCTCTATTTGGGAAAAAAAAAAAAATCCTTTAAAACAGTGTTACCCAATTAGAGAGAGAACTAGGGAACTAGAGAGAGAGAGGAAGGAAGTGGGGGTTATGAATACCATGTCATGAGGAGTATTTGAAAAAATTCAGATGTTTAGCCCAGAGAGGAAAGGCCGAAGGCGAACACATAGAATTTGAAGGGGTGTCATATAGAAGAGAGAATCGGTTTGGTCACTGATGCCCTGGAGGACAAAAGTAGGACCATTTTAAAATTTTTTTTAATTGATTGATTCCATCCACCGTTTGTAGAAGGTAAGAGCACAGTATGATGGAGTTCCCAGAGGGAAGGACACTTATCCTCTTGCTCTGACTGGAGAGGCTGAGGGAGATTTCCCAGGGGAGATGCCTCACAGGCAAATACATGAAAGGTTGGGGTGGGAAGATAAGGCGTTTTAGACAGAACAGCATGTGTAAAAGCACAGAGATGTGAGAGCAAAAGAGCAAATAGTTTGGTGGGGCTGGAATGTAGAGAAGTTAAGTTGGGGAGATCCCAGAAATAAAGCTGGTGAGGTGCCTTGGGTGTTATGTTTTGGATTTTGCCTCAAAGGCTCTGGGCACTGAGTGGAGCATTTAAGCAGAAGGGTGAATGAACAGATATGTATTTTGAAAAGGTCATGGGAAGGCTGGATCGGAGAGTGGCATGACAGAGTCAGTTCTAGCAAACCTGGTGAGGGCCTGAAGAGTGTGCACTGAACACAGAAGGGAAAGGATTCATGAGATAAGAAAAAAGATAATAGAGTTCAGTGGTTAATTAGCCATGGTGCTTGAGGAAGGATTTAAAGATGACTGACTGGGCGGAACATGGTGTCATCCTTCAAGACAGAGAATACAGAAAAAGCATGTGGAAAGTTGCTGAATTCAGTTTTGAATCTGTTGAGTGTGAAGGACCCATGGGACTTAGAAGGAGATGCTCAGCAGCCTGTTGAGAATGTAGGTTTAAGGCTCAAGGGAAATCTAGGCTGGAAATAAAAATCTGGAAGCCATCAGTGTGTGTTTGGTGTCTGCAGCCCTAGGAATAGATGGGCTCAGCTAGGGAGAGAGATGTACAGTAGGAAAGCAGTGAGGATCAAGAATGGAGCTCTCAGATCTCCAAAGTGGAGTATGCTAGGTGATCCATTTGGATGCCAGGAGAATGTACTAGAACTTGCATTTATATCTTTTTTTTAAAATCTCATCTTTTTGTGAATAGTAATGGTCAGATATTTGTAGAATGTGCCTCAGTTTGGGTTTGTCTGATGTTTTTTCATGATTAGATTGGAAAGTATACTACACAGATCTCATCCTTCTTAAAAATTTCTATTTTTGTGCACTATTTAACGTATACAGGTATATAATCTATTATTATAGTACAAGTGTATACTTTGGGTTTTTTTTCAAGTGTATACTGTAGATATATGTGGGGGCTACTTTCCAATTTTGTGCTGAGAGTGTTAAAATCTAAAAAGTTTGGACACCATTGCTTTATTTTATTTATTTTTTGTTTTTCTTTTGGTAGCTGGCTGGTACAGGAATCAAACCCTGGTATTATCAAAACTGTACTCTAACCAGCTGAGCTAACCAGCTAGCTCATTTCAAGAGGATTTTTTTGTGGTTTTAATTTTATAATGGGAGCACCTCAAGCATATTTTTATGCTGAAGTGAAAGAGCCAGTTGAGAGGGGGAAATTGGTGATTCCGAGGTGTGACTTCATTCATTCATTAATTCAACAAATATTTATTGAACACCAATGTGTCAGACACTGTTCTCAGCCCTGGGATATCAGGTGAACAAGAAACATTGAAATCTTTGTCTTCATGGAGCTTATATTCTACAGGGACATCTTTTTATGCCTACCACCATATAGCCACCTAACTCCCAATGTGTTTTCTGTCCTAGAATTGTGACTTAATAAACATCAATTGAATAATTTAATAGGTGAATGAATTCCTAAGAAGGCTGAATATAAGATTGTCTTAGACTGGAAGAGGGACATCCCTGCCCTCATGTCTGGAGGGAGAGGAGATACGGATAGGGGCTTGTGCAGATAAATTTGTGGTGCGGAAGAGGAAGCAGGTAGCTTGAGGAGTTCCTCTACTTTCTGTGTGACTCTGGAAATGAGGTTATCTGGTGAGACTGGAGGAGTGATAGCATAGGAAGTTCAAAGTTAGGAAGCCCATTTCAGTTCAGTACAAGTGTGAACCTTTAAAGAAACTGAGGCACAGCTTAAACAGCAAAGAGTTTATTTGAGCCAATAATGAGTTACTGCAGCCTGGGAAACCCCTCCAAATTAGCTTGGGAAGTGCTCTGAGGTACAAACAGAGCTTCAGCATTTTTATAATCACAAAAAAGGGAGGAAAAAGGGGAGGAGAGGGGACAGCCCCCTTAATTAGGCTTTTACAGTGGTTGTCTAGCATGACATGAGTTAGTGATTGGTTAATAGTTACATCTTGCTCTTTAAATAATTGCTGAATCTGTAAGTAAGGGTCACATTGTCCGTTTCCACATTTTTTAGATTAATTTATAGCTCCGTGAGCTGAAACCATGTTTGGATCCTAGGCCTAAAGTAAACGGTTTAGCAGTGTTCCAGGATGCGGAGGACATGACTACTGCCATATACCTGACCTCCCAGGGCCTTGGGAATTTAGCTGACTTCAGTTATTGATGCTAGAGCAATTTTCAGTTTGTCACAAGGAAAAACTTTTAAAAGGATTGCAGTGTTGGCACAGTGGAGCTGATTGCTTGTAATCATAGTGTTTGTGAACTGTGAGGTGGTGTCTCTCATCACTGGTTGTATTCAAGTAGAGCTTGGTTAACTTTCTGCTAGGTATTCCTGAGATGTGATATAACTGCAGTCAGCAGAAGTTTGGGCAAGGTGACCTTTCTCCATGTAGAAGTCCATGACTCTAAGATTTTCTAAAGCTCTAGGCTCCTGAGGAATAGTGTGGGCATGGAAGTTGAATCTAGCTACAGCAGTGAAGCAAAGTTACTTAGTATGGCTTTGCTGGGGTTGAGTGAATAGGGCCAAGTCTCAAAACAAGCCTCCGGATCAACATATGGTTCTTTAAATGTGTATAGTATTTGGAAATTGTAAGTCTCGCACTGCCCCATTTTTCTTAGAATTTGCAGTACAACTACTTTAGTGACCCAAGATGTCTGTCAGTTACAAATGACCATTCCATTTAATTTTTTTGTCTGCCTTCAGCTAGAACAATTTGGAAATTCCTGCTGTGGCAGCTGGGCTGTATTGAAACTCATAACTCTTCATGTTGTATCAGCACCATCCTGAGGTCTTTTATTTACTTTTAATACTGTAACACCAAAACATTTAATGTTGCTTCCAACTTTATTCCCATACCCTGTAAGTAGTACTTTCCTTAGGTCAAGAGAATAACACTGATGCTTTACCAAAGTCTAATTTCCTCATATTAAGCATGGCCAAGATTTGTTTTGGACTTGGAGCTAATCTTTTCATAGGAACCTAAAAGTTTTCATTAGCTACTTGTCCCTGTGTAAGCTAGACATCACTGGGTTAATACATAATGGATGAAGAGGCCAAATGCCTTAGCCTGGGAGGGCTTATAAAATAGTTCCTTTATTCTCGTTCTTCATCTTTTGATCTCAGACCCCCAAACCTTTAAACTAGTTGACTTTATCACTGGAGAATATGTTTTCTCACCTTCTTGTTATGTCAACTGGAAATACTATTTCCTGACTTTGTTTCTAAAGTCTGAAGCGTCTTTGTATTTCTGCTGGAACCATGTACCCCCTTGTTTGACAGCCCTCATTTCCCTAGGTTTGCCTATGGAACATAAGGAAAGATGTGATCTGTCCTAAGATACACTAACCTGCTAAAGTCTTACAGTGAAATACTAGGAATTTTATTAATTTGCATTTTGTAGAAAGGATCGATGATAAAAATAATTTAGAGATTTCAAGTTTCTTTTCTTCCTTTTTAATCTGTGCCAGGGTTTTGTTTTTTGGATTCTGGAGAAATGCCACTTATTTCTTATTCTTGCCAAATGTCCCTGTTAAGGGTCATATGTAGGAAGTCATCTAGATTATTACAAGAATCCTGTTTCATAGTTGTACCTTTAGTCTAGCAGAATGTATAGACTTAAAATTTTAGAGCAATACTTTGTAAAATAATTTGGTATGCTTAGGATTCATTTTGTCCAACCATAATTTAGTATGCTAAGTCAGTGGAGAATGGGGAAACATGTATTATATTTAATAATCTTCAAGGTGGGTGCAAAAGATTTATGATGCTGATAACTGATTTCTAATCTCTCTTCTTCTCAGGTGTTTTAGGGAACGAGTTTAGTATATTGAGATCACCAGGGTCGGTTGTTTTCCGAAATGGAAATTGGCCTATACCGGGAGAGCGAATCCCGGATGTGGCTGCATTGTCCATGGGCTTCTCGGTGAAAGAAGTATGTATATATATATATTTTTTTAAATGTTTGGTGCTGTTTCTAAAAACATTTTTGTTGATTTCTGCTAATAGCTCAAAAAAGCAACAAACAAACATAGGTATACTTGATACAGATTACAAAAGTTAAAAAGCTAAATTTATAGTTGGGAAGATTTTGGATAAGAGCTTCAAGCTTGGCTTCTGAAACCAAATCATTATAAATCATTAAGCATGTAATTATTTATTCATAGTAGTGAAATTCTTTGTATATAAGAGATTGCATCTGTCCTACTATTTTCTTTTTCTTCTCTTTTTTGGTGGCTGGCCCGTACAGGGATCAAACCCTGGACTTTGGTGTTATCAGCACCACACTGTAATCAACTAAGCTAACCAGCCAGCCCTGTCCTACTACTAATAGGATGTGTATTTTTTTTTTCAGTACAGGTGATAGATTTGCTATGAATGATAAAATATATATGCATCTTGCCTGAGGCTAGGAAAATAGTGTGGTCAGTAGCTGCAGGGCAGCCTAAGACCTTGTTTTCTTAGAATGAAGCTGTAACCTGTTATAGTAACTGGCTGCTTACTTGATCGTAGTAGAGGGGGCCTGGATCCAGTCAGTATAAGAGATTTGAAGCTAAAGGCTTAGGAAATGCAGCTTGCTCTGTCTGGCTATCATTATCTCCTCCCACTTTATACCTTTGGTGTGTTTGATGTGGTCTCTAGATATCATCAATCACCAAAAGGAACTTTCCTCCTAGATCTTGAGTGCCCTTGAAACCAGAAACTCTGCATGGGAACTGCTTCAATGTGGGCCTAAGGGCAAAGCCCCTGGGCTCCTTGCAGTCTCTTTGGGCAACTAAAGTGAACATGATTGGTTGTTTACATTTAAGGATGAGACTTGTACCTAGTTCTTTGCAACCTTAAATTTGACTACAAAAGGCTGTTAAAATAAACTTTAGAAATAATTACTAGTAAACCAATATGAGTTATTTTAAGCAGTATTTTTGTTTTATTTATAAAGAACTTAGTCTAAAGAGAATGTTTTAATGACAGTCTTGCTACGTTGCTGTGTATATAAGGGCAAAAAATGGTGTGAGGGAAGAAAATATCCATGGCTATATGAAGAAGAGAATATTTTACAATCTGGAATTTGAAAAGTACCTATGTTTTGTTCACTTGCCTGCTTTTTTCCACAAACGGTTCAAGATGACTTACTATTAGACTTTGTTTCAAATCTATAGATTTTAAGAAAACAAAGAAGGTAGGGCACAGAAAGAGAAATACCACATGTTCTCACTTATTGGTGGGAGCTAAAAATTAATATATAATTCACACACACACACACACACACACACACACCAAAAAAAACCCCGGGGGGAGCGGGGGGAAGAAGATATAACAACCACAATTACTTGAAGTTGATACGACAAGCAAACAGAAAGGACATTGTTGGGTGGGAGGGAGGGGAGGGAGGAGGGAGGGAGGTTTCAGTGATGGGCCACAATAATCAATCACATTGTATATCGACAAAATAAAAATTAAAAAAAAAAAAAAGAAGGTAGAAATCAGCATCCTTTATTAGGAGATTGCAACTACTGCCATAAATAAAATGTTTATTTTCCCTGTGAATTTTCCTTGCCAATGTCATCCAGAGCGCATTAATTCTGCTTATTAGATGTTGGTTTCCTGAGTTGATAATTTAAGCAGTTTCGTACTTTTCAATGTTTAGGACCTTTCTTGGCCAGGTCTTGCAGTGGGTAACCTATTCCATCGTCCTCGGGCTACTGTTATGGTGATGGTGAAGGGAGTGGACAAACTGGCTCTACCCCCAGGCAGTGTCATTTCCTACCCTTTGGAGAATGTAAGTATTTACTATAAAAAGTTAAACGGATGCATTTTTAATTTTCTCTTGTCAGTTATCATGAACTGCATTCTAAACACACTTCTCTTTTTTCGATGTAGAATTTCTTTAAAACACAGTTTCTTTTGAAGTTCTTTTGAAAATACAATTTCTTGAAAAAAAAAAAATTACATGGTGGTTGTAAATTTATTAAGACTTGGCTTGGGCTGGCCGGTTAGCTCAGTGGGTTAGAGAGTAGTCTTGTAAAACCAAGGCCACAGGTTCAGATCCCCATACTGGCCAGCCACCAAAAAAAAAATAGAAAATAAGACTTAGCTGTTCTCTATGGATGAGAGTACTTTTAGAGAAATTGCCCCACTCAGGACAGTTGGAGACTCGAAAAAGAGGGTCACTAAAAGAGAAACCAGTCGAGGGTGTATCCTGCTGACTTTTTTGGGGGCATTGTCTTGTCACCTTCCCGTCAGAATTTTAACTCTTTTTTTGTCTAAGGAGACTGAAGGCTATTTGCTAGCTCACTTATTCCTTCACTGGCCTTTCAGGTGATGTGGGTGACCAAGCTGATGTGAGAGGCCCTCCTGCCACTGTGAGCATACATAAGTGCTGGATAAAATGTCACAAAAACATTTTTACGAGCATAACCGAACTTGAAAGCAAGAAAGGGGTACACACAGGTGCCAGATATGAATAGAAAACTCAGAAGCCACAGTGGTGAACATCAGCTGATGCTGAAATTGTGTCCCCTTCAGAAAGCCAGGGACTATAAAATGCTGTCAACTTGTTCTTGAAAAGAGGACTAGTAAAACCCCAGCTGCCCCAGGGCTACCACAGAGGAGTTGGCTTGCCCGCTTTGGCTATGGGACCCAAAGAGTTCCCTGAGAGAAATCAGAATTACAGGCTTGTGCTGCATAGAGTGGTTTGTTACAAATTCACATGGCCCACCCCATAGGGATGCCTCCACAGCCCAGGGTTCTTTTGGTAAAAAAATTGAAGATGAGTCAAATTTGCAAAGCACTTAAAGGAAAAAAAAAATGCCACAAGAAACTCAGCAGGTGCCACAAACAGAATTCATCCCCCTAAAACTACAGATAATAATAGACCAGTCCCAAAGAGATTTAAAAATACGTACATTAAAACTGTGAAAAAGTTAAAGGAAGGAATTGAAACTATGAGGCAGTTATAAGATATTTTTGGTATGTGGTGCTTTTGTTGATATTCACTTCTCAATATTTCATAATCTATATTGTGATTCTTCAAATCATGAGTTATTTGGTTTTTTCCTTTTCTTGTTTTGGCAGCTGGCTGGTATGGGGATCCAAACCCTTGAACTTGGTGTTATCAGAACCATGCTCTAACCCAGTGAGCTAACCAACCATCCCTAGAAGTGTTTTTCATTTCTAAATTTATGGGTTCTTTTAAAATAATTTCTAATTTTTTAATTTCTAATTTTATTGCATTGTAAGACTGTGGTCTGTGTGATGCTGATTTTGGGGGAATTTTTTTCAGACTTTCCTGTAGTCTAGTATAGATTATTTCTAAGCACACATGGTATCCTTACAAAAAAATGACCATGTACTTAGGCCACAAGGCAGATCTCAATGAATCATAAAGAATCAATATCATATAAACCACCCTCCCTGACCACAATGAAGTTAAATCTGAAAATAATAACAAAATATTATGATGCCTTAAAATGATTTTGGAAATGGTAAAAACAAACAAGATATGACTCCTCAGATTTATTTATTTATTTACAGCTGGCAGGTACGGGGATCTGACCTCTTGACCTTGGTGTTATAACACTCTAACCAACCAAGCTAACCAGCCCTCAGATTTAAAACATCCTGAATACCCAGTAGGCTAAAGCCAAATCAACACCTAGATATAGTGAAATTGCAGAATCATCAAGGAAATGGAAAATCTTAAAAGCTGTCAGAGAGAAAAGACATTGTCATTACAAAGGAATGAGAGTGGAATGAGCAGATTGCTCATCCTTGCCATTGCGGATGGCAAGGGCAGGAAAGGAAAAGCAGTGCTTATAATAGTGTAAGGCTCGGCTGAGAATGTTTTTTATAGTCATAAAAATGAAACAATACTGATCCAGTGAAAATTCTGGTGGAAGTATTGGGAGAGTGGAAAGAAGGGAACAATGCATGTTTGAGGGGGGGTACTGTGGTCGGTGATGTGGGAGAGCTAAATCGTTGCCTACAATTGAAAAATCAAGATGTGGTTACATAAGCTCTTACTTAGAAATGGTGGTAAAAACAAAAGGAAACAGGATTTGAAAGTGAGTGCCTCAGGGGAATGGGAAATGAGAGGAGGGGAAAACTTATTTTTCATGAAAAGTCTAATAGAACTATTTGTCTCTTTAAACCATGTGTATATGTAATTCTTGAAAATTAAATCTTTTTAAAAAGTCAGTAAGAAAAGATAGTTGGAATAGATGTACTCCTGAATAATTCATGGATTGAGGAAGAAATCATTGGGGAAATTTATAAATTATTTGGAACTGAATAACAATGAATGTACCATACATGTAAAAAGTATGGGGTGCAGCTGCAGTGGTAAGAGAAGGGAAATTTATAGCTTTAAATGCACACATTAGACAGTTTAGATTATCTAAGATTGGAAATTAATGAGCTAAAGAAACTAGAAGAATTTCAGAGTAAATGCAAGTGGAAGGAAGGGAACAATAAAGATCAAAAGGCAGATTATTTTCACAAGGAATATTTAAGTAGCTTATTATGTGATTTCTGTGAAAATCATTGTAGAAGATTTCCTTTAAAATAAATATGTAAAAACCAAAAATGCCATTTTAAGATTTTTATTAGCATATAATCCAAAACTAAACATTTTATTTTTTTAATTTAATTTTATTTTTTTGAGGCTTGCAAAGAGGCCTTTATTTATCTAGTTCAAAATATAGACTACCACAATCTTATTTGTTACTCTTTTTACTAAAATAGTTCAAATCAGTGTTTTTGTTTTTTTTTTTTTGTCTTTTTCGTGAGCGGCACTCAGCCAGTGAGTGCACCGGCCATTCCTACATAGGATCCGAACCCGCGGTGGGAGCGTCGCTGCGCTCCCAGCGCCGCACTCTCACGAGTGCGCCATGGGCTAGGCCCTCAAATCAGTGTTCTTGCCACACTATCAAAAAGTTCTGTTTTTTCTCTCACCAAATCAAAGTGGTTCAACAAAAGGTAGAAATGGTTCCAGCAGTCCACAGCCCCCAGTCTGCATGGAGCCAGGTGGGAGGGGGTGGCTCCAGGTCTCACTATGGTCACATTCTACAGAAAATAGACCTTAGCTGCTGGGGCCCTAGGACAGAAACCAGATGTTCTAGCCCATTTCCAAAAAGCACAATACTTTCCCCCCACAGTATGAAAAATATACACCTCTACCACTCTATAGTCATGTATTCGGTTTGTTTGTTTAAAAAAAAAATCAGTAGTATGTATATTGTTTTTTTCTCAAGTTTCAAGAAAAAAGGCCACTTTTTTCTCTTTAAACATTGATGTGTAGCTAATAACTTTTGGATAAAAATGTGCTCAGCAGATTGATTCCAGGATGGGCTTGGCCACCTGTGCTGGGGCTAGAAGGGTGACATCCATCACAGTGGGAACTGAAGCCACAGTGCAAGCATCACCTTGGACTTTGAGATCTAAAATGGGAGAATTTGAAATGGAAAGGGGACTCTATGAAAGGGTACCTCCAGTCCCACCTCCACCAGGGGCTTTCAGAGCTAAGGCTCCAGAAGGGAGGGGTCACCCAGTGTCACGCTGCTAGTGGCAGAGCTGGGAGCCACTCTGAGCTGCAGCCCCCCAGATTCCCCCTGTGGGAGGCCCCATCTGACCCTCCCCAGCCCATGGCTCTTTGCAGCTGCCAGCTGTACCCAGGAGTTAGGCAGAGTCATTGTGGCTTTTTTAAGTCCGCTATTACATTTGAGATATGACTGTCACAGATACAGTTCTGTCCTAGGAAGCCATCCCAATGCTGCTGTTGTCTCAGGGGGCACCAGCTTGTGCTGCCTCTGTCGCAGGCTGGAGGGTTCTTCTTGAAGAAATGCCCCACTGACGCCTGGAGCCACTGCATCATTAGAGATGGGGTCCCTCCCCTCTAGAGGGAAAGGTCACTTCAAGGCTGTTCTTCCCTGGGCCAGTGTGAGATCTGCAGATACCAGGAGCCCTTACTTATTGCTTTTTTTAGTGGTGGCCAAGCCAACCTGAGCCAAACATGACTCACATGTGCTCCCAGACTTGGCTCCCGCCCAAAATAGACCCACACCCCCTCGGGGTGCTCTGAGGTTCTTGGACTCCAAGACCCAGAAGGGGCCTCTGCCCCTCAGCTCAGCACTCACTTGGGCAGGAATTGCCCAGTATCATGACCAGCGGGTGTGCACCCAGCTTCAAGTGCACACCCCTAGTGACAGGGAACTCACCACCTCACCATACAGCAAGCTCCTTCCAGAAAGCCCAAAGAGCTACCTGGTAACACCCTCAGCAAGAGCAGCACGCCCATCCCATCACCAGCTCCCGCCTCGCACTCCCTGGGCACAGTGAGGGCCCTGAGCCTTTCTCCTGAGAGTGTATGACCCAAGGACGCTGATGGCAAACAGGGAGTGGGAACCACTCCAGGTAGACTCCCCGGCTAGGGAGAGGGATGGGAAAGCCATCTTCCCTCTCCTTGCCTTGTCCCCATCCTGCACTTGGGCCTGAGTGAGACTTGCTTGATACGAAGACAATCTCTTTGGGCTCAAGTGCTTGCCGCATGAAGCTCTAAGGACCACTGGAAGAGTGAAGAAGGCTGATGGAGCAAGGGACTAAAGAAGATGCCAAGGGCTGTTTGCCACAGCATTGAAGGATGTGGGCAACGTGGCCTGTCCCCACACTAAAGGTTCAGGGATCTCATTTGTAATGTGTCACAAAATCACTTACTCCCTCTGGGCCTCATTTTCCTTGAACACACAAAATTGCTTATCACACTTTACAGTTTATGCATAGTCATTTACATTGAAGGTCTCATGTGACCCCCAGAGCCCTGTAAGGAGGGCCTTATGCTGTCTACTTTACAGTTGAGGATACTGAGGCTCAGAGAGGGGAGGTGACTGTCCACCTGTGGCGAGACAGCAAGGCAGCAGAACTCATGACCCCATCGGCTCGCATCGGCTAGAGCCGGACAGCGTCGAACAGTGAGAGCAGGGCTGAAAGGAACCTGAGACACCATTTTTCCACTAGGGGCCCAGAGAGGCTGAGTGACTTGCCGAAGGTCACACAGCAAATTAAAGCCAGAACCAGGGCAGGCTCCTTCCTTCCCAAGGAGAACAGCCGTCATCACCTGTGGTTCCTGCAGCTCTGTACACAGTGACTAGGCCCTGGGGGGAGCCCACAGTAGAAAGAGGCAGAGCTGTGACCCAGTGCTACCTGTCTGGAGAGAGAGACATGTGGCTCAGCTCAGAAAGTCCACAGCACCTTCCTATGTTCTTGGCCCATCATGTAAACCACAGAAAGGAACATGCCTCAGGCACTGGGCAGGAGGGACCTGAAAAGACAGGGAACAACCTGGCACCAGGTGGGGGGACGTTGCAGAAAGTGTGAGTTGAGGGTACAGAGACTCTGAAAACAAGCAGCAGCTGTCGTCAGGGTGGCTGGGCACGAACCCCTGGGGCAGTGGGGGCCCTGAGTTCCCACGGCTAAGGGTCAGAGGAAGGACCTGGGAGCCCCAGAGCAGCCTCCAGCAGGCTGTGAATGTGGTGTTTCCTTGTCCACAACACAGGGGACCCAGTGCTTGGTGAGCCGGAGTCCAGGCTATGGCAGGTGCGTGAGAAGTGGTACCACTTGTGATCCAGGTGTCGGTGGCCTCTGTCCAGTGCAGGTGGCAGCTGGGGCAGTGGGGTGGAGGGCTTGATGAGATGCCCCTCCATCGAGGGTGGGACATGGGAGCCTGGGCCCGTCCCTGGGCCTGGCATCTCAGAAGCAGCCTTCAGCGTCTTCCTCTGCCCCCGGCCCAGAGAGGGAACAAAGCTGTCCAGGTTGCTCTTCTGTGGGGGGCAGGGGGCAGTTGGCAGTTGGTGGCTTCTCGTCTTCCCTGTTTGCTGGTGTGTGAGGCAGACATGAGGCCTGGCCATCAGTGTGTCAGACCCATGGCGGCTGGGCCAGGGCAGGCAGCGTCCTATGTACAGTTCACCACAGAGAAGGGAGACAGTGGCTCCACGGAAGGTCCTGGAATCTGGGGTCCTGCAAAGGCTCCTTGAACTGGTTATCCAACAGGTGCTGCCAGATGGAGGGCCTGGAGCTGGCGGCATTCCCCAGTTTCCTCCAGACCACGTTGCACACCTCATGGAGGATTGCCCCCTTCTTGCTCAGGGCCTCCTCGCAGCTGTCTGGAGCTGCTGGTCCAGCTTCTCGTGCACCTCCAGGACCTTCATCACGTGCAGGACAGCCTCGGGTTCCTGTTCCTCAGAGCTGTAGCTGGCAGAGGGGTCGAGGGCAGCCCAGGTACAGGGCACGCTGGGCTAGAACTCTCCAGCGCCTTCCTGCTGTGTGAGGAGCTTGTCACCCTCCAGCAGCTTCACCTTGGTCTCCAGCTGCCTGGTAGGTGGTCGAGGGCTAGTGCAGGCGGTTGGGGATGTGCGGTGGTGTGGCGGCGCCTACAGGTCATCCAGGGACCAGCACATGGCTCCGGCCTTGCGGTCCTGGGCCTTGTGCGGCCCGAGGTGGGCAGCAGCGGAGGTGAGACGTGGTGGTGGTCAGGGCTGCCACCGCTGCCCACACTCGATGTGCTGCTGCCGCCCCCCACGTCACAGGCCCCCGCGCCCGCCGCACCGTCCGCTTGCGACCCCCTCAAGCTGGCCTGGCTGTGGATGGAGCTGCGGGATCCCGCACCTCCGCCTCCACTGCCTCCCGCTGCCAGCGATGCGTACTACTCGCCAAGCAGCAGCGCCAGCTCCTTAAACTCCAGGTTCTCGCACAGCAGGGCCTCCTGGTGCCTCTCGAGCTCGTGCAGCTTTTCCCGTGAGCGAGCCACCTCGTGCCACACGGTACGTGCCGCATGGCGCCCGAAGCGCTGCCACTCGCATGCCAGCTTGCATCCCTTCTGCTGGTTGTCGAGGAAGCCGCAGAACTCGCGCAGCTCCTGGTTGTCGTCTTGCAGCCGCTGGTTCACGTCCTTGAGGCCGCAGATCTCCAGCAGGTGCTGCTGCAGCCGCCGGTTCACGTTGCGCATCAGGCCACCGTGCTCCAGCATGAGGCCCACCTTCTCGCCCTCGGCACGCTGCAGCCGCCGCGCCAGCTCCTCCTTGCTCCAGCGCAGCAGCTCCTCATCCAGCACCTGGCTCAGCTCCGCCGCCACCAGGGGCTTCGCCATGACGGGGTCGTCCCCGCACTGGGGCTACGCTGGACCCGTCCGCACGCGGGCTGGGGGTGGGCAGGGGCGTGTGTGGCTCCCCCCGCACCGCCACTCATGCACTCTCACGAAGCGCCCGCTGGGGCCACCTGGAGCCCGCCTGAAACTAATTTAAAAACAGACCAGCTTCATTTCACTCGAGAAGAAGCTGTGAAAAGAGCTCATTTTATTGCTTGACCCTGATTGGCTGCTCATAATATTTTTCCTGGCAGAGGATGGTGAATGAGCAGTTAGGCTCAGAGGGCTAACCCCACAAAATAGAAAAAACAGAATGTCTTAGAATCCTACTTAATGACGCTTCCATTTGATTAGCTGTTTTAATTAGTTTCAAGTAATGTAGATAAAGAAATTCCTGGACAAGCATGCATATCCTTATAATACAGTGGGAAAAAATCATTAGATTTTAAACAGCTGAGCTTTTTACTTTTTGAGTTTTGCCATCTATACAGTTATTTCTTTTCCTTCACAGTCTGGTGTTCATCTGATTCATTAGCCTCTCCCATTCGATTGCTATTAAGCTTTATTCTTCCACTTTCCTGACCCAAGTACTGTTTCACTGGGTGAAGCAAGGCTGGAGAGTTTGTGTCACTTGCTCATGTATTCCCTCCAAAGCCTGAGGAGGTGAGGAAAGCATTCGTATGCAGCTGAGGCGAGGAGGCTGGTAACAGGATGCTTTTGCAAGTTGGAACTCTCTTCCCCCTCTTCAGTTACTCATTATCTCATTTTAAGAGAATTTTAGGGCCGGCCCCTGGCTCACTCGGTAGAGTGCGGTGCTGATAACACCAAGGCCACGGGTTCGGATCCTATATAGGGATGGCCGGTTTGCTCACTGGCTGAGCGTGGTGCTGACAACACCAAGCCAAGGGTTGAGATCCCCTTACCGGTCATCCTTTTTTTAAAAAAAAAAAAAAAAAAAAGAATTTTGGTTAGAGTGAATATGAATCTTGAGTAAGAGAAAATATTGATTTCATTTCTCAGTATCATAAAATTGATTACTTTAATTTTGATGCTGGGATTTCATCATTAAGATTTGTATGATCACATCAATTTCTGCTTATACCACATTAGCATTAATTTGCTACTTATGAACCTTTAAGTAGTAAAGGGAACTACTTTAAAAAAAAAAAACCAAAACACTCTAAGAAATCTCCATTAAAACAAAAACACTACTGTTCTACTCGTTTTAATACAGTAATATTGGAAATAAAATAACTTTTGAGGGGAAAAATTACTGTAATTGTTTTTGAAAATAATGTAGAACAAAACAAATCTGTGGGGATGGAAGTCAGAATTTTGATTACCCTTGAGGGTGGAGCTGGGTGCTTCTAGGGTGCTGATGGTGGTCTGTCTCTATCTGGCTGGGTTACATGAGTGCATCCATTTGTAAACATTTGTTGAGCTGTTACCCTAAGATTTGTACAAGATTTATACATATATGTTACACTTTAGTAAAAAAATTCAAGAAAAAAAGTAGGTCTTATCACAATTGGTTATTTCAGTCTAATAATATCATCATGTGGTCTTAAGATAAAGGCTTCAAAATTATTGTGACAGGGCTGGCCAGTTGGCTCAGTTGGTTAGAACGCTGTGTTGATAACACCAAGGTCAAGCAAGGGTTTGGATACTCTTACTGGCCAGCCACCAAAAAAAAATTCTTCTGACATACTTTACACCTTGCAAATCTTATTAAACATTTTTAAAAATTCGAAAATTTGAAATGAAAAATGAGGTCTGTTTCTCTTTCAGTTAAATTCAGTACTTCAGATTCCTTTCCTTTCTCTTAAACGCAAGTAAATATTGTGGAATATACATTCATTGTGGCACATTTAATCAATATTGAAAACAAATGTATTGCTGCTTAAAACTCACAAATGACCACCAAAAAATGGTTTGTGATAGATAGTGTTGTGTCCTTCATATTTGCAAATTATTTCCCATTTAGGCACATTGGGAGGGCCCACTAGGGGGCCATTTAATCTTCTGTGCCCTCAAAAGGGCTCTTTGTATTTGGACATGATTTGGGTCTTCTAAATTTCCGTAGAAAACGCTGGTGCCTTTTTTTTTTCAAAGATTCCTTTTTTTAATACCATCTGAATAATTTTTCTTCCCTCTCTGGTTCAGATAATAATTGCAGTCTCACTCTTAAATTTCAGGCAGTTCCTTTTAGTCTTGACAGCGTTGCAAATTCCATTCACTCCTTATTTTCTGAGGAAACTCCCGTAGTTTTGCAGTTGGCTCCCAGTGAGGAAGTAAGTGATAAAATTTTTATGTAAGATGCTTAAAAAATAAGCTTTCATTACTTAATGAAAATTTAAAACTAATTTTATGAAAAATGCTGTCAGACCTCTAAATATTAGAATAAATTTGTAGAATGTGAGTAAGTTAAAATTTTGGATTCTTCTTGCAGAGAGTGTATATGGTGGGGAAGGCAAACTCAGTTTTTGAAGACCTTTCAGTCACATTACGACAGCTTCGTAATCGCCTGTTTCAAGAAAACTCCGTTCTCAATTCACTTCCCCTCAATTCTCTGAGTAGGAACAATGAAGTAAGTAGTGCAGTTATTGCACGAATGAATGAATATGTTATTAATTTCTCATTCCTTATGCTACTTATGATTTTAGAAATTTTGAAATTTTAGGAAATGAAAAATTGTGCAAATTTACTGCTAAAGTAGATTCTTCTTTCCTGTAGTATGATTTTCTTATGAATCAACTGATGCTTTGTGTGAGTTGAGCTGTAGTCAGTAGTGTCACATTCTAGCATGAGGGTTACCACTTATGAATCCAGACAGACCAGAAACCATAGTATCTACTTGGTGGCTGGTGGAGCTGGTAGGTCTGGTAATGAGGGAGCCTCTACTCACTGCTGCTGATGTGTTGCCATGTTTTTCTTTTTCATGCTTGACACTGCAGTGGAGGGAGCCACCCCTACTTATTGACTCCCGTTCTTCAGCCTCACCATCTGTTCACATACCCTCTTAACCACATGACATGCCACCTTTGTGGTGGCCTCCCCTTTTTATCTACTATGGATGGCCAGGACCACTATCTTTTATTTTCCAATATGCAGAGAGTTCAAAGGGAAGTGAGCAAACTGGGCCACTGGCAGGATCTCATTGCAGTGCCAGGGTATCTAGATGCCCTGAAGGAAAGCCTTTGTAGAATTTGGATGCTTTATCATGGTTTTATCAAAATTGTAGCTATTAAATGGCAGTCATTGTGCTAGGGGATGGCCATTACCTTTTTGTTAGGAAACAATGTTTTTATGCATTTTCAATTGAAATGAAACAACCAAGTGAAGGATAATTGTTGTATAAATTTACTTATGTTATTAGCATTTGCAATATCCTGTTGTGCCTTCCTTGATAAATGGCAAATACAGATCTCCGATGCTTATTTAAAGTAATGCTCATTTCTTTGGCTCTCTGAAGGTTGACCTGCTCTTTCTTTCTGAACTGCAAGTGCTACACGATATTTCAAGTTTGGTAAGTAGACTGTTCTAATTTTTCAGTTCCAGTTATTCTGCTTTCTAGAGAATCCTTGGATGATAGTGAAGCCAACTGAAAAATTTGATTAAGTGTGCCCTAGATTTATGATCCCATGAAAATTGAGAAATTAATGGTGGTGTTGGGAATTTTGAACTCATCTCATGTTATAGTCAAATTGTTTTTCATTTCTACTTTTAGAAGGGACAGTATATCCTTCAAGAACCCAGGCCTAGGTGTAAGAACCCCTGGCTGTAGTCGTAACTTGTCCATTGATTTCTTATCAGACATTAAGACTTAATTCCTATATCTATATCTTTGGGTCTAAAATAGTTTGGGCTAATAATGCCGTATTAGTCTGTTTTGTGTTGCTATAACAGAAATACCTGAGACTGGGTAATTTATAAAGAACAGAGGTTTATTTGGCTTACGATTCTGGGACAGCTGTGTCTGGCATGGACCTCAAGCTGCTTCTACTCATGGTGGAAAGCGGCAGGTAGCCGGCAGATACAAGCAGATCACATGGTGAGAGGAAGCAAGAGAGAGAGAGAGGGGAGGTGCCAGGGTCTTTTAAACAGTCAGCTCACAAATGCAATTTCTGGTTATGGGTATGCTGCCAGTATGAATCTGGCCCTCACATCATGGGCACGAGGGGCGACAATTAGCTTTGTATCTCATGAATATTCATTAAAAAAAAACCAGCTCTCACGGGAACTAATAGAGTGAGATCTCACTCATTAATCCCCCCACCTAGGGAGAGCATTAATCCATTCATGAGGGATCCACCCCCATGACTCAATCAGTTTCCAACACTGCCACATTGGAGATCAAATTTCCACATGAGTTTTGGAGGGGACAACACATCCAAACTCCATCAAATGCCATCAACTAAGTCAGAAGGGAATAAATCTGTCTAAAAAATATTTTTTTGCTGAATGATTTTTTAAAAACCATCCGTGTGACTGAAATAAAAATTCTTCCGTGTTTGCTATCTTTTGAAGTTGTTTCCCACACTTTTTCAGTGGTGTTGGTTCAGGAAGTCTGGAAGTGTAGTGCTGGGGGCCTGTGAGGAGGTCTGGGAGGGCATGTGGGAGGTGTCTGTTCTCTGACCACCAAAGGCTCATGTGTCCCTGGGATCCAGCTGGTCCAACCATCTGTTCTTTTATATCCTGGCCCATATCGGAGTTTTTAAAACTAAGGAATTTTTTAAAATAGCTTTTATTAAATGCTCAGGGAGCCCTGTAACTGCTCCTAAAAATGAGATTTGTGTTGGGGTTGTTTTAGCAGAAACTCCCATTTAAACCATCTCTGTCTGCCACCACTTTCAAACTACCATTTGTATGTTGTGGCACACTGGTGTCGTTCTGGTTAGCCTGGTTTAGTTGGCATAAAACGTCAAGTGGCTGTGTTTGACATCTTTATCCACTGCCTTTTTTGTTTGTTCTCCTAAGTTGTCTCGTCATAAGCATCTAGCCAAGGATCATTCTCCTGATTTATATTCACTGGAGCTGGCAGGTTTAGATGAAATTGGGAAACGTTATGGGGAAGACTCTGAACAATTCAGAGATGCTTCTAAGATCCTTGTTGATGCTCTGCAAAAGGTAAATATCAATGTGGTGTGAGAGGTTGGGGTATAAGTGTCTCCTGCTTTGTGAAACACTGTTGACTGACGTCTTAGTTGCTTTCTTTGGGGGCCCTCTAATTAGAATGGCCAAGGATGGAGTAGCGTCAAAGGTGTATATTGGGATATCTCTTCCTAATTCTGGAAGGGGCAGCATTACGAAATGATCCATAACTGTAGCACAATACCTTTTTTTTTATTCTTGTGGTAAAATATATACAGCATAAAATTTACCATTTTAACCATTTGTAAGTGTACAGTTTAGTGGCATTAAGTACATTCACACTGTTATACAGCCATCACCACCGTCTATCTCATCCCTTGGCTTAGTGTTGTCAGCACCACGCTCAGCCAGTGAGCCAACCGGCCATCCCTATATAGGATCCGAACCCGTGGCCTTGGTATTATCAGAACCGCACTCTCCCGAGTGAGCCACAGGCCGGCCCCATACCACCGTCTATCTACAGAACTTTTTCATCTTCCCACACTGAAACTCTGTACCCATTAAACACTGTGAGATAATCGAATTAGAACACCTAGCACAGTATCACACATTTAGTAGATGCATAATAAATGCTAGTCTCTGCCCTTGAAGCTGATCACCTGTAAGTCTTCCATGAGGCTTCATATTTAAATCCTTGTAGGTATTTGTGATTAACCAGACACCACTTAGGAAGATTTCATTTCTCTTTTGCTACTTCCCTTCCCCCAATTTATGTGCCAATAGATTCAGTATCTTCTTAAACTAATTTTATTTTGAATATTTGAATATATGTTAAAGCTTAACACTTTTCTGAATATTTTTAAATAATCAAAACCTTTAAAAGACTAGTCTATTTTAAGATATAGTACATTTCATGAGCCAGTAGGTAAGTGTATGTTGTTCTTGTAGCTGCACAGAAGCTTTATAAATAATAGGTATGTATTTGACTTGTCACAAAAAATAAGTATGTTAATTAGCTCAGTTTAGCCATTCCACATCATATACATATTTCAAAATGGTATGTTGTTCATGATAAATATATACAGTTTTAGTTGTCAATTTAAAAAATAAATGAAAAAATATGCATTTGAGATTCATAATAATGTTAATAACTTTCAGTTTGCAGATGACATGTATAATCTTTATGGTGGGAATGCAGTGGTAGAATTAGTGACTGTCAAGTCATTCGACACATCCCTTGTGAGGAAGACAAGGACTATCCTTGAGGCAAAGCAAGAGGTGAGTACATTTTTAGATCCTTCTTTAAAACTGAAAATCAACTTTTTAAAAAACTAAATCTTGGGCTGGCCAATTACTCACTTGGTTAGAGCCCAGTCTTGGTAACACCAAGGTCAAGGGTTCAGATCTCCATACCAGCCAGCCACCAAAAATTAAAACCAAAAACTAAATCCTGTATCACCTATGGGTGACATGAATGATCAGTCAGTAAATCTGAAAAACAATTTCAGTTAAAACATAAGTTTCTTATTCACATAGGTATGTGTGTTTAAAGAAATAAAAGGAGTCAAACAAGAAAGAACTTTTTTTTTTTAAAGATGACTGGTAAGGGGATCTTAACCCTTGACTTGGTGTGGTCAGTACCACGCTCACCCAGTGAGCTAACCAGCCATCCCTATATGGGATCGGAACCCGTGGCCTTGGTGTTATCAGCACCGCACTCTCCTGAGTGAGCCACAGGCTGGCCCAGAAGAACTTTTTTTAAAAGTAGATTTGAATTTAGTGGGAAAACTTTTAAATACTAGATTCATTCGACATTGCCATATTAGGCCTGCTTATTTTACATGAAGTGACTCCAGAGAGAAGTGTACCAGTCTGAAGAAGATCCCAGTTTGTTTGGGGAGTTTCTTTAGCAAATCAGTTTTGCAGAGCTGAATTATTTTGTCTTTTCTAAGGCATTAGGTTGAATTTATGAAACAGCTGCTTTAATGGATAAGTTGAGTTTATTAGAAAGCAGTTCCTCAGATTATTTTATGTGTGGTGAGGGGCAACAATCAGGTGATGTCATTGGATTTTCTTTACCTACAAGATAGTGAATTAACACTTTACCTGTGCAGTCCAAAATCTTAAGATTTCTTTTTTGTGAAACATGATGACCAAAATGAACACTTTGTGATGGGATGTTGCTACCAAACATTCCTTGGAATACCATTTCAGCCTCTACTTCACTACCCGTTGCCAACTTTCATCATTGACCCTTATCCAGCATCTGCCCCCTCAACCCTGTCCTGATGGTCTCACCTACTTCACAGAGAAAAAGAGGCCTCAGCATGAGGTTTCTTTCGGGGTATTTTCTAAAATTAGATTGTGGCAATGACTATGTAACTCTGTAAATGTTAATTGAATTGTACACTTAAAATGGGTGGGGAAAAGAACATGTTTACCAAAAAAGAAAGAAAGAAAGAGGTGAGGTCTTTGAGGGTGTGAAATCCTTTAACATTTGCCTCATTTCTAAGCTCCCTTCCCTCAGGTAAACGCACGTGTCTGTACCCATCCTTTCCTCCAGTTGAAATCACTACCTTCCATTAGTTTAGGGAGAGAGTTGAATCTAAGGAAAGGTTCACTGGGTGCTCACGATGTGCCAGGTGTTGGGGCCGTAAGCGCAGGTAGAGCTCACTTATTCTCCTCTCCATCCTCACGCCAGGCACCATGCCCTCGTTTCTCCCACTTCACTAAGCTGCCACTTCCTAAGGTGTCTGTCTCCCTGTTTCCCAGCTGGCCCTTTCCAAATCCATCTTACACATTGTCATCAAAGTTATCTTTTCAAGACAAACCTGATCAGGTCACTCACTTCCTGCCTGAAATTTGTCAATGGCTTGTCACTGCCCAGAGGCTCAAGCCCAGATTCTCCATCGCTTCCCTGCTTCAAGCTTCATCTCCTGCTATTTTCCTATTTTTCAAATTCTCTGGCTAGAATGAATTCAATTTCTCAAACAATGCCTTTGCACAGGCCTGGATTCAATCCCCACTCCCACCCCCGAGCAAGGCCTGGCAGATACAACTTCAAGATCTAAGATGTGGTTGAAATATCATTTATCTTCCTCTTCAAATTAAAAAAAAAAATTTTAAGTGGATCATATACACATAAGTATATAACATATTTAGTACTAGTTATTTAAATAATAAAAATAATACTGTATAGCTTAAGGGAATACTTGTTCCTTTGAAGCTCCCCCATCTTATCCCTCTACCCTCCTCCATCCAGACGTAATTTCTATCCTGAATATAATGTTAATCATGCCCTTGCTTTTCCTTAACGGTTTGACTGCATTTGTATATATATATATTTTTTTCCTTTGGCATCTGGCCAGTACAGGAATCCGAACCCTTGACCTTGGTGTTATCAGCCCCACGCTCTAACCAACTGAGCTAGAGGGCCAGCCCTGTATTTATTCTTAAACAGCATTGTTTGGTTTTGCCTGTATTAGAATTTTATGTAAATGGAATCATACCGTATGTATTTTTCTGTGTTCTTTGCTCAGTGTTGTTTGTAAGAGTCATTCAGGCTGATGAATGTAGCTGACGTTCAGTCATTTTACTGCTATATTTTCCATTGTGTGAATATGCTGTAATTGTCCACTCTGTTGATGATATGCCTGTATGTGTCTCTTGGTACACCATATAGCAATTTTCCCTAGGGTATGGACTTATGGATCACAGGATATGTGCATGTTCCACTTCATTAGGTATTGCCAAATTTTCTCGAGCAGTTGGACGGCTTATATTTCCCTCAACAGTGCAAGTATCTTCTCCATGAAGGCTCCCCTTCTTGTTCCTCCCAGTATAAGTAGCTCTTATGCCACTTCGAATAGATGTTTGTTAGACAAATTAATCATAGCCACCGAATTGGGATAATTTCCTATCTTAAAATTCTTCCCTCTTGATTTTCCTTTTCTTCATTGTAGAAGAACCCAGCAAGTCCCTACAACCTTGCATATAAGTATAATTTTGAATATCCCGTGGTTTTCAACATGGTACTTTGGATAATGATCGGCTTGGCCTTGGCTGTGATTGTCACCTCGTACAATATTTGGAACATGGATCCTGGATATGATAGCATCATTTATAGGATGACAAACCAGAAGATTCGAATGGATTGAACTTTCCTTATGCCAGACTTAGGAAAAGGGTTTGGAAATTGGCTGTTTTGTTAAAATATATCTTTTAGTGTGGTTTAAAGTAGATAATGTACTTTAAATTTATATATAAAAAAAGGAAATTTTGTTCTCCATTTTGTGTGTGCCTGTGTTTTTTTTTTTTTAGAGTGAATTGTATAGTATTGATGTAAATTGAACTGTGATATAGATTCTATAATATGCTCGGATACTATGATATAGCCGTTTAATAACATAATTTCATTCTACTTAATAAATTTGGAACTATGCACTGAAAAAAATGTAAAACACTTAGAATAGCTTGTGTTACTTATGTTGGTAAAATGCACTGAATTTATTAGAGAAACCTATGAATGCTTAACTTCCTTACACAGGATAGGTGAAAGTCATATTTGGGCTGTTGTATACCCATTTGTAAATGTCTTAATTTCATAGAAATATCTCTGAAACAAAAGAAAAGGTTTTTAACTTAGAGCAGCCCTAAAATATGGACGTGCTTATATAATCACTTAGTTTGGGCCCTGTATTTGATTGACACAGGATAGCTGTTTTTTAAAACTCTTCTGTAAGTTTGGTGATCCGTATGGTCTAGTTATGGGTATTAAAAGTACTACATTGATCTCTAAGAAGAAACTACCTTTGCGGAGAATGGATGCTTGTAATTATACACACAAAAACAAATCTTTGGGGGACATCCTGAGGCATGAATATAAAATATTTTTATTTCAGTAACTCTTCCCCCTGTGTAAATTACTATGGTTTGTGGTAAAACTTCAGTCTATAGAATGTTAAGTGGAAATGGATGATTTCTCCTTTTCATGTGGAAGTGGACCACTGTCTATAACAAGTGACAAATAAAGTTAATAATGATTCCAAATTTGTGTCATTGCAATACTAAATTTATTTTTTATCATAAAAACCTAACTAAACAGGCTTTTATTTAGCCAGAATTGGCTGTTTTGTTATACAAATGGTTTCATGCTGTTTTTTTACATTTGTTTATTCTCACTGCCTCCTGAGATTCAGTACCAATATAAGGAAAGCATCTTAATTACCATTCTTGTTATTGAATTTATATACAACATACAAAGGGTCTTCAAAAAGTTCATGAAAAGATTCATATTATCTTCATTCCATTTTAAGTACCCTCGTATGATAAATTGACACGTGACTTTATGTAGGAAAGGCTTAAGTTTTCCTATAGCTGTTTTTTTTTTTTATGGTGGCTGGCTGGTTTGGACATCTGAACCCTTGACCCTGGTGTGATAAGGCCGTTCTCTAACCAGTTGAGCTAACCAGCCAGCCCCTCTATAGCATTTTTAAAGATGAATAAGCAACAAATTGGTTAGAATATGAAGAACTGTCTAAGGTAGAGGCTCAAGGGCTGGCTGGTTAGCTCAGTTGGTTAGAGCGTGGTGCGTAGAATACCTAGGTCAAGGGTTTGGATCCCTGTACTGGCCAGCCACCAAAAATAGGGGGGGAGGGGGGAAGGGTTAAAACCTTAAGTTTTAAAACCTTAAAACAATTTTATTTCTTAAAAAACATATATTAGAATTTTAAATTTCATGACTGTAGCAAATTATTTTAGTATGAGCTTTGCAGCCCTGCCACTGGGAACCCTCCTTGGGTTTAGCTGTATTAGGTGTGTCTGCCTCTTCTTTGGAAGGATCATCAAGTCATTTGTAGATAACATTGAGTTTGGCAGGTTTGAGAAGATGGGATCTATTTAGTTGCATTTTCTACCACTCATTGCAAGATACCTTTGACAGTTACAGTGTTAAACCTCCACAGAGTGGAGGAAATTTTTGTTTTTTTTCCTATCATTGAGGTATAAATAATAATGAAGGTGATACTCAACTTCATGGGGAAAAGAGAACTACATTGTTCTAATGTTACTCAGGTATTCTCCACCCTTACCTCTCTGCTAAATTTATAGGGGTAAGGGTTTTTCAGCTACCTAGCCCCAAAAGCGTTCCCACTCTGATCCCCATAGTCCTGTATTTAGGGGACAGGAATCTATAATGCTGCAGAGTGATTAGAATCCGTTTTTCTTTCACAACTTTCTTATGTAGACATTGCTATAGAAGTTAGATTATGATTAAATATGTTTTTTGTTTTGTTTTATTGGCAGCTGGCTGGTACAGGGATTGAACTCTGGACCTTGGTGTTATCAGCACACTCTAACCAACTGAGCTAACCGGCCAGCCCAGTTATGATTAAATATGAAGTAAAACAATGCCTTTGTAATTTAAAACTGATGAGACTTTAAGTTCTAGGGGAAGAAAAAAATTAATTACATGACAGCACTAATCCTTATAGGGTAAATGGCATCAGCATCCTATCTATGTTAGGCAGAAAGCAATTAATTAAAATAAATGTTCTGCCAAGATTATTATACCTGTTGCTGATGATTTGCTCTTAAATTAAGTCTAATTTGTTCAGGAACATAAATCACAGTGTTGAGATTTGTGTAAGAGGCAAGAAAGGCAGACTCATGGCCGACTATTCCACCACCATTCAAAGAGAAAACCCAGTCACTTCCCATTTAATTGGTAGACTATTCCAGGTTTATAAAATACCTTGAGATCTTGCATGTGGTAGATAGTTTATGGCCTAATTCTGTTAGGAATAATATAGAATCCATTTTTATTTTCTTTGGCTGTGTCTTTTTTGAAGGAATGATAATCTGAATCCATTTTCATTGATACCACATAGTATGGAAGCCATAAACTTTTTAATGAACAATCAAACCAACAATTTCTAGTGTAGGAACTGGGGTCAATGACCACTCCCACTGAGTGGTGCTTAGGTGAAGTTTCTTTCTAGCCTTTTCTTGACAGAATGACTGAATGTGCAGTAGTTTCTTGGGAAAATGAAGAGTCATCAGAGAAGACCATTAGTAAGAAGCAGTGTGATGAAAACGCATCGAGTCATATGGATGGATTCAGCTCACTGTTTCACCACTCACTAGCAGAACAACTGGGATAATCTCTCTGAATCCGAATTCTTTACCTATATAATAGGGATGGTGATACCCCTAGGTTTGGGAAAATTAGCATTCAGTGGGGGAACATGTTCTAAGGTTTGTAAATGCTTTAACAAATATAAACTATAATAGCTACAAAATTCAAGAAATTCTCCTTGGATCCAACATTGTGTCATCAATGTGTACAAGGCAGTTTCTTGCTTGCAAGCAGTAGAAACAAACCAGTTAAATGTCAGTTGTCCTGCTAATGTCCTTTTACTGGACCAGGATCCAATCCAGGAGCACACATTGTATTTGTTGTCATGTGTTCTTAGTCTCCTTTAATCTGGGATAGTTCATTTTTGAAGAGTATTGGCCAGTTTTATAGAATATCCCTCGATTTTGGTTTGTTTGATGTTTGCTCATGATTAAATTCAGGTTATGCATTTTTGGAAAGGACACCACCGAAGTGGTGGCATGCCCACCTCGGTGCATCCTTATCAGGAGGCAGGTGATGTCGGTATGTCTCATTTTTGGTGATGTCGACTCTGGTTAAGGTGATGTCTGCCAGGTTTCTCCCTCACAAAGTTAGATTTTTCTTTTGTAATTAGGCACTTTAAGACTATGTTTATATCCCATGTTTTATCCTACTTCCAGCCATTAATTTTAGCATTCGTTGATGATTCTTGCCTGAAACAATTATGACTGTGGTGTTCGCCAAATGATGATTTTCTAGCTCCATCATTCCTTCTGTATTTATTAATTGGAATTCCACTATACGGAAGAGCTTTCCCTTCTTCCCCGTTAACTTGTTTATTCCATTACTTGTATCAGCATGAACTCATGGGTATTTGTTTTATTCTCGGCATTATGATCCATTACTGTCATTTACTTTGTTGGTCAATTGTCTCAATTTGGCCATTGGGAGCTCCTTTAAGTTGGCTCCTGTGTCCTTTTGTAATATCTCATCTTTTTTTTTTTTTTTTTTTTGGCAGCTGGCCGGTGAGGGGATCTGAACCCTTGACCTTGGTGTTATAACAATCTACTCTCACCAACCAAGCTAACCGGCCAGCTTGCATCATTTTTTTAGCACTTCCTTACTTTTCTGGCACCACGTGATATTTACAGACTAAACTTTCAAGTTAACCACTAGCCTACCTTAATGTGATGGGGAGAAAGATGGGGGGTTCGGGTAGGAAAGAAAAGAAGTGGTATCAGTTGGAATATACAAACACATACATGACAAAATGAGGAAGGACTTAAGGGTAGATGTTCTTCTTTTTGTCACTTCAAAAAATAACAAGGTCATGGTTAGATATTATGACTTTTTTGTCTACTACTCCTTCAATGTTACCTTTCCCTTCAGCAAACACCTCAGCTGGTTCTTCACTCATCACAGGAACCCCTCCAGCCCTGAAAATAGGAAGAGACTTCCAATAGTTTGCCAGTGTGGTGTGTGGACTGGTGTCAATCTGTGGACTGTTACCAGTCTGCCATGTGATAAGTACAAAGACTGAGATCAGTGTTGAGAAATTTTTATAGCAATTAGACATTTCATGATATCTAAACACATCAACAGACTCATCTTGTCAAACAAGGTACAGACCAGTTTGGGTGTTGTAAAGCTTGCGTGGTGTGAGTCATGTAGGGAACAACCTGCAACCTAGTCACGCACAACAAACCCCTGTCATAAGGGGAGAGATTTTCAGGTTAGTTTGCCAACTGTTACCCACAAATATATAAAATCCAGAATTTATATTTAACTTTTACATCATAAATTGTTGGAACTGGATAAGTTTTGAAGACATATTTTGGGAATAAATCATCACTTGCTTTTATTTTGGATGAAAATTAAAAATGAATATCCTGAGCTGGGTGAATTACTTTATAAAGTATCTCCTTCCATTCCTGCAACAAACCTCTGTGAGATTAGTTTCTCTACTATAAATGTTATTAAGACAAAACACAGATATACTTTAGCTATATATCATCCCCTGCATGTAGCATTGTCAACAATCCAAAGTACATTAGGTTAACAAGCAACCAAGCTTATCTGTCACATTAAAAACTTTATTGATATACATAGTTTTTGTTCAAAGTGTGCATATAGGCATTTAATATGGGAAAATTGTTTTGACTCATAACTTAAGGTACATTTGTGGAATGACAAAGTGATGAATAGTGATTATTAATTGCCTATATACAATTTCAAAGACTACAGTTTTTTTTTCTTGTGTTTCTTCTGATTATATATTTAAAATACAATTTTATCTGTCAAATATAATAAGACAATTGGGCTTGCATTTTTATTTTATTTTTAAAATTTCATTTTCATACTAGTTCATTTTATTGTACTTTTCAAAAATACTGCTCCACCATGGATTTGAAATTAAAAATAAAAGACTTCCCCAGTCGATCCCCTGCTTGTCTTTCCACTCCACCCACTTTTTCTGGGGCCAACCCTATTTCCTCTTTGAGAGGAAGAAGAGGGTGCAATTTATTGAACTGGGAACTCTGTCCACAAAATGCCTTTAGGAAGAGAACAGAAAATAACAATCAGCTGATGAACATTCTCCCCATAAAAGCCAACCACGAAGCACAAAAAAAATCTCAAACATGTTTTTAAATATAAAAATCCTAAAATCAGATCTGTAAAAACTAAGAATGGAAATGGACAAAAAACAGGAATGTACGAGAGTTGATTGAACTCAGGAAAGAAATTATAGTCAGTAAAAGACAACCATATCAGAAATGGATAAACTACAAGCTATCCACAGAAGAGATTCAAATGAAAATTTGATAAATGACATTGAGTAAAGATGGGAAGAAACCAAGAAAATGAAAAGCAGATAAATAAGTAAAAAGGGTCAGAGAAAAAGTGGTTGAAATGGAAAATATGCAAGAGAAGACCAAAGGTGGACTTTTTAATAAATGATGGTGGGACAACAGGATACCCACTTGAAAGGAGATAAAACCATGTCCATAGCTCCCAGCATACACAAGAATAAACTCTAAATGGATAAGAGATCTAAATTTTTACAAAAGAAAGAAACCATACAAGCACCAGAAGAAAACGGGAAATTATTTCATAGTCTGAGTGCAGGAAGAGCTTTTCTAACTTGACTCAAAATCCAGATGCAAAAAAGAAAATGTTGACAAATTTGACTATCTAAAATTTTTTAAAAATCTGTAACTTTATTGAGGCATATTTTACATATGTGTACAACTCAGTGATGTTTTAGTGAATTTACCAAGTTTTGTAAAGTCACCATAAATCAGTTTAGAACATTTTCATCATCCCAATAAGATCCCTCAGGCACATTTACTGTTAATCCCTTTTTCCACTTTGACCCCCTGCCCCAGACAACCACTCTTTGCCTCTGTAGATTCACCTTTTCTTTACATTTTATATAAATGGAATCCTAAAATATGTAGTCTCTTGTGCCTGACTTCTTTCAATGAGCATACTGTTTCTGAAGAGAGGGAGAGGGAGGGGGAGGGGGAGAGAGCACGTGCCAGGGTCCTTTTTAAACAATCAGCTCTCACGGGAACTAATAAAGCAAGACCTCACTCACTACCCCTCCTTTCCCAGGGAGAGCATTAATCCATTCATGAGGGATCCGCCCGCATGACTCAATCAGTTTCCAACACTGCCACATTAGAGATCAAATTTCCACATGAGTTTGGGAGGGGACAACACATCCAAACTCCGTCAATAACCCACTGAATAAAATAAGAATCCATGAGACCATATGGATAATAAATAGGTAAGTAACAAAATGTGGAGAGAAGTGTATTAGTTCGTTTCTGTTGCTTATAAGAGAATACTTGAAACTGGGTAATTTATAAAGAAATGAAATTTATTTCTTACAGTTTTGGAGGCTGGGAAGTCCACAGTCCAGGGGGTGCATCTGGTGAGGGCCTTCTTGTGGGTGGGAACTCTCTACAGGGTCCCGTGGCAACCAAGGTATTACATGGTGAGAAATGGCATGAGCAAAAGAGAGCTAATCTTCTCATTTGCTCTTCTTAAAAAGCCATCAGAACCACACCCAGGACAACACATTACTCCATGAACAGATCAATCCATTCATGAGGGCACAGTCCTCCTGATTCAATCACCTCTCAAAGGCCCCACCTTTCAAATACCATAACTGGATTTCCCACCCTCTTAACACTATTAGAATAGTGGGGAGGGCCTCACTTGCAGTAGAACGCTGACTGATATACAAAGAGACTTCAAAATGTTCACGGAAAGATTCATATTATCTTTTAATTCCACTTTTCCACAAACTTTTTGAAGTACCCTTGAAAATATGGAAGAATCAGTGGAGATGGAAAACTGTCACTTTCAATCCATCACAGTATATATTGATTTGGACAAGAATCATTGATGAATGCTAACTATATGGGAGAGAAAGTCTGATAAAGAGCGGGATATTTACATACTCTTAAACTAACACCGTTTGGCTCAGTTGGTTAGTGCACGGTGTTATAACACCAAGGTCAAGAGTTGGGATCCCCATACTGGCCAGCTTCCAAAAATAAATAAAGTACCTACCTACTGATCACTTATGAGCTGCAAAGGGTTAAGTTGTAACCATACAGTGGAGAAACTAGACAATGCCTTGCCTGGGTGATCAAAATTTACATTACTGATTGGGGGCAGATAGACATGCACTTCTGGTGTTTTGGCTGAGACATATAACCTGAATCTAATCGTCAGGAAACATCGGGCAAACCCCAATTGAGGAACATTCTATAAAACGACTGATTTGTATTCTTCAAAAATGCCAATGTCACAAAAAACAAAGAAAAGCTGAGGAATTATTCCAGATTAAAGGGGACTACTAAATGCCCTGCATTATTCTGGACTAGGTCTTGTCCTGAAGAAAAAAATGCTATAAAGGACATTGGGACAATTGACAAAATTGGAATATGGACTATAGATTAAAGCATTAAATCAATGTTACATTTCCTGAATTTGATAACTACTATAATTACATCAGATATGTTTGTTCTTAGGAAATACACATTGAAGTATTAAGGAGTAAAGCAGAATGGTGTCTGGAACCTACTCTCAAATGGTTCACATAAAATAAACAGTAATGTGTGTTTGCACACACACACACACACACACACACACACACACACACCAATGAAGAGAATGAAAAAATAAACATGGCAAAGTTTAAAACTGGTTGTTGCGCTTGTACTGTGTCAGCTCGGTTAAGCTGGAACCATGTTTCCCAGAATCCTCTTCCCAGTGTGGTTACAGATAAGGGTTGGCTCAGAGACAGCTGTGAGAGAGTTGGCGTACAGAAGTGCAACGTGACTGTCAGAGGGTTGTCATGGCTGAAGGCAGAAAACAGGTGCAGCAGTGTCAGCAGGTTCCAGCTTGTTCTCACACTCCTCCTTGACCAACAGGCCCATCACCAGCCCCTCAGACCTTCCCAGCAGCCTCCTTTCAGAACCTCAGGCCCCACTCAGCTTCTCACGTTGACTGCTTGTTGCCACCTCTGGTCGTCCAGGTCCCGCTTTCAGACACCATCACCGCTCCAGCTCCTTCCACAACTCTGTTCGGTCTAGTCCCTGTAATGAGTCCCTCATCACTCAGTGGCTCTGCTTCCCTGATAGAAGCCTGACATTGGTGTCTGAGAAAAGGGTATATAAGAGTTCTCTGTACTATGCTCACAACTTTTTTGTAAGTGTGAAATATTTTCAAAACAAAAAGTGTAAAAAATCAGATTTCTATGTTTTTATATATTTCTCTAAGATTTAAAATATTGGATGATCCTCTCACTAAAAGGTTAAAAAAAAGGTTTTCATTTCTGGTGCAAGCAAAGACTAGGTATTAGGAGTAGGCACTGAACTATTTCCTATGACAGAACAGGGTGGCAGAATCTGCCACCCCAAAATATGCCTCTTTGACATAAGGATTATTTCAAGCTAAAGACACTTGAGAAACAGCAGATGTAAGAAAGGCATTCTAATCTTCCCCTTTTCTTCCTGAAAAAGGGAGATAAAACCCCCCATGGGAAAGATGCCTTCACTGTACTAGAAGAAACATTCTTTGATGGGGAGTCACAGACGAGAGAATTCTGCAGGAACAGACCTTGTTAAAATAACTCTCACCTTCCTTTAGCCTCCACACATAATTTAGCTACTTTTCTGCAATAGCCTTTCTTTGTTCAACCTAATACAAAAGCATGCAGGCTTTGCGAGTTCCTCGGGTCTTTATTTCCTTATGAGGTTCCCATGTCATGTAAAACATATTAAATTTGTACGTTTTTCTCCTGCTAATCTATCTTACGTTAATTTATTTCTCAGGCCCAGCTGAGACGCTAAGAGGGTAGAGGTAAAGTTTTGCATCCCCGACAACAGGATCCTCCAAATGAAGCGGTGGCAGGAGAGTGGGTGGAGGGAGACGTTGCAGCTTTCTGCTTGTTTCACTGCTGACCTGAGGGGTCAGGTCAGTCTGAATACACATGGCAAAACAGAGAGGAGAAACAAAAGACTGGGGGAAGCAGGGGCTCAAGGGGGCTGAGCACAACCAATTCCCTTTGCCACTTCATTGCACTGAGGGACCCAGACTGGACCGCAGCACAAGGGGCATTTTACAGCTAGAGAAACTGAGGTAAAAGACACTAACATTCTCGTAGCTACTGGCAGATGCTGGATAACCACCCAGCCTTCAGCCACTGTATTCACATGAGTACAACAGCGACGAAGGCAAAAGATTAGAATCAGGGCCACAGATGGCTCTAAAATTACCTTCAGCAGTATCTGAAAATAGCAGGGCCAATATACCCATCTATTGTTTTATTCATCCAGCTTCTCTTGAGGCACAACGCTATTTATTCCCTTTAGTAGAACTGAATAGCAAATATTCGAAGGAAATCAGCACAGGATATGGCAAAACAAACAAAAAAAAGCTTCATAAAATACTCAAATCTTAAGTGTTCCGTTTTCACAGCCATAATTCGGGTACAGTTACATGTTTTTGTAAATGTTGGCCAGTATTCCAGGGCAAATTTAATGAAATATATTTCTGATTTTTATTGCTTTAAACCACAAGACAAAATCATTTAAAAAATAAAATGTTTTGGGCCGAGCCGGTAGCGCACTCGGGAGAGTGTGGCACTGGGAGCACAGCGACACTCCCGCCGCGGGTTCGGATCCTATATGGGAATGGCCAGTGCGCTCACTGGCTGAGCGCTGGTCACGAAAAAGACAAAATAAATAAATAAATAAATAAATAAATAAATAAAATGTTTCAATCATTATAGTAATATTTGATTCAGGCAAGAATCATCAATGAATACTAAAATTATTGGGATAAATATTTGATGAGGAAATAGATATTTACATAGTCTCAAAGTATCTCCCCACAAATTACTTATTAATTACAGAAAACTTTACAGTGGAGAGAACTGGCGAGCGCTACCTTACCATCACTAATGACCAGACATGCATGCCTCCCCATGTGATGCACTGCCAACACACACCACTTCTGTGCTGTTCCTGCCCCAAATCAAAACCCTGAAGGTAGCTGTCTTTGTTTGTTCAGGCTGCCATAACAAAATACCTTACCTTATAACACCAAGGTCATGGGTTCAGATCCCTATACTGGCCAGCCACCAAAAAAAAAAATAAAAAAAAATAAAACCAAAATACCTTAGACTGGGTAATTTATAAATAGTAATTTATTGCTCACAGTTCTGGAGGCTAGGAAGTCCAAAATCAGGTGCCAGCATTTGACGTCTGGTGAAGGTTCTCTGCTTCCAACATGGCTTCTCGCTGTGTCCTCATATGGCAAAAGGGATGGAAGGGGAAAAAAAGGGACTAGGGTTCTATTTTCAACCTCTTTTATAAGGACACTAATCCCATTCATGAGGACAGAGCCCTCATGACTTAATCACTTCTCAAAATGCTCTACCTCTTAAGACTATTGCCTTGGCAGTCAAGTTCTAACATATGAATTTGGGGTGGGGGAAAGAGACACACATTCAGACCACAGAAGTAGTCATGAGGGCTGGCTGGTTAGCTCACTTGGTTAGAGCATGGTGCTGATAACACCAAAGTCAAGGGTTTGGATCCCCTTACCGGCCAGCTGCCAAAAAAAAAAAAAAAAAAGTCACGAGGAAACATCAAATAAACCCAAACTGAGGGACATTCTATCAAATAACAAGCTTGAACTCCTAAAATGTCAAGGTCATGAATGCCAAAGAAAGGCAAAGGAACTGTTTCTAGATTAAAAGAGGCTAAAGAGACATTACAATTAAATGCCATGTGTGATCCCAGTCTAGATCCTGGACTAGAAAAACAAAATTGTTATACAGGACGTTGTTGGGACAATTGGCAAGATTTGAATATGGATTGTAGGTTACAGTATCACATCAATGTTAAATGTCTTGATTTCGATGGGTGTATTGTGGTAACATAAAGGAAAGCCCATGAGTGTCTACATGCTTAGGAAATACACACTGAAGTTCTTGAGAAATACCCTTTGGGTAGAGAGAAAAGTAAAGCGAATGTGGCAAAATGTCACCAGTTGGTAAATCTAGCGAAGGGCATATGGGAGCTTTTTTTGACATTTCTTGCTTTGTTATTCTTGTTTTAGACTACTCTAACTATTCTGTGAGTTAGAAATTATTTCAAAATAAAAAGTTAAAAAGAACAATTAAAATAAACAGATGCAACATCTGGTTCACTGCACTGGGATTCACCAAAGAGTTGTGTAAGTCCAGGGTTGTTCACATCAAGCAGAGTTTCATAGGGCCTGTCACCAAGAACCTTGGTCAGAAGAAAGTGTGCAATGGCACCTTTTCAAGACGGGGGCAAGGTAGGAAAGGTATAACTCTATCTTTGCATTTACTTATCCTCTCTCATCATTTTCCTTTGAAAGATGATAGTGAACTTGCCAGCCATGTTCATGTTAATGTCTGTTGGTCGAGTCACACAGTAGGCCCTGACAGCTTTATGTTTGAGAAGCAGCATAAAGAGTAGAAATGCCACTTTCAATAATATTAATGGTAAAGCAATATCTTTCAAAATAACGATAAACCTTTAGCTGTTTAGTCTTATCTATTAAAACACAGTGAAATATACAGCAGCACTAATTTACCTGTGGGGAGGGGTGATCACAGGACAGCATTACTGATGTTCTCTAGTCCTAAAATTGTTTTGTCACTACCTTTGCCTCAGGTAAAATTCTCTACAGCTTTGCTCATTCCTAGCCCTGTATCATTCTCAATCTACCTTGGAGACCCTTTTACTTCTATGTCTCCTTTCAACTGCTGTCCAAGTTCCATTATAACGTCTTACCCTCCATTTCTAGCATGGGGCTGGCCCATTCATTGAGACTGTAACAATCAACAAGTATCTACCAGGCACAAATCTTATACAAAGGCTACATATAGCCCTGCATCTACCAAGAAAGTCCCTTACACATTGTCTATACCTCCATTCCCCTAGCTGTAAAATGCCCCTCCGAACAGTCACACTCTGTCTTGTTTTGGGCCACATCCAGTCAATGCATAAGAAAGGCTTGTGGGGAGAAGGAATATTTCATTTGGTGATTTGTTCCCTGGCCTAAAGGAACTTACAACATAGTTGGAAAGACAAAAACACATCATAAATTACAGTGATTTGTAGAGAGGATTGATGTGAGAAACAGGAAACCTTAATCCTGTGTCACCATGGCAAATGACATAATCTCTTAAGGCCTCATGGCTTCTTTCTAAAATAAGGGGGTTGGATTGTATGACAATAATGATAATAGCTAAAATTCACTGAGCACTAACTATATACCAGGCCCTATACTAAGCACATCCCATGAATTAACACACTGAAACCTGACAATACTACTGTGAGGTAGGTACCACTATAATCCTCATTTTACAGATAATATGTGAGATCCTTTTAACTCCAAAGTTCTATAATTATATGATTTCAAGTTAAGCAATATGGTAGATTGTATTTTCCAAAGGTGGCCACAACGATATTTCCCATCTCAGAAACTCTCCTAGAAGTGTGACTTTGATACTTCTGCCTTTGAGAGGTGAGTCTATGTCCCCTCCCAGTGAATTTGGGTGGGCTTGTGGCTATAGAGAAAGTGATGTTGTGTGACTTCTGAAGCTAGGTCTATAAAAAGCAATGTAGCTTATATTAGTTTTCTATTGCTGTGTACAAATTACCACAAATGCAGTAGCTTGAAACAAATGCTTCTGCTTGATTCTCTTTTTACACTTGCTCTTGGAACTTAGCCATCATGCTGTGAGGGAAGCCCAAGCAGCCTGTGGAGTGGCTCATGTGGAGAGAAACTGAGGTCCCGCAGGCCAACAGCCCCAGTTGAGCTCCTAGCCAACAACCAGCATCAGCTTGCCAGCCATGTGAGTGAGCCACATTGAAAGTGAAATCTCCATCCCCAAGCTGAACCACCCCCACTGGTGATGCATGGAGCAGATGAGCTTTCCCCATTGAGTCCTGAACAAATTGCAAATTTGTGAGTAAAATAATGGATTGTTGTTGTTCTAAGCCACTAAATTTTGGGGTGATTTGTCACACAGCAATAGGTAATCAAAACCAAGTAACAACCTATGTGGGATGATCTACAAATACTCAAATCTCCTTGTGGACAAGGAGTGTTCGCTTATATTTCTTTTAAGATGTTGGAGCATCTGGCAGTGTAAGTCTAAAATGTCATTCAATACATGGTTGCTAATTTATTTACTTTTATACAGATATTTTATTTATTTTTGTTTATTTATTTTTATTTTGAGGGGGCAGCTGGCCAGTGCTTGCTGATTTACTAATTCAAACTTATACAGAACTTATTTACACCAGTATACCAGTCATCCATATTTGGAAGCCCAGCATTTTTAAAAGATTATCTAAAAATTATGCCACTTTCCTTTTCAACAATGGCTATATACAGTCATGTATCACTTAATGACGGGGATATGTTCTGAGAAATGCATGGTTAGGTGATTTTGTCGCTGTGTGAACATCATAGAGTGCACTCACACAAATCTAGATAGCATAGCCTACTAGTCGCCTAAGCTATATGGTGTAGCCATTATAATCTTATGTGACCACCATCATATACGTGGTCCCTCGTTGACCGAAAATTTATGTGATGCATGACTGTATTTTAAAGCTATATTTGCAAAATATTTGGGATTAAATGAACACAGATAATAAATATTAATTTTTAAAGGTACAATGGGATTGTGTAAATCACTACATGAAGTATTAGTATTTCAATGCATATTCAATTACTTTTCCACAATTGCTATTTTTATTGGAAAAAGTAGAAAACACTAGGAAAGTAATCACCGGTTTCGTCATTAAAGAATTTTCATCAATGGATATTAAAATTTGTAGGTGAAAGGCTGTTGGAGGATAAAATACCCGCACAGTTTGGAAGCGACTTCCCCTGGATTATTTGTTGGTTAGAGAAGGGGAAAGGTACCTTTACAATGGAGAAACCTGGAAGACAACTCCTTAACCAAGTGATCAAACTTAACATCACCAATGACGGAACAAAGTGACCTCATGTGCCTTCCACTGTGATGCACTAGGGACACAACATCACCTGTGTAGTTGTTTTGCCAAAAAAATGTTTAACCTAAACGTAATTATGAGGAAACAGTCAAACAAACCCAAATTAAGGACATTCTGAAAAACCATTGGCTTGGATTATTCAAAAATGTCAGTGTCACGAAGGACAAAAAAAGCTGGTGAACTCTTCCAGATTAACGGAGATTAATCTAGGGAGTTAACTAAATGTGCTCTTTGATTGGATCTCTCCCCTCCAAAAAGAAAGAAAAAAACAGCCATGGAGTTATAAAATTTAAAAATGCACTGCATATTAGATAATAATGCTGTACTAAATATTAATTATCTAAATGGATTATTGTGGTTAAGCAGGAGAATGCCCTTGTTCTTAAGGGATTGATGCTAAGATATGTAGGGGTGAAATGTTACTAAGTCTTCAAGTAACACTCAGGAGAATTGTGGAAGGACTAAAATTCTGTACCTGGTTGAGGAATTCTGTGTCAACATCTAGTCAACATGTCCATAGACTGGACAGAACAGGCAAAGTTGCCCCCTGTGCAGCTCAGGAGAAGCAGGCTGTCGGACCCTCACCTCCCTGGGTGGCACGTGGAGCTCTGAGCACTACGAGATGGCCACAGCACAGTGAGGTTGAGGGGCAGGATGTGGTTCCGCCTCTCCCAGATCGACAGACACACACGTGCCCGCTCACACACACAGGCAAACATGTACGCATGCTCACTCTATGCACTTTACGGCAGGCACGCCAAGCTGAGAGCGAGGCCACACCCCCAGCCGCCACAGGCGCAGACGACAGCTGCACGTGCTGTCCGACGCACTTTACGGCAGTCATGCGAAGGCTCGAGGCTGGGACAGAGGAGGCTGCGGGTTTGGAACTCTAGGCTCCAAGTCATTGTGGATTTGGCTACTCGTCCGCTAGCGCTCCTGCCGCTTGGCGATCATGGCCAGCGTGGTAGCACTGTGGCGAAGGACGAGAGACTATGTGAAGACCAAGGAGTTCCGGGAATACCTGACCAGCACGCACTTCTGGGGTCCTGTTGCCAACTGGGGTCTTCCGGTGGCCGCCTTTAAGGACATGAAAGCATCACCGGACATCATCAGTGGTCGCATGACGACAGCACTCATCTTCTACTCGATGGCCTTCATGCGCTTTGCCTACCGCGTCCAGCCTCGAAACTTGCTGCTGATGGCGTGCCACGGCACCAACATGGTGGCGCAGAGTATACAGGCGGGCCGCTACCTACGCCATCACTATGGCGGCGGCACTGAGGCGGCCACCCCTGCCGAAGCCTGCGACCCTCTGGTTACCCTCTCCAAGCAGGAGGACGCCAGCCCCCCCGCTCACTGCACCGGGGATCTTTTGAATGGCCGATAGGGCTTGATCAAATCTTTGCAGGTTGTAAACGATGAAAAAAGACCAATGAGACTTTGGTTTTGACTCTGAAACGGTGCGACTCTGATTTAAACCTGCAGCTTTATTAATAAAAAAAAATAGAAAATAGCACCAAACTGAAACTGTTGAGTGTTGCCTGTTTCGTGAACTGTAAATGTTTTTTAGAAAGTGAGGGTAGATTAGCTGGTCTTGCTCTTCATGGAAGCTGTGACTTGAGGATTAGTTTATATGGGGGAGGAAGTCTTTGAATGAAAAATACTTCTAATTATCCAATACCTCATAACTTTTTGTTGTTTTTTAAGCTCTTTTGGGAACATGTTTTTGTTATTTGTTTGGGGTGTTCAGGGCAAATAAGGGTGCTTAGTATTGCACATGACTTTTTAAACTTGGTACAATCACACATCTCTTCACCAAGAAAAATCCGGGGCTATTTCTACTGAGGGAAATGTTTCAAAGTAGGTTTAAATTAATGTAGTAGTGAGGTCCAGTTTAGATTTTTAAGGAGTACTTATTAAGAGAACTTAGAATCACTTGGTGACCAAGAGCAATAATAGAATCTGCCATGGAGACGGGATAAACAACTCCCAGGATGGTTACTGTCAACCCTGGATTCTAAGTAAACACAAAGTAAAAACGACAAAATCATAATTCTGTCCTCCTTTTCCTATTCTTAAAAATGGGGGAAATGGGAGTTTGTAAAACTGGTTAACCTACCACCCTGGGTCGAATGCTAGCCAGGGTTGGGGGGTGAGGGTCAGTGGTCAACAGCAATAGCCCAGAGTATCCCCTTAGGAATCCTGTGGGTGCCACTAACTTTTCTTAAACCAGGGAGCATGAGAAAAGGGAAAAGAGAAGGGTGGAGCTGTGGAGTGGAGTGAGGCCATTACCACTACTGCAGAAGCAGTCTTTGAGGATTTGACCCAAAATTTCCCCTTGCCCTTGCCCCTGGAGGACACACGAAGTTCCAGAGTGGTTACTGGGGAACCCCAATGTGTGTGCTTAGAAGTGCTTAAACCTTGCTTTTGATAAAGATTTCAAATGCAAAAAAAAAAAAAAAAAAAATCACTATCTGAAAGGTTCTGAAGACATCAGCTCTTAGATAAGACAGGCACAACAGTAGTGGAACTCTGAGAGATTCCCCTTTTTCTTCTGTGGCTTCTAAGCAGAAGTCCTCTTTGCAGGCAGTCTTTCACATTCTGCATACAGAGGGAAAAACAAACTATGGGAAAGTATAGTGTATTAGCTATTGCTGTGTAACAAATCACCCCAAAACTTAATTGCTTAAAACAACAAATATTATGTCACAATTTCTGAGGGTAAGGAATCTGGGAGTGACTTTGCTGGGTGCTTCTGTCTCAGGGAGTCTCAGCAGTTATCTGTGGCTGGAAGATCCACTTCTAATCTCACTCGTATAGTTGTTTGCAGGAGGCTTTTGTTCCTTGTCATGTGGGTCTTTCCATAGCGCTGCTCATGACACAGCTCAGCTTCCCCCAGAGCACTGTTCCAAGAGAGAGCCCAAGATGGAAGTCCTAGTCATTGATAGCTTTATTTTGGAAGTGACATACCATCACTCTTGTTAAGCTCACACACACCAACCCCGGTACACTGTGGGAGGACGATATAAGGGTGAGAATACCAGGAGGCAAGGATCACTAGAGGCCATCTTGGATGCTGGCTATCACACATGGTTCTGAAATAAGAATTCTCATGTCTTTCTAACACTCAGTAGAAAATAATAAAGCATGTAAGGTCATTGCCCACCCTCCCAAAGAGATGTCACAAAATGCTCAGCTTATAGTTGTGTGGTCATTACTAATGTGCATATATCATAGAGCATGGGTTTGAGAAGCAGAAGTCTCTGGAAGATAATAGTAGCTCTTAATATTTTAGATAATTCAGACTACAATGCAGTAACAAAAACCAGTTCTTAAAGTTATGAAATGAATCATAACCTTATATCAAGATTTTTATTAAAACATTAAAGGACTTTTTTTTTCACTTCACTGAGTACTACATGAGTAGAAATTAATATATTTTTAGGCTTGCATTACAAAAAGTATTTTGTAATTTGAATATATTTCAATAAAAGGCCACTGTCTGTTGCAGACATTTCAGAGCAGGTAGGTTTCTAATTAACCTGGTAAGGGAAAAGAAGGCAATCTCTGCTGCTAATTTCCTATCACTGTACACTTAAAATTTAGAGGTCAAAACAATTAGAGAAAATATCAAAAAGAACGCAACCCCTCTACTCCAATGCAATGCTCTACTTACAGCATCTAATTCAGAATATGCCTAACCAATTAAGAGATCTAACCCTTTGTTGCCTAGGATATTAGTTTTTATTTTATTTTTTATTTTTTTATTGAATCATAATTAATTATATATATTTTTGGGATTCAATGTTGACATATGTCGATCAAATCAATATTACTAGTATGTATATTGTTACAAATTATACTTATTGTTTATGCCCCTTGTCCAATCTCTCCCTATCCCCCTCTAGCTCCCCTCTCCCCCCACTGATAACCCTAGATTTCTTCTCTCCCTCTGAAAGAGTAATGGTTACTCTGTTGATTTGTTGCCTAGATGATCTGTCCAATGCTGAGAGGTGGGTTCAGATCCCCCAATATTACCATAGAGCAGATGCTTCTTCTGTCACTTTAGAATGGGCTTTGTGGAGAGAGACATCCTCTTCTTTTCTTTTGTCTCTGCTGGTGACTCTCCTTGCGACAATGCACTCCAGTGGCTGGTGGACCATCTGTCTGGTGGTTGTGACGTCTAGCTACTTTCACAGCAGCTGTGGTTACTGTGGTGGGCCACCCACATGGAGGTGATGTTTTTGGCATGCTCCTTGGCACTGGTGGTGTGCCTGGTTGTTGGGGGGGGTCCGGTCCCCAGCTCAATGCCCCAGGACCACAGGCAGGGCCCCGAGGCGCTGGCGGTGTAGGATATTAGTTTTTAAAGCCATATAGGTAAGTAATTAATACTTTAGTAAAAATGAAACTTTCAAATCATTAGGGTAACAGTCATTTCATAATCTCCTAAAACTCTCAAATGTAATCCTTTCTGACCTTGGCGATTTAACTTCAACTGTCTTTAGATCTCTACCACTACTTTATGAAGCTAGTAACACTTTCTGAATTGGCAGAGCTAGTTTTCCAGAAGTTTTGGTCACCACCACACTTTAGTCATTTCCCAGAATTCAGGTGTTTTATGCTGAGTTTAATATGTAATTGTTCCTCCTTAGGTTCTCTGAGCTCCCTGACAAGAACAGGCTAAATCCAAAGAACTGCCTTATTTTTGCTACTATAATGCTAACACCATTTTTCTCCTCTAATTCTTTTGAAACTGCGAACCACATATTGCATCCCAGGGAGAGGCTGACAGTAAATCGTATTGCTGGATGAGGACAAAGCACTCCACGATGAAACCAAGACGGCCCTGTGAGGAAGGAAATCCACTGACTAGGCTTTTTCCCATGACCTTGATCATTCGAAAGTGCCCCTGGAGGTGGAGCCACAAAATGAAGGCTACAAAATATTCCAGGAAATGTGACACAGATATCTTGCGGTTTGAATTTATATTGTTCCTGTCTCTTCATTATTTTTAAATTAAAAATTTTAATTAAAAAATTTAAAAATACCCATGTGCATGTTTGTTGTAAAATTTTCACATGGGAGTATGCAAAATAGAAAAGCCAAATTCCTTTTTTTTTTTTTTTTTTTTTAATTTCCTCGGCCAAGTGGAACATGATAAGATTTTCATGGACTGAAGGACTCACTGGTGAATCACAGCAAACTATTCCAATTTCCCTAGCTGATATGGACTCAGGTTTGGTCAATCAGTCTCTGATTTTTATTTTTTGTAGAATCATGGTGTAGTAAAGAAAGAATGAAATCTAGCCTTTACCCTACATCTCCTCAGCTGTATGCCCCCAGGCAATCTTTAATGCACTCATCTTCAAAATGAAACAGTAAGTAAATATCCTTTAAAATTCTTTCAATTTTTTGTTTTTGTCTAATTTAATGTTTAATAACTTTTCAAACCTTTTATACTTAGCTAAATTCCATCAAAATAAATTTTAATTTTTTTTTTCTCTTGGTTGCAACCTAGTCTTATTTATTTATTTATTTATTTATTATTTATTTTTTACCATGGATTAACACTTTTATTTTTTGTTTTTTTTTCCCTTGGAGATTTTTTATTTTTTTTATTTTTTTTATTTTTTTATGTGGTTGATTATTGTGGCCAATTACCAAAACCTCCCTCCCTCCCCCCATCCCCCTCCCTCTTTTCTGTTTGCTTGTCATATCAACTTCAAGGAATTGTGATTGCCGTGTCTCCCCCCCCCCCCCCAGTTTTCTGTGTAATTGACCTCTCTATCCCAATTCCTTTCACAAAGGTAACACAGCAAAAAAGCTTGGGAAAACCACACAACTTTCCAGACCTCTCTTATTTTAAAATACAACATGCTATGCACTGTTAAACATTTTCCTTTTCTATTTAATATGTCTTAGAGATCATTCCATATTACTGTGTTTCGTCCTGCTGAACCTACCACTGTGAATTGTCCCAAAAGTAGTAGCAGGGGATTTCCCGCAAGAGAATGCTCCAAACTGCCCTGAGATGGGGCCGGTTGGGATTCCAAAGAAAGAAGCACTAAACGCCAGGGTGATCAGTCCAAAGCATTTATTAGGGGAACTTACGTACAGAGTGGACTGCATAGTCCTTATGATAGACAGTGAGAGAAAAGGGATGTTCTACTGAGGTATGTCTGCAGTAAGGGGGTCATGGTATGGAGTTTACATAAGGGTTTAAGGGATTCAGCTCAGGGCTTGGGCCATATCTTTCAGTATTGTGGGCAACAACCTAGAAACCTGTCTCAGTACCTGGGAATGTTCAAGGACCTGGTTTTGTTTCAAGCCTGCTGGGAGGAACCTGTAGCTGGCTGGGTCACAGAGGGGTCAAGGCTCTCTCTGATTTTCCATCTGGACACAGAAAGAAAGTGGGAGATCTGGGGAACCCCACATACTGCATTGCAGCATTACCTCATTCTTTCCAACAGTTGCATAATACTCTGTAGTATGGATGTGCTATATTTTATTTAACCAGTCCTCCCTCTATTGATAGCTGGTTAACAATGCTGCTGTTCACATCCTTTTGTGCACATCCCTGTGCCCGTCTATAGTTCTGTCGAAGAGGTGCCCACAGGCTGATGTCTCTGTATATGCTACATTTGCTCCCTGGGCATGTCTTCCTTTCTCTGTTTCAATGTAATTAAATGATGCCAGTATAAAGTTTTCTGAACAATATATTTATTTGAGTAGACAAAGAAATCCAATAAGATGACAGCTCGTATACCATCACCCATACCTTACAAATCCTATATTTGCATCTACTTCAGTGTCTGGCACACGGGAGACACTTGAAACTAACTAGACACAGGTATAAAATACAAGTGTTCATAATCCAAAGTTCCTAAAGTTAGAAATCAGGTCTTAAATTGGTTAATGAATCAAGACTTCATCTGATCCCAAGTTTTGTATCTCATATCTAGAAGCTAAGAAATATTTCATTAAGTTTCTTAGTTGGGGAGAGTTGCAAGATAAATGAAAATTCTTCTTACTGAACTATTAATGTCTTCTCAAGGAACTCCATGAAATGAAGTGAGAAAGAAAATGTAAGACCAAACAGTAACTGGAAAGATTAAAGCAGGAAGTTATAAGCACATTTGCATTTACAGAATTCTAGTAAATGCATTTTAATGTAGAAATGTATATCAAATATACCCCTACCCTCTGCCCATTCTCTGCAGATTACATCCTTGGTGGGAGCACAGGAGCACATCTTCACTCCAGGGAGAGGGGAATGTGGCAGTCCTGTCCCTGAAGGTTCAGAAGTGACATGACCCAGTCAAGTACCACTGGGCCTTGGAAATGAGCAGATGTAGGGGAAGGTGAAAGTGAGGCTGACTCCACACACCACTGCATACGACGGGGCAGGAAACAAACAGGATAGTCAGGAGTGGATGATTTCTTGGGTAAAAGGAATAGAGGAAGTATGAATGAATTTGTGAATTTGTTGAAAGAAAATGAAGCCTTTGAATTTCCACATGAATGTTGAAATGTCATTCTTTAATTTCATAACAAAGGATCAGGCTTAGTTAATCATATAACTAACATTTATGCCTATAAATACTCCCAGGCTAACAGATGACTCTTCAGTCAAACAAATATTCATTGAAGGCCAGGCCCTGTGCTTGGCACTGGGGATATAACTGAACACAAACAGCTGTGATTGCCACGGGAGTTCACTTTTCATAAGCGTACCATAAACAAGCCACCAATTGCAGAGCTTTCCCCCTGACACCCTGCTTGGGATGCTAGCCTGCCCCCAACCCCCAACCCCCAACCCTACTGCCTCAGCAACCTGGTAGTAACAGTTCTGTACTAATTGAACATGGCTAGAAAATTGCCTTTCACAACAATTTTTCTTCTTGCTTTCTTTCAAACAGGAAGGATTTCTATCTTAACATTTACATTCCATCCAACCTCTGGGCACCCTCGTGAGTGAGACTTTCCAGCAGCAGGTGAGGGGGAGTGGGCAGAGCACTCCGCAGGAGCCCTCGGCACAGGCCTGGCCAAACACCAGCCTTTACTATGTTAAGCAGCTATAGTTTAGGACCAGAAAAGAACCCCACATTTTTTTTTTTTTTTTTTCCCGTGACCGGCACTCAGCCAGTGAGTGCACCGGTCATTCCTATATAGGATCCGAACCCGCGGCGGGAGCCTTGCCGCGCTCCCAGCACAGCACTCTACCGAGTGCGCCACGGGCTCGGCCCGAACCCCACATTTTAAATAGCAAAAAATCCCTGGATGCTAGCAACTATGCTAATAAAAATTTTTTTTAAAAAAGATTATACAATCCCAAGTTTGTGAATGTAAAAAAAAAAAAAAAAAAAAAAAATACCCCCAAAGAGTTAAAGGAAAGTCCAGGAAAAAGACAACAAAAATTCATTTTGGTTTGCAAACAGTAGTCTGGTAACTTTGGGAGCCATGCTGACTTTCACAGAACATGCCTGATTTTTGTTGAAGGCAATCTAAAATGAAAGAGAACGTTTTAATTTTCTTCATTTGAGGGAGTGGGGGGGAAGTGAAATACTGAAGACAGATACTTGTTTTAACAGTTTTCCTCATGGAACTAACCAATTGCTATTAATGCCATGATAAGAGCTGGGCATCACTGGCATCATTTTAAGGCAGAAATGCTTTTTGATTATGTTATAAAGCTGGTTTGCTTAAGACTAGACCAGTGACTTCAGGTGTATTTGGCTACAGAAAGCTGCCAGGGAGTTGATGTTCAATTACTCCGCAGATGTGAGAACGATTAACTAGAGAAAGAGTACAAAGCTCAGTGTCCTTTCTTTGAAATAATAAGGACATAAGGAAACCTCAGATTAGACTGTTGTGTATTCATTATGGCCTCACATAAGAGAACAGACATCAAAGAGATGAGGCTATTCTGTCTTTACTTAACATCATATGCCTAAACTCACCTCAGGCCCTCCTTTCAGGTGTCTGTCTCCCAGGTTCCTTTGAATCCGGTTTTTGATGCTGTAGATGGAGGCTGTCTAGCTTCTGCATATCTTCTGTAAGACTGTTTCTAAGATCCTCATTGTTTCTCAGAAATTCCTTCACCGCTTCCAGTCGATTTGAGAGCTGCAAGAGGAAACCATACAATGGACAGCTTAGATAATTGTATAGCAGGTTTGTAATTCAAATGAAAAACTTACTAATTCCAAGATTGGTTCCTGCTCATGTGTCCACCAAGAGACAGAAATCTTGGCTACAGGCATCTGTCCACAGACAGGTTAAGGTTTGAAAAACAAAAATAAACCCTTTAAAACAGAGCATCCTCCACTCAAACACAACACAATCCAGAATAGCTGGTTCTGGGACCACACAAGGGGGTGTTTGCTTGTCTCCTCAAATTTTTTTGCTTTAAAACTTCCTGCATTTGTATGAAAGGGCTTCATTTTATATACACACACAAAAACATATACATACATACATATGTATGTGTGTATATATAAAAATAAAGACCTTTTATTTTGAATTTTGTACCTATACATCTATTACTATTAAATATGAGGCAACCTTGTTCTCCTGAGTGCTCTCCTGACTGTGCCCCGCCCTGATGCCCAGCTGTGTCCTGCCCTGCTGTAATGGCTAAAGGACCCGGAACTTTTCCCACCTAAATGGAAGTTATAACTATATAAGGTCACCCCTTCACCCCAATGTAAAAAACCGGAAGTATAACAATATAAAAGAGGCAGCCCTGCTGCATTTGGGGCTCAGCCTTTGTGACACAAGTCCATTGAGCAGGTGCCGGCCTCAATAAACTCTGTTTCCTACTATAAGCCTCGGTGTCCTGCCTCTCCTTGAGTTCACTGTAACACGCTGTAACAAATATACATATACAAACACACATATGGATAATACTTATAAACATATATACTCATATGTATGCATGTGGATATATATATAATAGTAATAAATGTATAGGCACAAAATTCAAAATCAGTACAAGGATACAAGTTAAAAAGTCTGTCTTCTTCTAAATCCTGTCACCAGTCACCCAGCTCCTCTCCCTAGAGATGACTATAATGAACAATTTCTTGTGTTTCTTCCAAAAACATTGTATGCATTTACGTGAGTACATGTGTACATACATTTTTAAAAATGCAAATGGCTGCATACCAGACACTGTTCTCCAACTGATCTCTTCTATATGAGATTATAAAGAATGGCCTCATTATTTTTTTAATAGCTGAGTAGTATTCCAATTATGAATGCTTCATATTTTAACATATTATCTTGAACCTTCTGCTAAGACAAATAATCCTGCAGTAAATAACCTGGTACATGTGTTATTTTGCATAAATGAGAAATCTATTTGTAGGATCTGTTTTTAGAAGTGGAATGCCATTTTAATTGATTGAGTTTTCTCTTTTAATTTTTATAGATTTTGCCAAAACTGCCAACTGTAGAGGTTGTGCCAATTTAAACTCCCACCAGTAATGTACTTCTCGACAGTGAAGCTGATAAAAGTACTCACAGAATAGTACTGTGAAAGTGTTTTTACTGGTCTTATCACAGAATACCCTCACTGGTCACTGCGCTTGTTACAAAGATGAGAGTTTTTGGGTGTGGTGAATGTTTTTACATAGGGGACCTGCAACTCCAAACTAAGTCAAGATAATCTAAATCTAATGAAGAAAAGTGATGGAAAACTTCCACTCCTAGCAGAGTGGGAGTTCTAAACATTAGAGAGCATGCATAACTGACTCAGAGGAAGTAGGTCTTGGGTGGAAACTTCACAAGCACTCAGGTCATTGTGATGAAATAGCCAGATGTTGGGTGAGGGCCTCCAGGGATGGAAGGGAGAGGGAAGACTGGCTAAGTCTGAGGTAAGGGTGAATAGGGAGCAGGGAGGAACAGGGAGGAGCTGAAGATGACAGAGGACTTCAGATTGGTTAGACTGGGGATGTGCCCTTCAGGTGGAGCTTTTTATTACATGACTGGAAACCAGCCTAGAGCTCCTGCAAGACACCAGGGCTTTGAATAATAAATCTGGAAACCACAAAAATGTGAAATGGAGATCCCACCAATGACATTATTCATAGCCTGTGTTAATAACTGTGGGCACTGCACCGTTAGCTCTTATTGACTGTGCCTGGTACCCTAGACACACCTAGGGTCTTCTCACGCCTCCCATCAGATGCTTGGGACCTGTGACTGCACTGGCCAGGTCTGTGCACCACACACACGCCCCCAGATGGACTCCTTGCCCTCAGTGGGATCCTCTTTTCCCCTGTTCAGAGACCTTTGCACTTGATAACCTCAGAGCTGTGATCTTTGTGTTGTCACCTCCTGACCCTCTCTGCAGACCCTCCGAACTGGTTTGCTCTGTTCCACTTTGTTTCTTTCCCTTTGCTCAAAGCTTCATGTGGAAACCCCTGCTCCTCTTCCACCATCTGCTACAGTTCCCTTTTCCATTGCAAATCACCTTTCTCATTTTTTCCAATAGGAGTGCCTTATAACTGACATTTCTTGGAACTTCACTTTTCCACTTTGTGAAAAGCAATAAATGCATTTGCTCTTGAAATGTACTTAAGAGGTGTCCATGGCTGGGGAGATCATTTTAGCATGGGGAGAGCAGAGTCAGAGTCAAAAGGAGGCTTTCTTTTCTAGTTATTAAGAATGGGGAAGGTTTGTGCGCATTTATATGTAAAGGGAGAAGAGGAAGTAGAGAAGGAAAAACTAAAAGTACTAGAAAAATGATGGAATACAGTCAGACAGACTTGGACACTGAAGCCCAGCTTTGTCACTTAACTAGCTGTGTGACTTTGGGCAGGACATCTGACCTCTCCGAGCTTACTTCTATGTTTGCAAATTAAGGATGATGATGCTACCACCACTGAGGAGTCTTGTGAGGATTAGAAATAATCTACTAAAAGCACTTAACATTGTGTCTGAAACACTCCTTCCTTCTTATATCCATTTAATAAATGTTTAATTTATTGAGTCAGTCTACTGTGTGCCAGTCTACTGTTCTAGGCAAAAGATGCTTAGCAATTCTTCCAGTCACTTAAGCCAAACTCTTGGCCTTGTCTTTGACCTTCCTCTTTCCCATGCCACATCCGCCCACCTTCTCACTACCTCTAGACTTCCACCCTGCTCCGAACCACCAGCATCTCTTACTTGGATAACTGCACCAGCCTCCTACCAGGTCTCCTTGCTTCTACCTCTGCCCCTGCCCTCCACCACCCCAGGGCATCCTCGACACTGCAGTGAAGAGCCTTTTGTCATTTCTGCTTGGAATTTTGCTAGACTCCCATCTCAGGAGGAAGAGCCTAGGCCCTTCCAATGGCTCACAAAGACCCATATGACCTGCTTCCTCCCCTTTCACTTCTCTGACCTCCTCACCCACTCTCCTCTCCCTCCCTCCACTCCAGCAGCTGCTCAACTTGCTACTCACTCACCCAAATGCTCTTCCTCCAGATATGCGCATGGCTGATCTTCCCTTCCTTCAAAGTATTGCTAAGTCTCACCTTCTCAATGAGCCCACCCTGACCACCCTATTGCAACCTGACACTTGTCCTCACTCTGCTACTCCTGATCCCCCATACTCTGTTCTACACTGTATTTCTCCTTCTTCTACCGCTCCACATCATTTACTCATTATGTTTACTGTTTATTGTCTGCCTCCCCCATGGGGATCTTTGTTTTGTTCACTGACATATACGAAGCTTCTAGAACCTGGCACATAGTAGGTGCTCAATAAATATTTCTGGACTATAACAAATGAAGAGTCGTTTTCTATCCTTTCCACAATGGTCTTGAGTATACTCTGTCACTGCCCCTTCTCCCTGAGCTTCCCCATGGATCTCTGTGAGGGTGGCTCCCTCACCAGGGTTTAAGAAACAATGATAAAGTGTGTGCAAATCCCTTACAAGCCATTTACTGTGCTCAATGTTCTCTAGCTGAATTTGTAAACTCCCAGATCATAACAGAGCACTGAGGGCTGGCCAGACTATGTGAAGAGCACTTGGGTGACAGCCGAATTCTGGGGCAGGTGGGCCCATACGGGCCTGAGAAGCCGCTGCTCCCATTCAGCTCCAAAGCAGAAAGCATCTCACAGTCACAGCTATACATGCACAGTGTATTTTACTGTGAGCCCCTTTTTAATTATGGTATACATATACCATTATGGTTGGTCACTAACAGAAAAGGATGACGATGCTCAGCTCTCCATGGTGCTCCATGATGCATTTTTCTCAACTTGGCTTTCCAACCGAACCTTTACTATTTTGACTGTTTTAGAAACAGGTTTTGTTAAACAGTCACCAAAAAAAGTCCTGTGGTCATAATACAATCAATGTATTTCTTGATTCCTGGATGTATGTTTTTTCATATTCTAGTATCTCAAATGAGAAGGCACCTTAACATTGATAGCATCTTACAATAAACTGGCATTTTTTTTCTTTCTTAGAAGTAACTGAAATAATGCTGTGTCTTACAATTGATGGCATTTTAGATTCACCAAAGTCTGGTCTTACCTAATACTCTGACTTCGGAGACTAACTCTAAAGAACATGGGCAATCATATGTGGAACTGAGCTTTCAGAAGGGGTCAAATTCCACACACGTGGAAAGCCAACCTTCAACTTCTTAGAGACAACATGTTAATCAATCTTAACTTACATTTTGATCAGTTGAAATATTAAGAGAGGGGCTGGCTGGTTAGTTCAGTTGGTTAGAGCACAGACTTATAATACCAAGGTCATGGGTTTGGATCCCCGTACCAGCCAGCCACCAAAAAAGAAAAAAAAAATTGACATATTAAGAGAAATGCCATGGTCTGCTAAACAGAAAGAATGAAAAATGAGAATTTACCAACTCTACCTAGAGACTCTGTGACCCAGAGGACAAGCCAATTAACCCCAATTTCCTCTCTGTAAAACAGAGATAATAGGGGTTTGAAATTTACAGCCACCTCCTCAGTGATACAAGAGCCGCAGCATGGCATGTAGAAAGTCACAGGACCAGAAGGGGGAGACCTCCTGGCCAGCCTTCACACCCGGTGCCAGCTCCCTGGGGCCCTTGCCACGTTTGCAGGGAATGTGATAAGATGACTGCCAGCTTCCCTTCCAGCTCTCAACTGACATAGCGTGTTGCTGACGTACTTTGTTCTCTGTTACACAAACAGGAAAAGAACTGCAGTGCCCTCAAGAGAGAAGAGAATGCTACTGACAACACAGGGGCAGTGAGCCTGGGCTCCCGGTTGTCTTCTCTTGCTCTACTCTGCTTCTGAAAGCAGGAGCAGAAAGAAAAAATATAATAAAGCCAGATGAAACATGTGGATTTAGAAAACACAAGATTCAACATTCTTACTCATCATTTAAGATACCTATGGTGTGCCAAGGCAGGCACACCCCAAAACCAGTAGTACCCAGTCCTTGTGCTAAAGTAGCTCACCAAGCTGAATAAAGCATCTGGATCAAAGTTAAAACTGTTAATTTAGGCATATTTACCAGTCAGATGCATGGCTTAATGAATGAAATACATGCTTTGTATTAAATAAACACTCCCCCCATGTTTAATGAGGTAACTAGCAAAACTACTTTCGTTGGACAAGGAGGAATGGAGACGTGAAATGATTAGTCCAATATCTCCTGGTGATCTAGAATTCTAATCTAGTCACTGTTGGAATATTTCTGAACTGTACTAGAATACAAGTCTACTACTGTTAGTTTCTTTTACCTCGCATGGACAAACATTCATTCCTCCTGTACTCCCTATGAGAATTTAGATCACCATTAGCCTGCAGGTCCTAAGCCAGAAATCTTGATGATCCTGTCATGCCCCCCTCTTCTCCACCCTTTTCCAGCCCCATGCCATGCCCCAAGTAATCTAACTGGCCACTAAAATCCATCAGCTTTGCCCGAGCAATGCCTACAGAATTCACCTCCTCCTCCACAGCTTCTAGTTTTTGTCCTTTTCCTCTTACCCTCACATGATTGCAAGAGTCTTCTGGCTAGTCTCTAGCCACTCGTCCAACTTCCATCTGCCACAAGAGTTAACTTTCTAAAAGCTATACCTGATCCTATCACTCTTGTTTAAAAACATCTGCTGGCTCCCTACAGCTTTTTGGGAATAAGGCCCAAACCCCTTGGTGTGGCATAGAAAACCTTTCAAAATATGGTTTCAGGGCCGAGCCTGTGGCGCACTCGGTAGAGTGAGGCGCTGGGAGCGCCGCGACGCTCCCGCCGCGGGTTCAGATCCTATATAGGAATGACCGGTGCACTCACTGGCTGAGTGCCTGTCACAAAAAACCAACAACAACAACAAAAAATAAAAAAAATAAATTAGAAATATTAAAAAAAAAAAAAAAAAAAAAATATGGTTTCAACCTAGTTTACCACTCTCATGTCTGACCGTACCACCTACGTTCGCCTTGTCATTGCCCAGGCCCAAACTATTCTTTCATGCCTTTGCAGGTGCTGTTCCCTCTGCCATGAATATCTTTCTTCCTGTGCCAATTTGCCGAACTCTTCTTTGATCCCGTGAGTCCCTGCTCAACAGCACCTTCTTGTCAAAGCCTTTTCTGGCAATCCTTCTTGACCAGCAGAGAACATCCAGAGCATCTTTTTTTCAGAATTCCGCTGTAGCCCTTACCAAGTTGTTCCACTTTGGGGCACAAATTAGGCACTCAAATTAAGTGAAAATACGTGTTAAAAGGTAACATTTTTCTGTACCTAAAGATTATTCACGTCTGGAAATTATTTAACATTAAATCAGAAACATAATTGGCTGTATGTTAAAATGAGCTACTCTTCCTCCTGGCACCTTTCTTCATTTTGTTTACTCACACAGAGAAATATAATACTTTTCCTTTACCTCTTCAGGCAACACGTCTTGTTCTTCTGCTTGAAGATACATTTCTTGAAGTTTTTCCTTCAGTAATGCCATTTCTATTTCATTGACTTGGCTCTCACTCAGGTAAATTCCCACTGGACATTCACACCCATCTCGCTGATCTTCCTCAGGGATGTGAACAGCCCAGTCAGATGTCAACAGCTGTGGATTACCACACAAATATATGAACTGATTAAATGGAAAAGATATTCCATTGGATTATTCCAAGAATTTACAACTGAACATCACTAACTGGATCCATTTTAATAATACACTATGACTACAGAAAAGCTTCTCAGCCCAGCATAATTCCAGATTTCATATCAGCATTCTTTCCCCTGCTTACATTCTAAAATTTAGTTTAAGTGTAATTCATTCTAAGACTAGTTAAATCTAATTCTTCAAATTCTAAATGAGTGACTGGTTGCTTTTTTTCCCTTAGTCCTTTATGACAAAACTGTTAAATATGATTTTTACCTGTTCTATTCTGGAGTAGGCCGCCACAATCTCTGGGATATTCTTGAATTCATTCAGAAAATTTCGAATCTTCATCTGAAAATTTCGAAGCCAGGTAGAAGATACTGTCATCTCTGAAGAGTGCATGATCTCATTACGACACTTAATTACCTACAGAAACACAAAAAAGATAAAAGCCTTCAAAATCAAACAATGGAGTAAACTGAGATCTTGCGGCTCCAAAGAAAAATCATAGAAAGGCTTTGTTAATTACAAAATCAACAAGTGTAGTCTCTAGATGAGAAGGGCCAGAACTTTCTTGGGATCATGTGCATAATCTGACATGTACTTATATGGAGGTAGAGGATACTCCAGCCCTCCAGGCTCCCAAATCAGATCCATATTTAATTTCATTCTTTCCAGAAGGCATATACTAAGAAGTGAAATCCTGTTGAGTCACAAACTGAAATGACTTCAACAGTCAGGCATGTAACCTGAGTGAAGGTGGTGATGTGTAATAGCAGGGAGAGAAGGAGAGATGGGATTGGCACAAACTGGAGAGTGGATGCCCTATCTAAAGGGGCAGCCTCTACTCAATTCATGACTTGTTGCCATGGAAGCAATATGAGCCCAGTGTTGCCAGATCTTCTGATTTTTCAAGAGAAACTGGAAATTTGGACTTTTTCGTGTGACAACTAATTCAAAGGTTTTAAAAAATATCAGGCAGGACAAATAAAACATGACTCTAAGCCAGATTTTGACCATAAGACTCCAGGAACAAAAAAATGAAACCTGGGCAACAGTGGTTCAGCCTTTTCCTCTTTCCTAAGCCTCTGGAGCAGATTTCCAAACAATCCACAAGTTCCTGACTTAAATTGTAGGCACCTGTAGGTGCTGTCAAGGCTTGAAGGGGAAGTTCAACCCCTTGCCACTTGAATAATAAATTAATAGGGGCAAGAAATACAAACTATCCTTAGCCCTTGAAATCCTGTGACAGGCTAGATAGTACACATTCCCCCAAATCCCTTAACATAAAACAATCTGCCAAAGAGCAAGTATATTGGCTCTGGGTACACCCACAGGCTGAAGCAGACAATACAAAAATCTTTTAAATATTGTTGGAGCACCAGGAAGTTGAGTCAAGGTAGTTTTCTGATGTGAAAACTATGATGAAAAGAAAATCAACTTTTGCCTATATTTTAAGAAAAATGGTGCGGTGTAATCATATGTTGACATATAATTCACATAAAGTCTTCCACATATTTGGCTCAAAGACACCAAAGGAGTCAACTACTGTGATAGTTCTTTGTCTCTGCTGATGTCATAAAGGATTCTCAATCCTTTCAGCTGCTGGCATGCTGACAAAATACACATGCATTTTCTCATATTATAAATAATCTAGGTGCTGCTATATACTCTTTTCAATGACCCTCGGAGTAATAAATGTGGAAAAGTTGTTTCCTGGTGAACCACAGAAAATCCAGATCTCTAAGAGGAAATGTGACAAGCAAAGTGATCTGTTCTGACATTATTATCCATTAGTGTTTACATTTTCTTCAGTTCTATGTAATGTGGTCTTGCAACTGTTTAGCCAATGAGATGTAGAAGGGCAGGATTCCAATGCTGACATACAATAGACAGAATGATGCACTGTTCTGTATTTTTTTTAAATAAGGAAAATTACTTTGCTTCTGTTTATGGAAAAACGGGGAAGAGAAATTTGGGGTTCATCTTTTTTAGCAGTGAATATTGCGATAACAAGTCGTCTGGAAACTTTAATTAGGGACAACTAAGGGGTTAGTCTCTTGATTGCATTTGCACTGGAGTTCTTGGGTATCACAGAGGGTGCACATGATATGAGCCCCACTAGCCTGCTTAGTGATACCAACTTTGAACCAGCATCTGTCTCTGGGGAGCTACTATGCTCTGCCTGCATGGCTGGCATAGCATCACAGAGTGTGTCTCACGGGTGGCCTTCACAGTATGGAACCGACTGACCCAGTCTATGATTTTGAATCTGACCGCTCTTACCTCTGTGATTTTCTTTCGATCAACCATGAAGTGATCACAGGAGTTCATGAGACTTAAAAGAGCAACTGCATCACATTCCTCAGGTCCTCTTTTGTCTGCCTGTCCTCGAGGCATGAAGGCCTGTAGTACAGGGAAGCACGAGGGGCACCTGAGTCTAACTCTAGGTGCTGGAGAGGCAAAGGCTACTTGCCTATTTCCCAAATGATGACTGAACTTCTCTTATGCACTGAGGTTTCAAGTTAGAGCCTCAGGAGTCCAAAATGCAAGTGAGGAAATAGTGTCACAGCTAAGCCTCTGCCAAGGACATAACTAAAGGGCTGTACTATCTCTTTGCTACTAGATACACCTGACATACACCTGTCATGTCTTAATGGCACATAAGCAGAAAGCATGGGTAGAAGACACCCTTTTTCTTCTCCTTACTGAAATGTCAGCGGCTGAGTTATTAAAGAAGATGATTTAAAAATAATATGGTTACTCCAAAGTGGACACTTTCCAAATGACTTCAGAAAGTTCGGTATGGTCACATTAAGAGTCTGAGCTTTGGAATGCGACAGAGCTGGGTCAGAGCTCTGACCCTTGCCAGCTGTGTGACCTTGGGTAAGTTATTTATCCTCAGATTCTTCATCAGTAAATGGGTGATAACTGTCCTCATCTACCTTGAAGGACGTTGTGAGAAATAAGTGAATGCAGGTAAGGCACTAGCACAGCACCGGGCACATGCTAATAAACAGGCCATAAATGTTGGCAATCATGATGCCGATGGCGCAAGGTAAGTTGGACCCACATAGGAGTTACAGATGGAACCCCAGGATTTAAGATACTAGATATACCAGACAGGCCTCATTCTAGCACAATCTTGCCTTTAGTAGGGTTTTATGACACGGACCCCAAAGATAGTGTTATAGCAAGGCTTAGGCATGTTTCTTTCCTGAAATATTTCCAAACTTACATCTGGATGCAACAACTTTACCAGGCTAAGAATTTCAAGGGTACATTTCTGCCGAGGGACTAGAACAGAAGAAATATAAGAAATTACTCACAATAAGAGCTCTAAATAAAACAGACCTGTTCCACTGAAAACAAACACATTTCAGTAAGCAAACAACTATACTATATCCTATGTGCTGCTCCAGAAAGGCTGGTAGTAAGTGCTGATGTACCCCAAGAAGAGTCAGGGCTATGTTCCTGATGGTGGTAGAATCATATCCTGAGTCTCACTTAATTAAGAAGAATTTTATGTACACTGAATGGCCCTTAGCAAAAGGTACAGTAGCCAGTACCATCACTATCTTTCTATGTCTTAACAGCCACCAACATGCCAACCTTCTGAAAGAAGTCTATTATGGATGCTACAAAGGTTTACAAAGAAGCTAACTTATCGTTGGCAAACTAATGCAATTAAGTGAAAAAAAAGAAACTTTGCTTAATTCAGCTGCTGCTCAGAAGACAATGCAAAGGTAGAGGGGCCTTAATTGCCTCCAAACCAGACATACCTCTTTTCCATTATGAGGTAGGTCCTGTCTGGCATTTTCTTATCAATATAAACGGGTCTCTGCCATGTTACAATTTTATTTTAGTAATTACTCCCTTTCTTCAGAACTAGAGCCAGCAGGGAGGCTCTGCTGCCTCCATGCAGTGAAAGCAGTTTCTTAAAATTGTATTGAATCTCACCATGTTCCACATGGTAAACACACAGTGGTGAGAAACATACGTTATTGCCTCTCTCTACTGCCTCTTCTTTGGGTGATGAGGCCAGATCATGCTGGGCCCTACTGCTCTGGAAAGGACTGTGGAGTTTATTCTAAGGCTATCAGAAAGCCATCCAAGGGTTTTAGGCAAGGGGAATGCCTGATTCTCACTTGAAGACTGCACATTCTGCTGGGTGGGGAACCAACCAGAGGTGCCCAGAGTGGCAGAGGAGGCTGGGGGGGAGGCTGAAGTCAAGTCCAGGCAAGACAGGGTGAGAGATGTGATGAGGAGATGGGGAGGAGGATTCCAAGAGTATTTTGCAGGTACAAATAAAGGGGTTGGTGAAAGGGAAAGAGATGAAACGAGAATGATTCTAGGAAGTTGGTGTTGGGGAATTGGCATAGGGTGGGGGGTAGAGATAAAAAGCCCCACTTCAGAACTAAATAGGAAATACTCAGGAGGTGATAAAGTAGAGGGGTCAAGGAGCATGTGCATCAGGAGCTCAGAAGAGAAGGCAGGGCTAGGGTCACGGATTTGGGAGCCATGAGCATAAAGCTAGTATTTAACTCCATGGTCCTGGGCAATATGACCAGAGAAGAGGGAGACAGAAGAGGCTCGGCCCTGAGTCCTGAGGAAGGCCAACCAACATTCAGAAGGAGGCTGAGGAGGAAGAGACAGGGAGGGGAGACAGGAGGAAAGACAGTAGAGAAAGATGCCACGAGGGCCGAGCCTGTGGCGCACTCGGGAGGGTGCTGCGCTGGGAGCGCAGCGACGCTCCCAGCGGCCGCGGGTTCAGATCCTATATAGGAATGGCCGGTACACTCACTGGCTGAGTGCCGGTCACAAAAAAGAAAAAAAAAAAAAAAAAAAAAAGAAACAAAAAAAAGAAAGATGCCACGAAGCCAGGAGTGTTTCAAGAAGAGCATCCAGTAGTGCTGAATGCTTGTGAGAGGTAAGAAAGATGAGGCTGGAGAACTGAAGGCCACAGATGCTGTGGAGTGGCAGAGGCAAAATTCGGGGCGGAGTGGCATGAAGAGTAAGCGGGAGCTGAAGAGAAGAGAATAGGTATCAAACGCTCTGTTTAAGAAGCTCTGCTGGGTGTACCTATGAGCGGTGGATAGAGAAATGGGGAGATAGCTAGAGGGAATGGATCAAGAGAGGTTTTTCTTTCTTTTTGAATAAATTTTTGGAAAAGAAAATTTAAGTGTTCTTTAAACAGCTTTATTCAGATATAATTCTCATGCTATACAATTCATCCATCTAAAGTGCACAATTCAATGGTTTTTAGTATATTCAAAGAGTTGGGCAACCATCACCATAGTCAATTTTAGAAGATGTTCATCACCCCAAAAAGAAAGTCCATACCCATTAGCTATCACCCCATGCCCCCAGGCCCCGCCAACCACTAATCTACTTCTGCCTCTATAGATCTGCCTATTCTGGAAATTTCATATAAATGGAATCATACAATATGTGGCCTTTTATAACTGACTTCTTTCACTTAGCATAATCTTTTCAAGATTCACCCATGTTGTAACATGTATCAGTACTTCATTCCTTTTTATGACAAAATAGTATTCCATTGTATGGATATACCACATTTTGGTTATCCATTCATCAGCTGATGGACATTTAGGTTGTTTCCACCTTTTGGCTATTGTAAACAGTGCTGCTTTGAACATTTATGTACAAGTTTTTACGTGGACGTATGTTTTCATTTCTCTTGGGTATATACCTAGGAGTGAAATTGCTCGGTCATATGATAACTGTTTAATCCTTTCTTTCTTTTTAAAAAAATTAAATAAATCAAAGTGATATTAAAGCTATTTGCATAGTGATGGGAATAAATTGGGGGGCTGGACAACTGAAGACTCAAAGTCACTGGGGAGATGGGAGGGGATCCAACACACAGAGAGTGGAGAGACACAGTGATAAGAGGAGAGACACCTTTCCTCTTTTGTAGCAGAAGGAAGAAGATGCACATGGAGAAGGGTTGGTGGGTTTGGCAAAAAGATGAGAAAGTACTGTTTGTAGGCATCCATCAATTCCATGAAGCATGAGCAAGGTTAGCAGATGGAACTGAGGGTGGAGGAACAGGAGTGGGAGCTTGGCGAGGAGAGGTATGAACAGTCATCTGTGGGAACTGAAGCCTATAGAGAGACATGGCTGGACTGCTGGGGCTCAAGATCAAGAATGAAAGCAAAACCAGTCAGCTCCCTTGTGAGACTATTCCCCTGAGCAGAAGCTGAGGATGGTGGCATCAGAGCTGGAGCTGGGCCAGGCAAGTTCAGAGAAGGGAGAAAAAAGGCTGAGATAACTGCAAGAGACTGACTATAATGATGGACTGTAGAATCTGGGCTGGCTGAGGTGACAAAGGCAGGCAGGAGGGCAGAAGCTGCAGGGTATTGAGAAAGCAGTGGAAGCCCAGAAAGAGAAGTAACACAGAGGGTGGGGGTGCTGAAAGAAGTGTGCCAAGGGTGGGCAGGTTGTTAGACACCAAGACTTCCTGTGCCAACAGGGTCCAGGGTGTGCGCATGCAAGTGGGAGGCTGAGGTGGAGTGGATTAGACGATGCTAAAAAAGGGAGCCCAGGAACTGAGAGGACTGGGTTAGACTAGAAGGTCTGCAGGTGACAGCAACGAAGAGGAGGAAAGACTGGCATAAGCAGGTGGCACGGGCTTTAAGAGGATTGTGAGTGTGAAAGCAACAAGGGAGGCCTGACAGGTGAGGGACAGTCAATAGTAAAGGGTAGCATTTTGTTTCTTTAATGTTTTTCTCATTTCTAGGTAAAAGTAGAACTTGGCAACTCTATGGCGGCAATGAAAAAAAATGGGGAAGAGAGTTTACTGGCCCATGAAAGCCAAAAGTCTGAGGACCACTGATACAGTCCAAGTACCTTATTTTTGAGGTTAGGGTACAGAGGCTAGCCCAATGTCACATCACAGTAGCTGGCCAGGATTCAGGACACCAGTCTCTTTCTATCCGGCTGCTTACCCCATCCCCACCTGCCCAAAGTTTTGTTCCTTAGCCGGGCACTTAAGGCCCTTTCTATTTCAGTCCTAACTCCCCTTGGCTTACTCTGCCAACCTCATGGGCTCTATAGCCAAGATGAGCTATTCAGTGGGCCTACCGTTAAACACGCCTTACAAATTTCTTTTGATACCTGTGCTCATGACACTCAATCTACATCTTGCCCCTGCATCTCCTTGTTGAAAACTTTCCAAGCAGCGGTCGCAAACTCAAACGCCTCCAGGAAGCAGACAGGCAGAAGGAGGTTTCTACCTCACTAAGCTGGGTGGGTCCACTGTAACAGCCCTGAACCGCCTAAGACTTCACCCTAGATCAACCAACCAATCTCTCTGCATCTGTTTATGAGGGCTGACTTCCACACAGACCCGAAAGCCGCCCCGGGCACCAGGTGACCCGCCGCCTTCTCCTTCCCCCCGGCCGCAGGTGCTTACCTTGGCCACTTCCCAGGCGTCGACAGGCCAGCGGCCCGGCCGGCAATTCCCCCAGTGCACGTCTCCATTTCTGTGGATGTGATGTCTCAAAATCTCCCGTTTCCACTCTGCGCACACCTGACACTGAGGCTGAAACTGCAGGGGGCGGCAGTGAGGAAGGGCTCGGGAGGGAGGGGCGGCGTCTGGGAATCTGAGTCCCGGGCGTCGCGGTCAGCCCCGCCCCGCGGAGGGAGCGGGACACTCTGCGCTCCGAGACAGGGACGGTATGGGGTGGGGTGGAGGGCGGTGGTCAAAGCCCCGGGCCAAGTGCTCACCTGGCGGGCGCGCGGGCTGCACAGTGAGCCGCCGCTACAGGCGGCGCCGGGGCCCAGCCAGGGGGCTGCGGCGAGCAGGCCGCGGTGGAAGGAGAGCACTTCGCGGCCGACGAAACCTTGCAGGCAGCTGCGCAGCAGCAGCAGGCAGTGGCCCGCCTTCACCCAGTTTTTGTACTCGGCGCAGTTGAGGCGCGCGGCCAGCTCGGACAGCACCATGTCCAGCTCAGGCAAGGAGGCCGCGGGGCCAGGGGAGGGGCGGATGGTACTGCGCAGGCGCGGGAGCCGCCGGGGACGACCCCACCCAGAGGCCACCAGAACTTGAAGGGCGGAGCGGAAGAGCGCGCCCTGCCGCGCTGTGCTATCGACCCTGGAGCTGGGCGTTTTGGCTTCCGGCGCACGTCGGCCACACCCCGTTTAGGTGACAGCTGACGTTTAAGTACTTCGGTGCTTGCTAAGGCGGCCTCTACCCGAAACGCTTAGGCTATCTTCTCTGTCCCCCAAACAGAGACCCTGTCAGCCCCGGATTCGAATTCCTCTCCTGATGTAGGGGCTCCTCTGTTTTAACTTCTTTATTATAGAGACGTAGACGGTGCTCAAAGCACATTCCCTTCAATTACATATGTTCCTTGCATTATATAATTCTATAGTTAGCTGGTTCCTAAACCCACAGATTAGCTGTAACAAATAGAGGCATTAGTGAAACGTGACCGCTGGCTGCCTGTACTGCGCACCTATTATGCACCCGCGGTGTGCCAAGCTGACACAAAGCTCAAAAGCCTCTCTGCCACTGGACCACATAGCGGAGGAAAAGAGGGCAGCGTGTCACCTGGATTCCGGAAGGATGCACAACCCCGAGCCAGATAAGAGGATCCTGAAGCATGGAACAAAAGTTGGACGATGATTACCTAGTACTCTTGGTTATGTGATTAGTGCTTCTTGCACAAGGCAGTCTGATTTAAGTTCCAAATAAATGCCACAGAGATCAGAAGGCATTGGATTGTCAATTCCAAGTGGCAAGAGGTCGTGTCAGTTTTAGGTGCTTTTAGTAAGCTTCCTGGGCTTGGAAAACACGTCAAAATCATGTGTAGTCAAAAAGGCTGAGGGAAATGTCGCAACACTGAAGCCTTCCCCTGACTGCATGGTTCACAGCAAAAAGGCACATTGTTTAGGAGAACTAGCTCTGGACTCAAACTGCCCCTTCTTAGTGGCTTGATCGTAAACAATCTTAATTTGATCTCATGCAAGTTACTTCATTTCTCTGGGCCCCCATTTACTCGTGTGTAAAAGGATATCAGTACCTACAGTGTTGCTGTGAGGACTAAAAACACACTGAAATACTTCGAACAGTGCCTGGTACATATTAAGCTCTCAGTAAATATTAGCTATTATTTTGTATTGATCTAAATATGCCCTTTGATCAATCACTCATATTCCTGGGCAAGGTATTTTAACAAACTACTGGCCACTGTTCATTCCCATCAAACCAAATGAAAAAGAAAATTCCACAAGAAACAATGAAATATACATTAACATTTTTCCTTTCTGTCCCTTGAATGCAGTTCTCTTTAAATTTTTGTATATTGATTTCATATCAAGAACACTTGGATAAGTAAATATTAAAGTAAAACATAATAGGTATTTCTTTTGGGGAAAAAACCATTAAAGAAAAGAATAACTTTTTACGTTGACATTGGATCAGAACTCAGAGAAGCAAAGTTCAACTTCTTGAAGTTATCAAATTAATCATGGTCCAAAGAATGACCTAGTATCCTGTGGCTGAACAGGTTACTGTATTAACTGCAACATAGTAAAGTTATCAGTAATATTTAAATTCAAAATCATGTATATTTTATGTTTGCACTTAGCTCACTCAGAGTTAATTTTCAAACACAAGGTTCACCCCCCGTTATTAATAACTTGCTATGTCCTGTTGAAGTTTTCACTTTTCCCCTCTGTAATTGTGAAAGTACTTCTATACATTCTGAAATGGCATTCCAGCAGATGGAAACAAGAAGGTGGCAAATCAGGACCAATTTTTCTTTCAAGGTTAAACTAATACTAAACCAGACTACTATCCAAAACATCTTAACCAAAATTAACTAGAGAGTTGGTAGTTCTCTGAAACTTATATAAATTTTATTTATTACCATAAATACTAAAATCACAGAAAACACTTTAGTTAAGTCCCAACCACCTATTAGGGAAAATCACTATGGGCATCCAGTCCCCTTGATTGAACCTGGGTAACAAAAGAGGCAAAAGACATGTTTTGTGATGAAACTTAAGATTCAAATGCTAAATGTTTTCAAGCTTTAATAAGGTATATACCAATTCCAAGCACCAAGCATGATATCAAAATTCAAATTCATGGGTTTATTCTTAATAAGCATCAAAAGCAAATTCTACTTACTGAATCCTATCTTACTTTTGATTGCACAATGCAGTTACAATTAGGAAAAAAGTGTCCATTGAATGCATTGTGTATAAAAATGCAATTAACATTTTAAAACCACAGTTAAAAGGGGAAATACCTGAAAAGTTAACTCTATTAATAAAATTATTTGGAACAATGTTATCCTGCAGATAAAAATACATTTCTTGTATGTACATGTAGATTTCTACATGAAAGGATTCAGCTCCAAATAGAGAAAGGGTGACCCTTCATAAAGACATCTTAGACTGCCAAACTGATGTGATTACCATTATAAGAACTGAACTGAAAACAGAAGGATAAAAATGCAAGTTAAAGGAAGGACAAAAGTTTAGTCATGTGCTCCTGAATAGTGGCAGAGTTGGGTGAAAAGCAGGAGATGAAGGCAGAAATAAGACACAGAAGAAAGGCAAGGAAGGTCTCAACTCTGACCAGAAATGAATGGAGAATCAAGCAAAGTTGAGAACAGATATGATATAGCTGTAGTGAGATGATTGAAACTAGACTGATAGTTGATAGTTATAGAAGCTCAATTAAATCATTTTAAAGTAGAATTAAACAAAGCATTAAAATTTAATGGAGAATCAGTATTACAGTGATCAGGTAACTCAGCATGGTATTATTATTTTAAAAACTTTTCCAAATAACATCAAGTCACCAGAAGACCTTTGCATCAGATCATGTTCTTCGAAGCCTAAAATGTCCCTGACTGACTGGGAGAGACAGCATAGTGCTCCAAAAAGAAACCCTGCTGAGATGTGTCAGTATCAGAAACTCCATTTGACCCTGGACAGGCCTTGGATCTTGGATTCTTCAAAATGAGGGGACTGGACCAGGTTTCTTCCAAGCAAAACATTCTATCATTTTGTTGACAATGAATTAAATCGAGATTGTTTAGAACCACCCTAATTTTGGGGGGGAAAGCAAAGAGGAGAAGTTAAGCAAGATAAAGAAACATCACAGAAACTTCATGCAAGGGTACAGCATGAAAGTTCTTTGATTCCTAATTAATGCTGTATGCAGAAATATCCTGTAAACTAAATTCACCTAATAGAAAAGTTCCCACATCCTCAACAGATGAGAACATTTGCATTATTTGGGACAGATCATAGATCAATATGAACCATTTACTTGTCTCTTCTCAAAGACTAAGTTCTTTCTTTTATACCCAAATCCTACACTGAAAGACAACCGAGGTGCTAACTGTTAACCACGAATCAAGTTAGGAATGAAGAAAATAAATTAACCTTGAAACAAAGATGTTTTTGGTCAAATTTCAGACATGTATTATTAGAATTAATTACTGGCCCCGCCAGGTTAAAGATGAAGGGAGGCCCTGAGAAGTCTATAGAGCTTATACACACACAAGTGACTGTCACTGTTTTTTTTTTTTTTTTTTTTTTTTTTTAACCTAGTTTTATTAAATATTGCTTCTTTGGGATGTGTTTATAACACCTCCCAGAACACTTTCATGTAAGGATTCAAAGCGGTCATATTAAAATACAGCTTCAATATAAAGTTTATCACAGTTTTACAGTATTCAAAAATGACAGACCTGCCTTAAAAAACAAAACAAAAACCAAAAAAGGACTATTACACCCAAAGCATACGAAAACAATTAAATAAGCAAGTTTGGCAATTTCATAATTTTATAGTATAAAACAATATTAAATCTATTACTGGCAAGCAAACACTGATTACCTAGTTTGAAATGTGTCCCATTTAAACACACTATACAAGTTCACTATACAAAAGATTGATCGTCTTTTTGATGAAAGAAGTGCACCCTGAAAATTTTTGCCAGTTTAGAATATTTAAGTCTTAAAGCAAAAAGAGTCCTTTTTTCTTTTTTAAACTGAAGGCTGAATTCATAATTTTTTGTTGTTTTGTCTCATTTGTCAGCCTTCCTGGTTTAAAAACAATAGTGTTTATGGACGCCCACCAGGGGGCAGTGTAAGATTAGCCATTAAATCACGAACAGCTGCAAATATTGTGCATTCACCTGCAACAGAGAAAAATGGTCATTAGCTATTCGCAATACAGGAAAGATGATGTTAACACACCGGTGGGGGAAGGGGTAATTAAACCTAAAATTAGTAAGAACTTTAAAGATCAAAATAAAAGACTAAATTTTAACTGCCCAGATTTGGTTTAGGTTTTGATTTTTCCTTGGGAAGAAATTTTGGGCAAGTCCCAGTTAGGTTTGAATTTAAGAAGGCATGCCTAGACTTTCTGTATAGAAACACTGTAGCATTGGATAAGCCTTTGAAGCTGGGCTTTAAGGTTAATGCTACTGACAGTTTATGCATTTGTAGCTAATGACAAGAATCTAGATTATATTTATGCATTAGTTACAACTTTGGTGGAAAGTTGCACGAAAGGCCAGATAAAAATGTCTATGACAGCGCTGTCCAAGAGAACTTTCTGTGATGATGGAAATGTTGTATATGTGTGCTGTGGCTACTGAGCACTTGTAAATACAGCTAGTGTGACTGAGGAAATGAACTTAAATTTTTATATAATTTTAGGCCGGCCCATGGCTCACTCGGTAGAGTGCGGTGCTGATAACACCAAGGCCACGGGTTCGGATCCTATATAGGGATGGCCGGTTTGCTCACTGGCTGAGCGTGGTGCTGACAACACCAAGCCAAGGGTTGAGATCCCCTTACCGGTCATCTTTTTTTAAAAAAAAAAATAAATAAATAAATTTAAAAAAAAATAAAAATTTTTATATAATTTTAATTAATTTAAATTTAAATAGCCATATGTGGCTAGTGGCAGCTATATTGGACAGTGCAAGTCTATGAGATCTATCAGTTTTCTCCCAAATTTCAAGGAAATGGTCAACTTCTGGGGTTTAAAAACAATTAAATACAAAAATAAAGTGATTTTTCGTAAAAAGCACTGCACTGAGGGGGAAGTGATGGGTGTGGGAGGAGGGGAAGGCGGCTGAAGCATGGCGCACCAACAATCCAAAAACAAGATTTGGGGGAGAGGGCTGGTGATTCATCCTCTCAATTTCCCCTTTGCTCAATGAAACCAAATACTCCGCCTTTCACTTCTTGTAAATATTACAAATATATAAATACTATAAACAAAAGCTGAATCCCTTCCACTAGAGCATGGTCTAACAGTGAAGTGGCTCAAAGTAGAACCAAGGACCTCATGTGAATCATAGCCTTCTGGCAAAAGGTATGATGTGCAGTAACCCTGTGCAAGTTACTGCCAACCTTCTCTCCAACCACTGGAAAATTAAGGTACAGGAAGAAAAGGAAATCCAAAGGTTTGCCCAGCCCAAGGGGGGAAAAAAAAAAAGAACACTTCCAAAATATCTCAACAATTTCTTAAATAAAAGCAATTTTTTTCTTTTTCTAAAAACACGTTTTCATTATTGATAGGTAGACAAACTTGCTTGATCCTAGTAGGATCAAAACATTTTCCCTTTAATTTTAAATTCCACAAGACATATTACATAAAAATATGTAAGGTAATGATAGTCATCTGCTTGTGAAGGAATGGTATTTATTATCAAAGTTCTATTAGACTGCTACTTTGAGAATTCTAATAGCTTTAAACTCTGATTCTTGAGGACCTATTTTTAGCTGAAAGAAGAGAGAAGTCAAAGGATGAAAGCAGAAAATTGTAAGTAGAAGTATTACAACAAAAGAATCATACCCTTCTCTACTGCCCAGTGTATTCCTTATAAACTAAAAGTAAGAACTCACCTATGTATACAATATAGGGAAACAAACAGCTAAAAATATTTCTTTCATAATTGCTATTCCTAGTAAAATTTTGACACTGTGGTACCTAAAAATGTTTCAGAGAACAACTTTCCCTCATTTAAAAACACAATTCTGTTACCAAGCTATTCTACACAGAGAGATTTAGAGGACTTTCTTAATATTAGAAATAAGCAAAATTTAAATTTAATTTAAATTTCTTTAATATTAGAAATGAGCAAAATGGAAGAAAAGTTCTCTTTGCTAAACGTTATGTTTTGTAATCCTAAATTTAGTGCTACCAGGAGTTACATGTTAAGTGTAGGCTACTCCAGTATTGAAGGGACCTTGTTTATCTTTCTGGAAACATCCTGGTTTCCTTGGAAATGTTCAGTTTGAGAGCTTCATTGTGCACTTGGTGAAAAGGTTCACTTGCACCCGCCTGACATTTATATAAGAAGCCCAAAAAGCAGTGATGCCATTTGTATCAGCTTTTATTCTTCACAAAACATTTAGAAGATACAGAACTTTTAATGATATTATTCTATTCATGATTGAACCATGAAATATGAGAAGGCAACATGCATTTCAACTTTGTGATATACAGAGTGGCAGGTATTGATGGTAGGGCAGGAATTCACAGCCATGGAAAATTCTATCATCCTAACCTAGGGCTCTGTGGCAATGTGTGCTATAAATACAAGCTTCTAGCATTAGCAACTGGGTCAGTCCCAATAGTAAATCACTAACAAAAACAAAGTTCAGGCAGCAGAGAAATGACAAAAATGAAGAACCAGTGAGAAAAGAAGAAAGCGACAGGCAGACATTAAGATGGCCACAGCAACCAGAGCTCTATTACTAGGACTGGGGGTGGAGGGAGTAAGGAGGGAGAAGAGGACAGGAGAAGAGGTTTCTCTCAAAAGAACTTTTATAACATATAGGCAATAAAATATCGTCTACTGGTCATGTACCTTGTCGTGGTGGATTCATCTCTGCAAACCTCTTCAGAATGTTGCTGACCATCATGGGAGCAGCAACAGAAGAGTTCTGCTGTCTGGGAATGTCTGCCTGCTGGGTTGTACCAGAAGCCATGTCATAAATGATTGGAACTATAATACTAACAGGTTCTTGGGGAGGGACCGATGTTTTCTGAGTTAACTGAAGCTGTAGACATACAACACACACAAAGAGAATAAAAACATAATAAGAAAATAAAACATTTGTCTAAATTTATCAAAAGCATTATTTACTATACTTTCATCAGATTAAAACACAGCAAGCAAAAGAAAATTAAATATGACAAGAAAAGTGACAAACAACTGAATATTATGATTAAGATACAACTATGTCTCACAGTTACTTAGTTCAATAAATTTCTGCTATTACTAAAGGAACCAGGATCCCATGAAGTCCAAACGGACAGTTAAGGAATATGAGCCTATATTTGGCAGCAATAGATAATTTATGCAATTATCTAAAAGCTGCTCTATTATCCTCACATGGCTTTTTCTTCAGAAGCTCTGTACACAAACAGATGCCAAATGGTACTTACAAAAAACAGCATTTTGGATTTTAGCACCACAGCAGGTGTCCCAGGAGGTGCAATCGGCGGTGCACTGGGAGGAATCGTCAAGCAAAACTGAACGTTCCATTTTAGCTGTGTTGCCTGGTCAGGGAACTGTTTTTTGGGAAAAAAAAGATATCATGATAAAGTCATATGAACATTTAAAATTATATTCCAGTATAGGAGTCTGAAAGGTTAGAATTATATTTTATACTCAATTATTAACAGAACATAAAGTGGGTAACCTACACTTTTTCTAAAGAAATACATACATGAAGTCACTAACCGAAAAGTCAAATCTGGATTTATGTAGTATGTTTCCCTTCCTTCTCTCCCGCTTCATTAATTTCCAAGGCCTATGGTCAGCTTCTGCACTGTCTCTGACATCTACTCCCTCCTCTCTACTTTCACTGAGACCACCAAGCTCAGGGCTTCATTACTTCTCCTGTGGTTCCTTAACAGTCCCTTTTAGTGGCTGCCTCTTCCAATCCATCCATCCTTATATCACTGTCAGACACATATCCTAGAACATGGCTCTACTCAAGCTCACAAATGTTCAGTGACACATGCTCCCCCCACACCCCAAGGACCAACACCTGGCATTCAAAGCTGTTAACTGTTGTCAACCTAAACCTCCCAGTCCTGTTTCCAACTCCTCCTCTAAACAAACTAGTCCAACTGAGTTAATGATTTCAAATCACATCCACTGGTGCTTTTGTAGCCATTTTACTCCTTTAAAAACTCAAATGACTTTTTTTTGACATAAATAATGTTTCCCATAGCCTATCAGAGGCAAATGTTCTTAGCAAAAGAACACTGCTGCCCAATATTTTTGTGTGTGTGTGTGACTGGTAAGGGGATCATAACCCTTGGCTTGGTGTTGCCCGCACCACGCTCCGCCAGTGAGCGCACTGGCCACCCCTATATAGGATCTGAACCCGCGGCGGGAGCGCCACTGCACTCCCAGTGCTGCACTCTCCCGAGTGAGCTAGGGGGTTGGCCCTGCTGCCCAATATTAATAGTAAAACACCAACTAAAAAAAGGAGTGAGGTATTTGGAGTTACTCAAATGAACACTAGAAACATTAAAATGAAAGGACTACTATAAGACTAAAAAAGTATAATCAGCTGCCACCTGGATTCCATCTACATAATTGCATACTTTCACAAGGAAGAATTCAAAATCTCCCCAAACAGAGAAGATTTTTTGATAGATGGGCATCTGAAAAAGTTGGACCAATATCTCACGTGACACCAAGATAAATTTTAAATGGGTCAAAAATTTAAATAATTAAAAAAATGAATCCATAACAGTATTAGAAGTAACTATGGGAGGATGATTTCAAAATCTGGGAATGGAAAGAGTCTTTCTATCAATGATACCAAACCAGGAAGGCTTAAAAACCAATACTGACACATTTCACTATTTATTAAAAAGAAAGTTTTACCTACAAAAAGTAGAGTCAAGACACAAATGACAAACTAGGAAAAAATATTTACAACTAATATCTCAAGGGGCTAAGTTCCCTAGTACACAAAGAGCTCCTACAAATCAGTAAGAGAAAGACTGACAAATCTTGACAAGGATGTGGGAAAGCAGGTACTCCCATAAATTGCTGGTGGGACTATATACACTGGCATAATGTCTATGGAGAGCAATTTGACAATATCTACCAAAATTTAAAAAATATATATCCTTTGACTCAGCAATTCACTCTAGAAATTTATCCTACTGGCACAGCTGTAAAAAGGCTCTCTATTATGGCACTGCTTCTAACAGCAAAATATTAGAAACAACCAAAATGACCATCAAGAAGGGACTGCTTAGCCATTTTAACATATTCATATAATGAAATACTAAGCTTTGTTTAAAAAAAAACCAAAGACAATCTTTATATACTGAGATGGAAAGATCTCTAAGATTTCTTCAGTGAACAAAGCAAGATGCGCCTCCATTTCAAGCAATATATTAAGCTAGATATCCTCGAAATCATTTCTGCCACAAACACTAACAAATTTTGGGGGTAGCGAGACATCTTCTTAAATACTGTTATGGGTTGAGTTGTGTGTCTGAAAAAAATATTAAGTCCTCACTCCCAGTACCTGGGAATATGACCTTTTTTGAAAACAGGGTCTTTGAAGACCTAATCAAGTTACGATGAGGTCATTAGGGTGGCCCTAATCCAATATGGCCACTGTCCTTTGTGAAGAAGAGAAGAGACACAGGCAGAGGAATACACCAGGAGAACACCATGTGATGATGGAGACAGAGACTGGAGTAATAAATCTACAAGCCAAAGAATGTCAAGAACTGCCGTCACCACCAGAAGCTAAGAGAAAGTCATGGAACATTTTCTCCCCTAGATCCTTCAGAGAGAGAGCACAGCCTGCTGACACCTTGATTTAAGACTTCTTCAGAACTGTGAAAAAATAAATTCCTATTGTTTTAAGCCACCCAGTTTGTGGTAATTTGTTATAGCAGTCCTAAAAAACTAATACAAATGCAGACTGAAACATGCCGAAAATAAGGAAAATCCCAAAAGGGCCAAATATATACCAAGAGCAGATACACAGTGTTCTGAAAGTAGACACTGCCTGTGGAACATGTGCTGTCTGTGACTTAGCATTTCAGTTTTAATGGCTATTCACGGGACACAAAGCCTAGGACCAACAAAGGTGAGGAATCAGATTTTATAAAATTATATGTTACAAATTTACATATATAAGAATATTTAATAAAAATGGGAAAAAATACAGAATAGGATGTAGAAATGATATTTCATTAAAAAAGTGTATGGGAGAGATGTATTTGCTTTTCTGAATGGACCATCTCTAGGAAAGCAGGCCACTGGAACCCTGGTTGGACAGAGGATGGCTGGACAGGGACGGATGGGGCAGGGATAGCTAGACAGGGAGGGATGGGGAATTTCTTTCTGGATCAACCTGTTCTAAATTCAGAAGATACAACAGAATTGTGTTACCTATACAAAGACAAAATTTAAGTTAAAAATTAAGAATTTAAGAGAAAAAATGGAAGAAAGTACATAAATGGGTGAAAACCACTGCTCCCACCAACTCTAACTTGTTCAAACAGACCTTACTAGAAAAGTATGTGTTTCTCTGTAACTTACCAGCTCTAGCTTCATAATATGCACACAGTCCCTGAGGATGTGTGTAGGAGCTCCTAACAGCTTGGTGAAGGCTATTAACGTATTGGCTTTAAATGGTGGTCCTGCAACCTACAGGGATAAATAAAGCAAGTTACTCTTTATTCTACCTTGACTCTTCTGTTTCATTAATTATATTAAATTTATGCATTAAACACATACTCTTGTTTCAAAGAATTTCTCCAAAACTTGAAGTTCATCAGGTTTCCACTGTCCTGCATTTTCAGGTGTCACTTTTAGCTGAAGCGTTTGGTTGGTTTTGGGGCTAAGGGCTACTCTGCATTTCAGTGCATCAGTCTTGAACATGATCACTCCGGGTTCATTGGAATTTATCAGCTGCAGCTATAAAACAAGAAGGATGCATCATGTTAACATGTAAGACAAAGAGAAATTGAAAGTGTTACTGAGAGAATTGTTTCAAAAGGAAAACTAAGTTGATACCAGTTCCAAAACCAACAACAAAGGCACCTGGGCATTGAGCATCAACTGCTGGCAATGTCACAAAAAGACAGGCAATCAGCCATTATGTGCCTCTTGATGGAAGAACATAACACTACCTATGAAGTACTCTTGCATAAACAACAAAAAACTTAAACCTGAATTCAGCAGTTTGATCCAGAGGATTGATCAATGTGATAGAAAACATGACAGTCAAAAGAACATGTTAAATGATTCCAAAGAGAACCAATCAACAAAATCCACACTAAGAAACTCTAAAGGACAAATGACTTCTGGACATCAACTAAATATGTGATGATAAAGAAACTACTTTTTTTAGGTATGAGAATGGTACGGTTCACTTTTTTTTTTTTATTAAGAGTCCATACCTTTTAGAAATATATGCAAAATTCTTATGGATGAAATAATACCTGGGATTTGTTGTTAAACTATCTGGAGGGAGGAACTATAGAAGAAACAATATTGGTATGAGTTAAATGTTCAAGGTGGGTGATGAGAGCATAAAAATTCATTATACTATTCTACTTTTGTATATGCTAAATATTTTCTACAATAAGCTTTTTAAAAATGGCACATTAGAAAAAAAGAGTAAGGACCACAATCACAAAAGGTTAGATCTGGATTGGGCCCTTATTCTAGACCCGAGGTTGACAAACTTTTTCAGTAAAAGATCAGACCGTAGAAGTTTCAGGCTTTATGGGCTATACAGTCTCTGTTGCAACTACTCAGTGATGCCATGGTAGCTGAAAGCAGCCATAGACAATAAGAATGGGTGTGGCTGCATTCTCATAAAATTTTATTTACAAAAACAGGTGGTGGAAAGGACTTGGCCCCAGGGGCCATAGTTTACTGACCCCTGTTCTAGCCCACTATGTTGATTATGCAGCTGAGCAAAATGAGGTTCAAAGAACTGAAAACTTGGATTGTGAGTGGCAGAGCTGAGGCTAAATCACAGGTCTGATAATTGTCATTCTGAATGCTCATTTATTCAACTTATATTAAAAATATTTTTCCCCCAAATCTGAATATATATAAAGGTTGCAAAATGGCTTCATGTCAACTGTGGAATAGATATTTTAAACATTCACCACTTTGACTACCTCATTAATACATATATTGATAATAACTATAAATAACTAATATGTATTGAATTCCAAGAAATTATGCTAAGGGCATGAAATATCTCCAATTTCCACAATTGTTATGCGTTAGGTAGATACAATTATCTACTATTATCAGAAAGGTGAAGAAACATGTTCAAACACATACTAGCAGGTGGTATCACCTGGCTACAAACCCAGGCAGCCTGACTGACTCTAGAACTGGTGCTCTGGACCATGAGCTATCTCCTAAGGGAATCACCACAGGATAGAAGTCTTTTTCTATAAGTGTTTTAAATAAATTCAATTGTTCATGTATTTAAAAAGCAGCTTTCGTCCTTGTGATCATAAGTAATTTTATTTCAATGGAGACTCAGATTCAAAGTCAGCCTGTCTGCAAGGGCACTCCAGAGGGCAAATAGTTACTCATATGCTATTCTCTGCAAGGCCAGATCCTGTGTGCACTGTGTGGGGACCTCTCTCCAGGCCCATGTTAGCCACATAACTCACAGCACAGCAAACTATAAAATGCAGAAATATGTTAATGTAAGAACAGAAAAGAAAATAATGGAATCCATTTTTAATGTTAGGGCTCGGTGAAAAGCATAATACTAACGAGCTGGTTAAAGGAAGTGAGGGAATGTCACTTTAGTTCAGATCTTATTCTGCAGGACAACTTAGCATCCAGCCATTGACAATCACCACTTTGAAGTTCACTAGGTACCCATACCGTTTCTTGTTGAATAATTCTTTGAAGATGTCGTCTCATGATGACTGATCCAAGGAATCTCTCAAGTGGTGAACAAAGGTAACTACCCGCCAGGCCAGGCACGAGGCCTGGAGTTGGAGAGGGCAGCAGTAAAATGTTCAAGGCACTGTGAGTGAGGATGGTAGGTATGGACGCTGCCCAAGAGCGCTGAGGTAGTTTACGAGGTGGAGGCATGTTTGTTGGCATTGTTTGGGAACCTTTTGGGAAGGAAAACATGTCATTTAATTTACAAATGCATACTGTCTCACTGTTTCCTATTTTGCTTTCATTACAAATCTTTGATATTCTAAATTAGTTACTTCTTGTGGTGTAACAATCTTATATAAGACTTCTGGAGAAGGTATCCCCTTTCTTACACTTTGCCTAGCTTTGTACATTAACTACTATTAACTGATTTATTAAAAGGATAAAAGCTTAAGTTACCAAGTATCCTCATTCAACAAGTAGGACATGACTTTCAAGTAGGATATGACTTTCAAATGTAAGGATGGAATAAAAAAGGTCATTTGTTGGTTATACTAAAAGAAAACCTTAAAAATGGTGATGATACTCACTTGTTCCAGCTCGAGGGGAATGAGAGGCATCTGGAACTGGAGAATGTAGTGATGGGTTGGCTGGTGACATTCCCGGCATGCGTGTTGCTGGTGAGGGGCCAGACACTTGAGGAGACCCTGGCCAATTCCCTGCTCGACCACTTGGTGACACCATAGTGTAGGGGGAACTAGGGTCAAGAGTTCCTGTAAAAAAATAAAAAAATAAAAAATAGTTCACAAAACCTGTATTTTAATTACCAAAAATTATTTGACAGCATTCAATTCTTTACAAGGTAATAACTTTTTTCTTTCAATAGGATAGTTCACCGAAGCTTGTTGCTTCTTAACATGTCACACTTGAATCTCCATTTTGTGTAGTTTATGTACTTTTTAACATGATACAAGAATTAAAAAAAAAAAAAGACTGAGAAAGGATAATATTGACCTCCACATAAGCTTCAACATATGTAATATGTAACAATATACTTTATGCTACTATATGCTTGAAAACATTAAGCAAACAATCTCAAAGCTCCTTTAAAGGCATAAATATTATACTTTTAAACTAACCCTGACGAATTATATTTTCATTCTACTCAGAAAAAGATGAGGAACGGGAAATTTTCCATTTTCTTTATTTAGTAAAGTCTACATTGACTAAGAAATGAACCAAGGATCAAGTTTTAAAAGAAGCTACTTCCTGAATAATTTGATATTTCGATTTCATCCTGAAGATACTTTCAACATATTATTTATATCCAAATGACAAACTGAGAATATACTTCTACCATACACAAGGGCACTTCGAAAAGTTCATGGAAGGCGCTGGCTGGTTAGCTGAGCTGGTTAGAGTACGATGTAATAACACCAAGGTCAAGGGTTCAGATTCCCATATCGGGCAGCCACAAAAAAAAAAAAAGTTCATCGAAAAATAGAATTAAAAGATATATGAATCTTTCCATGAACTTTTTGAAGATCCCTTGTATATCAGAGAGTAAATGGTCTTTACTTACAAAAAGAAGTCTTAAAAATCAGTAATAAAAAACACAAGAACGTAGGCAAAGCATATAAACTGGCAGGTATAAAATAAGAAACACCAAAGACCAATGAATATAAAAAAAAAGGTTCAACTTCACTAACAAAGAAACACACACTAAATAAAATACCATTTTTCACCTATCAAAATGGCCAAAATTTTAAAAAATCATAATACAAAGGGCATAAAGAAATATCATGATTTGTAAGAATGAATATGCTAATAATAAACAAAAATTTAAAAAAGAAAAAAATCATAATACACCGTGTTGGCAATGATGCAGGACAATAGACATTCTTCTATGATGCTACAGAAAACTGGTAACCTTTCAGGTGAGCAATTTGTAATATGTTTTGAAAGCTTTACCCTTTGAGACAGCAATTCCACTTCTAGGAACTTACCTAAGGAAATAATCATATATGTGTGCAGAGATAGCACCCTTTTTAACTGTGAAAAATGGAAACATTCTAAACATATAATAATAGGAGAGCAGTTAAATTATGGTATGCCCAGACAAGGTATGAATACTACAACGCCATTTAATATGATGATTTAGTTTTTACTGATAGAAATGTTCTCACAAATATTAATAGCAAAAAGTAAAACCACAGATGCTACACAGCTTAAAAATTGAAGAAGCTCTTTATGTTCCCATATGGCATGGTATTCATGATACATTAGGTGAAAAAAGGCACTGAACACCGTGTACAGTATGCTGCCATGTGTGTAAAAGAGGGGGAAAGAACACTTACACGTATTTGCTTGTATATGCACAAAACAGCTCTGCAAGAATATATAAGGAATTAATAACACTAAATGTCTCTGGGAAGAGGGACTAGGTGGTTGGTGGAATAGAAAGGAAACATTTCACTAACTACCTTTTATTCTTTATTTGAATCAATTCAAAATAAAATTTTTCAGTTAAAAAGTTAAAAAATTCAAGACTCAAAACAATTCATATGGTAGGGCACTCATTTTAGGGGGGGCCTGGGATGTTTGAAGGGGGAGACAAGCAGACAAGTCGAGAACAACAGAGATGCAAGAGGGCAGGCAAGCAGGAAGTGGGTGACAGGAAGGGCAAGGCAGGAAAAGGGAGAGAGAGGAAGACAGAGAAAGAGTCCAAAGCAGATACAGATTGACTGGTCATTATCTCTGCATGGTGGGATTAGGCCAAATTTATTTTCTTTTTGCTTGCACAATACTTTTGCTATTTCCTCAACAAACAAGTGCTAATTTTGCAATAAGAAAATTTACTTAACAAAAACTACTTTCATGTCAAACTCTTATGCTACAGCAATTTCCATGTATGGACTCACCATGTGGACTAGCAAAACTGGCCCCTGGTCCTATTGAGATTCCATGCGAGGATGGGGGAGGAGTTGGAACAAATGACGCTGGTGATGGGGCTCTCAAAGCCCCACTGGGGGAGCTGGCAGCATGCAGATTTCCTAATAAAGGAAAATAATTACAGATGATCTTGCAGGACATATATTATGTCCTGTCCACGGACCCCAAGTTAAAAATCTCCCTACAGACTAAAGAAACAAGTAGTAAAGTTCCCATAAATTGTGTAAAGAAAAACTGAAAAGACTTCATTATTGATAAAAAGAGTTTAATTCCATGGGCCCAAATTCTAGCTCCTATACTGACTGATTTAAAAAACAAAATCCAGTGTCCTTTTCACTCACTCAACAAGTAGGCATGAATACCAACTTCATGCCAAACACTGTTCTAGGCATTGAGGGTGCAGCAGTTAACAAAAAAGACAAAAATTCTTGCCCTCATGGAGCTTATATTCTAGTAGAATGAGAAAGACATTGTCAGGCAGTGATGGGGAAAAACAGAGCAAAGTAATAGGGCAATATTGTGTAGCAGTGGCAGTGGGTACTGTTCTTTATATAAAGCAGAGAAGACCTGTCTAAGAATGGGACGTGTGAGTTGAGACTCAAAGAAAGTAAAGGATAAGGCATGAGGATCCCCAGGGGATGAGATATTCCAGGCAAACAGTAGAGCTAGTGCAAAGGCCCCAAAGGTGGAAGTGGTTATAAATAACAGGGAGGAGGCTGGTGTGGCTGGAATAGAGTGAGCAAGGCGGGTATAGTGGGAAAAGATGACGTCAGAGATGCTAGTGGGTGAGGTGTGGGGGCAGGTCACCCTAAGGACTTAGGGTTTACCCTGAATAAGTGGAAAGCCAATGCAGAGTTTGGAGCAGGAGTCATGAACTAACTTTTGTTCTAGAAGGATCACTCTAGCCGCTTTGATAAAAAACAGACTACAGAGCAAAGGAAGGGGTAGGGACAGGGAAACCAGTTAGAGGCCACTACAATAATCCAGGTGAGAGAGGACTAGTGGCTTGGGCAAGGCTGACAGAAGGTTGAGGCAGTGAAAAGTGGTTCGATTCTGGGTAAATTCTAAAAATAGAGCTGACAGTATTTGGTAAGTGACTGAATGTGGATGTGAAAGAAAGTTCAGCATGACTCTAACAGCTTTGGCCCAAGTAGCAGGAAGGAAGGAGCTGCCATTTACTGGGCTGGTGTGTCTGTGGCAGAAAGCAACACCAGGGGGTGAGGGGGATCAGGAGTTTAGTTTCAGTCATGCTGAGTTTGATCTACATACTAGTTATTATGTGGAATGATGAATAGATAGCTAGAAAATGCAGGACTAGAGTTCAAGGGAGAGGCTTAGGTTGGAGATATAAAAAACTGGAAGACATGAATTTAAAGATGGTATTTAAAGCCACAGGACTAGTTTTAATTTAGGATTATGAAACGGGGAACTATGGCTACCAAAACTATGAATAAATGCAACATTAAAATACTTGCTATATTACCATAACTATCTTCAATATCAGCAGGTTTCAAATTCTCTATTATGTAAGATAATTTCATATTTTTATGTTCTGTAATACCTAAAGTAATGCCTTACATTTAATAAATATGTTGATCAACTTGATTTAAAAAGTGTTATATTTACTTATTTAGTTGTATGATCTAGACAAGTGACAACTTCTCCATGCCCTAGTTCTCTATAAAATAGGGATAATAATAGGACCTGTGCCAAAGGTCTGCTGTGAGGATTAAATGCTTAAAATAGGGCTTGGCACACAGTAAACACTATTTACCTGTCTGCTACTATACTTATTTCAAAATAATTATTTTCCCTTCCTATTATGCAAAAACAATTTCAAATGATATCCTAGAAACACACTCCCTGGGGTTCTAGGACCCTGTTTCTATTTGCCTACTTCTTCCCTAGCTGCTCCTTTGCCACTAACCACTGGTGTTTCTAGGGGCTGAGCTTGTCCACCCACTTGAGCTTCAATGACCCTAGACATGACATAACAAACTCCAAGTCTTCATCTGTGGTCCAAACCATCTGTGATGAGCCATAGGCTTTAATATAGCCACCTGCCCACTGGACGTCTTGACTTACAGGGACTTGCAATACCAACAGGTTCAAGAGAACTCCCCTCCTTTTTTGTAAAATCTGCCCCTCCACCACTCTTGCCCTCTCAGTTATGTAACTTAACCCCGACCAGCCCCTACTAAAATCCAACAATGGCTTCCCATTACCTACACAATAAAGGCCAAAATCTCTAACCAAGCTCCATCTCTCCAGGCTCCAGCTATTTGGGACAGTCTACCATCCATCCTCTGAGACTTCAGGCTCCGCATACCCTACACTGCCTGAAATACCCTCCTTTTCCATGACCCTACACCTGGCTAACTCCAACCCATCCGTCAAGTCTCAGCTTAACCATCATTGCGGGGAGAGAGGCAGGCAAGGGATCTCCAGGGGAAAAAAAGCCAAACCTCCTTGCCAAATGCTCTTCCAGAAGCCCGAGTGACCCCTTTTGTAACATTCATCACACTTGGCATTACAGATGAAAACTGTTTACCTAGGCATTTAAACAGAGGAAGCACCTCCCCCCCACCACCAAAAAAAAAGGGAATTTAAAGATTTTTTAAATGAGGATCTATTTCTCAAAAAACCAGGCTAATACAGTAATTTGAAGAGCAATCTGAGTGGCTACGGTGGCTAAGTGTGAGACAGTTGGGGTGGGATCTGCCAGGATACGAGTTAGGCAGTGCTAAATGAGCAGCCCAATGTTGGCAACAAGGCAGATTATCATGGACCGGTCAAAGAGGCATTTGTCGTGTGCCAGTCCCCAAACTAAATACTTCATGCTAATTATTTCATTCAATTTTCACAACATCTCTAAGCAAAAGGTTTTATATTATTCCCACTCTACAAATGGAATCACCTGGTTAACAAGTGATGTCCCTACATCTCCCATCTGCAGATTAACAAATTCTGCTGATCAATACAAATTTTTATACAAATAAATAAGGATTTTTTTGGTATTTTATAAAGGGAAAAACTATGCACCATAAATTCTGCTTTTCAATGTGAAAACTTAAAAGCAAGTGTATTTGTTGGGTATGTCACTAAAAATCAGGGTTTTATGTAGTTTTATGTTTATTGTTTCCTGGTAAGCCGGAATGCCTTCGATTGGTACAAAACTATTTAATTCATTCTTTAGTTGATTGGTCTAATATAATTATGTTAAATAAAAGGTTTTTACTATACATATACTTTTTAAAAATTATTTCATTTTTTATATTTTACATCCTACATTTCATATCACATCTTGTATGCTAAAACTTTTTTTTTTTAAACATTATTATGCTCTGGAAAAATAATTAACACAGAACAGATTAAGTATGGGACCTGACAGGCAAAGGGTCATCTCCCCAAGAAATGTGATACCTGTCTTCTTTGCTAGATGATAAGCTTAAGAGCAGGGCTATTTTCTGGCTCACTGCTGAATTCCTAACACCAGGCAGCACCTGGCACGGAGCAAGTGCTCAAGAGATACCACTGAATCATTCAGGTAAAAGTAAAAAATTGGCATTCTCAAACACTTCTACAGCGCACTTCATGGGGCTGCCAACAAAGCCATTTTGTCTAGACAAGAAAGCTGTGCACTGCCCAACTGTGGGGGTAGAAGGCAAGCCACCCTTCACATACACCAGGGTTGGCAAACTTTTTCTGTAAGGGATTGTCATAGCAGGAAAGCAGCATAGACACTACATAAATGGGCCTGGCTGTGTTCCAGTGAAACTTTACTTATAAAAACAGATGGTGGGCAAGATATGGCCCATAGGCCTTAGTTTGTTGACCTCTGACATACATCATGTTGCCCTGGAGATGTTCCATGAATCTGGCTCTGGATGACAACACCTGCACTTAATACAAACCTTTTAAAGTACTCCTGAACCATGAACACAAATTTCACAACCCTGCCATAATGAACGAATGGCAACTAGCCACAGACTAGAAAGGGAATTCACTCTGAAGCCTGAGGCAAGATTGCACAGTGCTTCTCAATGTGCATGTATGTGTGTGTGTGTATTTTGGATCTGAAAGCTGAACATGACAAGAAAATAAGTAATATCTTACCTGGAGACTGTGTGTGCATCATAGAGGGAGACTGATTAACTGTGCTGTGATAAGATGTAGGGGGTGAAGTAAGAGGATAAGCGCCTGATGTTCCTGGCTGCTTTGGAAATGGCTGAAAAGAAGAAAACTGAATGTTGGTAAAATGGCCAACTGCAGGTAGTCTAAGAGAGTGTGACTTTTCCCAATTATAGCTGCAGTGTTAACATTTACACACTTCATTGGTTACCAAATAGGAAACGTGAGGTATGAAAATGTGTAAAATACATATTTATAACACATCTAAAAACGTTGACTTTCGAAATGTTTTAAAAACACCCTCATTCCTGACCTTGCAACACCATTGCTTCTATCTCTCAAGATGTTTTTTGCTTGTTTTATCTACCATATCACTGCTTTATGTATATATTTACCTACCACTTCATTAATTCTAAGACATTCCCCCCTCATTTTAACATCTCTGAAATCAGAGTGTGTCTTTCAATTCAAGGCATGTTTTAACTGGCAGTTTTTTCTTTCTTAGCAGCAATTAAAAAATAGTGCGTCTTACTTCTGGTGGAGTTTAGAGTCAATGAAATATGGTAATTCAACCTGACCTCTACTCATCTTTATCTTCATCTCTAGCGATGAAAAACCAAGGACAATCTAATTACTTTCCTAGTCTATCTTTAAAAATTGAGGTATGAATCACGTAAAGTGCAGAAATTTTAAATATACCGTTTGATAAAGTTTTAAAAATGTAACTACCACAGAGATCAAGATACTGAAGAACATTACCAGTACCCCAAAGGCCTCCCTTATACACCTTCCAAGCTTTTATCGCCTCTCCAAAGCTAAGCACTACTCTGATTTCCATCACTCGAGCTTAGTTTTGCCTGTTTTTGCATTTCATATAAATACTGAATGTATGCTTTATAGTGTCTGGCTTCTTTTGTTCAACATTATCTCAGTGAAATTCATCCACAGTGCTGCATGTAGCAGTAGTTTGCTTCTTCATTCCCCAAAAGGATTCCACTGTATGAACATATCCCAATTTATTCATTCATTCTACTGTTGCTGGATATTTGGGTTGTTTTCAATTTTTTGGATAAATAATGTTACAAATATTCTTGTGTTTTTTGCTGCATTTCTGTTGCATGTATACCTAAGAGTAGAATTGTTAAGTCATAGGAATACATAAGGTTCAGTTTTAGCACTCTGGAATACTGCTAAACACTACTGCAATGTAGTTATACAATTTTACACACCTTCTAGCAGTAAATGAGAGTTTCAGTTACTCCTAATACCAAATGTTGGCAAGAATTATTTTTTTTCTTGATTCCATTCTTGTGCACGTGGAGTGTTGTATCACTGTGGTTTTAATTTGTATTTCTATAATACCATATGATGTTTGAACATCTTTTCTGTGCTTGCTGGTCATTTGGACATCCTGTTTTGTGAAATGCCTTGAATCTTTTATCCATTTTTAAAACTGGGCTTTTTTTTTTTTTTTAATTGATTCTTCCTATACTATTTTAAAGAAATTACAGAATTCAGGCTAACTTACAAGCTACAAAATCATATATTCAATTGTATTGTTTAATCTAATAATGTAGAATGTATCTTTTTTTTTTGGAGACTTAAGCCACACTACTATATAATGAAAACTATGATATTCTTAAACTTTTATATTTTCCTCCTTTCCTTTCTCATGGACTAGCTTACAGACTAAAATTGTATATTTTATATAAAAGAAAAGCTACCTGCTAACATCAAGTAAAATCTACATGAAACTCTTTATGAACATTTTTCCCTCACAACTGTCTCACCAAGGATATTAACAGTTCACAAATAAAAGTATACTATAGATACCTGGTAAACAGAAAAGAAATGAAACTGAAATTGTTCAATAAAATGCTCGCTCCTTAAGAGTACCTAAAGCCAAAGCCACTGACTAATAATGTAGCCACCGCATATGCATCTTTTTAAAAAATCATGACTGGGGGCCGGCCTGTGGCTCACTCGGGAGAGTGTGGTGCTGATAACACCAAGGCCACGGGTTTGGATCCCATATAGGGATGGCCGGTTAGCTCACTGGGTGAGCGTGATGCTGACAACACCAAGTCAAGTGTTAAGTTCCCCTTACCAGCCATCTTATAAAAAAATAAACATAAAATAAAAATAAATAAATAAAATAAAAAATCATGACTGGTATTAAATATCAAACTCTTTAATTTAAAATCAAACAAAAAATCTCTACTTAATAAGTTGAATATAGAGCAAGGAAAAGCAGAAAATTCCTAAAGTTCTCACAAAGTGACAAATCAGTCTAACTTTTCTAGAATATCCTAACATTTCTCCCATCCTACCCGCTTCTAATCCTTCTGCCTTAACCTGTAACTACTTTCCTAGTTAAAAATCTCATGTTCAGTATGAAATGCTACTGGTACACAGAGCTCTTAGCCAAATCAAAATATCTAATAAACTAGGACTGTAGGCTCTCACTGTGTCAGATTGTTTTTCAGTGACAAAAATCATTGTAAAGGTATCAATAAATGACTTATTTGGGGGAGGGGAAGGAACAATGGGCCACATTCCCCCTCCCCCAAATAACACTATAACACTAGCCCTGCTTTAGCTGTGGTCACCAGCCAGCCATCTTAGTCACTTCTTTCCCCCAAAAGACGACCCTGCTCCATATCAGGTAACAGGAAAGACCTATAATGCAAATGGCTTCCACAAGATAAAAGGCTGCTCTGGCATCTACTGGGCCAAGGCATTTCTCCCCCATAGTGACCGAGCATCCTCAGAGGGCTAGTATCTCATTTGAGTCAATGGCTGTCACAAGAGCCCCACACCACAGCTATATACAGGTATTCACATGGGGTTCTACTGTGCTTCCCTGCATCTCCGTGAAGGTCAAGAAGGGAAACAAACAGTGAGGAGACAGGAAACTCTAAAGAGCTGCCAGGGATAATATACCTTCCATGAAACCCTCCTACAGGTAAGAGCCAGTACTTTGTCAAAGATGTAAATACACACTGAAAAGTTGCAGTTATTACGTAGCCAGACCAGAAGGTAGGCAATAAAAAAAGCTAAGTAGATTCTTTGCACAATGCTGGTTCCAAGCAATGCTATTTCATGAAAGCTTCTGGGTGAGAGGCAGTGAGCTATTTTATAGGCCAAGTCTAAAGAATGAGCCAAAGAGCCTTGCCTACAGGTTATATGTTCACACACACCTGAAAATAGAGCCACTGAAGACTCCAGCCCAGAGACAGGAAGCCTTTCCACAGCCACAACAAGTACTTTCCAAGCTAGGGAGACACATGGGACTATTGAAAGGGTAAAGGATCACCAGTCCCTCTCTATTTCAGAAGGGGCAATGAAAGAAGAAAAGTTGGCCTAGGGGCCTGCCCAACTCTCGGACATGTGAAGATGACAGGACAGAACTGAAAGCACTTAAGATCTATAATGTGGCTTATCCAAATGGTCTGAGGACAGAATCCTTGAAATTTGTACACCCGTTCTCTGCAGGAGTCCCTGTTAAATATCACTAGATATTTAGTTCACTGTGCTCTACTTTAATAACATCTGTATGTCTTCCAAGACATGGTGAGGACACTCTCCCAAAGTTCTCAAATCCTGAAGATGATGTTTCCACCCCTGGAATGACATAATATCATTTTAAGTACATGGGTGATCTGAGTGTCTGAGGTTAATGCTATTTCCAGCACTACTCAATTCCCATCACTAGAAGCCTCTTCCTCATCTCCCTCTGTAACTATTTTTTCATAAGGATTTCCTGGGCATCTTGGGCCCACCAAGGATCTCCTCGCCTTTCAACAAAGAAGCCCTGACACCTGTAGAACCTGTGAAGTTACACAAATGCGATACTGTTTGAAATTTCAGCTAGACATTACCTGTTGCTGGGATGGTGGCTGGAGTTGTGATATTAAAGAATCCATCATATCTCCTCCTATCGGAGAAGGAGGATTATCATCCTCATTTACAGACCTTCTTCGGGCATCCTGATTGCTGTCAACAAACATATTCAGGAATGTCTACGGATATAAACAGGTAAAATTTAGATTATTTTATCTAACTGTAATAAAATACTTCTAATCATTTAGAATATTTTAACAGAAGCAAACATATTATGTCCATCCCTAATAACTATTATTAGGACAACCTAGAAGAAATATTGCTAATTTTGAAGGAATGGGACAATTTAGGAAAATGGTTAACAATAAAAACATCTAAGTAAAAAAAATTATATCAACTAAGAAGTATTGTACAAGCAAAAAGTTGAAGAAAGAAGTACACTCTGGCACCTCTTACCACCATGTCAAAATTGTATTTTCTTATTAACTTCTGACCCAGAAATGGGAGAAGAAAAATGAAATGTTATGTTGGCCCTATAAATAGCTTTGATGACTTGGAAAATTTCCCATTTAGTCAGAGTTCTCACTTTTTAAGTTAGAAAATATGACAGGAAAACTGAATAAGAAACTAAGCCAACTTTTTTCTTTTTATATTATATGATATTTTGAACTACTGAGAATGACATAGCCTTGTTTTATAGGATGTCATCAAAAAATTGAGCAAGCCTATCCAAGTTTGTGTCTCAAGCACAGATTCTCTTTCTTTTAATACTCCCCACCTTCCCAGTCTTCAAAAATATATATCATAAGCTTATGAGAATCACTAGAGAGCTATTAAAAGTACACAGTCTGACTTTTAATTAAAGATGATGGGTTTGCAACACATATTTCATTCTCTCCCAATAACCCAACAAAACTACTGAAAAAAAAATTTAAAGCAATAAGTCACAAAGACAAAAAGAATGGGAGAAGAGAAAAAATAGCAATACATTCTGGACGCTGTAAAGCAGATGGCTGAGTGGTAACTGAACCATCCGATGTGAGAAAGTCATATCCTAAGCAAGCCGTGGGGAAAGCCAAGAAACAAAGCTATTTCCATCCATATCCCCAAGACACTTCAGAACTGGCAGCACCAGATACCTCTGGAAACGGGGATGCAGGCTGGGCTAAAAACAGAAGGACTGGGTGAAAATCTTTTCAAGACACTTAAACCCTCCCAGAGTCTCTGCCACTCTCACTAAGTTCAGTTGTTCTGTACCATCCTGTAGAGAATTTTTGACTTGGGGGACTCCAGGACCAACTGAGAAAAAGGGTATATTAAAAATGGGGCTTGGGCCGGCCCCGTGGCTCACTCAGGAGACTGCGGCTCTGGTAGCACCGAGGCCACAGGTTCGGATCCTATATAGGGATGGCCAGTGTGCTCACTGGCTGAGCATGGTGCAGACAACACCGTGCCGAGGGTTGCGATCCCCTTACCGGTCAAAAAAAAAAAAGGGGGGGGATTAAAGTCTAACATATAGAAAAAGTTGAGAATACAGGGGGTCTTCAAAAAGTTCATGGAAAGATTCATATCATCTTTTCATTCAATTTTTCCACTTTTGAAGTACCCTAGTACTAGTTTTCTTCTTCATTTGACTTCCCCCAAATCGGGAGCCAGATGCATACCATCTATGCATGAGACTTGAATACTCTCCTCTTGGTACTCACACCAGTCCAACAAAAAGACCTAAAGCTACTGACACTGGGAGTTTCCCAAAGAAATGGCCCAAGCAGATCATCCTGCAATGAAGACCACAGTCAGTAAGTTTTACCTTTAAATAAAGGCAGAGAGTTAAGAATCACTTACTATTTGAGGAAAGTCCCTAACATGAAAGATATCAACCCTCCCCACCCCATAAGCCAGGTGGATGAAAAGGAGATTATGTAGGAAGAAAAGAGGTAAGAGAAGGAAATGTAGCCATATAAGAATAGGATATAAAATAAACATTTAGAAAAAGAAAAGGGCTTTTGGAAATTTTTCTTAAAGATGGGAAAAAAAAATCTTGGCAGAAATGAAAAATAGGAGTATTGGAAGAAAAAAATGCTGAAATCTCCCAGAAAAAAAGAGACAAAGAATAGAAGAAATAAGAAAAGTAGAGGACAATTCCAGGATGCCCATCATCAGAATAACAGGGGTACCAGAAACGTTGAGAGAGAAAACAAAGGAGAAGACTGAGAAATAATGCAAGGAAATTTCCCACAGCAAAAGAGATGTAAGTGTTCAGATTGAAAGAGTCCACTCAGTCATGTACGGTTTAAGAATTAGAACAGCATTAAACACCTCAACAGTAACAAGAAACAATAAAAGACAATGAAGCAAAGCCTTCAAAATTTTTACAGAAAATGATTGCCACCTAGAATTCTATATCCAGCCACTCTCAATTAGATGAGGGTGAATAAACTACAGACACTTTCAGACATGTAAGGTCTCAAATTAACCTCCCAATGTACCTTCTCCCAGGAAGCTACTGTAGAAGGTATTCCACCAAAACAATGAAGTAAACCAAGAAAAAGACATGGGGTCTAAGCCACAGGGCATGCAACACAAGAGAGAAGTGAAGGAATGTCCCCCCCTTCATCTTTCTCCAGATTCCTAAGTCAAAATTATGCACAAGGCCTGGCATGCTACCAGTCTAAATTGGAGTAGGCAGAAGACTGTGGGAGAGACTTCTTCAAGATGAAATCAATAAGGTTTCTGATATGTTTGAACACACTGAGTAAAGAGTCACATAACTGGGAGGGTGTTTAAGGTTGAGTTAATGATAAATACAGAGAAAGCTAAGCCAAAAAAGCCAATTAATAATTCCAGCAAACTAAAATTTTGAAAAAGAAAGAAAAAGTAATCATAGTAAGCTTGGTGCAACAGTGTTTACATGTCCATAATTATGCGAACACTAAAAAATTATCTAATCAAAATTGCTACTAACCACATTACAAAGACAGGAGAAATGGAAGAATATGTTTATGTACTTCGAGCTGCCTGGAAGGGGAAAAGGGTACATAAAAAAGAATTTAAAAAGAATTAAATCTTTATCTTCCACTGTAAGAATTAGATAATGCCCTCAACCCAAAAGTCAACAAATAGCAATATAAGCATGCTACTTAGAGATATGGGCATAAATACCAAGAGAATCAGCTATGTAAGAGTTGAAACAGGTGTGTCTGGGGAGCAGAAAATTGTCAAGAGTAGGTTATAGGAGACTATTTTTAAAACAAATCTTTTGGAACTATTTGACTCTAAAATATAAACACATACAACTGAGTTATCACACCAGAATCTCCAGGGGTTGTTGCCCAGGACCTGACATTTTCAAAAAGCATCACAGTTAAACGGGTGACTAAACCTTTTCAGTAATCAATGATAAAGACTACTTTTAAAGTTCCTTTAAATTCTAAATAGCAAATACAACTCTCTTCAGCATCTTCCACCCTACTCATCACAGGGTAAGAAATAAAGGATTTTTAATCACTTTGTATACACAGGAACAGTACTTTATCAACAAAAAACTGTTGCTTTTCCCCATTATTTCCCTCTCAAAGGAATTGTTTTAGAGATCATTTTTATGTTTACTCATACTATAACACTAAAATCTGTTACCTTTAGTCCTGGTGCGGGATAAAAACCTTCAACTAACTTGCTGTTATCAAAAAGACTATAGGCACCATCCCGTATTGCCACAACACCTCTACTCCGGCAGTATATATCAATGCAATACATGTTCCTGAAGGCCAGTCTGATGTGGGTGGAAGACTGTGGCAGAATGGAGAAGCACTGGTAGGCAGTATTGGTCCTCTGGGTCAAGCCCAACATCGGCACAGTGGGGAGTTTGTTGATGGCATTTAATGGAGCCTGAGTATCAAACAGTACCTATAAGGAATAAACATAGTGAGAACAGCCAGTTTCTGTACAAATGCTAAAACCTCAGAATTTTCAATGCATAATTGTCATAAATGAGACAATGTCCTTCTGGCACATTCCACAAAACTGTCCCTTGAAGAGAATGCAAACTAGGTCACTATATCCTCTCTGAATCAAAGAAAATTCTCTAAGAAGTGTTAAAGATATCAAAGAAAAAGGTACCCACTTTAGTCATTGAAGACAAATAAGTCCGTATAATTTTTGAGGAGTTTTGCATGAGACATTGTTTTATTTTTAGACAGAAAATAAACTTAATTACCTGTAATAACTGAACCACATTTGGTGTTTTGTTGAACATTTCTTGAAGCTGATGGAGAATGGTATTGTGACAGTTACTGCAACCTGAGTTTGGGCCAACAGTTCCCAAAGAAATGTGAAATTTTTGATGTATGGAATTCCATTGGATACTAATCTAAATCAAAGAGATTACATGCTTCAGTAACTCATAAAGTAATAGATTCAAGTAGAAGAAAAAATGTTAAAAGTAAGGCAAAATGCCAAAGATCCAATAGGTCTTTTTTGAAAACAAGTAATAAAATAAGACTGGACTCAAACTCCAGATGTGCTGTTAATATGGACCAGTACATTACCTGAGCATGTATGTGTTAGCCCTCTTCTACTAAATAAAATGGAAAGAGAATGCACTAAAGAAAAACTTTTGATTAAACTGTTATTTGAAAATGATCATTGTGTTTCATTTTTCTCTTGAACTGAAGAGTCACATTCTTGGTACCATCAACTACAGAGCACTGTCATAAAGGGGAAGGAAGCCACCCCCAACACAGATGCATTTGGGTAACAGATTTTAAAACACTCAAGTTTTTTCTGACATAACTTGATGTGGAAGAGTCTAGAAAGAAGCCAGCTGGCTGAATTTTTATACTAAATTTCTAGGACTTTATATATGGGGTGGGAAAAAATAAGGAACTGTAGATTACAGAGAATACCTTCAAGATTAAGATAGGATTAAACATTAACATTCATGTAAACAAAAGCAAAGACATAACATACTGTTCATAACCATTTGTACATAATCTTCCTTACAATAATCATGTTCCCAAGCAGATTTGGAATCAGTGAAGAAAAAAATACAAACAACAAAAGTACAACACCCTGTCCAAAATTCTTCAAGATCATATACCCCATCAGAGGGTATTATTTTTGTTTTCAACTTTAAAGAGTTAAGCATGGTGGTATATTATAGTATATTCATATCAACAAAGCATTTAAAATTTACCATTTTATCCCCGATTTTTACTTGAGCCCTTACTGATTTTTAGACAGTTTTCATTTTTTTTGAGTGCTTGATTTTTAAAAGATTTATAAGAGAGGAACTTCAGATTCTTAATTCACAGACTTACTGAACTTCCCTTGGTGGTTCCATAACACAAGATAAGTTTTCGGTAATTATAAACACGAACTTCTGAGAAAATATTTAGATGAGCAGGTATGTCTAAACAGAAAGGAAACAAAAAGGAGATAAATAAATATGTAAAATTTTAAAATATAAATTTGAAAAAGAGGGCATTTTGTCAACGTTATATGCCTAGATAGAAAGGTCTCTAAATAAGTAATTTAGTTTAAAAAAAAAAAAAAAAGTAACAGCATAAATAGATAGCATGCTTTCATTTCTACAAAAGGGGGCCAGGGTACGAGGGAGATATACTGAAGCAGTCTAGCACAGTGGTTAAAGAGCTCCAATTCTAGCTCTGCCATTTACTAGCTATGTGGCCTTCAGCAAAGTTCTTAGTCTTAAAATGAGAAATAATACTTCCCTCATGGGGTGATTGTGAGGATTAAATAAGTCAATATAAGGAAACTGTTTATCACAGTAGTCCGCCTCCCTTACCCATGGGGGATATGTTCCAAGACCCACAGTGGATGCCTTGAAACCATGGATAGTACCAAACCTGACTGCCATCAATTGAACATGTTTCTATTTATGTCTTCCACCCACAAACTTAATGACTTTTCCATCTTAACTAAGCACTTCCCATGCACTATGGCCATAACTTTTGCAGTCTGAAGTGCAGCAGCAAACCTAGCATAAACTTCTTTTTCCTTCTTCACAGTTTCATGAACAGAAGATTCGTTCTTACGAGAAACCTCAGCATACAACTTTTTTCCTTTCCTTATTAAGTCAAGAATTTTCACCTTTTCACTTAAAAACAAGCACTTTATGGCTTCTCTTTGGCACATCCAAATTGCCAGCATCACTACTCTTGTGCTTTGGGGCCATCATGAAGTAAAATAAGGGTTACTTGAACACAAGCACTGCTACCAAGACAGTGATCTGGTAAGTTGATCTAATAACCTAGATGGCTATTAAGTGAATAACTGGCCAGGAGCATATACAGCATGGATATGCTGAACAAAGAGATGATTCACATCCCACCTGGGACAGTGCAAGATTTCATCATGCTACTCAGAATGGTATGCAATTTTAAACTTATGAATTGTTTATTTTTGGAATTTTCCATTTGATATTTTCAGAACACAATTGACCACGGGTAATCTGCAGAAAGCAACTCTGCAGATAAGGGGGACTACTATATATTGTATGGTACACAGTAAATAAGTACTAACTATTATAACATGGTATACCTGTGTGTGCAAATTTCTGGAAACAAAAGAAACTTAACAGTGGCTGTCTCTGAGGGAGGGAAACTGAAGTCTGAGGTAAAAGGGACACTATTTTCATTAGAAATACTTCTGATTTCTTTTTTTAATGATGTGCAGGTTTTGCTTCTTCAGTTAAAGGTGGGGGGAACTTTTTTTTTTTTAAATATAAAAGGAAGATTATCACAGGTACCTGGTAGAGAACGTGCAAATTCCAACACACACTCATATAATCGTGCAATGCTATTCCAGTCATTAAGAAACATTTCAACCACTTTTCTACCACCAACAGGTTCAGACAACAGATTTTCATATGTTAAGTAAACATGCCGGGATGGTCCTACAGGATTAAAAGAGAACGTTAATGATAATCAATACTAAAAAAAATCTAGAAATATGCAAAGACAAAGTACATGAAATATCTTACCTTGCTCCCTGGTAGAAGTGCCATTAAGTGGACAATTTGCGAACACTAACTCTGCCACCCACGTGCGGTTATTTCTACCTTGTAATCGGAAAGTGCAATCAAGGAGAGAGCGGTCCAGAGCCTTTTGGGTTTCCTCATTTACACCCTTACAGGGAGGAATTCTGGTGATGAAAGATAGCATATGAAGTGTACTTTACACAGAAAGACAAAGCACAATATATACAATGACAGGCAGGGTATGACATTAGAGCGTCAGTTCAAACTATTTCTAGATACTTTCTGCAAAGGAAGGAAGCAATTCACTGCAATTAACAGCATTTAACCTATTTCCATTCACATCAACATGGATTAAGATTCATTTTAACAAAGTGATGTTTGTCTTTAATCCATAATGTTGTTGTATAAAAAGACCACAATTCCACAGACTGAAAATCAAGAATACCAGTTTCCTACAAAATCTATCTAGAACATCCTCAAGGAAAAGCTAAGGTGAACAGAATACAGTTGACCTTGAACATCGGGTGGGTGGGGGAGGGAGTTGGGGCACAACTCCTCCCCCCTCAAAGTTGAAAATCTGCATATAACTTTCCCCATGTCATTACGCAAGTAGTTAAGTACTTAAGTAGCTGACCCTGTGGAATCCACACAAACAAAAAGGCAGCAATCCACTGAAGTGGGTTCCACGTATTAAGTGGACTCACACAGTTCAACCTGTGTTGTTCAAGGGTCAACTGTAGTTGTAAAACCACTCTTTGAAGATAGGATGATACAGTACAAAGAATAAGGGCTTTGGAGTCAGAGACCTGCATTCTAATTCTGACTCAGCCACAAGTAACCTCTCTAAATTTCAGTTTCTCAACTATAAAATGGAGATAAAGAATTACTTTATGGGTTATTGATTTAAAAAATGAGAAAACATAGAGAAAGCGCTTATGGTGGCTGATAGAGCAGGTACTAATATGTTAATCTCCCCTTGTAGTAAAACCAAGTCTTGGTCACTGACTGAATTGCCATGACAAAATTCTGGGTTCATTATCCTCCCTTTGCCTCCTCCTCTTCTGTTTGGGTAACCCTCACTGTGATGGAGCTTCATTTGTATTAAATAATTTAACATACAGATTGTCACATACATATCACATATATAAAAGAAATGTAGTAGCTTTGGTGTCTTAAAAATACCTACCCATTCATTTTCCTTCTACAGCTTTATGGACCATCTCATTTGTCATAAAACATTATGAAGTAATGTATTTTAGCTGTTAATGAGTTATTTCGTAATAGATGAAATATGAAATAATGAGAGAATATATTATTTAATTACACATTATCCCTTAATTTATAGGGAAGGTGGTTAATTCTCAGATTTGGTATAATGATTATCTATATCAAGGGAAAAAAACACAACAAATATCATCGGAATTACGAAATCTTGGTTCAGTCCTCTTATTCAGAATACAACACCTAAAACAGGGTTTCTCAATCTTGGCAACACTGACATTTTGGACTGCATAATTCCTTGTTGTGGAGAGCTGTCCTGTGCAGCCCGATGCCAGTAGCACCTCCCACTCCCTCTTCTCAGTTAATGATAAGCAAAAATATCTCCAGATATTGCCAAATATCCCCCGGAGGGCAAAATCATCCTAGGGTTGAGAACCACTGACTTAGAACAAACAACTTGAGAGCAAAAAAGAGAAAGAAATTGCATGTGGTAAAAATAAAATTTGTAGGGGAAAAGAAAGGTATGCAAATTACTTAAAAGAATTAACGTACTACTGAAATTTTCTCAATTAAAACTTATCATAGCAAAGTTTTCAAAAGTTCATCTTTCACACTACATACTTTTTATCATCAGCAGAAAGATTTTGTCCAACTTTATTTTGGGTAATTATCACAGAAACTGCATAAATTGCATAGATGTTCTTTAACTTGACGAGTATACTGAGAACTTGCCTGCCCTCACCCCTCACAACATAACCCTCTCCATAGGAGTTATAAAGCAGCCAATTCAGATAGATTTTAAAATGTCGAGTTTGAAAATATAAATGTAATACATTATCTCCCTATCACATAAAACAGGTTTCTCATGAAATTCATCTGGTTAGAAAATGAAAGCACAGAAACTGGCAGGTTTTTAAGTAAGAACTAAATTAAGTATAAGACTCCTTTCAATTTATGCTCTCAGGAATAGGAGCACCCTGAAAGTTCACTCCACGTCAATGTCAATTTCTTAATCTGTGATACAGATATAATTGGCTCTACTCCAAGGAACCTGTAAAATATTTATTTGCTTGTAAGGTTATGAAGGTAAGAGAGAAAATAAAAATAAACTACAATTATAATTTTAATCTTCTCAGCATGATCATGTTGGCGGGGGGGTGCGGGGGGCGGGGAACAGGTTTCCTAAAAGGAAATCTGAAAAAATTGTTACAAACTTGAAATACTGCAAAATACTATTATATTAGCCAAAAATTAAGAACTGAGGAAGACATTTTTCTGGACAATGTATTAACCTTATTGGAAAATTTCTACAATCCAAAAAGTTTTCAATCTAAACAGCTGCTTCTGACTAATCTTTCTCCTGTACTTCTGAGTACTGAACAAACTGAGGAACCAGGCTATGGTCCTCTAGGGCAGATGTGTATCAGCTTCATTCTGAGGATTTTTACAAACAACATTAAAACATTATGGCCCCATAGTGCAAAAGCAGGGAGGTCACTAAAAGTCCTAGTAAAAGAAGCACAAGTGTGACTAAAAGGAAAGATAAGAGGGTTTTATAAAGTTTGCACATGTGCACGCAGAAGGACAAGCTGGATCACACAATTCACAAAAAAGAGCTATGCCTGTGCGTTATCAGCATAAGTTACAAGAGACAAAGAAACACAATGAATGAGATAAATAAAAACCCTTGTGGGTGTGGCCAGAGGAATAGTATTACTGCCCATAGCTATAATGTGAGTTCAGGAGAAGGTGGGAGGTTTGCTCAAGAACTTAGAACTAGGTGCTATGAACATGCTGATCTTGAAACTTGTCTCTCAAGCCTCATTTGCTCCACAGGATCAAGGCTCCTCTGAATTTGTACAAGGCTGACAGGTCCATGAACCACAGCAATGGAAGGAGCTATGATACACCTGATACTATCATTTCAGAGATGCATCAAGGAGTCCTGCTCAACAGATTTTCAAGGAGAGAAAGTTGGACAAGAACAGAACATATTTTCAGTGAAGAGGAGGAAAATATGCCCAATTTTAAGCTTTGAAGTATCAACTCATACTCTTATTTAATATTAACCTATCTAGGACTAAAAGCTTAAAAGAGTTTGTGAAGATTAAATGTATCAGAGCAAGTGTATACTAATTGGATCTATGAAGAATTTTAACTTAATCATGTTGCGACATTAACTAATTACTTTTTCCTTCTTCACTTCTATATCTTACCCTGATAATGGGCAGCATTTAGCAGACAAACATATCTTTAATTTTTCCATTTTTATATATTTTCTTTAAGTTTTAAATATATAAAACAAAAACCAGGATTAAACTCTTTAGAAATTACTGTAAAATGAAACTAAAAATTATGAAGTGCTTCCTTTTTAGGTAGGACTCACGAGAGCTCTTGAGTTCCACACAAAAGGGAACTCAAATTGCTCTTGTAGAAATACTGAAAACAAGATATTTTTAAAATCTTGTAAATTATGAGAAATATGAAAGAACAGAATACAAATGTTAACATCATCAACCTTATCTGCAGCTGTCAAGAGTAGTAAAAAAAAAAAAAATAACATTTTAGATGAAGCAATATAGAATCAATTAAAAGTATTACATTTTCCTACTGATTTCCATTATAAAACCAGCTCTTTTTCTCCTGAAAACTTTTTGTAGGGATGGTGTTAGGATAGACAGCCAGGAAGAGGAGATATTCTAGTTCTTCAATTCTTGAGTATCTAAAGTGAGCACCATGACACATAGGTTATGTGCACGCTATCTGCTAGCCCTTTCCATCTTCCACAGAAACAAACTGAAACCCAGGTAACAAAAGCTAAAGCTGCACTGCTCGAATTGCAGAGGTGCCTTATCTTGGCAGACAGAGGAATTCAATAAATAAAAAATGCTTATATAATTTATATTGTTAAGCAACACCTAAGAAACAATGAGTACCCCCCCACCCCCTAAAAAAAACCCCCGTTTTCTGGACCAAAAAGGTTGATCTGTTAGATGGTGCTCTAGCTTTGCCAAGTCCATACTGGGTCACTTTGTTTATAAGGCACACGTATATTAGCTTTACTTATAAGTATCCTCTGTCCATTTAGAACCAAGCCCTCTGCCGATCTCCTTTTGTATACTCTTTCCTGGCGATGTAATTTACTACCCTAGTTCAATTACTATCACCAAGGTGATGCCTTTATCTACTTCTGCCCAGACCTGTTACCTGAGCTTCAGACACATCCCCGCCTGCCCAAAGGGTGTCTAGGTACCTCAAATGTAGCAAAGTCCTTTCAAACTCACATCTTTGGTGTCCCTTATCTCAGAAAACACCACCACCAGCCATCATTTGGCAAGATAAAACTAAGAATCATCTTTGCCATCTCACTCTTTCTCACCTCCAACATCAATCTAATCAACTCTTGAATATTTCATCTCCTAAGTCCTTGTGAAATCTATCCTAGTCTAAGCTACCAGTAACTCTGGTGTGAACCATTTCTGTAACTGGTTTTGCTACTTGTCTTGTTCCCCTCCAATCTGTTCTTCATATTGCTATCAGGTTGAGCTTTCAAACACCTATCTAATGATGTCAGTTTCTACTTAAAATAATCTGATGGCTTCTTAGTGCCATTAGGATAAAGTCTAAATTGCTTGAGGACACTTACAAAGGCCTACAGGATCTCACCCCTTCCTGCTTACATCTCCAGCCCCATCTCTCCTACCTCCCTGCCATGCTGAACTCCTTTTAGCCCCAGGATGCTAGTTCTCTCTTGCCGCCAAGCACTCACATCAGCAGTTATCCCCTCTGGTTAGAATCTCTCACTCCCACTCCCACCCTACCTCCATTTCCCCTGGCTAATTCTCACCTCTCCTTCAGTCTGAGTACAACTAGTACTTCCTCAGGGATACCCTTCCTGACTTCTGAACTAGTCCACATCCCCCTGCTACACAAACCCCCAGGATCCTGAACTCCCCTATCAGAAATTCAAGCCTGACACATAGTTGTACTCAATAAATGTGTTCAATGAAAGAAATGCAGAGCAAAGACATCCTAAAATACCAAATGGTGCTGGACTGACACTCCTTAGGTTTAAGAGAATCTTCTCCCAGACCTTAGTAATTCTGTGCAGAAATTTGTGGCACCCATAGGTTCTGAATTCTGCTTTATGCTGCCTCATGGAAGGAGAGGAAGAGCTCTGGCAGTATGACTGCAACTAAGTGAGACATATGACAGGGGCTTACTTTAATAAGCGAATTGCATGGCTGAAGCCATCACCTTCCACTTGTACTCCTTGATGTGGAATCTCCAGATTGGACAACTGGAAAGAGAAAAGCACAATTATATTAGACCACCACTTTTATAAAGGAAACTTCCTTTTCTAAGTACTATTGTCTCTATTCTCAGGGCACTTGTTCTAGGGCCACTCTTTCCCAAAGTTACAACATATCAGGCATGAACATCATTAGATTTCCTGGGAAACTACATTAAGTTCTGTGAAACTCAAAGCTGCCCCAGAGCCTCTAGATTATTATTATTATTTTTGGCAGCTGGCCCGTATGGGGATCCAAACCCCGTGACGTTGGTGTTATAAGGCTGCTCTCTAACCAACTGAGCTAACTGGCCAGCCCCAGAGGCTCTAGTTTAAAAAACACTTCCACAGGTAGAAAATCTTCAAAATTTAGATTGATCTAATTTTTGCCACAAGCCAAAAGTAATCCAGAATCAATTCTAGTGGTTGCAAATGAGGCAAGTGCAAAATAAAACTGGTTTTGTGTAATTCTGTTCAAAACAAAGTTTGAGGTACAGTCATATCTCATTTCCAATCATACGCAGTATTTTTTTTTTAGTTTGTAACTATTCTATTACATTTTTATTTTTAACAATTCCAAGAAAAGATTTCCAGTTTGTGTATTTACCCAATGAGATCTCTTCCCAAATGGATTCAGAAAGTAAGTTTAAAAGGTGAATGCAAGGACACTGTCTGAAACCCTTTCCATGGAACTACAAGTTAGTGAGGTATGCCAGAAAGTCATCTGATCTTCCAAAGAAATGCTTGCCTTTGGTAGATATTCCCAGGTCTTCTACGACAGACTATTTATTTATACCCACCTTGTTCCAGAAAAGATTTAAGGCAGCTCTAAGTATGTGGCTGAGCCCTATTCTTTGGGCCTGGGAGGGGTTGAGGTTCGGAAAAATAGCTACTGACCAAATAGGCAGGAGGGGTTCAGATTCAAAAGGAAGTGGAGTATGTGACAGTTCAAAAATGTTGCCACTATTTTATCAATCAGAGATAGAAACATCCTCGGCAAGATTAGATTTAGTTATTCACATGTCAGTATAAATTAAGCAGAAAATGTGCTTGCTTTTGTTTTTAACATACTATAATTTTCACTGAGCAGAAAAAGTAGGTAAGTTTTTAAGAGCTGGAGTTCAACCGAGTACTACAGAATGTTCTTATGTGTTCTATGTGTACAGCAGGTACAGAGGACAGGGAAGGGAGAAGGGAGACAGAGGACATGACTACAGGCATTAGTCTATGTGGGCATACAAAGACACATTTTTGTGAATTCTGGCCTGTGGGTAGGAGAGGACATAAATGTATTGCACTGCCCTGGCACCATGTATCCTCCCTTCCCACTGCAAAGGTAATAACTGAAGGACATTTGTGTAATCAATCCAAATACCACAATGAGAGTCCAAGGACACACTCAATATGAACACTCTCTGTAGAGCTTAGGAACTATGGCCACTACCCAGATAAGAGGATATTCATCAAACTCACAATTCTAGGAGCTGGGACATCAAGGACATGAGTACCTATTTCAGGTACCTGTTTCTGGGCTTTGGTTTCTCTCTGGGCTATCGCTGCTCTTCACAATTTCACACCTTATCCTCTGACTGCAGATCCCAAAGCTCCCTAAAGCAGGTGTTAGCAAAAAACAGGTCACAGGCCAAATCCAGCCCATTGCCTATTTTTCCAAATAAAGTTTTATTGAAACACAACCATGTTCATTTGTTAAATATCAACTATGGCTGGTTTACACTGCAACTGCAGATGTGAGTAGCTATAACAGAGACTGTATGACCCACAAGCCTAAAATATTTACTCTCTAGCCCTTTACAAAAAAAGTTTGCCAACCGCTGTTCTAAAGCATGAAGGCTATTTCAACGAGTCTTTCCAAGGCCATCATCATTAGTCCAGTTGAAAAAGTCCATTTCTACATTTCCAAGTCTCTTCTTCATTCATAATAACATATTGAGGGGATTCTCACAACAAGTAAAACTTTAAACTAGAGGGAAATAATTAGGATTTTAGTGTATCACTTTGAAGGGCTGTCAATCCTTGGCCAAACATCTTTTTGGAAATATTAAAAGCCCAGGTTCTATTATCTTCCTTTACTTTCATGTTTAGGAATAATGCTGGATATTACAATTGTGTATTCTTGAAAGACACTAATTCTGCTAAGTCTATTGCTTCCTCCATGTGATAAAAGTAAAAATTTAATATTCTTTCCAACCTGTTTCTCCAAAAGGAGCCCAGTTTTATTAGTGCTTAAGCAATATGCATGGCTTCACCAAGTCAAAAATAAGCCACCCCTTTATCAACTAACCATTTCTAATAGGCTTAAACAATATTCCTACTAAGAGGTATAAAAGATGTTAATTCTTAAAAGTTGTCCTTTTTTTTTTCTTAATTGAGCAGAAAGCCCAGAATCTGGAATTAGAGAGATTAAATAGTTTAAGTCAAGTTTTATATGTATACCATGAGATGCTATGATTGCAACCCCACCTCTCCCAAAATAAACAGGATCACAACCATTCTGGTTCTCTTAATGGAATCCATGTAACTTTAGCAACACATTTTAGAAATTACTCTTTCATTTAGAGTATTCAGAACTGTTTCAAAAAATTACCTCCAACCGAAGTCCTACAAATGGCATATTTGTATCACACATGGCGACAAAGTGAGCTAGAGCTTTATTGAAGGCACACGTTTCTCCTGCTCGTTTGGTTTTCTTGAATTCTACTGGACACAAATCATCAGACAACTAGAATTTAAGTAAAGAACACATTAAAAAAAAAAAAATGTAAAAAACGTATATGTGACGCAATTTGTTAAGGCAGTTAAACTACTGTAATAATACTCAGGGTTAACCAAAATGAATGTTTATCAAGTAAATATTGACCTAAACACTGGTAATTTATTAGTTAATACTGTTTAACAAGTTCTCTTGTGGAAAATGGTTTATAATTAATTATTAATTAAAACAGAAGCATTTTCCAAAAAATGAAGACAACTTAAGCCTTACTGCTGCCCAGTCTTTTAAAACACCATATCTAATTCTTTCCCATACTAAAAATGGGTAAAGAACACAACAAAGTTTCACAAATTCTGTACTCGTTTCCACATGTGATCATACCCTGCGCTTGGTACCAGTTCTGGTCTGTTTCCCGGTTTTGGTATGAAAAACCAACTCCTGGATGTTTTCTTTGAACTGCTGCAGCAGCAGTGCCATGACAGGGCTGTCTTCACGATCTGCAGCATTCACAGACATGAAGTAGTACTTGTATGACAGTTGTGTGGGTTTATTTGGAACCTCCGACATCTCCACAACCTAACAAGGCCCAAATCAGAAATGAGACACAGAGAAATAAGAAGTGTCAGATATTTTCCTCCTTATATAAAGTAGGGCTCAGAATTATAAATCTAATGTACATGTCTTTTTAAAAAAATTTTCTTTTTAAACAGGACAAATCAATCATGATGTCAAAAAAAGCATTTCTAGTAAACATATAATTGGTCTTCTAAAAAATATATGAGACTAAAGAAGAATGATAAAAGTAAAAGCAACCATAAACTATAGCAAATGGGACGTTTAAACTATCAGAATTAGGTGTTCTTGATATTCATACCACAGCTTACAAATTGAAAAGATTTATGTCTAAGTCTTGCAGAGCTGGTAGATTTTCTAGAATGGTAGGTTTTCTAGAGTTTTAAATTGCCCTGCTGTTTCCCTTAACCATTAAAATATCCTAAAAATTTCATTACATTCTGGCAGAGAAAAATGACAACTCTCACAATTGGAAACATGTAAAAATATTTTTCAATTGAAAAATATGGTAACTGTGAGGATAACAACATCAACAACAGTTAACACTGATATAGAGCTTACCGCGTGCCAAGTACTAAGTGTCCTAAGTATTGTACAGATGTTAATACATTTAATCCTAATAACCTTGTGAAGTAGATATTATTATTCTTATTTTTCTAATGAGGAAACTGAGGCACAAAAAAGTGACTACTTGCCAAAGGTCACAAAGCTAAGAAGTGACAGACTCATGGTGTGATCCCAGAAGTTTGGCTCCAAAGACTTTGTGCTCTTACCTACTGTTAACAGCTTACTATTTTTGAGGTCCAGCTAAAGTTTAAGAAAAGCCCCCTAAACATTTTTAGTGACAGAAATAAATGGCATCAGAAAAGGCTCCTGACCAACACAATGACTAACACACACTCTTCCCTATCTCTCTTCCTGCCTCTCTTCTCCCTTTCTCCCCCTCCTCCCCACACACACTGTTCAGGATAGCATCACACTGATGATACACCTCAGGAAATGGAAAAATTAAAAGGAAAATGGACACTTCATCAAAGAACATATATGAATGGCAAGTAAGCCATGAAAAGATGCTCGACATCATCAGCCATTAAGGCAGTGTAAATTAACACTATGATAAGATACCACTGCAAAGCTATCAGAATGACTAAAATTAAAAAAAAAAAAAAAAAAATCACAATACCAATTGCTGCCAAGAATAAGGAACAACTAAAATTCTCATACATTGTTGGTGGGAATGCAAAATTGTATGGCCACTTTGGAAAACAGTCTGGCAGTTTCTTATAAAGTTAAACACACACTTACCATATGACCCAACAATCCTACTCTTAGTTACTTATCCAAAAGAAATGAAAATGTATGCTCACATAAAAACTTAATATGCAAATGTTTATAGCAGCTTTAGGCACAACTGCCCCAAACTGGAAATAACCCAGATGTCCTTCAGTGGGTGACTGATGAAACAAACTGGTACGTCCATACCATAGAATAGTACTCCACAATAAAAGGAAAGAACTATTATACACACAACATGGATGAGTGTCAAAGGCATTATGCTGAGTGAAAGAAGCTAGCCTGAAAAGGCAAAACCACAGAGACAGAAAACAGGTCAGTGGTTACTATTTGGGGGGAAGGGTTGATTATAAAGGTGCAGCAAGATGGAATTTTGGGGGGTGATGGATCTGTTCTGTGTCCTGATTGAGATGGAGGTTACACAACTGTATGCATTTATCAAAATTCATACACTAAAGTCTGAATTTTTATTGTATGTAAATTATATCTCAATAAAGCCAACCAAAGAAAAAGTAAAATGGCAGAAAGACAATTAAAGGGAGATAAACTGCAGCAAGCTTTTCCTGTTCTTCTAAATGTCCACAGTAGTTCTTTCCACTTCTACGAATGTATCATCCCTAAGTGACAAATCTGGAGGATGGAGAGTAACCTGCATTCAGTTTTGGTCTAAATCATGTGAAACAAACTATTGCTTTATAATAAATCACTGGTCATTGATACTATAGCCTGGCTATTTGATGATGCTAAATAAGATCAGAAAAGAATAAATTATAACCATTCTTATTTTATTTTGTATGTGGCTGAACATGAGTTCTTCGTATGTTCACAGGTTTGGTTATTATGCATGTATTCTGCACTATCATTTCACATGTAGATCAGGCAGCTCACTGAGAACTGAAACGATAGCTCTTTGTTGTGTACAAAATCTAGTTCCACATAGCTGGTGTTTTGAAATTCAGAAAAAAGTGAAATCCACATCAATGACAGACTCATTAGCCTACCTAACGAGTTAACCCTAACAAGATATGTCAGCCCACATAGGGTAACTTTTCAAGATAATATCTTTAAGAAGAACAGCTTGAAACCTTAAAAATTCACTCCCCATACCTTCAACCAACAATCCTGAATGAAATTTTTCAAACATTTTAGTTTCTTAGCCAAAGTATCTACTTGGTGTATATAGAAATTCCCACAAGCTACGAAATATATTTAGGATGAGTTCATATTTCAAATTCTTGCAAATTTTAACCAATTCAAAGACGTCAAAGAAACTAACTGGAAAACATCTAGAAAGAGTAAAAAAGGAATAAGAAAGGCTCTTACTATGTACTGAAAGGTACAGGCAATCAATAAATGGAATATGTCTTCTATCAATTAAGAATGAAAAAAATACAGCTAGTTCAGTTAGCCCATATTTAAAAGGCTGGATTATGCAAGTTAATATTCAATTGAGGGCCAAGCCCGTGGCGCACGAGAGTGCGGCGCTGGGAGCGCGGCGACGCTCCCGCCGTGGGTTCGGATCCTATATAGGAATGGCCAGTGCACTCACTGGCTGAGTGGCGGTCACAAAAAAGACAAAAAAAAAAAAAAATATTCAATTGAAACCAAACAAGTTTATCTGACACCAAGACATCTCCAAATCTTCATAGCAATTACTCTCAAATTTCTTCTTCTTACAGAGATGCCTCATTCCAATCAGACTAGGCCTCACTATAAGAGATCCTAGGGTGAGGGATGAGAACATACCTTGTATTCTCCAACCAAGACATAATTTTCTTCTCTCCCCCATCCCTATCCCTGAGTTAAGAATCACTATATGAAAGTAAAATATTCAATAAAATTCATTTGCAAATTAAATTAAACAATAAATCATTCAATCACTGATATCAATCACCACAAATTACCCCTTTGCATACTTACAATGTAGTATTGTGGAAGGCGGGTAAGTTTAATAAATAACTTATTTTTAGAAAGGTTTCCAATCGGATGAGTTGAATAATTGGAAAGCTGCAATGTGTCACTGCTTATTGTAGGCAGGTGTTTTATAGACTGTTTGCAACGCTGTTGTCCAAGCCAAAACCTTAATTTAAAAGAGATAATCCACATCATAAAATCATACTTTTTGATTAACTGTGTGCTATTGATTTATAAATAGATTGAAGACCACTAAAAAACCAGTTAAGTGAAATATAACTGAACTGATAAAAGGACAAATGACCACAATGACGAATCATTTCTCCACAGTTTTTATATTAGACTGTTAGTTCTAGTTTTAAAAGTTTAACCTGCAATGTGAATGATTTTGACTGACTATAAGGTAGAATTAACTATAAAGCCAAGACACTATATTAGTTTAGTACAGGGAATGACAGATTTCCTGTGGTTTAAAGACAGCACAAATAAATCTCAACACCCTTTATAAAATGCCTAAAGTGTTCAGAAAACAAAATCAAACAAATAATAAGTACCTCATTTTTCTGGTATTACTGGAGATATACAGACCTAGTTTTTTATTTTTTATGGAAACATATTAATCAGACATATTTGTGGGTACAGAGTTGAATATCAATACGTGTATGCAATGTGTGATGATCAAATCAGAGTAATTAGTTTAAAAACTTAAATCATTTCTTTGTGATGAGAACATTCAATCTCCTCTCTTCTAGCCATTTGATAACATGCAGTAAATTGTTAATTATAGACGGTTAGCTCGACCGTACATCAGTAGAAATTTTTCCTATCTAGTTTTGTGTCCATTAACCTCTCACTATCCCCCCTCCCTTCTCCCCTTCCCCACCTCTAGTAACCACAATTCTGCTCTCTCCTGAAAGTTGAACTTACTATTATTATTCGTTTTTCTTTCTGTCTTTTTAGCTCTCACCTGTGACTGAGAACACGTGCTATTTCTCTTTCTGCACCTGGCCTATTTCACTTAACATAGTTTTCTCCAAGCTCATCCATGCTGCTGCACATTATAGCCCCAGTTTTTATACTGTGTATGTGTAAAGTGCCTGGTATACTTAGCAGGTGCCAGTAATACCCTCCTTTCCTCCTCCCTTTCAGGTAAGCTGCCAGATTTCACTTTGACGTTTTTACTATAGTACTCCTCTCATTCCTTTTATTTGACTATCTTTTTTTAGGGTGTGGGGGTGGAGAAAGCATTTGTAAAATGTACATTTGAGAAAAAATTTATATACAGTATGTATAAAAAAACTCTTGCAATTTGATAATACAGATGCTCCTTGACCTACATGGGGTTATGTCCCAATAACGCCATCATAAGTTGAAAATAGTGTAAGTAGAAATGAAAATACATTTAATACACCTATTGCTAGCCCCCCAAAAGATCAAAATTCAAAATTTGAAGTATGGTTTCTACATTGCGTATTACTTTTGTACCATCATAAAGTTGAAAATCGTAATTTAAACCATCATAAGTTGGGGATCGTCTGTATAAATATAAATCCTTCAGGCTAGGATACGATATAATTAAATATGTAAAAAAAAGGGATAAAATGACCGATTCACAAACTCTCACTGCCCGATTCACAAACTCTCACTGACGTACAATGAAATAACTACAGAAAATAAGAATTTTCATAGCAACATGATGCCACAACTTCCAAGCTCATGATCAACTGACTCACCTTGATGAAGAGGGTATAGACTAGCCTAGATGCAGTTGCATTTGTGTGGTGAGTTGCATGTGGTACAAACTGCGTAACTGTCATGTGCAGTAAAACCATGTTATAATATATAAGATTTTAAGGGTAGTTTTGTCCACTATTATCCAAAACTGTGTAAAACATGGAAAACATTTTTTTCATTGAAAGACAAATTTAACTACAGGTTGAGGGGTGGGGAAGAAAAAACAAAAAATTTACCTACACCTTTAAAGGGCCAAATGCTAGAACTGGCTGCTGATGAAGGAATGAAGATAAATTTGGAAAATATACCATCACTTGCTTCATTTTGGATGAAAGTTAAAAACGAATACCTTGAACTTGCTAAAATTGTTTTCCAATCTCTACTTCCATTCCCATCAAACATACCTTTGTGAGACTGGTATTTCTACTATGTATGTTATTAAAAGAAACATATAAAAACAGTGAAGATATACATTATCTCTCACAATAAGCATTATCATCAATCCAATTAGTAAGTTACAATAAAAAGAAACAAGTCTGTTCATCACATTAAAAATTCTAAATACTGATATACAAGGTGGTCTTTTCAAAGCATATATGGAATTACTATTTCACTCTTGACATTTTGTTGTTATAATTTTGTGGAAAAAAAAATTGAGTCTAAGTGATTGTAATGGATTGAATTATGTCCCCCCAAAACTCAAAGAAACTTAAATTGTGTCCCCCAAGTTTTATGTATTAGAAACTTAGCCTGCACTTTGACTGTTAAGAGGGTGGGAAATCCTATTATGGTAATTGAAAGGTGGAATGTTAAAGAGGTGATTAGATTGCAGGACTGTGCAGTAGTGAATGGATTAAAAACGGTGGTCAGGGATGTGGTTCTGAGGGCTTTAAAAGAAGAGGAGAGTCTGTCTCTCTCTCTGCTCTACCTGCTTCCACCATCTTTCAATGTGAGACCCCTGGGTTACTGTCGCCACCACCAGATGGACTTTGGACTTCCCAGCCTCAGGAACTATAAGCAATAAATTTCATTTTTCTTTATAAATCACCCAGTTTCAAGTATTTTGTTATAAGCAACATAAACGGACTAAGACAGCGATTTTCTATATTAATTGCTTTCAATGAAAAATGTGCAGTTTCTACAATTTTTTTTCCTATGTTTGTTCTGATTATATTTATTGGAGTGTAATTTTATGTCTGTTGACCCTAATAATTAAAAAATGGGGCTTATATTTTATATGTGTTCTTTCATTTCTTTTCTCTACAATTCATTTTTATTACATATTACTTAAAAAAGTAATCACATGAACAGATGCTCAACATCATTATTCATTAGGGAAATATAATTAAAATCACAATGAGATATCTCTTCACACTCACTAGGATGTCTATATTCAAAGACAGTAACAAGTGTTGGTGAGGATGTAGAGAAATGGAAACCCTCACACATCTCTGATGGGATTGTAAAATGGCACAGCCATTTTGGAAAACATTCTGGCAGCTTCTTTAAAAAGTTCAACAAATTTACCATATGTCTCAGCAATTCCACTCCTAGGTGTCTACCCAAGAGATATGAAAACGTTAAGTTCACTCATAAACTTGCATATTAATGTTCACAGCAGCACTATGCATAATATCCAAAAAGTGAAAATGTCCATCAACAGATGAATGGATAAACAAAATGTGGTATATACAGACAATGGAATATTATTCAGCCTTAAAAAGGAATGAAATTATGATACATGCTACAATATGGATGAACCTTAAGGACATATACTAAGTGAAATAAGCCAAACACAAAAGGACAAATATTGTGACTCCACTTATATGAAATACCTAGAAAAGGCAAATTTCCAGAAAGCAGACTGGTAGTTACCTGTGGCTAGGAACAGGGATTAACTATAAATGGAATATCTTTAGGGTGATGAAAATGTTCTAAATGTTCTAAAACTGTATTACAGTGATGGTTGCAAAACTTGGCAAATTTACTACATATTATTGAATTGTGCACTTCAAATGGGTAAACTTTATGGTATGTAAATTATACCTCAATAAAGTTGTTTCAAAAAAAAATGAATGTCCCATGATAGATTAGTGATAAACTAGTCATTCACCACAGATCAATTGAGAAGCACTACTGTAAGTGACAATCAGGGACTTTTCTTATAAATAAATTATGTGAGTTTAAGTACAGACATACACTTGATAAATCAAAGGCTTTTGGGACTTCGCTTTCTGGTTTTAGCATATATTTCTGATATCTAAAACTGCCAGATAAACAACCTCAAGTTATGCAAGATGTGAATTATTCAGCCTGTTAGGTATTTAAATCCTGCTTGTTTAGCCACACATAAAAATGACGCTAAACCCTAAAAATTTTAGAAATTGTTATCCAGATTAATGACTATGTTTTTTTCACACACAGATAAACTAAACAGCCACTCAAAAAAGGGCTCATGTAATATTATCTATGTGCTGGCATTAAAAATCATGCCGTTAATGAAAAAAATTACTTGATTATACTGAATTCTTCAAATACCTGTATTTACAAAACCAAAATTGGAAAAAGGAGAAGGGGGAAGCTAGAAGATCATGAAAACAACAGATCCTACTGAATAGTCTTTTTATTTTATTTTTTTGCAGCCGTCCCCCTCCCCATTTGCCAGTTTTGGTTTTGATCTCTGAAATTTATTTTTATCCCTTGGAATTTTATTAATTTTAAAACAGAGTTTATTAGAGTTGTGAATAATGGTGCCTTTGCATACCAGGGTGGTAATGAAATCCCACAGAATTATTTCTAGCTCCATTTTCAATTTTATTTAGTTTAATGGTATGAAGCATTAAAAGGATTTTGAAACAAACTGAATGACAATATTAGAGAAGCAGAAAAGACTATTCTGAAAGTTTCGGCTGGTAGATTCATACCATAAAGATTATCCTGGATAAGAACAAATAGGACTCTATTACAGAGAATGCTTGATACAATAAAATTCATTGTGTACATGATTTGTAAAGTGCTTGTACAGGAAAAAATGTGGCAAGGAATGAAAGTTGAGCATCATGCCCTTCATGCCTATACCTGCTCTAGAGGGGAATTTGATAGGACACATTGCCATCTTGGGCCTATTCCAAGATAATTTAGATTCTAACGTACCAAAAGCCACGTTTCATGTCATAAACCTTAAGGACAGTGACTGATCAAGAGTAATGATGGAAAAGAAAATATATCTTGTCAAAATAAGCTTCCATTTTTAGTCTTGAGCTAAATAAGTAAGCTTACTTAAGTTGCTGGATCCAGGGAACGATCCGTTTCATGTCATCATTCACGGACTTCTCCATGTCATCCAGAGTAGCCTGGTCTACAGAATAAATCACTTCCATTAGTTAGCTGCTTACATGAAATACAAAATCTTCATCCAGGTAGCCCGAAATATAAATGAAAATTATGGTTTTAGGCAGGAAATCATGTTATTTTTGAGTCAGAAAAAAACTAAACTAAATGCATCAATAGATATAAACCAACCCAATTTTTTTCCCCTCTTTAACATTTAGGGAGAGTTATAAATAAGACAGCTAACTGACAGCAAATGTATACTGGCAGGAAGAACAAATAAATACATGAATTAATTCTTTGCCTGTATTTTATTTCCCCAAACTCTTTTTAATTAGTATTTTTAAGTTATAAGTATTTAAATTCATAGTATAACTACGCTTAGAATCTAAAAATTTATAGAAACTAAAAAGATCGGCTTGCTAAATGTTACTTAGAATTTTTAATAACACTAGAAAACACTAAAAAAAATATTGGGCAAAAAAAACAAGATACAAAATGATTTCATTTAATGAAAAAAGTATTAAAAAATTAGAAGAGCACTGCTATAGAGAGAACTGTATCCCCCCAAAATTCACATATTGAAGCCCTAATCCCCCACATGATGGCATTTGGAGAAGGGGCCTTTGGGAGGTAATCAGGCTTAGATGAGGTCATGAGGGTGGGGCTGCCATGTATAAATTCGTACCCTGATAAGAAAAGACACCAGACACCGTGCTCTTTCACGTGAAGACACAACAAAAAGGCAGCTGTCTACAAGCCAGGAAGAGAGCCCTCACCAGAAACCAACCATGCTTAGCACCTTGTTCTTGAACTTCTAGCCTTCGGAACTGTGAGAAAATAAATTTCTGTTGTTTAATTTACGCAGTCTATGGTATTTTGTTATGACAGCTGTCTAAAACAAGCATACATCCCTAAAAGACTGCTGCTGTTCTCAGTTTTATACATTTAGGTTTTTTATTTATGAGTGTATGCTATGTTAATAATCAGGAAAACAGTTAAAGAAAAAGTTTTAAAGAGTAAACAACAATTGCCTTGTTGGTTTAGAACCACAGCTAAAATAATTGATAAATGTGTGATTTAGCCATCATAAATGTGATGTCAAAGAAATGAGTCCAGTTTTCCATGAGCAGCCTGTAGAAAAAAATCTATCTTTACGGCCATATAATAAAACCAGAAAACCCTTTATTTGCATCAGTCTATCTAGCTTAATTTTAATTTCAAATGGCAAATATGCTAATATATTCAAGAACACTTTTCCAGTAGCAATACAAAAACATTAAATTTCTAGTGTTTCATCATTTCAGAATACCAACTCAGTAAGAGAGCAAGTAAGAAGTCAAACTTTAATGTCTGCTGTGTTTAAGCCAGAAAAAAATCCTTTCTTCCAGGACTCTGTATTCCAAGTCATCTTGGATGTTTCTACTGTCATAAATATGTTCTTCAGCCACGAGTGACATTAGAATCCCTTGTAGTCATCTCCATGTCACCCAGCTATGAGTGGTAAAATAGAAACTGAGTGACGGGATAGAGAAGTCAAAAACACCAGCCATCAACATTTTACTTTTATATGACAGAAATAACACAAATGTACTTTATATTGGGAAGTTCAACTTCTTATACAAGAAAATCCAAAGCAGAGTTAAAACAGGGCCCCAAGGAATGGACATCAGCCAGTTACTCCTTCCACACCTACTTTTAACACTGCACATACCAATACCCAATGACAAAAAATTTTTATTTTGCTTTTATTAAAAATATTTTTTTTTACACTGAGTGACTATATCATTAGTAACTTACCAAGTCCATAAAGCATCAATTGAAACATTCCAGAATGCAAATCTACAAAAATGTGCAGACATTCTGAATTACCACAGGGCTCCAAGATGGGAACAACAAGAGCTGGAAGTGCAGTCTCTATGGAAGCTGAACAGTAAAGAATTAAAAATTATTTTCCTATCAGAATATTTTCCCAAAATATTATTTCTCAGTAAGTAGACACAAACCAATTACTGAAGAATCCTGAATGCTAGAGAACAAACATGATTTTGCAAAATTTGCAATAGTACTATTACGTTAACTAGCAGCTCAAAAGAATGTAATTTTCAGGTTGACTAGAAACAAACATACCCATCTCAAGTTCTACAGCTAAAAGAAAGCAAAACAAACAAAAGATTTCTTAAAAGGGCTAAAATAGCTACTGAAAATTCAACCTCATCAGTAAGCTGAATTCTAGCTTTACTTTCACTTGGTAGTTACTAAGAAGTTAATTTTTAAGGATTTTTTTTATATATATAATGGGAAGAAAATTACCTGTTTCGTAAACAGAATAAATTTCATCTATGGCCTAATGATTTTCAATGCCATTCTCTATAAAAAAAGTTTTTTGTCAATTAGTGCTTATGTATTTAAAGAAACACTTGAAAAAACTATTAACATTACTGATTACACAGGAAAAAAATTTTTCAAGTCATTTGTATACTTCAAGTCACAGCTTATAACATATTATTATAAGAATATAAAAGTATACACCACATATATTATAAGAATATAGGCAATTACTAAATACAAATCTCCAAAGTTGACAATATACTTGATCTAGAGTTTCATAGTATTTTCCCCAGGTCCAATTAATTTTTCCCTTAATCTCACAAACTAACATAATGAAACCCAGTAAAAGAGCAAAGCACTGAAAGCACCCCAGGTGCTGATCAGATTGAGGGGTTTTAAAAGGAATATGTTCTTCATCTTACCAAGTTCCTCTAAAACCTACAATACAGAAAAAAAGGCTGGCAGGGAAAAGATGGTGATCTAGGTACAGGGAGAAAGGGGAATGTGAAAGGCAAGGAGGAGAGTGGTGATGTAGGCTTTTCACCAGCCTTGACTTCTCCATGCCACTTTGTCAAACAAGGACAATAACATCTTCTTCCCCTCCATGCCACAGGCTGTTAGGAGAAAGAAATAACAAGTTTGTGAAGGTGCTTTAAAAAGCAAAGTTCTCACTTGGGACGGCATAGTGCTGAAAACACCCATGTGAAGAGTTCAGATCCAACACCGGCAAGCCACCAAAAATAAATAAATAAATAAAGTGCTTGAGGAGGAGGGGCATGACAGCAGACTAGAGGTGTCCAGGGAGCACTCCTCCCACAGAAAAGGACCAGAACTGTAGAGGATTCATAAAACAAATGTACCTCACAGGGCCTGGATTTCCAAAGCCTTGCAGTTTCAAATACTGACCTTGCAAAGGACAGGCAACTTTCCCCAGGCTATTGAATCTCTGTTGCAAAATAAGAATTGTTACACAGCAAGGTTGCAGGCTCAAAGACAGACAAGTTATTAATTGATATGTAAAGTTACTAAAAAGCTGCTAGAGGGAAAAGGAACGTTTGCTAAATCAAGCCTTTTTTAGTGGATCACTTAATTACCTAACAGAATGTCATCTAACTTGTTTTTACTGAATGTTACCAGCTTCTATTGTAAAACTTGTTAAACTGTACTTAGCAAAACCCCACCTATGTCTCTTCCTATAACTTCTTGGTATGGAGAATAAATGCAAGAAGAGAACCCCAATTCGTGGTTAATTTCCCAAATGGAAGAAATGCCTTACACTTGAGGAAGTTCGGGGATATTAATCCCTTTCTGGGGCTTCTCACTGCTCAAAAGAGATGGGCTTTGAGTAATCTTTGGCAGCTCCATCACCCAGGGGAAAAGGGATGACAAATCCGTGGAAGGCAAAGCAACACAGAACTAACGGACAGCTAAATATTGAGAGGAGCGTCCGTGGGAGAGTGTAGGAGTACAGCAGGAGACTGGTGAGATCCCCGTAGAGCACAAAATCTCAGGATGGTGGCACAGAGAGGCACACAGCCTCAGCATCCGGTTTCTGACACCAGGATCAGTGCAGGAGGAATCTTCCCTTGCAGCAAAAAGCTAGGCAGAAGACCCATAGTAACCCCCACCCTCACCACAGAGGTTCAAGGACAAGCCCAGAGCCAAGTATGGGGAATGGCCTAGAATGCAGATGCTGCATCACTCTAAAACAGTAGCACAAATTGTGCACTCCCCACCCCCACCCTCAAGCTGATGCAGGATCTTGAAACCAGAGCCATCTTGGGAGTGGGCCCTGCCCTGGGGCTAGTAGCCACAGCACTTCCCCAGCTTTAAGGGACTGCCCTATTCCCAGTGCAATCGCAGGAAAGGCTACAAAGACCCGATCCAGGCCTGGGCTCATAGCAGCTGTGACTCAAGTTCTACAGTCTGGGAAACCAACACAGTCCTGCTGAACTGATGCACCCCCACGTCCCCAGCCAGAGAGCAGAGAGGCAGACCCTCCTCTGGTGGACTACCCCCCCATTCCTTTCCCTACCCCAAGCCCTGCCAGCTGACTGAGTTGTGTGCACCTGAGCCCCCAAGACAAAAAAAACAGCTCACTGGTCTCTAATAAATATGCCCTGGGACTAGTGGAAATAATGTGCATCTGTGCCCTCCCAGAGAAGCAGACAGGCAATTCCTTCCTGAACAGTCCGACCTAGCAGCCTTGCCAACAGTCCCAGAAGTGGTTGCACTAGTACACTAGTGCAGGGCTTGCCTACCACCCAAAATCAGCTAGACAGGCCCTCTCACTGCGGGCTGACTTAGTGGCTCCACCCACCAGCCAGAAGGGGCTGGATAGGCCCACTGACCACAGGCCTGCCTAGCAGCCCCACCCATCACCCAGAAGCAGCTGGACAGGCCCCCCCACTACAGCCCTACCTAGTCACCTTGCCCACTTCCTGAGAAGGAGCACAACAGCTTCACCCTTAGCAGACCACCTCCTGAACTACAGAGGGAAGCATGACCCTGCATCAGGCCCCAAGAAGTGGCACAGTGGAAGGGCCACCTGCAGACCCGCACTCAGCTAGCTGAGCCAATGCGCACCCATGCCGATGGCTCAGACAAAAAGCTCAGCTGTCGTGCCCCTGGAAGACCTGCCCTTGAGTTTTTGATCCATGGAACACACACGTATTCGAGTGAGAAACAGCTTGGCTGATGTGCCCCTGGCAGGCCCACCCCTGGATCACAGAAGCAGTGTGGTGACCCTGTGCTGCTTTGTGTTGCTTCGTCCCCCACGGATTTGTCACCCCTCTTCCCCTGGGTGACGAAGATGCAAAGGATTACTCAAAGCCCATCTCTACTGAGCAGTGAGAGGCCCCGAAGTGGTTAATCTCCTGCCAGAACCCTCAAGCAAGAGGCATCCCTTCCTTGGGAAATTAACGCCGAATTGGGGTTCTCTTCCTGCATTTATTTTCCAGACCAGGAAGTTAAAGGAAGAGACATAGGTGGGGTTATAGTTTAACAGTATAGGCTAGTGACTTTCAGTGAAACAAGCCAGATGACATTCCAGTAAGGCAATTAACAAAAGCTTGATCTTAGCAAACATTCCTTCCTACAGCAATCTCTCAGTATCTTTACATAACAATCAGTAACTAGTCTGTCTTTGAGCCAGCAACCTGCTGTGCCGCAATTCTTATCTTGCAACAGAGACTTATAGCCTGAGGAAAATTTCCAATCCTCCGCAAGGTTAATATTTGAAACTGCAAGGCTTTGAAAAACCAGGCCCTATGAAGTACATATACTTTTTAGTATTTTCCACAACCCTGCCACTGGCAAACCAGTCCTGGAGACCCTGACAAACCATATGCCCATATCCCCAACTTGAGAATCAATCCAGTAATCACAACCCCACTAAGCCAGTTTCCGAGATGACTGACCCACGGGGTACATGTGCACACCTCAGGCCTGTGAACCAACCCAACAATCACACCCCAGCAAAACTGTGCCACTGCCACCATACATCTCCCAGGCCAAGTTTGCTGAGTCACTCACAGACATAGTGAAAGCAGATTACAGCTAAAGAAACTACACAGAGTCTACACTACTGCATCCACTCTGAACAGAGCCATTGCACTCTACCCAATCAGCACCCTACAACACATTTGCAGGTGAAAGTCTTTCCCCATGCAAGCCACTCCACAAAACTCAAAAATGTGTCTGTTCCCCTAGATGCACAGATATCAACACAGGGAAACAAGAAACATAAAAAGCAAAGTAACATGACAGCACCAAAAAAACCAAAATAATGCTACAGTAACTAATCCCAAAGAATCAGAAATTGCCAACTTGCCAGAAAAGGAATTCAAATTAATGATCTTAAGGAAACTCACTGAGATACAAAAAACAGAGAAAGAGAGTTCAATAAAATCAGAAAAACTCATGATCTGAATGAGAAATTCAACGGAGATAGGTATTATTTTTAAAAAATCAAGCAGAAATCTTAGAATTAAAGAATTCAGTGAACAAAATAAAAAATATATCTGAGGCATACGACAACAGACTAGATCAAGCAGAAGAAAGAATTCTGATCTTTAAGACAGCAGTTTTGAAATAACAGAGGAAGACAAAAAAGAATAAAAAAGAATGGACAAAAGCTCACAAGATTTAAGGGAAACTATTAAGCAAAGAAATATCAAAATTATGGGTATTAATGTAAGGAGAAGAAAACAAAAAAGATACTGAAAACCTATTCAGTGATATAATAGCTGAAAATTTCTCTAGCCTGGGAAAGATGTGAACATCCAAATCCAGGAAACTCAAAGGTCCCCAAATAGATCATCTACAGGAAACATTACAGTCAAACTATCCAAAGTTAAAGACAAAGACAATTCTAAAAACAGCAAGAGAAAAGCATCAAGTCACTTATAAGGGAATCCCCATTAGACTAACAGCAGACTTCTCATTAGAAACCCTATAGGCAAGGAGAGAATGGGAAGATATATTCAAAGTATAAACTGCCAACAAAGCTATCCATCAGAAATGAGGAGAAATAGTCTTTCTCACACAAGCAAAAATTAAGGGAATTTATCACCACCAGGCCAGCCTTATAAGAAATGCTACATCTTGAAGAGAAAGAACAATATCATCATGAAAACACCTGAAAATATAAAATTTACTGGTAGAGTAGATACACAAATTAGAAAGAGAACCAAAACTTATCAATACAGAAAACCACCAAACTGCAAGGATAAACAATGAGAGAGGAAGAAAGGAACAAAAGATACACAAAACAATCAGAAAACAACCAAAATGACAGGAGTAAGACCTCACATATCTATAATAACCTTGAATGTAAATGGATTAAATGCCTCTATTAAAAGACACAGACTGGCTGAATAGACAAAATAACCCACAACCCATCCATATGCCACCTATAAGAAACACGTCTTACCTACAAAGATACACACTGACTGAAAGTGAAGGAATAGAAAAAGATATTCCATGCAAATGGAAAACAAAAGTGAGCAGGAGTTGCTACACTTAGATAAAACAGACTTTAAATCAAAATCTGTACTAAGAGACAAAGGAGGACACTATATAATGATAAAGAGATCAATACACAGATGGAAGGATGGTTCAACATACACAAATCAATAAATGTAATACATCACATCAACAGAACGAAAGAAAGAAAAAAATAATGATCATCTTGGACACAGAAAAAGCATTTGATAAAATTCAACATCCCTTCATGATACAGACTCTCAACAAATAGAAGGAAAGTATCTTAACACAATACAGACATGACAAACCCACAGATAACATCACACTGAACAAGAAAAAGCTGAAAGCTTTCCCTCTTAGAACTGGAACAAGACAAAGATGCCCATTCTCACCACTTCTATTCAACATAGTACTGGAAGTCCTAACCAGAGCAATTAGGCAACAGAAAGAAATAAAGGGCATCCAAATTGGAAAAGAAGTCAAGTTGCCCCTGTTTGCAGATGACATGATTTTACCTAGAGAGAAACCTAAAGATTCTACCAAAAAACTCCTAGACCTGATAAACAGATTCAATAAAGTTGCAGGATACAAAGTCACATACAAAAATCAGTATCATTTCTTTTTTTTTCTTTGACCAGTAAGAGGATCGCAACCCTCAGCACAATGTGGCCCGCACCACGCTCAGCCAGTGAGCGCACCGGCCATCCCTATACAGGACCTGAACCCGCGGCCTTGGCGCTACCAGTGCCGCACTCTCCCAAGTGAGCCACGGGGCTGGCCCCAAATCAGTATCATTTCTAAACACCAACAATGAACTTGCAGAATAAAGAAATCAAGAAAGCCATCCCATTCACAATAGCAACAACAAAATACCTATGAATAAATTTAACCAAGGAAGTGAAAGATCTCTACAATGAAAACTATAAAACACTGATGAAAGAAATTAAAGACACACACAAAAAAAGGAAAGATATCCCATGCTCATGGATCAAAAGAATCGATATTGTCAAAATGACAATACTACCCAAAGTGATCTACAGACTTAATGCAATCCCCATCAAACTACCAATGACATACTTCCCAGAAATAGAAAAAACTATTTTAAAAATTTATATGGAACAACAAGAGACCCCAAATAGCCAAAGCAATCCTGAGCCAAAAGAACAAAGCAGGGGGTGGGGGGGTATATCACACTTCCTCACTTCAAATTCAAAGTATACTACAAAGTGACAGTAATCAAAACAGAACTGGACTGGCACAAAAACAGATACACGGACCAAAGGTACAGAACAGAGAATTCAGAAATAAGTCTACGTACCTACAGACAACTGATTTTTCACAAAGGAGCCAAGAACACACACTGGGGAAAGGACAGCCTTTTCAACAAACGGTACTTGGAAAATCAGAGAATCATATGCAGAAGAATGAAACTAGACCCCTATCTCTCACCATATACCAAAATCAACTCAAAATGGATTGAAGACTCAAATGTAAGATCCAAAACAATAAAAATTCTAGAAGAAAACATAGGGGAAACACCTCAAGACATAGGTCTGGGCAGAATATTTTATGAATAATACTTCAGAAGCACAGGGAACAAAAGCAAAAATTAACAAATGGGATTATATCAAACCAATAAGTTTCTGCATGGCAAAGGAAACAATCAAAAGACTGAAAGCACAACCTGCAGAATGGGAGAATATATTTGCAAACTATGCATCCGACAAGGGATTAATACCCAGAATAAAAAGAACTCAAACTCAATTATAAAAATACAAATAATCTGACTAAAAAATGGACAAAGGAACTAAATAAACATTTTTTGAAAGATGACATACAAATGACCAACAGGTATACGAAAAAATGCTTAACATCACAAATCATCAGAGAAATGCAAATCAAAGCCACAATGAGATATCTTCTCACCCCAGTTGGAAGAGCTATTATCAGAAAAACAGAATAACAAATTCTGGCAAGGATGCAGAGAAAGGGGAACTCTTACATATTTTTGGTGGGACTGTAAATTAGTACAGCTATTACGGAAAACAGTAAGCTGATTTCTCACTACTGGGTATATATATCCAAAGGAATGGAAATCAATATGTCAAAGGGATACCTGCACTCCCATTTTTATCGCAGCTCTATTCACAAAAGCCAAGAGTTGGAACCAACCTAAATGCCTTTCAATGGATGACTGGATAAAGAAAATGTGTTATATATACACAATGGAATACTACTCAGCCATAAAAAAGAATGAAATTCTGCCATTTGCAGCAACATGGATGAGCTTGGAGAAGATTATGTTAAGTGAAGTAAGTCAGGCACAAAGAAATACCACATGTTCTCACTCTCATGTGGAAGATAAAAAAGTTGACCTCATAGAAGTAGAGAGTAGAATAGTGCTTACTAGAGACTGGTGAGGGGAATGGGGAGGGAAGATGGGGAAAGGATGGTCAGTGGATACAAATAGTATAGAGACAGGAAGAATGTGATTTAGGGTTCTATAGCAATATAGAGACTACAGTTAACAACAAAGTACTGTGTATCTTTGAACAGCTAGTAGAGATGATGTCAACATTCCTAACACAAAGAAATGACAAATGTTTGAGGTGATGGATATGATAAGCACCCTGATCATTGTACACAGTATGAATGTACCCAAATATCATATTGTACTCCATAAATAGATACAATTATCATGGGTCAATAAGAAACATAAATTTAAAAGGAAGAAAAAGAAAGAAACAGAGAATAGAATAGTAGTTACCAGAGGCAGGGAAAGGGAAGAGGGAAAAGAGAGGAGGGAACAGGGAGGAGGGAGGAGGGCGGAGGGAGGACGGCGGAGGGCAGAGGGAGGAGGGAGATGGGCAGAGGGCGGAGGGAGGAGGGAGATGGGCGGAGGGAGGAGGGAGATGGGCGGAGGGGGGCGGGGCTGGGGAAAAGTTGGCAACTGGTACAAAGTTACCACTGGATAGGAAGAATAAGTTCTGGTGCTCTAGGGTGACAATAGCTAATAATATTGTATTGTGTATTTCAAGATAACCAGAAAAGAGGATCTTGAATGTTATACCACAAAGACGTGATAAATATTTAGGTGACAGATATGTTTACTATTCTGACTAGATCATTATATGATATATGCATGTACTGAAACAAAAACTGTACCCCATAAACATGTGCAATGAAAAAAATAAAAGCGAAAAAGCAAAGTGCTCAACAAATGTACATTATCTGTATTCCTTTATGAATCAAAGAAAAAAACCAAAACCTCTTATGAATTTGCAATAATTCAAATGAATGAAGTTACCATTGGTACTGTCTATACAAACAAATTAATATAGTAAAAGACTGCAGGAGACATTTAATTAGATGAAAATAAATTTCTTTCAAGTACATCTAATACATATTTTTATACAAATGTTTAACATGCAGGCCCAGCAGAACTCTCACCTAAAAACAAAACAAACAAAAAACAACAACAAAAAAGGGCAAACAAATTTCTTTTACAATACATGGAAAGACAGAATTGCAAGATAATATGAATCTTTCCACGAACTTTTTGAAGTACCCTCGTATTTTATAATTCAGATCAGTGCGGCAAATTAGTTCAAATCAGTGATGTTTTGCTGAACTTACTGCATTAATAAAAAATGTTTACAGATTTAAAGCAGGGTTGCTGATTTTTAAAACATGTCTACTCTAATTCCTAATTCTACCTAATGGGGTAGAGAAACATAATCTTTAAAGCAAAACCATTTCTAAAGTGTAGCAATGGAGTAAAACTAGTTCTGGGAATTGGAATAACAACTATAATTTTAATCCAATTTTCAAAACTGAGTATTCATGAAAAGACAGGGCATCAGAAAAGAATATAGAGAACACAGTTAGAAAATACTGTGATGTATACCTATGAACATATTTTATCCCTACCAATGTCCACTTTTTTTTTTTTCTGAAAATAAAATATATTTAAAGGCAACACGTTTTAAGGTATCCAAAAATGGGAAAACTAAAGAAAATAAAGTAAGGGGAATTAAAGGCAGTGCAGGATGACAAGACTATACACTACCTTTTTCTTTTTCTTTTTTTTTTTTTTTTTGTCTTTTTCGCGACCGGTACTCAGCCAGTGAGTGCACCGGCCATTCCTATATAGGATCCGAACCCGCGGCGGGAGCGTCGCAGCGCCCCCAGCACCGCACTCCACCAAGTGCGCCACGGGCTCGGCCCACACTACCTTTTTCTTGTAGCAAAAATATATACAGAGTTACTTTGAAAAGTTCATGGAAAGATTCACATTATCTTTTAATTCTATTTTTCTACGAACTTTTTGAAATACCCACATACATATCTCCTCTTTTACTTCTCCCTATTATTTATTGAGGTCAAAATGAGGAATGGCCCAATAGGTAATAACATAAAGTGTGAAGACTAAAGAGAAGTAACTAAGCCCAACTAGGAACGATGTGTGTGGTTCACAGCTTCCAAACTGACTGTGATAGCCTAATAAGGCACTGACAGAGTACAACACAAGGGAGCAGTACCCTGGTTTCCAAGAGTTAGGCAATGCTACAAACTGCTCAAGTTACCTTCAGTGCCTTGAACTGCCTTTTTTGAACTTCTCTCCGAAGTCCTACCTGCTCTCCCCTGAGCCATTCCCACCCCCATGAAACCCCACATTGCCATCTGGGCTGTCCAAAACTTGTGGTCTGTGCATTCCTGTAGCCCTCCCTTGAAATGCTCCATTCCCTGAGCTACTCATTTCCTCAGGTTATTCCAGTTAGGAGTTGGAAGAAAAGCCAGGTGATTAAGGGTGATTGCACTAAGGGATTCCAAGAACAGACAGTAGTCCCTGGCCCCAGTATAGGATCTTACTAAAGCATGCTTTTCCACCACAAAAGGGATCAAGTAAGATTACATGAATAGTATAAATGCATAAACATGAATTTAAAAAACAAGTTAAAGCATATGTCCTAAAATGGTAGGTCAGCAGACCCTTTCCTCCAGCAGTCCTCCTTTCCAGAACTGTCCTGATTAAAGCAGGACTGGGGGACCAACCCCACATGCAAGCTGCTCCCTCACCTCCAAATCATAGTCCTTGAAGCACCCTTCTTTAACACCTAGGGCTCTACAAACACCTAGGGTTTGAAAACCCCAGACAGGAAGAGCCTGGACTAATATCTTCAAGTAACAGATGAGAAGAATGGGGCCAAAATAGTGTAAATGATTTATTTGCTCAAGAGCATGCAGCTGAACTCAGACTTTCTGGCTACTCAGGCAGTGATATCTCTACAAAATTCTGCTAAAGAGCAATCTTCAGAACTTAAATGAATAGTACACAAAACCATTCCTACGTAAATATATGCTTACAGTTTATTTTTCAAGGTAATTTAAATATCCCTCAGGCAATCACACTGAGTTACTAAGCCTTGTTTACAGATGATACTAAAGTAAACCAGAGCCCATCAAAAGATCACAAACCCTATTTTCTGGAATCCCAACAAATAAAATTTTAGAATTTTACTATTTTGAAAAACTAGAAATTAGAAAAATTAAGATTGCAAATGGTTAGTTTTCTTAAAGAACAAAAAGGGAATTTCAGTAAGGGTGACAAGACAAATAGGGAAAAACAGTCAACAAATGTTACTGAAGCAAATGCATATCTTCATATAAAACAATGCAGTTGGACCCCTACACCTCACCATACACAAACATTACAACATACACAAACACTAACTCAAAATGAATCAGATCTAAAAGTAAGAGCTAAGTATAAAATTCTTAGAGAAAAACATATGAGTACATCTTCATGACCCTGGGTTTAGGAAATGGATTCTTAGATATGACACCAAATGCATAAGCAACAAAAGAAAAAAAACAGACAAATTAGACATCATCAAAATTAAAAACTTCTGTACTGCAAATGATACCACAAAGAAAGTGAAAAAACCCACAGAACGGGAGAAAATTCTTGCAAATCATGATATATGAAAAGGGTTTTGTATACAGAATACATAAAGAACTCTTACAACTCAATAAAAAGATAAATAACCCAACTATAAAATGGACAAAGGATCTGAATAGATGTTTCTCTAAGAAGATAGATGAGAAGATGCTCAACAGTTAGGGAAATACAGGTCAAAACCACAATGAGATACCACTTCATACCCACTAGGATGCCTAGAAACAAGACAGATGTATTGGTGAGAATGTGGAGAAAATGAAACCCTCACACACTGCTGATGGGATTTTAAGGTGGTATTAAGTATGTCAAAAGGCTAAATAGTTACCACATGACCCAGCCATTACACTCCTAGGTATACATCCAACAGAAATGAAAACATATCCGCATAAAAACTTGTACATGAATGTTCATAGCAACATTATTCACCATAGCCAAAAAGTGGAAACAACTCCAATGTCCATCAATGATGAATAGATAACAAAATATGGTATTATCCATACAATTATTTGACAATATAAATGAAATATTGAAACATGCCATAACATGGATGAACACCAAAAACATTATGTTAAAAATAACATGCAAAAGACCACACATTACCTGATTCCATTTATATGAGGGGTCTTCAAAAGGTTCACAGAAAGATTCGTACTATCTTTTAATTCCATTTTTCCACAAACGTTTTGAAGTACCCTCATAGAAAATGTCCGAATAGACAAATCTACAAAGTAGATTAATTAGTGTGGTTGCCAGTAGCTGGGGGAGGGGTGACTGGGTAGTGACTGCTAAGGCATACAGAGTTTCTTTTTGGATGATTAAAATGTTCTAAAACTAGATTGTGGTGATGGTTGCACAACTCTGAATATAGTAAAAACCTCATTCAGTGAGGTAACTGTATGTGAATTACATTTCAGTAAAGCTGTTAAGAAAAAAGAACAAAAGAAAGGGAGTGGTTAGTGTCCTTCCTAACCCAATCAGAGTTTCAATTGTACTTTCCAATCATAATTTTTAAATCTGTATTTACACATCTTTGCTTGAGGGATTACAGGAGGGGGGCTTCCACTGAAGGTTACAATTAAATTAAGATCATTGAGCACTGACAAATCTAATGTTAAACCCTAATGGGGCAAGTGGACATGCCTTTCCCCTCAAAAAAATAGGTTTAACCAATACATTCACTATATTTCTGGCATACCCTTTATTTCATTTTTAAGGCCCACATTTGCATTTTAAGCTGCCTTCTCCTTAGCCTCTTTAAAAATACAAGCTAACACTCTGACCTGTCTTAGATCCTCTTTTTCATCTCTATTCTTTCACTTTTCCTTGAATAAATATATATTAAACACATATTCTAAATACGTATTTATTTTTCTGACTTTCTTTTCTTCAGGTGTTTCTATCTACTTTGTCAAAGTGGTTTTAGTCCAGGGTTACTAGTACCTACCTAAGAAGCTAGTACCTACCTAAGAAGTGTAACGGACTGAGCTGGGCTCTGTGATGATGAAAGGCAGTACCTCTGCTACTAGCACTATTAAGATTTTCTACTTACAAGGCACTCCACCTATATTATCTCACTTAAAGACTATGCACTTTGGGCACAAGGTAATCATGGCCAAAAAGAAGTGAGGGAGGGATAGTAAATATGCTCATTATGGTGTTGTGAAACTATATTCCTAGAGTGAAATGACTAACTATCCCTCAAAGCTCTGAATATAAGTATACTTACTGGGTAATTAAACTTGGAAGATTTTTCACTATGTGTGTATCTGCATTTCTTACTTTGAACTCTGTTAATGCATTAATTCAAAATATCTTTCAAAAAACGACAGGTATGAATTCTGACTCACTCAAAGAGGCATATTTTATAAATACATTACAAATTATTTGCAATGCTACTTTATTCCAGAAGAAAAACTAAAAGAAATGACTCATATTAAAAAGTTAAAATAGCTTCCATTTCAATAGGAAAAAAAAAATTTATGGAGAGAGGATATGCAAACATTTAAAAATGAGGCCAAGATAAATAAGAAAGAAGAAAATAAGGGAAAAATTAGGACAAGTTTAGTAGTTTAAAAGTTAAAATGTAGAAATGCCCAGCCTCCACAGCAAAACCAGTCTATCAAGAAAAAAGTCATTTTAAAGAAAGGCCCTTCATAAAATAAAAGTAGACACTAATTTAAACAAAAAACCCAGAAATGTCAATTTAAAAGAACCTACAGTTTTCATTGGCATTGAAGCCTCTAAGAATGGCCTTTAGTTCCTGGAGCTTCTGATGAGCTCTTGCATGGACACTGTCAATCAGGAGTTTTTCTATTGATAAGTGGTCAATCTGCAGAAACAACAACAGAATCTTATGTGCAATTTAAACATTTTTACTTTAAAAGCCTGAGAGTAGATTACTATGTTTCAAGATTTTCTTTTAGAATCACATTGATTAAGTACTAACCAGTAAAAGAAGGCAAACCTAGATAAAGTTAAAAATTAACTTATAGCATTGGTAGCTTAAAGCAATAACATTTTGATGACTATAAATCAAAATATTATATATATCACTTATCATAGCTCTCAAATGCCAGACCTTAAAAATAAAATGGTGATCTGATCTAAATTATAAAATTTGAAAAAATATCTTAACAATTATACATTACAGTATCATATGTTTAAAAAAACCCCAACAAATGTAGAAGTATAACACTCACTTAAAACAAATCTCATAAAGGGTTTTAGAAACAGGTATTTTAAAGAATTTGTTCTAAAAGTTTAAGTATAAATGATAAGTTATATTCATTTAATCAAACTGATATTAAAATACATTGAGATCTTTTACCTTCATGGCCCTTTCTACTAATTTGGAATCAGAAGCTGGCAAAGGAGGATCATGAAAAATCTGTAAAGGCTTGGAGACATCATTCTCATCAATTTTAATTGTAACTTTGTGAACAGATGCCGTCCCTGTTTTTCTCCCAAGAACCTGTTGACTAAAGAGAAAAAAAGAAATATTAATAATTTTTTTCTACACAGCCTGTTAACTTTTAGAATAAAATAGAGACAATCTATTGAGCACCTTAGCCAGAGCCTGGAACATGACGGGCCCTCAGCGTTTGAGCAGGGAACAAAGTAATGTTGGAAAGATAGCTATTCTGTAATCCAATACAATACTTGGTTTATTGCAACTTTTTTACATAGGCATAAAATTTTAAAACAAAACACATGCATACACAAAAAAGGACCCCAAAATAAAACCTATTTTTGAGGTGGCATTTACCTCTGATTCCTTTATAGAAAATGGGAATCAACCAAATTCAAACAGGGAATTGGGGATTATAAACAGCCTGATCCCAATTTTCTCCAAAACAAAAAGTTTTTAGAAGGTACAATTCAAAATGGAAAGCTAGTAAGTAAGCATATTTTAAAAAATAATACACTAATCGTCTTTTAACCTAATGGTCTTTTAGCAATTTGGTATGAGACCAGAGTAAACTAATCTATCAAGCTATTTAAGACTAGTAAGTCTTAGTACAGATAAATATCTACGTATTTAAAACACATCATGTTCTAAGAGAGGTGTCAATTATGGATGTCCTAAGTGGTCTATGCGATACCATGGGACCTTACTATAAAAAAGCATGTTACTAGAGGTGAATGACTATTGGTATATATTAAATCAGATGTATGAGAAAAAAAGAGAAACAAAAAGATGGAGTCACAACATGAACCCAACAGAACCAATTTTACTTACTTCCAAACTGAGAGGGAGAGGCACTTTCCAGCATGATACCTTTCCACCTGCACAAGGTCTCCCCACCGCTCTCGGATTAACATTAGAGTTTGGGAATGTAACACTTCTAACTGAAGTGATAAGCAGAAAGAATCTGACAGATCTTGTTAAGTAAATCTAATATATTACTCCAACAGCCAATCAAGTACAGGCAAACTTCATTTAATAAAGGCTCTATTCTCAAAAAGCTGGCTGTGAAGGAAATTTCTGGAATCATATTTTTCCAGTGACTCATCCTAAAAAGTATTATAATTTGTGTCATAATTTTAGAAAAAGGTTTTATATTTAATTTTGAGGCAATATATACAAACCATTCCAGGTTGTCCCTTAATTCATCACACTTTAGAGAATATAAATTGACCAAATAGTACCTTTCCCCCAAATAGTACTATTTTTAATTAATCACTTTTTTGTTTTTACCTGCAAAGTCAATGGTAAAACTTAAAATTTGGTTTATTATAGATGTATAACTATTCTTCACACTGGCCAGTTCCCTAGCCCTGTTTCTACCCAAATAAGGTGGGGTTGGGGGGGTGGGAGGTTTAGGCTTCTACAGTTCAGGACTAAAGACAAATGGAAAATGGGGGTAGAGAAAGGAGACACAAAATCCTTACAAATACATGTCTCAAATTTCAGAAGGATACGCAGACAGTTGTACATGTCCTGAAGAGGTTTCTCATCAGCAAAGAGTCTGGACTGCACCAGCTGATGGATAAAGTTGATTTGCATACTATGAACCAAAGCTCGTCCATCTTCCATTGGCAGGAGAAAAAAAGGTAGTCAATCAAAAGGTGTACAGGTCATGTAATAGCACCAACTAAGGAAGCATACACTAACAATGAATTTTTTTTAAAAAAGAAATAAAATTATCTATGGAGTTAGAGAACATTATGCTCTGAGAAACACTAAAATTTCTTTGGTCAGTAGGTAGTTATGATTATCATGAAATTTGCTTCAAATTACAGGATAAACTGCTACACATATTTATTATTCTGTAGGAATATTTCAATAATATAAAAATACCAAACACCTAAATCAATATTTATGATTTAAATCAGTATTTATCTTTTACCTCCTGTTTCCTTATCCTCAACTAGAATTTCCAGCTTAAGAAGACGCCACGGAACATCTGGGTCATCTCCCATCACAGTCAAGGTAGCTTCAAATTCTCCTTCAACTCGAAACTTCACCCGGCCATTTGCTTTTGGAAGAAGAAGAAGAAGAAGTGTACACTGCTAAAAAATAAGCTAAACTAGAACTTTCAGTCTTGCTTATAAGAAATTTTAAATAGATTGAAAGTTCTTTCCTACACGTTCAAACCATTCAGTGGTTTGGCCAGCTTCCAAGTCATTAAGAAACCAAAGCAACTCTTCTAACGTAAGTCAACAGTATTTTCTTGAGGCTGAGCTCTGGGACCTCTTCTCTCCTCCCACCCCAGGTGATCTCACCCACTCCCCAGCTTCAAATACTAGCTCTAGGTACTAAAGAGAAATGATATGGCTGACAAGTCATAGATTCAACCACCACCAAAATTGTGGGCCAAAACTTCGTAATGATATTTCTTTGAATAAAACCCAAAAAGTGGTTTAAGAAAATATTCTAACAATGGGCTGGCTGGTTAGCTCAGGTGGTTAGAGAGTGGGTGTTATAACACTAAGGTCAAAGGTTCAGATCCCCATTCTGGCTGGCTGCCAAAAAAAAAAAAAGAAAAGAAAATGCTCTAACAAGTCAACTCTTAAAAAAAAAAATTTCAGATACATACCAACTGTAAGGTTTGCTAACTGAGGGGGAAGATCTGTGGTTACAAGCCGATGTCTAAGAATCTGATTCAGCTGAAGTAGTGTGGCTTGTTTCTCAATTTTGGTAATTGGGTCCGGAGGAATAATTTTATCCTACAAAAAAATTTAAGTGATTTTTAAATAATGTACAAAGAGGCATAATTTTTTACCTGTGCCTGTCTTTATACAACGTGTTCTTACTTTACCCAAGAGAATCTCAACACAGATTTCGGCAGTCTACATCCAGTAACAGTGACCATAACTATCATGCATTAAGAGCACCAATGATTTCACCAAGCTAAGACCATAATACAACATGATCTGCTTCATGCTCCATATATGAAACCAACTGAATGTTACTAGATAACATCCACCACTTCTTAAAATTATAAAATACAACAGTACCAAGTCAGGAAACTTTTGCAAAAATAAATTTTTAAAACACTTCTAAAAAGCAACTAGTGCATAGTACTATCATATCTAAAACAGAAATTAAGTTATGTTTGCACATCTACTCACCCCTGGAAAAAAAAGATTCACCCATTTTGATACCTACTCACATTCTGGTTCCAATTTATTTCAAAAAAACCCACAATTTTAGTTGTACAGAAAAAAGCAAACTACATTGACTAGAGAGAAAAGCGAACTACATCAGCTATTTGTCTTAAAACTAAGTGGTTTGTTTTGTTTTGTTTTGCTGTACTTAATAATACAATAGAATCCAATGCCAAAGCCTTCAACTTTTAGGAACACAGGTTTAAAGCACTTACTCTAATGCAGGTTGGCAGCCGTGGGTAAGACCCAGTAGTCAGTACATCAATGGCATACGGGATGGCAAAACTAGGCAGGCGCGCATGGACCAGAGCATCTCTAGCTAACGAGGCCAGGCGATCAGCAGTGTCCACAAACAGGATGGCTTGCTGATCTAAAAAGCTTGAGATCATCTTTAAAACAAAGAGTAAATATATTAAAAGTCCTTGAAAATTATCTGCTTTTCATATTAGTATCATTTATTCATTCCAAAGTAAACCTCAAGCAAAATAATATAGATTTTCCATATTTGAAATATTTCTTCAGAAACTTTCCCAGTAATTTGAAGAAAAAATATTTAATACATTTGTATTTGAAATTAAAAACAATAATTCTCCGTCACTTTAAGTAAAGGATTTTCCAATTCATTTCTCCATTCTTAACATTACACATAAGTAATATCAAAAGTTAGGAAAGGTAAACAGAATAAAATGCTTTTTACTCCTACAGACTTCTAGAGTTTGTTGATAATAAAGTATGGACTCCTGGATCTAGACTAGACTGCCTTGGTCTCAATTTTAACTCTGCAACTTACCAGCCTTATAAGCTTGGGCAAGTTACTTAGTATCTCTGTGCTTTTTCAACTGTAAAATGGAAATGATAATGATTCCCAAATCAATCTCATGAAGTTGTTCTGAGGATTAAGAGTTAACGCATATAAAACCTTTAGAACTGTGCTTAGAACAGAGAAAACACTCAATAAATGTTGCCCATTACGAGATGTAGGCCAACTTCATGCTCAATACAGAAATCCTTTCCATCAGTTCTCTACTCGATGTATTTCGTAAAGATGCTTGAACTAGTAGAATTCATCAAAGAGCTGAAAACTACCTCCTTGAAACTTTTATCTTCTAGTTTTATCCTAGAACAATACTTAAAGTCTCCTCTCATGTCCTTCAAACAGGCTGTCAGTGGTCAACTTAAAGCATTGTACACAACATTAATACCACATCATGCACACACAATGCTCTACATTTTCTTAGTATTTCCAAACTTATTTTATTATCTGACTTTTGCAACTCTAGGGAACAGAACCAGATAATTACTATTACTTTACAGATGAAAAAATTGAGGCTTGGGTTAAGACACCTGCCCAAAGAAAGATATCCAATAGCCAATAATAAGTGAAACTGAAACCAAAAAATGTTTCATCTCATTCTTAGTTAGACCCAATATGCAGCACAGCCCAGTATAAAAGCTACCGCCTATGACTAGTACAATGGATTTCTATCAATGCCACTGATAATAACTTATTAGCAGCCATGACACTGCAAACACACTCTCAACTTCTGAACTGGTTTTTACTTAGATTTAAGCCATTCCAAGTCTCCCTTCACTCAGGTCACAGTAAAAATACTTACCAGAAAAAAGTTAAGATCAGCAAATACCAAAGACCTCCTTCCGGGAAGACATGCATCAACCCTACTGGGATTCCACAGTTTATCCAGACCACATCACTCCACTTTAAACATGGGTAATTAATGAAACACTCTCTAAACTACCTTGCTGAACTCAAAATACATTAGCTTCAGCTACACTCCTTTGGCTTAGAAATCTAATTAATAAACATAAAACGTTAGTTTTGAGTAACATATTAGTGAATCCACATAAGTCTGTAATGATCATCATGTTCTTTCTTATTTAAGTATTCTCATATTGGCTGTTAACATGGTTAATAATAATCTCCTTTAGACTTTGAGCATCAAATAGACATTTCTTTAAGGAAGATATACAAATGGCCAATAAGCACATGAAAAGATGTTCAGCATCACAGTTATCAGGAAAATGCAAATTAAAACCACAATGAGATACCACTTCACACCTACTAGGATGGCTAGTCTCAAAAAGTCAGATAATAACAAGTGTTGGCATAGATGTGTAGAAATTGTGAACTTCATATATTGCTGGTCTAAATACAAAATAGTACAGCCACTTTGGAAAACAGCCTGACAGTTCCCTCAAATGATTAAACGTAGAATTACCACATGGCCTAGCCACTCCACTCCTATGTATATACTCAAAAGAAATAAAAGCATACATCTACACAGTAACCTGTACAAGACTGTTTACAGCAGCATTATTCATAATAGACAAAAACTGGAAACAACCTAAAATGCCTATTAACTGATGAACAGGTAAATAAAGTGTAGTATTATCCATGCAATTCAGCCATAAAAAGAAATGAAGTACTAATACATGCTACAACTTGAACGAACGTTGAAAACATCATGCTAAGTTAAAGAAGCCAGTCAAAAAAAAGGACACATATGATTCCACTTATATGAAATGTTGAGAACAGGCAAATCTATACAAACAGAAAGTAGATTAGTGGTTGCTTAGGGAAAGAGGAAAGCTGGAGATGATAGCTAAAGGGTAAAGGTTTTCTTTTTGAGGTGATAAAAATGTTCTAAAATTGACTATGGTGATGGTTGCACATATCCACGAATATAATAAAAACCACTGAAAGGCTTCCGGTCAAGATGGCAGAATAGACAGTCCCCAGCATCATTCTCTCTCACAAATCAACCAATTTATAAATATTAAAAAGCAACAAAAGCCACGCTGGGACAACTAGAGCTCAAGGGAAGAGGGGAAGAGGAAAACAGACCTACAGAGTTCATGAAGGCAGGAGAAGCCACAATGAGAGAAAGAAAAGATCACTCCCACCATTTCAAATCCCAGCCACTTCAAGGCTGGAGCTGGTGAGCACACAGAGCAAGAGCTGGCAAAAGTCACAGCTGTGCCTGTTGGATGAAGTTGCTTGAAGGCAGCAGGGGAGAAGAGGGCCTTGGTGGCCCTCAGGCCAGCAACACCACTAACAGGGTTCCCGTGGACCCACATAGGAGCGAGGAGCCACAACAACTGAAAAAAGGGTCCACTCAGAGGCCAGTGAGTCACAAGGGTCTAACACACAGCACATCTCATGGGAAGTGTTTGGAGTGTGGGCAGTGGAGGAGATGGGTCACCAGAGGAACAATGGGGCAAGGACAGCCAATCTGCCCCCCAATCAGCATAGGACCACTCAGTGGAAACTGGTCAGGAATATAGAACTACAGGGGGAGCAGTTTGCTGAAAAGCCTCAGGCTCAGACAAGAGTTGCTACAGAACCCAGATGTACCAGATCTCACAAGACCTGGAAGTACCTAAAAAGTCAACCATTAAAACCTTAGTGCACAAAAAGCCTTCCCCAGGGAATCAGCAGCAAAGCAGCAATTTAGCTCAACCACAGGGCTCAAGTGCTGGTCCTCACGGGAAGTTCCCCCATTTTAGAAGTAAGCAAAGGACAACAAATTAGTTCCAGTGCAGAGTTTAAGTAGTAGAAATAGCAAATAATCAAACACAGAACTGAAAGAAAAAAAAAAAAAAGCCCATAGACCAAAGTTTGATATTAACTAGTAAAGGTCTCACTTCACCAAAGAACACCTATAAAATCTAGAAAGACCAGAACTGGGCCCCCAAGACAGGGAGGGGGCAGGGTTGGGGGCTTCAGTCATGCCCCCCAACACCCACGACCAGCCCAGTGATGACCACCAAGCCGCTGCAGGCAGCACTCCAGGCTCCTGAACCTGGACGGTGGGGGGCTGAGGGCCTTGGCCACCCACCCGCGACATCTGCATTCAGCCAAGCAATGACCAAGCCACCACTGGAAGCTCCCTGGTCTCCCCTGCAGGAATGAGTGGGGTGCCACGGGCCTCAACCATGCCCCCCTCTTTCTCCTTCTCCCATCCCCTCTCCCCCTCCACCCAACTGCTCCACAACAACATCTTAGAATATAAAAACAGATGGAGCCAGGGACCGACCCCTCTTCCCACAACAAGGAAAGGAGCACACCAAAAACATCACTTCCATGTGGGTGGCCCACCACAGCCACCACAATAGCCACAGCTGCTGCAAAAGTGGCTAGACACCACGGCCACCGTGCAGACGGCCCACCAGCCACCTGAGTGCATTGACACAAGGAGAGTCACCAGTGGCAACCAAAGAAAAGAAGAGGATGTCTCTCTCCAAAAAGTCCATTCCAGAGAAACAGAAGAAGCACCTACTCTATGATAATAGTGGGGAACCTGAAAACACCTCTCTCAGCACTGGACAGATCATCTAGGCAACAAATCAACAGAGTAACTGTTACTCTTTCAGAAGGAAAGAAGATATCTAGGGTTATGAGAGGTGGGAGGGGGAGGGAGAAGGGGGTGGGGAGAGATTGAATAAGGGACCTAAAGAATAAATATGATTTGTAATAATATATATACTAATAATATTGATTTGATCAACATACATCAACGTTGAACCCAAAAAATATGTATAATCAATTATGATTCGATAAAAAAAAAAAGTACTGAAGTATACACTTTAAACGGGTGAATTGTGTGGTATGTGAATTATATTTCAATAAAGCTGTTGAGAGAAAAAAAAGCTCTAGGGGAATGAGAAAGTTATTTTCTCTGTTCCTTAGACAAAACATTATCCAGACTATTTACCATTAGTCAGAGTTCTATAAACTGTGGATTTACACACAGAGCTACACACATAATATGTCCAGCATGGCTAAAGATCATTATCTATTCAGAACCTCTAATGAGACTAGTTAAATAATCATTAGGTTGAGAGCACAAGTGTAAAAACATGAACAATCCTCTAATTCTCCAGTTGATGAACTTGCCTTATCTTGGAAAACAAAAATACCAAAGCTTTACGTAAGTATGAGATTTTATTCAGAATGTGATTTATCTGAACAACCAATTCAGAAAACAAATAAAAGAATGTTATACTATAAATGAGTGAAAGATGAATACAATGTGGTTCCATATCAAAACCAAGAGTTTTGAATTTTGCTTGATATCATGTTACTGAAGCACAACTCAGTACTACCAAACAGGTAATTTAAATACCCATGGTATTAATTATGGATTTAGCACCAGATTTGAAAAAAACTGAACACCTGACTTTGATATACTTCAATAATACCTAACTTTTCACTAAAAGTTTGAACATCTTTAGTAAAATATTACTCCAAATTAACTAATTATTGAAAAGAAGCCTCAGCCTTTTCAGAAATACTATACCATGCTTCTGCATTTTGGCCAAAATAGATTCATTAGACTTGGTGCCCAAATTCCCAAAACAATGAAGTGAATTGTAAACTTTCTGATAAACTTGGAATAAGCCTGTTTATTAATATTTATAACAAAAACTACTCTTTCAATGATGCTTTACAGTGTACAAAAGATTTTTCTGTTTATAAACTTTAATTTCCCAATCACATCAACAGACAACAAAAGAATAAACGGAAATTGCTTCCCATCCCCTGAAGTAATGAAAACTTAATATGTAGTACAATATATTCTCCCCCTAAATAAAACTTTGATCAATGTTATATATAAAGATGATACCAGCTTACTCCTAGAGACAGAAAATATTTGGCTGGATGTCTTACAGAATTCTTCCAACCTTGCCATTGGCTTAGCTGCCAGGGCTGAAATTGAGCATTAACTTCAATGCAAATCAGATTTTGCTTTTAAGTTCCCAAAAAAGGCATCTGCAGTCTAGAATTTAAAATTCTCAACTTCTCATACTCTCTTTTCTCCTTTCATTTTGGGAACTTTCATATAAGCTCTATGTCTAATGATAAGGGAATCTAGTGCAGCAGGATAAGCAAACACAGCAGGCTAAAATTGAGGTGAGATGTCAGGAAAATCATGCACAGAAACACAACTGCACTGTGGATTTCCTTCTGAAGTGGAATTTTATGGAACAGGCAAATTCCCATAGATTTACAAATATAAAAATTATTATAAAATACTTTCAACTTAGCTTGTCAGGGTGCTAAAAATAAATTTATTATGGTACCTCTATACTGGGTAGCTGCTAATTTTAATTTATCCAGAAAGCTTGAAAAAACTTCAAAGAATTTTAAAATCACATTTAACCAATGTAAAGTTGTTTTTCTGCTTTCACCTATGAAAACTGGCAAGATTTTTAAATGTCATTACATAATTGAATAGGGAAAAAAAAGGAATTTGAACATTGATGTCAAGCTTACTTAGAGAATCTCCCCACTTTCCCCCACTTCCCAAATATAACTGATGGCAGCTAGAAGTTTACTTGGCCTTGCAGAGCTGGGTCTAGAGACCTCACCTCAATTAAAGTGGGTAAATGCTCTCATTATTTCAGGACTTTATTCATATTATGATAATTACTCTACCCTTTCCAATATGAACTCCTTTCTCCTCACTAGCATTGACTGAAATAAAATAGGAGTAATTGTGCCTCATCTGTTAACACCACACCATTCTCCCCAAGTTATAAGCTCAACGAGCTAACACAAGATGCCTACGGATTTTTTTTCTCTCCTTAAGGCTTCTTGAACATAGCTTAAAAGTTTTTTTTGGTACATTTTAGCATCTTTGGTCTACTTCATTGCATGTCACTTCTTTGAATTCAAAAGAATGACTCAATAATCAAAAGGCTACATGCTTCTTAAAGGCAGAAACTGCACCTTATTCAAGTTTCCATCACCATGACCTATACCCTATGCTTAATAGAGGTTTGGAGAATGAGTAGATGAATTAAGCAAACCAACAGATAAATGCTATTATCAGCTCTGTGACCTTGAAGAAGTCCTGTAACTTCTAAGAACCTTATCATTTCCTTATCTGTAAAATAGGAAGAAAGTACTGACTCTGCTATTTTCACAGGATGGTCAAGAAACAATAAACTTTAAGGGAGAGCCTTGCAAATTCTAAGGAACCATACAAATGTAAGCTAACCATTTCCCCCTTATAGATCCAGTCTCATATTTAAAGTCTCCTTGTGTAATGATGTCTCCAGATATCTCCTACACTACTTTCTGATCAGGTGTCTGTAAACAAATACTAAGTTTCCACAGAATACATTACTCATTATCATATAGAAATATGACTACTTACATAAGTAATGTCACTCAGAACAAATCAGCAGATATAAGTTAAAGCTAAAACCAGAAACTATTACAACATTCAAAAAGTTATTTTACACAAAGTAAAATCAAAAGTTTAACTCACCGCACATTTTTCCACTTTGCCAGCATTATTAGCCCATTTTACTAAAGCTAATAATCGAACGAAGAGTTGGCGTGTCCGACTAGCAAACTGTACTATTTCTATTTTCCTATAAAATAAAACAATTCCTAATGAACCAACATATTACAAACAGTACTTCACAATTTATTTCATTTGAGCTAAACAAATCAATCTTTGTTTACAAACACTACAAAAAAACCCACCTAAAATATTAATCTAAATATGAACTGTCACATTTTGCATACCATCTGCATATGCCTTCTTTTTCACCTCAGAGTAATAAATCCAATAGAATGGTATAGTGATAATCACATTTTAAAATTAATGTTATATTGTAATAAAAACTGTTTACTAAAATAAACTAAATTCATGGATATGTGGCAGTAAAAGTTAACTGGGCCACTGAAAAGACCAAATTAGAAGTTATTAATTATGAATTTCATAACTGAAAATAGGAGTGATTAGCAAATAATCAGCAACCCTTTTGGTAAGAAAAGGGAATTGAAATAGATTTTTTTAATGATTGGTTCAAAAAAACTTTTTACTGAAGTACAATGTATACAAAGAAGTGTACATAAGTGTATAGTTTGATGAAGTTTTCAAACTGAACATATCAGTGTAACCAGCACCCTGAAATAGATCTTTACTCAAAGCTTGAAACTGTATTCTTTGTACAAAAGTAAGGGCCCATTTCCCATCATGTAAGAGCATAATTTAAAATACTGAATAATTAAAAAACTTAACTATGTAACTCTTTACCAAACTAATTTCAATACAAACATGGATATATTAAATTACCTAAGCAAACTTAAAGTATGTTGAGTACTAAAAATAAAAGGTAGGTTTATCCATATCTATTTTTATGCTATACCTTCTACTATGCTTTTTCTCCCAATACTCATCATTATTTTTATCATTTCCTCATAAAGTCTTGAAAGCTTTACTAAAAGCTTTATGTTGTCAATGTGTTGGCTAGACCTCTCAACTTCATGGTAGCTACAAAACTGATAATCATACCTTTCATGATTCATCTTAAGATGCTAAAAAAAAAAATATTCAACAGGCGTGGACTAATGACAGGATCCGGTAGGACACCAACTTCCCTCCAAGTAGATTCTGACCTATTAATCTTAGCATAGCTGTTCAAACACCTACAGATTGAATCCACAACTGTGCATCTTGCCCATAACACCACCATGATGCAATGCACAAAAATAAAATTTTTGCTGAAGTACAATTTTGACTGAAGGCTACAGGATCTAGCTCCTATTGACAGCATATGTAGCTCACATAAAACCTGAAAGGCTTCCTTAAAGATCAGCCGGAGATATGATTAGTGGTCTTATCACTGAGAAAAATCAGGGGAACAATTATGATTCTTTGCCAGTGTCTGTGAAGGATCATAAGAGATAAAACAAGCAGAGCATCACGGGCAAGACTAAGACACAACAGAAATGTTAAAGGTGCATTAAGATCTGGCAGCCACCTCATACTCAGCTGTCACTCTAACTCAGCAATGGCTTACAGAGGATGCGAAGTCACTGATCCTCTCCCAAAGCAAACATACTTGTGTATTATTAATTCAGTTTCCCAAATATGTTCCTCTACTAGAAAGGAGATGTACCTCTATTGTAACGTGATTTCTGACACCATGCTGTCTCAAGGGACAGGGAGCATGAGTCAGTTTTTCAAAGGCAAATCAGTTTCCCTTCCTACCCCAGAGCAGACGGAACAAACCCTGACTTATGTTTCCTTCCTTTAAAACTGACCAGCCAAACCGTAACACAGGTATGCATCAATTGTCTTTTTTTACCTCTACCTTTTTGATCCATGTCTAACTTTATCAAAAAGGCCAGTTGGGGTTGGTGGTGGAGTGTAGCCACTAATAAATGCTAAACCCCCCCCTAGTGACTTGGTAATTAAAAAAACAAAACAAAACAAAAAATCAGGGAGCATAAGTAGTGCCAAATATAAAATCATGTAGTTTATACTGTAGTTACATCTTAAATCTCCATCACATAATTTCTTTGAAACCTCAATTTATCTTGTTCCTTTGGCCTATGGAAATATACTAGTGTTTAGTTAAATCTTAAACCCCAAACTCCAACTGAACCAAAATTTTCTCAACTATAGAACAGCAATAGCAATAGGCAAATGTCAATTCTCTTAAGATATCTAGTAGCATCATTATATAAATGGGAAATTAGCAGCCAACTTTCCAAAGCCAGTCTGCTTCTCAGCTTCTTCCATTATGGACTATTTCTTCTACATTTTTCTATCCCCCTCAGGGACTTGACATGGTCAGTCACTCAATAAGGTTTGCAGAATAGAAGGTCTAGAACTGGTCTCACACAAAGAATTGTCAAGGATGAGGAAATTACATTTCCTGGGGCTCCCTAAACATATGGTATGAAAAAACACTCTAAGTTCTTCGGGCCTAGGTTTCCAGTCCACAGCCCTATGCCACCCATACCCACACACCCACACTCATAGATCAACCAATAAAGAAACAGATTTAAGGTTTTTTCATACTCACCTTTCCACATCAGATTTCCTTGGCAGTCTAAGAAGAAGAAAAAAGGAAAATAATTACATATATGCATACCGTCATCAAAATGTGATAACAGTCTTTGACTATTAAATACCTTAGTGATTCAGAAAAAGTGAGTAAACAGCTACTACAGGCTTGTGTGGCTACCAACTACTCTCTTTTATGAGTTCCCAGCAATATGGCTGTAAGGGAAAAACCAACAAAGAAACATTTCTCTCCATTCAAAATGCTTCAAAAGGTATTTCGTGAACCTGAAACATTTAAAAAGCCCGTGTCTCACAGCACACTATATCATAGAGACAAAAAACATTCTTTTAAGAGCAAAATGGTCACAGAGACAGGAGTATAACTTGGTTGCCAGCTGCCCCATATGCAATGGATAGCTTGCTTCCAAGCAGGAATTCCTCCATGTTTTCTTATGGTGGGCAAAACTGGAAGCTAAGCACACAAAAGGGCCTGTGTCAGTCAAGGATTTTATAGTAATTATAATGCTGCATGGTGGCCAGATGAAAAAATCTATATTACTTTTAAACAGTTCCAGTAGGGTTTTGATTTCTTTTTGCTAGTTCTCCAATATTAATGGCCAGCAACCAATGTCAACTTCTTCCTTGATAAATTATACCATTTAAGGGCCAGCCCGCGGCTCACTTGGGAGAGTGTGGTGTTGATAACACCAAGGCCACAGGTTTGGATCCCTATATAGGGATGGCCGGTTAGCTCACCTGGGAGAGCATGGTGCTGACAACACCAAGTCAGGGTTAAGATCCCCTCATCGGTCATCTTTAAAAAAAAAAAAAAATTATACCATTTAATACTCTCCCACCCACTAATGCTTAGAAAGGTCCTGATCTGTCTCCTGAATCACCACATTCTGTTGACTTCTATCCCATGGTCTGAGATTCAATGGCCTGAACAACTCTCATGCCTTCCCCACATCTAATCAGTTCTTGAAAAATACACACTCAGCTAGCTACTTAGATCTTCTTCTCCCATCCACGTGCCACAGGAACAGAAAAACTAAAACCAATTCCAGAGGTTCAAGGTACATGGAGGGGAAATTATCAAAATGAGCTTTGGTTTGTAGCTACCTGCTATTCTTAGAGTAGACAGTGGGATGGAAGCTGAATTTACGATCAGAGTGATAAAAGGAACTAGGTAAAGGATGGAAAGGCCAGCAGACCAGAGGAATAAAGCAGAAATTAAGGCCCAAGTTCCTCTACATGGGAAAACTCCTGAGAACACTCCTTGAGAAGCCACAGCCCATGTCCTTAAGGGAGGGAAAGAATGAAAATAATGGGTGCCTGTTGGGGGGGGGGCAAGAATAGAGCCTTTGGGGGTAGAAAGAATAGGAATAGCTGTTCCAGCTTCTTGCACCTGCCCCAGAGACCCTGAAAGGATCATCTAATGTCAGAGGTGGTGTCATTTCAGGGACAAAGGACAGGTTTTGCTGACTGCTTCTCTTTCCCAATTTCCCCCAATTCCTCCTAATCCATTTAAAATTCCTTTATGGATAAGAAATCCACCATTTGGGGTAAAAGCCCTAAAATGCAAATGTTTGAAAGAAGTAAGGCACAGAAACGTATTTATATCAAAGTGTTATAAGACAAGTTTACATAACTGGGATCCTGGCACTTTTTGATTTTAATTAAAACAGATTGAGGAAAGGAAAAAAAACAAAAACAAAAACAGAGTGGTTCCTAAGTCCCCAAAAAGTCAAGGCAGAGAGTAAACTCTAAAATGAGAGCACATATGTTGGGGGAGGGAGTGAACCAAGCAGAAGGAAAAAAACCCAGAAATCTGTGGCCAAAACCAAACTACCTAAATTGCCAAGGCTGTTCTTTTTACCTCCAAAAGTTCACAGAAGCATCAAATTTTGCAGAAATAAGTAACCGTGTCCTTACACACTCTTATAAAGTGTCCCTAGAATACAGGCCCTACATTAATTAATCCTGATAGTTTCTCCCTGGAACAAGGAAATATACACTATTTTGGAACTTCCACACCAAGTTCCTAAACTAATTTTGGTTACCACAAATCAAAAGTGAAAAAAGTTATTTTATGTACCTATGCATCAAAAGTAGAAATGACTTTTCCTATTAAATTCTCCATGGTTTACAATAATAATTCTAAAAATTCATTTATTCATGTATTAAATCAATAAATATTTAGTTAAGCCCCGACTATGTGCTAGGCATTGTTGTAGGCCCTGAGGAAAGTAGCAAACAAAATTAAAATTCCTGTCTTCATGGAGCTTACATTACTGGGGCGGGGGCGGGGGGGGGGGAGAGACGACACAACAACACACAGTCAATAAACTAATGTCAGGCAGCAATAAGTGCTGTAGAGAAAAATTAAGCAGCAAGTAAGGATAGAGTGAAAGGGCAGAGTATTATTTTATAAGCGGTCAGAGACTTTCTGATAGGTTCTGTGAATAAAGACATATAGGAAATGAGAAAGCAAACCACACAGATTTCTGGGGGAAGAGCAAAGGTGGGAGCGTGCTGGGCACTATTAAGAAACATCAAGAAGGGTAGTGTGGCTGGAACACAATAAGCAAGGAGGAGAGTATCAGGATATGAAGTTAAAGAGGTAAGGGTGAAAAGGCACAGATCATTTAGGGCCTTAAAGGTAAGATGATCACATGTCCTGGTTTGCCCAAGACAATACTGGTTTATGTCGGTTGTTCCGACATTATTATTAATAGCACCACCTTTCATGCTCAGAAGGGTCCTGGTTTGAACCGTAAATTTTATGGTCACCCTATGTATAGGTGATGATAAAAACTTCTTAATCTAAGCGAGATGGGAAACATTGGAAGGTTCAGAGCAGAGAATTTTTAAAAGGATTATCCTGGCTATTTTACGGAAAAGAAACCATAGAGGGGCAAACGCAGCAGTAGAGATGCCAGTGGGCAGACTATAGCAGTAACGTGGGCAAATGATTAGTAGGCTTGGACCAACACTTCGTTGAAGTGTTGAAAGGTGATCAGATTCTGAAGTCAAAGATGACAGGACTTGCTGATGTACTGGGAATGGGATGTGAAGAAAGAGGAGCCAACTATTTCTCCAAAATTTTTGGCCTGAGCAACAAAAGGAAAAATGGAGACATTACTTAGTGAGATAAAAAAGGAGGTTTGGCAGGTGGAGAGGCAGGGAAGGTATTGAGTGGAATTAGGAGTTTGGTTCTGAACTTGGTTTATTGAAATGCCCATTAGATATTTAAATGTAGCCATCGGGATATAGAGTCTGGAGTTCAGCAGAGAGGTCTACACTGGAGATATAAACATGGGAATCATGATCATATAAAGGGCACAGAACTGTAACTACAAACTTATTCTACAGCAATAAACCAAGTCTCCGTTTATAAACCAAGTCCTAAAATAGCAAAAAGAACACAACATAATTCAAGGAATTTCTACAAATCCCCTATGGAAAAGCAAATTACACAACCACTAATAGCAGCAGTTCTCAATATTTTCCACGGCTATACACAGGACAGGTAACCTTGCCATACATGACACTTTCTCATGGATACTCTTGGATTTTTATGAAATCCAACAATAAACGGTGCAGAGAATAATCCCTAATCATGACAGCTATTTAAATTTATTAGACAGGAATAGGCTTCGTTAACTCTCTCTTTCTGTCCCAATCAGTACAGTACATTAAAACTGAGTGAGAATGATGTTTTACAGGAGTAAGTGGAACTTACTGTAATTCTTTTAGCCATCTACAAATATTTTAACAGCCTCCAGTAACAAATTTCTGTGACATTTCACAGCCTAATACCTGCATACTAAGGTATTTCAATTGAAAACCCTGAAGTCTTGCAATAGATAAAAAATAAAAACTAATCTAGATAAAAATTAATTCTTACTTTTTCTGAACCTGGGTTATAAGATGTAAAACAGAGCCCCCAAATTTTACAGTACGTTTTTTTCACACACTGAAAATCACTACAGTGTATTGTGCTCCTATCCTGAAGGGATTTAACTAATCGTGCCCTAAGGCATTTCATGGGTAACTACGTGACTTATAAACTCCCTTCATACTCCAAAAAACAACAGCAGGCTGGTTACAAAAAATATTTTACTTACACTAAATTCGTGAAGGCATCAAAACACTCAAACGTTCCCGAAAAAAGCACTTGGAATCCAGACTTCGGATTATTTTATACACAATGGATCTCCTGCATTCAAACTTAGGAGCAATTACAACCTAAATCTAAAATATATTGTCAAAAGGCTGTACAACATTTTCCGTTTTCGGGATTTTTTTTTTTTTAAGTTCGAATGTTATGTACTCCTAAACCCTGAACTCTAACCTTGGGCTTTGGGCTAAAAAGCTTTAGGCCAAGAAATCAATAGTTTGTTTGGGAACTCGGACAAAAATCCCAAAGACAACCTTCCACGAAAGTCTAACAACACACAAAACTAACAAGTCTCGGATGCTTCATCGCCAGAAAGACTCCCAGTACAAAGCTTCTCCTCCACCTCCACTGAACCCCACGAGTTTGTAAATTATAGACTAACCAGCCCAGCGAAGAAAACAGCAGCCTCCTGGGGAGAAGGCACAAACCTCTCTCAGCCGGTTGGGCGGTAAGGGGGGCTGAGGAGCAGGCATGGGTTTCGCGGCACTTACAGGTCCGTCAACACCATGAGCTCCGAGTAGGCCCGGTGCAGCAGAAATTCGATGAGGGTGCTCAGCCGGTAGCCCGGGCTAGCAGCAGCTGCAGCGGCCGCCGCCACGGCGGCTCCGGGAGGAGGTGGAGGCGGGGCTGACGCGGGGCCACTGCTGCCCCCGCCACCGCCTCCGGGCGGGACCAGCTGGTGGTTCTCCAGCTGCACTGGGGCCATGGCGACGCAGGGCTGGGCTTGGCGCAGCGGCACGAGATGCGACCCTCGGGCCTCCCGGGCGCTCGGTCACCGCGCCGAAGCGTGCGCGGGCAGAATCACCGCCTACCGCCAGGCCGCCTCTGAACAGGAAGCCGTGGGCCGGCCGCGGAGGCCCGCCCCCATGTAGCGACCAGCCCGCGGGCCCCAGGGACGCGAGTGAGGGGCGGAGTGAGGTAGGGGGGGCGGGGGAAAGAAGGGGGGGCGGGGGAAAGAAGGGGGGGCGGGGGAAAGAAGGGAGGGCGGGGAAGCGGGCCAGCCGCCGGAGAGGAGAAACTGCGCCTCCGCGACTGCTCAGAGGCCGCTTCGCCAAGCGTCCATGTTGACGACCCAAAGCGGAAGTCGTTAGGCAGAGCGGAAGGGGAACCTGCAGGGGGCCTTCCGACAGAACCTGCGCCTCTTCTCGCCGCCGTCCCGCGCGGCGGCAGTTGGGTGCGCGTGGGAGTGGGGTGGGGCAGACGCGCAGGCGGGAAAGCGGAAAAGGGGGCCGCGCGTCGCCGGAAGCCGCAATGACGGCGGAGCCGGCTCGTCACCGGGAACGTCATCAGTTGCCCCGCCCTCACTCTAACCGCCTTCCTTCCCCATCCCCCCGCCCCCGGCATTTTAAAGGCGACAATTTGCCCTGAGGAAGCGGTCTTCGCTCCCTAATTGGGGCATGAACACGGTCGGGGAGGCCGTCTAGTTCGTGCGTTGCAGCTCTGGAATCGCGAAGAAATTGTAGCGGCAGCGCGCTTGTGATTTCTCAGACCTTTGCTCCTCCCACAGACGTACAAGGCGTCTTTCGTGAGAGAGGACGTTTCCGTCCTTTTTTTTTTTTTAAACTGTGGGAAGAAGTACAGAAAATATGACTGGGGGGAGGGGCAGGACCGCAGGCAGAATAACTTAATTTTATAGAATTGGGTATTTGCTGAGCTCGTTAACGTCCCCCAGATCCCGTCAGTCCAATCTCCCGTCAGAGCCTTTAAATCGTCTGCTGCTGGCTCTGACTCGGTTTTTGTCCCTGCTCTTCTAATAGCCTCCCTCTCCAAGGGCTTCCAGTTAATATTCTATGCCTATCGCCACTTTCCCCCCCTCAATATCCACTTGTTATGTTTTGCTTCTGCTTTAAAACCGTGATTCTCAGCCTTGGCTGCACTTTGAACTCACCTGGGGTTTAAAAAAAAAAATACTTAGGCCTGTGGGTTCCACCCCTATACATTCAGGTTTAATTGGTCTGGCTTGAGGTCTGGGCTTTGAGATTGTAAATTTCCCAAGTGATTCTAATGTGCAGCTAACTTAGAGTCACTGTGAAAAGCATGAATTGCTGCGACCCTTATCAAACATTTTTGCAGCTTCATGTCTCTACTTCTTAGGTGTAAGAGATGCTCCTGCTGTTCTCTTAAGTTTTAGAATATCCTCACTGTCCTTCGCTTGTATAATTCTTAGTCATTCTTGAAAGCCATTCACCTGTCTTCTGAAGGTGTAGCCTCTGGGATGTAATCACTTGTTCCCTCCTTTGTGGTCCTAAAGCACATTTACACATAATTCCATGGTACTTATCAAAATGCGTCAGGATTATTTATACCACCTACAGGTGCAGTTGTTGGAGAGCAGTATGCAAGATACCTCAGGGCACAAAACTTTTTTTTATTTTCAATTGACATAATAATTGTATATAGGTTTTCAAAAAGTTCATGGAAGGATTCCTTCTTGTTATCTTTTAATTCCATTTTCCACAAACTTTTTGAAGTCCCCTCGTATTTGAGGTACAATGTGATGTTTCCATACATTATACATTGTGATATGAGCAAATCACGCTAATTAACATATCCGTCACCTCACATACTTATTTCTTTATGGTGAGAACATTTAAAAGCCACGCTTAAGAAAAAAGAAAATGAAAGTCCACTCTTTCAGCAATTTTGAAATACACATTATTATTAACTATAGTCACTTCGTTGTGCAATAAATCACCAGAATTTATTCCTCCTTTCTAAGAGAAACTTTGTACCCTTTGATCAATATTTTCCCTTTCTGTGCCCACCCCATGCCCTGCTGGTAATCACTATTCTACTGTCTATCTCTACGAATTTACTTTTTTAGATTCTGTGTATAAGTTAGATCATGTAGTGGTTGTCTTTCTATGCCTGGCTTATTTCACTTAGTATAATGTCCTCCAGGTTCATCTTTGTTGTTGCAAATGACAGAATTTATTTCCTTTTAAAGGCTGGATGGTATTCCATTGTGTATGTGTACCACATTTTTTTTATCCATTTATCTGTTGATAGGCATTTAGGTCGATTCCATATCTCGTCTATTGTGAATAATGCTGTAGTGATCCTGGGAGTGCAGACGTGTCTTCAACATTACTGATTTCAATTCCTTTGGATACATACCTGGAAGTGAGATTGCTGGATCATATGGTAGTTCTATTTTTAGTTTTTTAGGTACCTCCATACCGTTTCCCAAAATGGCTGAACTAATTTACATTCCCACCAACAGTGTACCAGGGTTGCCTTTTCTCCACATCCGGGCCAACACTTATCTTTCATCTTTTCATCATTCTAACAGTTGTGAGGTGATATCTCATTGCAGTTTTAATTTGCATAGAGAACAAACAAATTTTTTACGTTAGCTAGAATGGGACCATTTTTTTGCAGTTGTTTTGACTTGTTTTGTTGATGGGGTTTTTTTCCCACTCTCTCTTTTGAAAACAATATTGACTTCAGTTAAGAAACCCTGGTTGTCACATACACACAGAAGTAGGTGGTTGTACAAGGTGGTCCTTAAGGTCTTTTCTGACACTGAGATTCTGATTCTGTGTGATGTGCATAGAAGTTTAATTCTTCCTTAATGCATGTATTAAACACAGTTATACACCATGCCTCTTGGTATTCATTCTATTTGTCACTAAAATTCTACCTAGGGAGAGTACAACCAACTTGCAAGTAAAAGAAAAAAAAATTAATGGGTGGGGGGTTGTTTTAGAAAAGAGAAAATTTCATCCACATCAATCACATTAGAGTTTATGGCAATTTATGTGAGTTTGAATAGATATATTTAAAAATTAAGCCTGGCCAGTTGGCTCAGTTGGTTATGTAGAGGAATTGTAGAATCAACATCTGTACGGATAGCAGGTATGCCTTTGCCACTGCCCATGTGCACGGTGCTATATACCAACAGCGGGGTCTGCTAACTTCTGGAGGAAAAGAAATCAAAAACAAGGCAGAGATCGTAGCCCTGCTAGAGGCTCTTCACAGACTGCTAAAAGTGAGTATTATACACTGCCTGGGCCACCAAAAAGGGGATTCCCCCATCGCCAAGGAAAACAACTCGGCTGATTCAGAGGCAAGGGCCACGGGTCCTCGTCTATTTTGTTGGTTAACATCCCTGAGCCAGAAAAGCCCAAATTTAAATACTCAGCTGAGGATGTAGCAGTGATCTCAAGGGACTCTAATAACTACTTTGATCAGGAAAAAGGGCGTTGGCATGCAGCGTCAGGCAAGCCTATCTTGCCACAAGAACAAGCCCACGCCATGATCAAACAAATGCACCAATGGACTCATCTGGGAGTAAACAAATTGGCCCAGACTGCCCTGAGGACAGAATATCATATCATAGGGCTAAAACAATTAGCAGAGCAGACAGTTAAAAGCTATGTACCTTGTCAAAAAGTAAATGTCTGCAAAAATACAGCGGGACCTGGCAAGAGACTCAGGGGAGACAGACCAGGGGTATATTGGGAAGTAGATTTTACAGAGGTTAAGCCAGGCAGAGACAGTTACAAGTATCTCCTAGTTTTTATAGACACCTTCTCCGGATGGGGGAAGCATTCCCAGCAAAACAAGAAACAGCCACCGTCGTGGTCAAAAAAGTCCTGGAAGAAATCTTCCCGTGCTTCAGGGTGCCCAAGGTAATCGGGTCCAACAATGGACCCGCTTTCATTGCCAAGGTAAGTCAGGGAGTGGCCAGACACCTAGGGGTCAATTGGAAATTACATTGTATCTACAGACCCCAGAGTTCAGGGGAAGTAGAAAGGATGAACAGAACTCTAAAAGAGACCCTGACTAAATTAACCATGGAGACTGGCATAGACTGGGTAATGCTCCTTCCCTTGGCCCTGTTTAGAGCCAGGAACACCCCCTCCTGGTTCAACCTGACCCCCTTTGAAATTCTCTATGGTGCCCCTGCCCCCTTGACTTTACTGGGGAACACCTTTGAACCCACTTGCCACAGTAACAGTGACTTATATGCCAGGTTGAAAGTACTACAAGCAGTGCAGAAAGAAGTCTGGTCACAGCTGGCTGCCGCCTATGAGCCTGGGACCCCCGAAGTTTCTCACCAGTTCCAGGTTGGAGACACAGTCTATGTGAGACGGCATCGCTTCCAGACCCTGGAGCCCCGCTGGAAAGGACCTTACCTAGTGCTTTTAACAACCCCAACGGCTGTAAAGGTGGACGGAATCTCTGCTTGGATCCATGCCTCGCACGTAAAACCTGCGCCACCAGAGGACCAAGGACTGAGAGACGCCACCTGGAGAGTCCAGAGCTCCAAGGAGCACCCCTTAAGACTTAAAATTGTTCGGGTGCCTAAAGTGTTATAAGATGAGGGCCCTTCTATTCCTCCTGTGCTTGGGGGTCTTTTCCCTAAACCGGGGAGCGTCCAACCCACATGCCCCTAGAAAATTAACTTGGTGTGTTATAAATGGGGTAGGAGATACAATCTGGAGTCAATCTAAGGTAACTGCAGGAGGATGGTGGCCTGACTTATTTCCAGATGTATGTAAACTAGCTTTAGGAGCCCCACCTAATTGGGATTTAGTAGAATACTTTGATAGCCATAAATCCCCTGCTGTCCCCAACCCCCAGCACCTTGGGATAACCCCCGGGGGTAAGTTGCGCAACTCCTTTTAAGAGGAGTTGGCTGAGTGCTCTCACCTTTTATGTATGCCCTGGGTCCTACCACGACCAAAAACTCAGCTCCCGGTGTGGAGGGATAGCAGATTATTTCTGCAAAAGCTGGGGGTGCAAAACCATGGGAGACACATATTGGAGTCCATCGTCATCCTGGGATTATATAAAGGTAAGTGCTAATTATATCCACCGAAACTACCAAAAAACTGTCCCTGCCTGTAAGGGATGGTGCCACCCCCTCCGAATGTCCTTCACGGATTCAGGAAAAAAGGCCATTAGATGGGAAAAAGGATTTACATGGGGGTTAAGATTCTATAAAGAAGGATATGATGATGGGCTGTTATTTACCATCAAGCTCAAAGTAGAAACCCAGTATACTGCTGTAGGCCCAAATAAATATTTAGCCCCAGTGGGGCCTACAATAGTCAAACTACAAACTACCTCAGCACCCCCGGGTACCCCACTAGAGTCTTCAGCCCCCGCTAAAAGGTCAAAAGCCAAGGCACCAAAGAAAATGTCTAAACCTTCTAATCCTAGGCTTAAAAAACAATCTGGAATATTCCGCTTAATCTCTGAAGCCTTTAAGGTCTTAAATAGTACCAACCCCAATGCTACCCACTCCTGCTGGCTTTGTTATGATGTTGCTCCCCCATATTATGAAGGAGTAGCCTTTAAAAATGAAATTAAAACTGTAACTGATGTCTCTAACTGTCGTTGGCAGCAATGACAGGTCAAACTCACTCTGTCAGCTGTTACAGGGCAAGGAACATGTGTGGGAAAGATCCCCTACTCACACAGCCAGCTGTGTAATCAGACACTTAACTGAGTGGTCTGGTGACACATATCTGTTGCCCCCTCTGGGGGGATGGTAGGCTTGCGCCACAGGGATTACACCCCTTTGAGCTCAAAGGTCCTGAAAGAAACCCAGGATTTCTGTGTCCTAGTTCAGTTGCTACCTCGGCTCGTTTATCATCCCTACGAAGAACTATTATCATATTGGGATAAAAATAGTGAAAACTACCGAACTAAACGAGAGCCTCTAAGTATGACTCTCTGTCCTCTTAGGCTTAGGATTGGGGGCAGCTGGGGCAGCTACAGGAGCCTCGGCACTAGTTACTCAACATCAGAATTACCAAAGTTTGCAGACAGCCATAGATGGTAACATTAAACAAATAGAAAATTCAATTACTAAGTTACAAGAGTCCCTCACCTCTCTTTCTGAGGTGGTCTTGCAAAATAGAAGGGGGTTAGATCTCTTGTTCCTTCATCAGGGGGGCTCTGCACTGCAATAAAAGAAGAATGTTGTTTTTACATTGATCATTCAGGAGTAGTTAAAGATTCCATGGCTAAAATTAGGGAAGACTTGGCCAAAAGAAAAGGAGAAAGAGATCGAAATCAGGGATGGTTTGAATCATGGTTCAACTCCTCCCCATGGCTCACGACCCTCGTGTCTACTCTGCTAAGACCATTGGTTATTTTAGTGTTGCTTCTGACCTTTGGTCCCTGCATTTTAAATCACTTAGTAGCTTTTGTTAGGGAACGTGTTAGTACTGTACAGGTTATGATGTTAAGACAACAATATCAGGAAGTAAACCAACAAGAAACAAGTATTTCATGATTGAAATACACACAAGAAAAAGGGGGGAAATTGTAGAGGAATTGTAGAAAATTGTAGGGGAATTGTAGAAAAATATAACTTTAATATACGCAGTTTTGTAACAAATGCTTGCTAAAAAAAACTTTTTAAGTAAAGCAGCTTCTAAGGGGCCATATAAAGGTCAGGTGGGCCCAAGCACACTAAACATTCCAGGAAGGGAATGACCCCCACCCGGTTCCAGGAACTGACTAGTTCCTTATCTAAAGGCCACCTGGCCAGACCCCGGGGAAGATAAACGATTGAGAAATGCGCTGTTCCTTATCGGGGTACCAGCCTGCTAAAGCCCACCTGTAAATCTAAAGGCACCACAAATCTATCAGGGTACCAGCCTGCTAAAGTCTACCCATAAATCTAAAGGCACCACAGATAACCAGCAACTCATCCTGTCACAAAGATCTGTTCAGAAAAACTGTATAAAAAGTGCTTGTGCTGTAAACTCGGTGTCGCTTCTGTTCAGGAGACTGAGTGATCCCAGCATGCTGGAATAAAACTCCTCTTGCCTGATTGCAGCGGTCTCTGTCTCATGGTCTTCGTGGAGTGAGCCATCCCTGCGTGTGTGGGATTTGTGCATGGTGCATGGGTCTTACAGTTAGAGTGCAGCCTTGTAACACCAAAGTTATGGGTTTGGAATCCCTTGCCAGCCAGCCACCAAGAAAAAAATAATCATAAAAATTTAAAAGTACAAATTATCATAAAGGATGTTCTGAAGAAATATAGGAATATTTTTGAAAATACAGGAATAGGACTGTGAGACTTGTGCTTGAATTATTGGAGATCAGGAAGGTAAGGCAAATGAAAGCTCCTGAGTGGGGAGATATCCCACCTCTCAAATGGATAATATAGCCACTTGGGAAACATCGGAAGGGCTAGTAGAAGAAATGAGTGGGGAAGGGCTGGCCAGTTAGCTCAGTTGGTTACAGTGTCATGTTGGTAATACTAAGATCAAAGGATCAGATCCCCATACAGCCCAGCTGACCCCCCCAAATAAAAAGAAGAAAGAAAGAAATGGGTGGGGAAGGAGAGAAAATGTAAGCATGTTTGGCTGAGTTACCAAAATAATGATCTCCAAACCACTTTCAGAAATAGTTTATAATTTATCATTTTAAGCCTACAGTACAATGTTTGACACTGTACTATAGGTATATTCTTCTTTCATTACATTTTTCAGTCGTTCCTCTATTTGGTGATCAACTGATTATATCACATCTCAGATAGTTTGAGAACTAGCAGCATATTTCCTTAGCTCTTATATTAACCTAAATGCTTTAGATCTCTCATGAGGTCAATCTGATTTTAACAAAAGGAATAACAAATTGACTGCAAAACACATAAAAAAGGGCATTTCCTTTTAAGCCCCTCTGATGGAAAAATGAAATTGTGATTCATATGGTTTCATTTAAAAATATACAGCTGTCTCTCAGATACAGAAGGGCCAGAAAGGAATTGAAAAGTAATGTTTTCTTTCTTTTTATAAGATATTGCAATCAATTCCTCCAAAATGGACAGCAAAAGCAGTAACTATATTCATTCCACAGATGCTACATTTAAAGTGAAGTTGAGGGAAGGAATTCACGATACTGTGGGTATGGTCTTACCAACCTAGAAAAAATGAGAACACTTTAATAGCTTTGCATTTAGAATAAAACCCAAACTTTTTACTGTGGCCTCTAAAGCCATTAGCAGAGTGACCCTTGCCTGTTTCTCCATCTACCCCTATCTCCTGTCACTCTTTCCTTTACTACACTGTAACCTCACTGGGTCTAGTACATGCCATGCCCTCCCACCTTAGAGCTGTTCCAGATGCTTGAAATACTTTTTTCATGGCTCTTTACATGGCTGGCTTCTCATCCTTCAATTTTCAGCTTAAATTAGAAAACCCTCAGAGAGGCCTCCCTGACTATATTATATTAGGCACGTACAAGGAAGTTCATCACAGCATTGTTTGTAGAAGCAAAATTATATAAACGATCTTATGCACAGTAGGACAATGGATAAGTACATTACTATATTTCTACATAACTTCAAATGAATTAGAGCTACATGTAGTAACATGGATACATCTCAAAAACAATTCTGAATGAAAACAATCTTTTTTGATACCACTTCTGATCTTTTTAAAAGCACACAAAATAATACTCTATAATTTAATATATTGTAGTAAAAGTAAAAAGTGTAAGTGAGGATGATATACCACCTTCAGAACAGTAGTTACTTGCAGGGAGGAGTAAGGGATGAGTTAATGCTTTATTGGTTATTAGCTACTTGTTATATCTAATGGATTTCTTGAAGAAAAACATGAAGGACATGTGACAATATTAATAACAAGTCTGGGGATAGAGATATGATTATTAATATGTTCCATACTTTTAAATATTTTTGAAATATTTCATAATTTCAAAACACTTAAATTAAAATGTTTCTATTAGTATAATTTACACTAGCTGCCTTTTTTTTTTTTTTTAAAGATGACCGGTAAGGGGATCTTAACCCTTGACTTGGTGTTGTCAGCGCCACGCTCTCCCAAGTGAGCTAACCGGCCATCCCTATATAGGGATCCAAACCCGTGGCCTTGGTGTTATTATCAGCACCACCCTCTCCCAAGTGAGCCACGGGCCGGCCCTACACTAGCTGCCATTACAAACTCCAAAATCTCAGTGATTTTGAAATAAACTTTTACTCACACTTTGTACTCACAGAGTTCAGTAAAGATGTACCTCATGGGAGGCTCTCCTCTAAGTAGTAACTCAGAGATCCAAGCATCTTCTACCTTGGGAAGCCATCACTTTGTGAGATTTTTATTTTTTATTTATTTATTTATTTATTTTTAATGTCCACCTACATTTCATTAGCCAGAATTAGCCACAAATCTCATTAAAGGCTAGGCAGCTGGGAAATACAGTCTTCCTTTGTGCCCAGGAAGAAAATGAAATGGTTTCTTGTACAAATAGCATTGTTTTTGCTGCAATGTTAAAGTAAGCTACTCTTTTTTTTACCTTAGGGCATAGCTTCCAAAATCAGACTGCTTTGATTCAAATCCTAGCTCTACCACTTACTATCTGAATTCTCACCAAGTTACATTGCTTCTCTGGATCTCATTTTCTTTATCTGTAATAATAGTATTTACTTCAGAGGACGATTGTGAAGAATAAATGAGTTAACATTTGCAAAAGGCTTAAAACAGTAAGGATCTATAAATATCAACTATTATCATCATCATAATTTAGGAGCAATAAGTCTTATATTTGTTTATTCACCTAGTAACCTATGAACTTTCTATCTTCTCCTGTCCTCATGTGGCTATCTTTCTGATATCCCCAGCACCTAGCATAGTGCCTCTCTACCTGGCTTTAATGAATGAATGGGACAAGTATATTCCTTCACTTACATGCTGTATTTCTATTTATATTGCTTTAACTTTTGTAGGATTAAGTTGACTTACATATATGTACATTAAATGAAGTGTTGGGAATTTCCTTTAAAATACTTTAGAAAAAAAAGGTGGGGAGGGTAGATGAAATAAGATTTGGCAGAATGTTGACAATTGCTAAAGCTGACAATAGATACATGGGTGTTTATTACACTCTTTCTTTCTCTTCTATATGTTTGAAAATATGCATAATAAAAAGTTTTAAAAAGATTGAGAATGGGTAGTCAACTAAAAGCCCAGGTCTTTTTTCTTTCATAATGAACAGCCTTTAATATATATCTACTTGACCTTTCAGATTTTTAAAGACTTTTTGTAATTTATAGAGTGTTTAAAACTAGCATTAAAAAAGGAAACTTCAATATAGCTGCTTATAAAAGAAATGAAAGTGTTAAATATTTTAACAATTTTGGTTTCAGGCCTTGAAAAGAATGTTTCTGAGGAGCTCTTTAAAAAACTTATACAGCTCCTGGAGGGGCCACAAGAGAGAAGGATTAGCCGTGTCATTATTGATCAAAAAGGTGATAAGCACAGCAAAAGCCCCAGGGGCCATTGGTCCCTACAGCCTTAGTTGACAGGACCACTTACATTTCAGGACAGCTAGGCATGAACCCTTCTAGTGGACAGCTTGTGGCCAGGAGGGGCAGTAGAAGAAGCTAAACAAGCTCTTACAAACATGGGTGAAATTCTGAAAGCTGCAGGCTGTGACTTCACTAGTGTGGTAAAAATAACTCTTTTGCTAGCTGACATAAATGACTTTGGTACTGTCAATGAAATCTACAAGCAGTATATCAAGAGTAGTTTTCCTGCTAGAGCTGCATACCAGGTCGCTGCTTTGCCCAAAGGAGACTGTGTTAAGATTGAAGCCATAGCTGTCCAAAGATCTCTCACAACAGCAATAACTATAAGTGGGCCCAGTGTTGTTTAGTCTGGAATTTTCAGTATGTTTTAAAATTAACATCTGAATCTTTACAATTGATGAAAGTGTAAGTTTGACTAAAATATCTGAAGTTATTATGGAAATACCACATAATAGGGAGAGTTGAACATGAAGATTAGATAATGAATTCAGCTACTGATGTTATATATTACACTTATGTACACTTATTACTGAATGTAGGAGAAGAAACGCTTGTTACATAGTTACTCAAATAAATAAAAAGGAAATAACATGTAGGAAAGATGAGTTATTTTTCCTGAGAAATAATCAAGAGCACACCTAATTCAATTATATCCTATTAATTTACTGATGTGAAATATCTAGTTCTTACGTGAGATATGTGATTCTGACACATACTTGAGTACGATTAAAGTATTTAAATTTGAATGGTAGAGGTAAAGGAGAAGAAAGTGGACCAAAATTTTATATAGATAACATTTTTCTAATGGAAATAAAAGACATGCAGATTTTTAAAAATTAAGAAAAACTTATACAAATGTATAATCTTAAATTTTTCTAGCTATGCAAAAACTCAATATCTTTTAAATAAATGATTTCTAATGGGTTAACAAAGCAAGAAAAAGAGAGGGATTGTTAGAAATAGAAAGAAAAAAGGGGAAGGAACCCATTTAGAATACAATTATATTCTTCATGGAGAGGTAAAATTTCATCTTGCCTTGTTCTCTTTGTTAGGGAAGAGCCTCCAACCTTTGGATGGCAAGGAGTAAACCTGCTGCCATCCAGAGGTGCTGAAAGTAGACAACCTGAAAATCAGAGTAAGACTCAGCACAGCAAACAGCAGGGGCATCAACATGGTAGCTCAAGTCTCATGGAGTGATGCAATGGGCCCACATGGAGACTATGTGCTCATGAGTTGTGCTGAGGGACCCAGGGCCAAGGGCTCCATACCTTAGTTCTTACCAATCAGATTGAAATAAGGTTATGTTGGTGTGCTTATAACAAAGGAGCTGAGGAATCAGGCACAGCAAACAGTCCTGCTATTGAGAGGGTGTTATGCACAGCAAAATAGTTCAGATCCGGCCATGCCTACGTGAGTGTTTTGGTTTCTTAGCACAAACCCTTTTTTCTTTCTTTCTTTTTTTTTTTTTGGCAGCTGGCTGGTAGGGAGATCCGAACCCTTGATCTTGGTCTTCTCAGCGCCATGCTCTGCTCTCCCACGTGGTCAGCATGAGGATGGGGATGGTAAACCCAGCAGCAGGGTTGTATTGCCAGTTGCAGCTGCTGCCTGACCCAGATGGATCATGATTGTTTTGTGATGTGTAATGCTGGATCTAGGGGACAAAGAAAGTGTGAAATACTTCTCCCTTCTCACACCTCCTAGGCACTAAGGTATTCCTTCCCCAGGTGCCAGGGTTATTGCTCTTTACATGGCCGCATATTCCATTTGTTCTAAGTCAGTAGCCACTATTTCTCATTTTACCCAGCCATCCCCCACCTCCACCCAGATGGGTTAAGGCTCATGGGAACTGGGCACAGTGGTAGAACTTGCAGCAGCCCATGATGTCCTCTAACACTGCCCAAGCAGGCCACTGTAGGAGTGAGTACTCTAGGGTTCATGAATTTTACCAACTGATTATTATTCTCATAGTCAAGCAGTCTTCCATACCCAACAACTTAAACCAAGTGGTAGCAGAAGCAAAAGGTTGCAGTCCACCTTACCCCTGTTGCCTAACTGCCACCTTAAAATGAAACCAGTTAGGCTTCCAAGACACTAGGGCCAGTGGAAAAAATAGGAGTGGCTGGAGATTATCAGGGTAAAAACACAGATAGGCGCACCAGTCTCCTGTTCCTCCGACCTCTTCCATCCTAACCTTCCCTAAGCAATTGGAAATTTTAAAGATCAGAAAAATCATCTGTCGTGCATATTCTAGGAATATCTAGTATAGATAGTCACAAATGTCTATGACAAAGAAAGAAAAAATTTAATAAACCGTGTTTTTTTCACTTTAAAAAATATAGACAAGTAAGTTTAAATAGTAGCCTTTGTTACTATAGTTACAAGATAAAAATATCTTCTCCTGGTTTCAATCTATAAAATTAATGCAAGCCATTGTTCTAGTTTATATATAATTAAGGCCAAACTTCTCAAGATTTAAACTTCCTAAATTTCCTATATTGGTCTTACAGGTCAAATAAGTTATCATTGTTTCCACAGAATGTTGAAGATTACAAAATATAAAATGGTTTTTCACTAAATGAAATTTTAATGACATGTCTTTTAAAAGGGTTTAAGTTTATAAGTTTCTTATAATTCTACGGATTATAAAGCCTTAATGTATTAGCTAAAATTGTAATTTCCAGTATTTAGTTAGCATTTGCTAAGGTTTTAAATAGTACATTGAATTCATTGACAAATCATCTTTGGATACTTGGACAATTTCTAAGTAAAAAAAATGTATACAACTTTGGTCACTAAACATAGTTTCAATTACCCTTATTCTTATATATCATAAAGTGGTTGTAAGTTAACAGAATGTTCCAGTACTTTGGATGATATTATGTACTTATTTTCTCACCTTAAAATTTATAAATCTAAAAAGTGTACTAAGAGAAAATTAGCTAAATGGTCCTTGGTTTCCTGCCTACTGGTTTTCTCTGGGTTTGGAGAAAACAAAAGTTGACACCTTAGATTAAAGGAGATAATAAAAATAATCAAGACTATACACGGTATGATAATTACATAAAATATGAATATGAATACAAGAAAATGGATATGATTTCTCTGTTACTTTAGGAAATTATTAGTTTGTTAAAATAGTAATTTCAATGTAATACATTACTTAATATGCTAAGACTAATTGTATTTTAAAATGAGAGTTAAAGCCTTTCATTTTATTGTGCCTTTTCATAGCTACATATTTATGTCCAAACACATTCAAACAAAAGTATATTAGGGGGCTGGCCAGTTAACTCAGTTAGAGCACGGTGCTGTAACACCAAGGTCAAGGGTTCAGATCGCCACATGTGCCAGCCACCAAAAAAAAAGAAAAAAGTATATTAAGGAGTGATATCACAAAAAATTACAGAGTCGGGTACTCCAGGGCTCCATCCCTCCACAAAAGCAACTATTGAGCTGGCAAAAACTGTCATAATCAACTTTTGCAGAACTCTGGAATCTAGTCAAACACTCATAACAACCAGAGGAAGGGTTAGTGATGACAGAAACTGCTGCATTGTAGTAAAAGAGAACCCACCTATAATCCCCCACACCCCAGACTGGTGTCAGCCATGAGGACTGCAACCCACACTCCTGCTGCAGGTTGCTAGTGCCAAAGGGAGCAATATGGATCATATTCTCAAACAATTGTGGTTGTGGGTTTTGACTTGTCTGGTGGCTCCCTAAAGGACTGGCACAAGGCTTACCTTTGTTTCACTCAGCTTCAGAGTGTTCTCAGGGCTGGGGTAGCTTGCCAAGTGACTTTTGCCAAAAGCATTATAAGGCACAAGTATTGGCTATAGCAGTCTGAGGCAAGAGACAATAGTTAGGACAACAAACAGACCAAAAGCGCTGGGATGGAAAAAATTTGGAAAGGATATGCATGGAGTATAAGGACTTTTAAAGCTCCCATGCATACCTAGGAATCAAGAAGGCCACATGCTTGCTAGGGGTGGATGCATGTTCAGAACCTAAGCTTTCAGTTCTGGCTGGCCTTCAGTCTCCAAGCCAGCAGGATGTAAAGGTTAAGGCAGAGTTGTAAATGGCCTGGCTAAGTGTTGAAGGAGTGCCCCAACATGGAGCCAATCTGCAAAGACTGGGAAAGTCTTTTTTTTTTTTTTTTTTTCTTCTTCTTCTCTTCTCCCTTTCCCCACTCCTCTTCCCTTTCCCTCTCCCCATTCTTTTCCCTACCCCTTCCCCCTCCTGTTTTCAGCTCTTGATGGTTCAGGAAACTCTATAAAACACTAACTGACCAGTAAGCTAACAGAACAGAGACTTCAGTGGCACATATGACAAAGAATACAGACTTTACAAAAATAGTTTTGAAAAGTCACTAAACAGGGCCGGCCCCGTGGCTCACTCGGAGAGTGCGGCACTGGTAGTGCCAAGGCCACAGGTTCGGATCCTATATACCAATGGCCGGTGCGCTCACTGGCTGAGCGTGGTGCAGACCACACTGTGCCAAGGGTTGCGATCCCCTTACCGGTCAAAAAAAAAAAAAAAAAAAAAAAAAGTCGCTAAACAAACAACAACATATAGATAAGTAAAATAGAATCTAGAGTCCAGAAATAAACCCATGTATCTATAGCCAATCGATTTTTGACAAGGGTGCCAAGACCATTCAATGGGGAAAAACTGTCTCTTTTACAAATGGTGCTGGATAACTGGATATCCACATGCAAACAAATGAAATTGGACCTTTACCTTATTATACCATGTACAAAAATGGATCAAAGACTTAAACGTAAGAGGTAAAACCTTTATAGTTTTAGAAGAAAACATAGGAGTAATCTTCATGACCTTAGGTTTGGCAATGGATTCTTAGATAGATATGACATCAAAAGCACAGCAATAGAAGAAAAAATAGATACACCAGAGTTCATCAGAATTAGAAAATTTTGTGCATCAAAGGACACTATCAAGACAGAGAAAAGACAATTCACAGAATGTGAGAAAATATTTGCAAATCATATATTTTATAAGGATCTAGTATCCAGAATATATACAGAACTCTTGCAACTTAACAACAAAAGACAAACAACCTAATTTTAAAAATGTGCAAAGGACTTGAATACACATTTCTCTAAAGAAGGTACACAAATGGCCAATAAGCACATGAAAAGATGCTCAACATTACTAATCATTAGGGAAATGAAAGTCAAAATCACGAGATACCACTTCACACCTATTAGGATGGCTATCATCAAAAAACAAAAAATAACAGGTTTTGGTGAGGATGTGGAGAAATTGGAGCCTTGATATATTGATGGTGGGAATATAAAATGACACAGATGGTATGGAACAGTTAGGCAGTTCTTAGAAAAGTTAAACCTGTAATAACCATATGACCTAGACAATTCCACTCCTGTATGTATACTCAAAAGAATTGAAAACAGATATACAGAGAATACTTATATACAAATGTTCATAGCAGCACTGTTCACAATAACTGAAAGATGGAAACATCCCAAATGTCCACCAACCAATGAATGGATAAACAAAATGTGGTATATCTGTATAGTGGGATGTTATTTAGCCATAAAAAATGAGTGAAATATTGATACATGCTACAACATGGATGAATCTCAAAAACACGCTAACTGAAAGAAGCCAGATGTAATAATATTGTATGATTCCATTTATATGAAATACTGAGAACAGTAAATCCATAGAGACAGAAAGCAGATTAGTGGTTGCCAGGGACTGGGGAGAGGGGAGAATGGGGAGTGACTGCTAATGGGCATGAGGCTTCCTTTTGGGGTGATGAAAATATTTCATAACTAGATAGAGGTGATGGTTGCACAACATTGTGAATGTGCTAAATGCCACTGAATTGCATAGTTTAAAATGATTAATTTTATGTTATGTGAATTTTACCTCAATGTAAAAGTATATTAAGATCATTTTTTAAAAAGGTAATGGGAATGGTAAAAAAATTAAGGGTATATTCAATGTCAATAGACTTATTTATTTAAAAAGGTGTATAAATACTTTGCTGCAAATTATTACATAGATGATATAGAAAAATAGTAAAACTAGATTTGGATTTTTTTTTTTTTTTTTTTTTTTGTAAAACTGCTGAGTAATTCTCTGCCTGGATAACACAAGTTCCTGTTATGACCTATTTAAAAGTCATAGGACATATTTTGTTAAGACCTAAAGTATTCTTTTAACTCTGTACTTCTGGCAAACTCTTGAATAATTTCATCCAAGGTTTCTTATTTTTTTTAAATTAAGTTCCTAAAAAGTCACTGTTAATTATTACTGTGGTTTGAAAATATTTATAACTGTATGTTGGATTTTTAAAATTATGACTTACAGGGATGGATGGTCAATTAGCCCACTTGAGAGTCCGTGGTGCTGATGACACCAAGGTCAAGGGTTCAGATCCCGGTACTGGCCAGCCAAAAAAACCAAAAAATAAAAAATAAAAATACGACTTATGTTAATGTTTTCTGTCTCCTGACAGCCCTTGGCTTTGTTTTTCACTTATCAGACCTTAAATATGAAATAATAAAACAAAATGTCTTTTATGCCTAAAATGTCTTTGGATTTCTTGGAATGGTCTCACAAACATTTGCTTCTTCACCTTATAAAAAGGAAGGGTAATGGAAGTAGTTAGTTTTATTTCAGCATTCTCCACGTTTAAGTAACAAAAAACTATTATGAGAACTCTTTTGTTTCCCAAAGTTAAGATTGTGGGGAAAGATGAGGGAAAGGGGAATGGAGGAGACTCACAAATCAAAAGATTTCAATCTTCCTAGGTTACTTATACATAAAAAAAATTGCTTGTCTTTGTTGTTTTCTACTTGGGAAAAATATTTTTTCTCTCTAGTAATGGAAACACTTATCTACTCTAGAATTGTTGCTGAATAGCTTTGTAAGATATTACATCTTGCTCAAAATCTACACTGCCCATATCACCTTCAGGTATGAAAAGAGTATTCACGGCATCTTCTAAAAGAATGGTCTCAAACAGCAGCTCTTTTGCCCCCCCCAGGGAATATTTGGCAATGTCTGGAGACATTTTTTGTTGTCACAACTCAGGGCAGGATGTTGCATCGCGTCTGTAGAAGCCAGGGATGCTGCTAAACATCCTACAATACACAGGACAGCCTCTTCACAACAAAGATTTATCTGGTCCAAAATGTCAGTAGTGCTAAGGCTGAGAAACCTTGCTCTAAACCAACCTGTTCACAGTTTAAAACCCAGAGAGTTTGTCTTCTGGGAAAAAGATGACAGAAAGACATCCCTCTAATCTTGATGAGAAGGACATTACCAATTACTGTTAACTAACACAACGGTAATACTCCAGGATATTGATTTTTGGACCCATGTCTCTCAAAGAGATATAAGCCACCCTTAAATGCCTGAAAGACTGTATCAGCTGGAGAATTCAAACTGAAGATTCTTCTAAGTCTTTCAGAAGCAATGACAGCATGAAGTAGACCGCTTTCACCCAAGACCCATAGTACAAGATTTTTTCCCCCTTTTTTTTACCAGTTTAAGGCTTAGATTGTTGACTTCTTCAACGGTGATATCTATGGTCCTATTCTTAATATTGTTCTTTGTAGCCTTAATCACTCCTTGGTATAAACCCTACACCTGGCTACAATTTGCTCATGATTTAGCTAAAACATAGAATTAAATGAACTGTTGAGTTTGTACTAACTTTCTACTCAACTTCCTTTGGTACACATTCTTTGTGATCAACCAGTTAGTTTCCTAGGTAATTGGACTTAACACTAAGAGACTTTATAGTTGACAAAAAAATTGTATTTTAAAAATTAGGTAATTTAGCTAATACCCCTATATCTGGCTCTGTGGATTCTTCAGATTGGGGATAAAACCTGTTGTCTTAGTTTGATTCTGACATACTTGAGTCCTAACTTAAAAGTATACTACAAAGTCTAACTATAAAATCTTCTGTTAGTATTTGTCTGTGTTACAGTGTTCAAATGTATGCTCTTCAGAGTTTTAAATGCTACTATTTAGTCATTGTATCATGGAAGCCCCAAATCTGAGATGGCACTCACATACTGTTTGCCTATTCCAAAGAACTCGCCCAATAGTCCAATAGGTAGAGACATTGGTTTATTAGACTTACAGGAGTTGTTGATGGCAGCCGGCCAGCTAGATATCTTCGCCACCATAGGGTACATACAACAGTTATATGGTGAACAGATCAAAGTAGGGGTAAAAATCATTTGCAAGCTTACATGCAGACCCTCACCCAACTCACATAACTCAGAGCGCAGGAGATCTGGCTGAGTAGGTAAGTTAATCTATTTGCTACACTTCTGGTGCCACAATGTCTTAGCACCAGCTTGCTAATTCATTTACTTAGGGTCCCTGCTTCCTCCAGTCTTCCCTTTGTCTTAAAGGGGATGTGCCTTTCCTTAGGTAACTACCTTGGCCAGGGGTAGTTTCCTGGGAGGAGGGGGAACTCTGGTATGCCTGGGGAGGGGGAATAGGGCTATGTCCAGCGTTTACCCTACAGTCATTGTCACATAAATTGACTCAACAGATCGTCTTACAATGAAAGAAACATGAAGGATTGACTTTAATTCAACTGTCTGAACAGCCTTCCAATCAATGGAACTCAGAAAGTGGTGCAGATATGGATTTCACAAAATAATATCCTATGGGCTGGATTTCATAGCCCTTGGCCAAAAGAAGGAACTGAGAAAGTAAAAATTAGCTCAGAGTGAGACAGTAGAAATCTGCCTAGCAATTCATTAGGCTGGAATAATACACAGATAAAGTCAGCTGCACAGTTAACAGGAAATAATATCTCCCCTAAGGACATGCTGCAGGTGTAAAGTGTCATAATAACCACCTTCGTTGGGTGACTACTGCTGTCATACTCACTGAGAAACTTTGTTCTCTAAAATCATAGACTAACAGTAACTTTGCTGTTTGAAATTATATTTTTAAGAATAACATATTGCACCCTTGCCTGGAGGATCTAAGTCACTTTGATATAGAGAAGTAGCCACGATTCCCACCCTAGGTGTAGAACTTCAGATAGGGGTTCTGGATTCAGTATTCTACATATATCCTAACTTCGAAGATTCCAAGAAATCCAAGAGTTCACTTCACAGTTTAGAGCTAATGTTGAGCCCTTTACACTCAGCCTTGCTTTGAGCCTTCCAAAACACTGCTTTATTTAAATTTCACCTAAACTCCACCCGTCCCCCAAATTCTGTAATGATTCTATCTTTTCCTTCATTTGGTGAGATGTCCTGTGGTTCCTCTTGTGTGATCTCCCTCATTGCAGTGGGTCAATGAACTGGATTTTGTTAAACTATGGGTTTGTCCCTGTAGTCTTAGACTGATTGGGCTGGCACAGAGTAAATCTCCCACTTCCACAGATGCCAAAAAAGTAAACAGTGAGATTCAATAAATCAATAAAATAGTTTATTACAGCATAAAAAAACACTAGCAGCATCAGTAAGGTAGTGCTGGTTCCTATGCCCCTAAGTCTCATAGGGCAACGCAGTAGGCTGCATACATAGGGTATCGTGCCACAGCTGAGGACCAGCCCAACACCTTTTGTAGCAAGCATCAAACAGGTCAGTCCTCCTTTCTTGGGGAGCAAACAGTCGCATCACAGTCATGTTTTGGTCACCTAGACCAACTTAATTGCATATGGTACTCTCTGTAGAAACTACTCAGTATCCGGGGATGATTAGGCCTTAGTGTGGCACACTTAGCAAAGCCATGCAAGGATGCTTGAGGCCCATGGTGGACTACCTCTCCCATAAACCGGGGAAAGATTTGTGCAGAATTCGTTTTGTCTTCCAAAAAATTTAGCCTATTATTTCTAGAGATTTTTGAATAACAATGAGCCAAAAGGGAAAGAAACTCCAATTTTAAGCTAAAAGCTTAGAGAAAAAACCATTCTCCTCAAGAGAATAGGAATTATAACTTCAGTTTTGCTTTGATATTTATGAAGGATGCCGAAATTACTTCCTCTGAATGTTATCAAACAATTGTTGAGTTACGTACTGTGGAGAGATAGGTGGTGGTATAGCAGCATATTCACTAAACTAAGAGTCTAAAATAAGATTGCCAAATATGAGGTTGCCATTTCTTCAGTAATTTCATTGATATGTTTTCTAAATTTTTCAGAGTTTTATCTTTTTAACAAGCCAAACAACTGGAAATGTACTTGTTGTATTGGAACCTAGACTATATTGGACCCAAACTGTTCAACTCTGAAGGCCACTTAGTTATAAAAATACATGTGGATGAATCTGAACCTTACAATTCGATATTGGGTTAAGCATTTATCATCCCCTAGACTTATTGTATAAAAATTCTTTCACTGCAGAAAAGTTAGACTTCATTGCCTTATATTTGACAGTAAAGTAACAGTTCGGTAAGTTTCCATATCAGTTATTTCCTCTTTATGGATGTTGCATTCAGTTATTCTCACATTGTAAGTCATTTTTTAATGCCAAAGCATTTTCTCTTTAACAGTAGAACACTTTTCCAGATACAACAAATAATAAGTAGATTTAAGAGACCATGCAGACACCTGTGTTGATGAGTAATGGCACCAAACACTAGCCCATCTGTATCTGGTATGTAGTTGTCACAGCCCATTTACAGACTTTCCTAGGCCTAGACTGGCCTCAGCCAGATACTAAATTATGTTTCAAAATCATTAGGACTTTGGGTTCTAAGTTGAGAAAAACAGAATAAATGAAACCCTGCCTCACTAAAAACTAGTTCTGCTTTATTTTTTGAAATTCTCAAAGCTCGGATATTTCCAATTATATCAGTTAGGAATGACTTTGGTCATAAGAACAGAAAATTTGGTTAACAGTGGACAGGGGTTCATTTTTCTCACCTAACGAGGCATCTGGAGATTTGTGGCTGCTGGGGTATTAGTTCAATATCTCAACTGTATCAGGATCTTCTCCATAATTTCATGGCCACAAAGATGGTTGCTGCAACTTCAGATGTGACATAAAGTAGAGGGAAAGAAGTAGTTCCAGGATATTTGTCCTTTCATTATAAAGCAAAACTTTCCCGGAAGCCTTCCAACAGGTTTCTGCTTGTAGTTCATTAGAAACTGTGAAGCATGGCCACTGCTGGCTGTAAGGGAGGCTGAGGAACCAAGGGATTTTGTAGTCTCTGTAATGGAGACTATGTGAGAGTTAAAGCAAGTGGGTACAGATATTGGGTTAGCCTACCAACACATGTGAAACACATGTAACTTTTTTGCTATTCAGTTCTATTCAATGGGGCACAGGATATCAAAATTAAGGAGAAAATCAAAGTAGTTCTGTCTGTGGGGAGTTCAAAATCTTATTTATTTTGCCAAAATACAAATCAAAGCCCCTGTTCAAGCTTTATTTACTAATATTTCCTTTAGTGTACTATATGATCTGACCCAAGTTAATTTCCTTATTTCCATGCATTTGCTCATGCTGTTAGCTCAGCCATAATGGACCTATTTCCCCATTTCTACATATTCAGCATTTTATTTGTTCTTCATAACCTAGCTCAAATATTATCTCTTCCATGAAATGTTCCCTAATCTCCCCAAATGAAAATTATCTGTAAGCTCCCAAGGCACATTATTATTGTCTAAAATAACAATAACTGTCATCAGACAGCAAAACAGTACATAAGAAAGAGATTAGAAATCAGACTGTCTAGGTTCAAATCCTGACTTATTTCAGAAAGTTATTTATCTACCCTATACCACAATTTTCTCACCAGTAAAATAGGAATAATGACTCTTTTTTCTGTCTTATAAAGTTATTGCATTGGGTTTAAGTGAAATAATACATATAAAGCACTTAAAACAGTGTTTGGCACATAGTAACTGCTCAATAAATCTTATCTTTTATTTTTCCAGTATCCCTTTTCAAACTGAGATTAACAGATCCTAAAAATAGAGGGACCATTTTCAGATGGGCCTACCTAACAGGCCATAATGTAAATGTAGTGCTACAAATAATTTACTGAGTAATTCTGTTTGTTTCATATAGTTGTTCCTGTAACATTATTTAAATTTATTTTTCATAAACATGTAGCATTAATAAATACCTCTATCTTTTCTTTAACTCCAGACCCTACCCCAACAAAACAAGAACCTTAGCAGGCATTCAGTTTCTTCTTCTACCTGTGCCCCTTACATACTGAGATCACCTGGGAATTGAGTTGGACCATTGATATTTTTTTACAGTATGTATGCAGCAATATTTATTTAGATTTGTTTTCTTTTTTCTTCCCTCTTGATTCATTTTTATTTTGCCATAGTACATCTTAAAATAACTCTTTCAAAAATAGTTTACATATCTAGGTACTGAGTAATTTTGCAGTTGTCAGGGCCTGAGAAAAACAGTTTAGAGGTGCTAAAACAAGCAAAAACAACCCTCAAGATTGAATGCTGGTGAGGCTGCATATAAAATTCTAGGATCAACATAATTTTCCTTCAAAACTTTCAAGATATCGTCTAATAGCATCCATTGTTGCCAATTTCATTCTCATTTTTTTTTATAGGTAATCCATTTATTTTTCCTCTGAATGCTTTTAGGATTTTCTTTAAATTATAAGATACAAAATTTCACTATAATGTATCCAGGTGGTGGGGGGGTTGTAAAATATCTATTTGTGCACTTGGTGGGCCCTACTGGCTTAAAGACTGATATCTTTCTTGAGCTCTGATAACATTTCATCTATTATTTGTTTATTCCCTCCCTTCCACTATCTCTGTTTTATCCATGAAGAATCACTATCACATGGATATTTAAACTTCTGAATATATCTTTCATGTCTTTTGATGTGTTTCATACTCTTCATTTTTTTGCTGCTGTGCACTGTACTCTGGAAAAATCTCCTGGCTCAATCTTCATCTGTGTTTAGGGCTGAAATAAAACCAGTATGCATTGTTAGGGCATACCGTTCCAAGTCTTTTTGGTTAGGTGTATATTCTGATTGTTTGATTCCTGTGCCATACTAGTCAGTAAATATTTTTAGTATCATTCTTAGGCATGTCTATTATTCTATTTAGCCCATCTCTTTTGTGGGTTTTTTTGTTTGTTTTTTAATTTCAATGATCATATATTTCATTTCATTTCTAAAAGCTCTAGTTATATCTTTGCCCTCATATCCTTTCTTCTAGAATATAGCTGGGATATACTTGATTTTAAAGTCTTCAATTTGCTATGTTAATTTTCTTCCATTTAGGGAGTTTGTTGCTAGCTTTCTTTCATGGTTGTTCTTGGTTTTGTGCTTATGTTTCTTTGAGATACTCTGCTATTCTATGTATTTTTGTTCCATGTAATGAATTTGGTATTGTTAGCAATGGGAGGTTCTAGTTATCTGAATTAATTTGCAGCATAGGTCTTTCAATACTAAAATTTAAGTATTTTTGCATAGACATTGTTATGGGTATATAACAGTGCCACATAGGAGTGAGGCCTCCTTTACAAACAGAAAATTCTATTTAGGAAGCTTTGGGGGAAGGGAGTCTCTCCTGAAAAATCAAAAATCAAAATCCCACGGATATGCCTCTTCTGGGTTTGAAGTCCAAATTTATACTACCTGTGTGGTTTGGTAACCCCAAGCTATGTAAAAAACTGGTCTTGGTCCAGTGATACCTTCTCAAGAACCCAATATGCCCATTATTAGTTTGTTGCCTCTCAGCTCCAAATCCATCCTTCTTTGTCTTGATTTGTGATATTGGACCTTGTAAATGCTTCTCCTTTGCCAAACAGCGCAATGTCAGGCTTTGTCAGGTGAGGGTGCTGGAGGAACAGTACAAAACATAGCAGAGGCCGGAGCTTCTCCTTCTGGTCTGGTGCGTTTTCTTTTCCTGGATCTATAGTGCAACTGGCAGTGCTGTGCAGGAGACCAAGTGGCAACCACCACTAAGCAATTTTCACCAGAATCCCAGTAGGTGGCATCCTTGCCAGCTGTGTACAAGAGACCCAGTGACACGCACCCTCCAGTGAGCTTCCCTGGCACCCAAACAGGCCCGGTTCACTAGCCCTACCTCACTAGCACCAGCTCACCAATATGCTGGTGAGCAGCTCCCTGATCTCCAGCCTTGGCCTGACACTTGCAGTTCAGCTCTGACCTGTTGCACCTCAGCTCTGACCTGTTGCACCTCAGAGGATTTTTCCACCATCCGGTGAGCTGCAACCACATTCTCTCTAACAACATCTGAATCTCATCCTGGGGCTGGGGGAAGGGGTAGATGCTCAAGTTTTTTTCTTCCTTGAATCTTTTCCCTCACCTCTAGAGGTAGTAGCTGCTCCTTGCAAGGCTCTTCCTCTATTCCTTAAAGTTCTCCTTTATCCTTTTAGTAATCACCTTTAACTAGTTAACAATTCTTTGTATTAATTATGTTCAAATTACTGGTGTGGTTTCTGTCTCCTGACTGGACCCTAATTGATACACCTGGAAAAAGTAAATGCAAAGTGCCTAATTGCATTGAATTCACATAAAACATCAACACCCCACCACTGTTGAACTTATAATAAAACATTACAAAACCACACTAGAAAACAACCCACTACAAGCAGAAATCAGCAGACATAATAAATGGAAGGATTAGAGCCCCCCCAACCAGAGATAATAGGATAAAATTTGAAAGAGAATATAAAATCAGTATATTTTAGACAATTAGAAACCTAAAAGAAGAATTGAAATGCTAAGAAAAGAACAAGACAATATGAAAAAAGAACAGATAGATTAGGAAAAATAACCATAGAAATGTAGAGATTAAAAAACTGACACCGAAAAGCAATTTAATGGATGAGTTAAAAAGCAGATTAGACACAGCTAAAAAGAGAAGAAATAAACTTGTAAAATAGATTTAAGAAAATTTTCCAGAATGCTGTGACACAGAGTGACACAAAGACTGAAAATACTTAAACATGTTTAAGAGACATGGAAGATAAAATGTATAAGGCTCAGAGCAGTGTTTATAGTATGCTACCTTTTGTGGAAAATAGGACTATATATTCATATTTTATTATATTTTGTGTATTAGTCCGTTTTGTGTTGCTATAACAAAATATGTGGAACTGGGTAATTTACAAAGAAATTGAAATTTATTGCTTACAGTTTCTGAGGCTGAGAAGTCCAAAGTCCATCTGGTGGTGGCGACAGTGAACCAGAGGTCTCATGTTGCAAGATGGTGGAAGCAGAGAGAAAGAAAGACAGACTCGCCTCTTCTTTTAAAGCCCTCAGAACCACGCCCCTGACCGCGATTTTTAATCCATTCACTACTGCATGGTCCTACAATCCAATCATCTCTTCAAGTCTCCACCTTTCAATTACCATAATAGGATTTCCCACCCTCTTAACAGTCACAGTGGGGGCCAAGTTTCTAATACATAAAACTTGGGGGACACAATTCAAGCTTCAAGGAGTTTTGGGGGGACATAATTCAATCCACTACAATTTCCATAATAAACACAAAGGGGACATACAAAATGATGAAAAGTAGTTCAACTGTTTGAATGTGGTTATGGTAGGGGAAATGGTAGATGTAGGCAAGGGTGGGATTGAGACTTTTATTACTATATACATTTTATATTGGTTTAATATACAAACCATGTGTGTTAGTCTGGGTCCTCTGTGAAACAGAAGCCAACTTGGGATTGGATATGCAAGGATTGACTGAGGAAATGCCTATGAGGGTAAAAGGTGAGGGAGCCCCAGGAGGTAGGAAGAGCTTTCAGACCACACTGCAGGTCTGACACATGGGAAAGGAGTGTGGCATAGGCAGATTCGAAGACTGCAGTGCACTTATAAGAAAAGTTCTGCCAGGCTGATGAGGCATCCTCATGCCAAAGTAGCCCATCAGAGGAGTCACATGTCTTGTAGGAATGGGTTTGCCTTATTATCTCTGCCGCGCTTAGTCACTGACTGAGAACAGCCTGTGTGAAGTGTGGTTTCCATGCTAACACAGTGGTAGATTCACAGTGCAGCAGCTGAGGCCATCTGTCAATTATGCTCCCTTTAGCAAGAGATCTGAATGGCATATTTTTATAGCTGCCACACCACGGGACTAAATTTTGTATTCCAAAAATGGTTTTCTGTTGTTTCATAACACACTACCATAAGCTTACCATATCCTGACCTGTGCTCTGTATTTTGGCATTTATCTTATCTGGCTTTCTCTTTCTGAGGGTTATTTTGTCTCTGCCTCATTTAAGTCCTCTATGCCCCACTATTTTTTTTTTTCATGAAGTCTCTTTAAACCTCCCCTCCTCTGTACTCTGCATCCACAGATTTACATTTCCAGACAAAGACTGAAGGAGCTTATCACTCACAGACTGTCACCCTAAGAACCTCTAAAGGATTCACTTTAGAAAGAAATATTTTGAATCCTGAAGGATGGTGTAGGATGCAAGAAGTAATGGTGAGCAAATAAATTGGTAAACATGAAACTAAGAAGCTAGTAAATACGCAGATAAATCTAAATAGGCATTGACTATAAAAACAACAAAAATGACAATAATGATTGAGTATATTAAAAAGATAGAATCAAAATATTAGCAATAACGTGTAAAATTGGAAGGGGAAATTGGAGGTAGAGTATTTTGAGGTCTATGCATTAGTCAGGAAGATATAGATTAAGTTTAGACTTCAAACCAAGTATATTAAAAGTTTAAGAGAAAGAACTACAACAGAACAAATAGATTATATGACTTCCAAGCCAGAATAAGAGGAAGGAAAAAATAAAACATAGTCACTCATCCCTCCCCGCACCAATAAACATAATAAAATAAAGCAACACATGACCCATGCCTTCAGTGATACTTGGCAAGAGAGAATATCATGATGTCCAAATTACCTGTAAGTAGAGAAATGCAAATTTTTTTTTTTTTTCTTTTTTGTCTTTTTCGTGACCGGTACTCAGCCAGTGAGTACACCGGCCATTCCTATATAGGATCCGAACCCACAGCTGGAGCGTCGACGCTGTGCTCCCAGTGCTGCACTCTCCCGAGTGTGCCACAGGCTCGGCCCTGTAAGTAGAGAAATAAACCAAATTCCAGTACAGCTCCTGCCATCCGCCTGGTGCTGTAAATCTGTGGATGCAGAGTACAGAGGAGGGGAGGTTTAAAGAGACTTCATGAAAAAAAAAAAATAGTGGGGCATAGAGGACTTAAATGAGGCAGAGACAAAATAGCCCTCAGAAAGAGAAAGCCAGATAAGATAAATGCCAAAATACAGAGCACAGGTCAGGATATGGTAAGCTTATGGTAGTTTGTTATGAAACAACAGAAAACCAATGTGGATCTTAGTGCCTGAAAGTGGTGTCCTGCTATAACAAATACTTAAATATGTGGAAGTATCTTTGGAACCAAGTCTGAAGAGAATTTTGTGGAGCATGATACAGAAAGCCTAAACTGTCTTAAACAGAATGTTAATAGAAATATGGACATTGGGAATGCTGCTAGTGAAGCTCAGAAGGAAGTAAGGCACATGTTATTGGAAACTAGAGGAAGGGAGATGCTTGTTATGTATTGGCAGAGAGTTTAGTAAAATTGTGTCCTACAGTTATGTGTAAGTTAGAATTTGAAAGAAATAAACTTGGATATTTAACTAAAGAGATTTCCAAGTAAAGTGTTAAAGATGCAGACTGGTTTCTTCTTGCTGATTATAGTAAAATGCAAGAAGAGAGACAAATTAAGGAAAGAACTGTTAAACACAAAGGAGCTGGGTAATTCTCAGCATATCCAGATGGCCAGAGACACTAAAAGTAAGAGATTATTTCCAAAAACATGGCATAGAGAAAAAGCTGAGTATGTGGCTGTTCAACTCTCTTCAGAAAACTCAGAAGATCAAAAGGTTAGTGTATTTCACCACAAGAAGTTGAGGATGTGCTTCATAAATCTTCTCAATCAAAGTGGCTTCCAGGAAGCTTAAGAGTGTCCCTCAGCCATCTCGGCAGGATCCAGAGATAGAGAAGGGATTATCTCAACCAGATTTGTGTACATGGCTTCTGTTTAATGTAGTGAATCCCCATGACATCCATTCAAAGCCCACAAGGTTTTTGAGAAATTTACATCAGCACAAATGCTGCCAGCTTGGACTGAAAGTGACAGTTTCAAGTGAGAGGAAGCTGTCAAACTCCCAGCATTTTTCTGGCAGGAAGAAGATTGAGAAAACTACTCAGCTGTAAACACATTCTACCTTTCATGAAAAAAGAAGGATCACTCAGAGGAAGGAACTGAAAGCCCAGAGGTTAGAGCCAAGACCCCAGAGGGCAGAACTGAGAGCCACATTGGATTATTTCCAAGTCTTGAAACCTGAGGGAGTTTCCCAGCTAGATTTTGAAACTGCTTTGGATTGGCGACTCCTTTTTACCTTCCATTTTCCTCCTTTTTGAACTGAAATGTCTATAACTCTTATCCTATGCCTGTTCCATCATCACGTACTGGAGATTGATAATTCGTTTCTTTAGTTTCATAGCCCTACAGATGGAGAGAAATTCTGCCAGAAGGCTCACCCCACACCTGATCTAAATAATTTGATGATGAGATTTTGGACTTTTGAGCTGATGTGATTTAGGCGAGAGTTTGGACTTTTGAATTGAAGCTGTAATGGGATGAGACCCTTGGGAAATTTGGGAGAAGGTGAATCATTGGGGCCCAGAGGGCAGACTGTGGTAGGAAGAATTTCCTTTAATTTTAATTTATCAATACACAATGTAGTCGATTTTCATGTCCCTTTACCAGTTCCTCCTTTTCTCCCCTCCCCCCCATCAGCATCATATCTATTCACTTGTCTTGACAAGTTCAAGGAATTGTGATTGTTGTGTCTTATCCCTCCCACCCCTGGTTTATTTGTTTTTATTTTTATTTATTTATTTTATTAGCTCCCACAAATAAGTCAGAACATGTGGTATTTCTCTTTCTGTGCCTGGCTTATTTCACTTGATATAATTTTCTTTAAGTCCATCCATGTTGCTGTGAATGGTACTATTTCATTTTCTTTTCAACAGCAGAGTAGTATTCCATTCTGTAGATATACCACAGTTTCCTTATCCACTCATCCAATGACAGGCATCTAGGCTGGTTCCAACTCTTGGCTATTGTAAATAGCACTGCAGTAAACATGGGGGTACAGGTATCCCTTTGACATGATGATTTCCATTCCTCTGGGTATATACCCAGCTGTGGAATAGCTGGGTCATATGGTAAACCTATCTGTAATTGTTTGAGGAACCTCCATACCATTTTCCATAAAGGCTGCACCATTTTGCAGTCCCACCAACAGTGTAGGAGGGTTCTTTTCTCTCTGCATCCTCGCCAGCATTTATCATTCTCAGTCTTTTGGACATTAGCCATCCTAACTGGATTGAGATGGTATCTCAAAGTGGTTTTGATTTGCATTTCCCGAATACTGAGTGATGTTGAGCATTTTTTCATGTCTCTGTTGGCCATTCGTACATCTTCCTTTGAGAAATGGCTATTCAGCTCCTTTGCCCATTTTTTAATTGGGTTACTTGTTTTTTTGCCATTGTTTGAGTTTCTTGTATATTCTGGACATTAATCCTTTGTCAGATGTATATTTTGCAAATATTTTCTCCCACTCTGTTGGCTATCTTTTCACTCTGTTGTTTCTTTTACTGTGCAGAAGCTTTTTAGTTTGATATAATCCCATTAGTTTATTTTTCCTTTGGTTGCCTGTGCTTTTGGGGTCATATTCATAAAGTCTGTACCCAATCCTACTTCTTGTAGTGTTTTCCCTATGTTTTCTTTAAGGAGTTTTATTGTTTCAGAATGAATATTTAATTCTTTAATCCATTTTGAGTTGATTTTGGTATATGGTGAGAGGTATGCATCTAGTTTCATTCTCCTACATATGAATGTCCAATTTTCCCAGCACCATTTGCTGAAGAGGCAGTCTCTTCCCCAGTGTGTAGACTTGGTGCCTTTGTCATAGATCAGATGGCTGCAGGTGTATGGGTTGATTTCTGAATTCTCTATTCTGTTCCATTGGTCCATGTGTCTATTTTTATGCCAGTACCATGCTGTTATGATGACTATGGCTTTGTAATATAGTTTAAAGTCAGGTAATGTTACGCCTCCAGCTTTATTTATTTATTTATTTATTGCTCAGGATTGCTTTGGCTGTTCATGGTCTTTTCTTTTCTTTTTTTTCTTTTTTTTTGTATATTTCTTTTTATTTTTCTGTTATAACATCATTATTTAGTTTTGTTTTGTTTTTTTAAGTTTTATTTTGTCGATATACATTGTGGCTGATTATTGCTCCCCATCACCAAAATCTCCCTCCCTTCTCCCTCCCCCCCTCCCCCCCAACCATGGTCTTTTCTTATTCCATATGAATGTCTGGATAATTTTTTCCATTTCTGAGAAAAATGACATTGGAATTTTGATGGAGATTGCATTGAATCTGTAGATCACTTTGGGTAGTATGGACATTTTCACAATGTTAATTCTTCCAATCCAAGAGCATGGGATATCTTTTCATCTTCTTGTGTCTTCTTTAATTTCTCCTAACAGTGGATTGTTGTTCTCATCATAGAGATTTTTCACATCCATGGTTAACTTTATTCCTAGGTATTTTATTGTTTTGGTGACTATTTTAAATGAGCTAGCTTTTTTTATTTCTTTTTCTGTTAGTTTGTTGTTGGAGTATAGAAATGCTACTGATTTTTGCATGTTGATTTTGTGTCCTGCACCTTTGCTGAAATCATTTATCAACTTTAAGAGTTTTTTTGTAGAGTCGTTAGGCTGTTCTCTATTTAGGATCATACCATCTGCAAACAGGGATAGTTTGACTTCATATTTTCCAATCTGGATGCCCTTTATTTCCTTCTCTTCCCTGATTGCTCTGGCTAGTACTTCAACTCTATGTTGAATAGGAGTGGTGAGAGTGGGCGTCCTTGTCTTGTTCCTGTTCTTAAGGGAAAACTTTCAACTTTTCCCCATTCAAGATGATATTGGTAGTGGGTTTGTCATATATGGCTTTAATTGTGTTGAGATACTTTCCCTCTATACCCAATTTATAGAGAGTCTTTATCATGAACAAATGTTAAATTTTGTCAAATGCTTTTTCAGCATCTATAGAGATGATTTATGGTTTTTGTCTTTGATTTTATTGATGTGGTGTATCACATTTATTGATTTGCATATTTTGAACCAACCTTGCATCCCTGGGATGAATCTCACTTGATCATGGTGTATTAATTTTATGCACATGTTGCTCTATTTTATTAGCTAGTATTTTATTGAGGATTTTTGCATATATATTCATCAAGGATATTGGCCCATAGTTTTCTTTTTTTGTTGTATCTTTGTCTGGTTTTGGAATCAGGGTGATGTTTGCCTCATAGACTGAGGTTCGGAGAATGGCCTCTGTTTCAATTTTTTGGAATAGTTTGTAATGAATTGGTATTAATTGTTCTTTGAAGGTTCAGTAGAATTCTGCAGTGAAGCTATCCAGTCCTGGGCATTTCTTTGTTGGGAGACTGCTGATAACAGCTTCAATCTCTTTGATTGTTATTGGTCTGTTTAGATCTTCTATGTCTTCTTGGCTTAGTCTTGCTAGTTTGTGCATATCCAGAAATTTATCCATTTCCTCCAGATTTTCCAATTTGTTGGCATATAGTTGTTTATAGTAGTCTCTAATGATTCCTTGTATTTCTGAGGTATCAGTTTTAATATCACCTTTTTTAACTTCTAATTTTAGTTATTTGGGTCTTCTCTCTTCTTTTTTTCATTAGCCTTACTAATGGTTTGTCAATTTTATTTATCTTTTTTTTTTTTTTTTTTTGTCGTTTTTTCGTGACCGGCACTCAGCCAGTGAGTGCACCGGTCATTCCTATATAGGATCTGAACCCACGGCGGGAGCGTCGCCGCGCTCCCAGCGCAGCACTCTACCGAGTGCGCCACGGGCTCGGCCCTTTATTTATCTTTTAAGAAAACCAACTTTTTGTTTCATTGTTCTTTTGTATCATTTCTGGGTTTCTATTTCATTTAGCTCTGCTCTGATCTTAATTACTTCTTTCCATCTACTAACTTTGGGTTTGGATTGTTCTTGTTTTTCTAATTCTTCAAGGTGAAGTGTTAGGTTGTTTACTTGCCATCTTTCCATTCTTCTGAAGTAAGCATTTAATGTGATAAATTTCCCCTTAGTACTGCTTTTGCAGTATCCCACAGGTTTTGGTATGATGTGTCATTATTTTTGTAAGTTTCAATAAATTTTTTGATTTCCTGTTTAGTTTCTTCTTGGACTCATATGTCATTAAGTAGAATGTTGTTTTATTTCCATGTATTTGTATAGTTTCCAGAGTTTCGTTTGTTATTGATTTCTAGTTTTAATCCATTGTGGTCTGAAAAAATACATGGAATAATTCCAATATTTTAAAATTTGCTGAGACTTGATTTGTGACTTAACATGTGGTCTATCTTTGAGAATGTTCCATGTATTGATGAGAAGAATGAATATTCTGAGGTTGTTGGATGAAATGTTTTGTGGATATCTGCCAATTCCAATTGGTCTAAAGTGTTGTTTAGATCTTATATTTCTCTGTTGATTTTTTGCCTAGATGATCTGTCCAATGTTGAGAATAGGGTGTTCAGATCCCCTACTATTATGGTATTAGTGTCTATCTCTCTGTTTAGGTCTAACAGTGTTTGCTTTATACATCTGGCTGCTCTGATGTTGGGTACATTATGCTTATGATTGTTATGTCTTCTTGTTGGATAGATCCTTTTATCCTTATATACTGGCCTTCTTTATCTCCTTGTATGGTTTTTCATTTAAAGTCTATTTTATCTGATATAAGAATAGCTACACCAGCTCGTTTTTTATTTCTATTTACAAGGTATATCTTTTTCCATCCTTTCACTCTTAGTCTATGTGTGTCTTTACAGGTGATGTGAGTCTCTTGAAGGCAGCATATTGTTGGGTCCATCCTTTTATTCCAATCAGTCAGTGTCTTTCGAGTGGGGAATTTAATCCTTTTACATTAAGAGTTATTATTGAAAGGTGTTGATTTACTCCTCGCATTTTAATGGTTTTTGTTTGGATGTTTTAAATATCTTGTGTTCATTTCTTTCTGATTTACTGTTTGTCTTCTGTCTGTTGGTTTCTTGGGATTTAGATAAACTTTTTTTTCTCTTTGTTGTTAGCATTTTTATTTTACTGGTGGGTTTTATTCTTTCTTGAGTATTCATGATAGTGATGGTTGTTTTTCAGGTACAAGACCCTGTATTCCCTTGAGAATTTCTTGTAAGGCTGGTTGTGTGGTAGTGAACTTCCACAGTTTTTGTTTGTCTGGGAAATATACTATTTGTCCTTCATTTAGGAAGGATAGCCTTGCTGGGTTAAGTATTCTGGGCTGGCAATTTTTGGCTTCTAGTATTTTGAATATATCATCCCGTTCTCTGCTGGCTTTTAGGGTTTCTGATGAAAAGTTTGATGTTAGTCTGATTGGGGCTCTCTTATAGGTGACCTGACACTTCTCTCTTGTAGCTTTTAAGATTCTCTCTTTGTCTTTGAGTTTTGCCAGTTTGACTATAACATGTCTTGGAGAGGACCTTTTTTGGTTGAATGTGTTTGAGGATCTTTGAGCCTCCTGAATCTGAAGATCTGTGTCTTTCCCTATACCTGGGAAGTGTTTTGCTATTATTTTGTCGAATATGTTTTCAACGCCATTTCCTTTTCCTCCCCATCTGGAATACCCATGATTTGGATATTTGAGAACTTAAGGTTGTCTGTTATCTCTCTTAGATTTTCTTCAATTTTTTACATTCTTTTTTCTTTTTTTTGTCTGCCTGTGTCATTTTGAACAGACCATCTTCAAGGTCAGAAATTCTCTCTTCTCCTTGTTCTAGCCTGCTGTTGAAGCTCTCTGTCATGTTTTCTATTTCATTGAATGAATCCTTCAGCTCCACAAGCTCTGCTACATTCTTTTTCAGGGCATTGATTTCTTTGTACATTTCTTCTTTCTGGTCCTGTATACTTTTCTTATTTCGTTGTGTTGTCTAACTGAATCTTCTTGTATCTCTTTAGTATCCTTAGAATTGTTCCTTGTCAGTCATTTCAAGGACTTCCTGTTCTACAGGATCTAGAACTTGAGAGTTATTATATTCCTTTGGTGGTGTGATATTTTCTTGTTTTTTCATATTTCTAGTATCTCTCCATTGGTGTTTAGTCATTGTGGCAGAGGGTTTCAAGGTCCACTCGTTCCACTCGTGTCTGGCCTGGATCCTTCAGTGGGTGCCAGTTTGGCGCTGCTGCCTCCGGACCTGGGGGTCAGCAGGTTGGGCCTCTCAGGGGCAGGGACTCATCTGGCCTGGATCCCATGGCGGGTGCCATTTTGGCACTGCTGCCTCAGGCAGGAAAAGTTTTTTTAATTACCCCCCTGGAGAAGTCCCTTTCTGGAACATCTGGAATATATGAATATGATCAAACCTGTGGATATGAAGAGATATCACTCCCATGATTATGTTTTCTCTCATGGCACAAATGAACTTAAGATAGGGAGCATATCCAGGTGGGTCTGATCTAATCATATGAGCCCTTTTAACAGCAGAGAATTTTCTCCAGCTGGTGGCCAAAAGGAAAGTAAGAGAAATTCAAAGTACGAGAAGGATTTAACATGCAGTTGCTTGCTTGAAGATGGATGTGGCTGTGTTCAAGGATCACAGTGGTCCCTAGGAGCTGAGAGTTACCCCTAGTGATAACCATCAAGTAAACAGGAACCCCAGTTATACAACTGCATGGAACTAAATTCTGCCAACAGCCTAAATGAGCCTGGAAGTGGATTCTTCCCCATAGCATCTTGATAGGAGCCTAGGTTGCCCAGCACCTTGATTTCAACCTTGTGAAATCCTAAGCAGAAAAACCGTCTGAGCTTGCTGTAAGCTAATAAATGGTTGTTATTTTCAGCGACTAAATTTGTGTTAATTTGTTACACAGAAAAATAAAATTAATACAGTTCCCAAAAGTGCAATGCTGTGTCATATGGTAAGTGCATATAAGAAACTGCCTATAGTGGATTATATTGTATCCCCTCAAAATATGTTCAAGTCCTAACTTCTGGTACCTGTGAATGTGACCTTATTTGGAAACGGTCTTCTGGAGATGTAGTCAAGCTAAGATGAGGTCATGCTGGATTAGTGTGGGACCTAAGTTCAATTACTGGTATCTTTATAAGAGAAAGGAGAGGAGGTCTGGATACAGAGTTACACAGAAGGTAGCCATGTAATAACGGAGGCAGTGATTGGAGTCATATAGCTACAAGCCAAGGAATGTCAGGAGTTACCAGGAGCTTCCAGAAACTAGGAAGAGGCAAGGAAGAGTCTTTCCTAAGAGGCTTCAGAGAGAGCATGGCCCTGCTGACACCTTGATTTTGGATTTCTAGCCTCCAGAACTGTGAGACTATATTTCTCTTGTTTAAGTCAACAACTTTGTGGTAATTTGTTATGCAGCCCTATGAAACTAATACACTGCCAACCTATTTTCCAGGCTCTCTGCATCTTAACCAGCATTTGGTATCATCATTTTATCTTATTTAGCTTTTCTAATAAGTTTGTAGTGATAGCTCATTGTGGTTTAAATTTGCATTTTCCTAATGGCTAATGATGTTGGACATCTTTTCCTGTACTTATTTGCCATCCATATCTCTTCCTTGGTGAAATATCCGTTCATGTCTTTTGCCTATTTTATAATTGGATATTTTTTACTGTTAAGTTTTGAGAGTTCTTTACACGTTCTACAAATAGGGCTTTTGCTGGACATGTAATTTGCAAATCTTTTATATTCTTTTTCTTTCTTTTTTATTTTGGTGGAAGACCCATTTAATGTGAACACTTAAGGCAGAGTGGGGAGTGCCCAGGAGTTGAGCAGGCAGGTAAGGGGTGGGTCATAAGTCCACACCTGCCCCCAGGAAGGAACACCTGGCAGTAGGTCCTGGACCAGGCAGGCCAAAGTAGAGTGCGAGAAGGGTGGCCTGGACAGGCATACCCACCAAGCAACCCGAAGGCCATGCCTTGAGAAGGTATCTAAGCTGGGTGATGAGTACTGAGACTAGAGGCTGGCCGAGGGAGGCAGGGTTGGGGTCTGATTGGGGGCTCCCAGATCCTAGGGCTGGAATCACTAGGGTCCTCTCCAAGCTGCTGCCGGACTCAAGGCACCTCTGCAGGTTGGACTCAAGCAACTCCTGAATGTGCACATGGCGGTGGTCGTTCTTCTACAGGTGGTCCAGACAGGAGTTGATCTGGTCCAACATGGAGTTGATGGCAGCGTATTCTGCTACTCCGGAGCCATGGTCCTCGCCTTCCATGCCTGCCTCCACTGGCATGTCCAGGTCCTCATTGGGGCCCGACATTGCAGGCTCAGGTACTGCAAGGGCCGCAGGAGGATGGAACGTGGAGGCCTTCATGCCAAAAAGCCAGAGCTGGACGGAAGGTGGAGGCAGTGGATGGGATGCAGGGCCAGAAGGCTGCAAATGTTTTCAATCACACTGCAGCTTGTCTTTTCATCTTAACAGGGTCTTTCACAGCACAAACGTTTTTAATTTTGATTAAGTCTATTAATGTTTTTCTTTTACAGATTATGCTTTTAGTGTCATTTCTAAGAACTCTTCCCCTAATCCTGGTTCCTAAAGATGTTTTCCTGTTTTCTTCTAAAAGTTCTATAATTTTATAGTTTACTTACATTTTACATTTAATCTATGATCCACTTTGAATTAATTTTTGTACATTGTGTGAGCTTTATGTCAAGGCTCACTTTTTTCCTTTTCTTCCCTATGGATGTCCAATTGTTCCAGCATAATTTGTTGAAAAGACTGTCCTTCCTTCAATGAATTGCTTTTGCACTTCTATTAAAAGTCAATTGGTCATTTCAACAAACAGTGCTGGGAAAACTGGATAATCACATGAGAAAGAATTAATTTGGACCCATACCTCATACTACATACAAAAATTAACCCAAAATGCATCAAAGACCTAAAAGTAAGACCTCTTTTTTTTTCAGATCATGTCATTTCTATTGATTTGTCTTTGAGTTCACTGATTCTTTCTTCCATCCTCTCCAATCTACTATTGAACTTGTCCACTGAAGTTTTTATTTTCGTTATTATATTTGTATTTTCCAGTTCTATAATTTCTCCTGGGTTCTTTTTTTAATATCTTTATTTCTTTGCTGAGAATTTTTTTCCCATTTTTTTCAAGAGTGATGTAATTGCTCATCGAAGAACTTTTATGATTGATACTTTAAAATGCTTGTCAGATATTCCAATATCTGAGTCACCTAGTGTTGGCATCTTTTGTGATTGTCCTGGTTTGAGGTATGATGAATCATCTTCTGTTGTATCCTGGATAGTTTGAGTATTACGTTGTGAGACTCTGGATCCTGTCTGATCATTTGTAGCATGCAGTCATTCTGTTTAGGTATAGGGAACAAGTCCAGGTTTTTGTCCATTTATAAAATTGGTTTGTTTTCTTATTGAGTTGTATGAGAGTTCTTTGTGTATTCTGGATATACAAGTCTTTTATCTAGCTATGTCATTTGAAAATATTTTCTACCAGTTTCTGGTTTTTCTTTTCATTTTCTTAACAGTGTATTTCGAAGTTCAAAAGTTTTGAATTTTGATAGTGTTGAATTTATTAATTTCTTCTTTTATATATCATGCTTTTGTGGTTGTATCTAAGAAAACTTTTCCTAACCAAAGTCCTTAAGAAGCTAAGAAAGTTGATCACATAGAAGTAGAGAGCAGAGTGGCATTTACCAGAGGCTGGAAAGGGTAGAGGGGAGGGGGATAATGAGAGGTTGGTTAACGGATACAAAAGTACAGCTAGATAAAAGGAATAATATCTAGTGCTGTATAGCACCATAAGGTGACTATAATTAACAATTTATTATATAGTTTCAATTAGCTAAAAGAGATGATTTTGAATGTTTCCAACACAAAGAAATGATACATGTTTGAGGTAATGGAAAAAAAGAATCCATGGTAGCCAGGGCTGCAGGGGATGAGGGAAGAAGAGAGGGAGGGATGAATAGGTGGAACACAGTATATTTAGGGCAGAAAAACTACTCTGTATGATACTGTAATGGTGAATACATCACATTATGCATTAGGCAAAACCCATAGAACTGTAAAATACAACGAGGAAACTGTAATATAAAATTAATAATAATAAATCAATACTGATTTGTAATTGTTACAAATATACCACACTAATGTGACATGTCAATAATAGGAGAAACTGTATGTGTGGGTGGGGGAGGGTGTGGAAATTATCTGTATTTTCTGCTCAATTACTATGTAAAACTAAACTGCTATAAAAAATTTTTTTTAAAAATTTTTAAGGAAAAAAGATGGTTCTTTGGGCCACTCTGCCATTCTGCCCTTATAATTCAACTACTGGGATAGTTACTCAAGCTATAACAGAATGAAATATTCATGAAAATGAAAAATTACTTCAAAATAACAAAGGATGCAATAAAAGTCCTCTTTCATAGGAATAAACATATATTTAATGCCATATTAAACTAACATGTGATTTGAGATGGAAAGAATGAGTCACTGATCTTGGAAATAAACATTCTGGTAGAAAATGTTTTTCCTTCTGTTTTATTTTTCACTTTTTAAAATTTTATTTTTAATCGATAAGTAATAATTGCACATATTATAGGTACAATATGATGCTTGATATATGTTTACATTATAGAATGATTAAGTCAAGCTAATTAAAAAATCCATCACCTCACATACTTTTGGTTTTTGGTGAGAACATTTTAAATCCACTCTTTTAGCAATTTTGAAATATACTATGCATTTTTATTAATTATAGTCACCATTCTGTGCAATAGATCACTAAAGCTTATTCCTCCTGTCTAATTGAGACTTTGTACCCTTTGATTAACATTTCCCCTTACTCCATCCATCCCTCTCCCCTAGCCTCTGGAAACCACCATTCTACCCTCTACTTCTATGAGTTTGACTCTTATATTCCACATATAAGTGAGATCATGTGATATTCGTCTTTCTGTGTCTAGCTTATTTCACTTAGCATAATGTCCTCTAGGTTTACTTATGTTGTCACAAATGACAGAATTTCATTGTTTTTTTAAAACTGAATGGTAGGATAGCTCTCTGGCTTTGGCAGAGAAGGGCTGGAGCTGAGACAGGGCCCCTTCAGGATCTGCTATGAGACATAGGCCAGCAAGCCTGTCTTGGTGACACAAATGGGTGCATCTCCCAGCAATTCCCTGTGCCTTTGCGTTTGCTCCCAGACCTCAGCCAAGAAGGGTCAGAGTCAAGCTTCTGGGCCCTTTCTGGATCTGCTGTGGGCAGAAGCTGGCAAGCCTGTCATAGTGGCTCAGATGGGTTAGTCTCCCACCACTACTCCTGGGCTGCAGCAAAGAGGGGCTGGAGCCAAGTCAGGGACCCTTCAGGATCTGCTCTTGGACAGAAGCCAGTGAGCCTGTCCTGGTGGCACAGATGGGTGAGTCTCCCTCAGGTCCTTGTGTGAGGAATGCTAATCTGGGACCACAGTTGAGGGGGACTGAAGCCAAGTTACAGGATAGCTTTCCAGTCCACTGCCTAGACCGATGCTGGTGGACCTGTCTGCTGAGATACTAGTGTGCATGATTCCTCCCAGACCCCTCGGCAGATGGTTTCAGTAGCAGGCTCAAGAACAAATGGTGGTGTAGCCAAGCCCTTAGGGAAACAGGGCTGTTTCCAGTCTGAAGCTGGGATAGCTAGTGGTCAGTTGGTCTGCCACCTGGGTATGGGTCTGCACTCTCAAAATGATCCTCCTATGTCTTGAGCTCTATCGGAGTTTCACAGCCTCCTGCCTGAGTCCCAAGGCTCCCACAAAGATACTTTTGTCCATGGATAGGTGCAGAATTCTTGTTGTGGTGGGATACAAGTGGGAGATTTCCTATTCTGTCATCTTGCTCTCTCCTGTTTTTTTTGTTACAAGTTTTACAGCTTTAGCTTTAGCTTTTACATTTAGGTCTCTGATCTATTTTGAGTTAATTTTTTAGTATGGTGTACACGTGGATATCCAGTTTTCCCAGCACCATTTATTGAAAAGAGTATCCTTTCCCCATTGAAATGCCTTGGCACCTTGGCCAAAAAGCAATTGACCATAAATATAAAGGTTTATTTCTAGACTATCAATTCATTTCCATTGATCTATGTCTAGCTTTATGCCAGCACCACACTGGATAACTGAGCTTTGAAACTGAGAAGTGAAAGTCCTTCAACTTTGTTCTTCATTTTCAAAATTGTTTTGAGTATATTAGGTCTATCCCATTGAATTTTAGGATCAGTGTGAAGTTAGAACCAGTGAAGGGTGTGAGATTTTACCCTACTTGCAAGCTCACAAGTTGGTTTGTCACAATTTTACATATACTGACAGAAGACATCAGATATGTGTGTCAGGGACAGGTGATTTATTACTCATGGTGAAAGTAGCTGCTAGAGTAGCATCTTGCATTCATTCCCCACGTCTCGTGTCTCCATGGGGTAATACAAATGAGGGCCAGATGTTTACCTGCACATGTGGTGGTTTTCACCACAGGAGAGAACCCCCCAAATTAAGAGACTGAGCTTATCTAAGGTTTGCTGGCACATCTGCCCGTCTTCCCCTGTAGGAAGAGAGAGATAATGACTTCATCTTTACTCTGGAATGTAAACAAATCTTCTCTGGAGATGGGAATGGAAAATCCCTAGGTTTATTACCTTGAAATGTAAGCAAACATCTCTTGGGGAGACACATCTCTAAATTTCTAGCTTCCAAGATATGTTCTTTGTTCAGAAGACTAGACTGTGCAGAACTACGAAATATCCATGGAGAATTATATCCCAATAATCAGCTTGTCAATTTCCACAAAAATTCTGTTGGAATTTTGATAGAGATTGTGTTAATGTATAGATCAATTTGAGGAGAATTGCCATATTAACAATACCGAGTCTTCCAAACCATGAACATGGGTTGCCCATACATTTATTTAGGTCTTCTTTAGTTTCCCTCATCAGTGTTTTAAAATTTTCAGTGTATGTGTCTTATACTAATTTTGGTAAATTTGTTCTTAAGTATTTTATTCTTCTTAATGATATTGTGAATGGAATTGTTCTCTTAATTTCACTTTTGGATTGTTCATTGTTAATTAAATAGTAATACGATTGATTTTTGTATACTGATTTATTATCCTGTGACTCTGTTTATTCTAATAGTTTTGTCCGTGTATATTTGAATTCCTTAGGATATTCTACATATAGGATCATGTCATCTGCAAATAAAGACAGTTGTACTTCTTTTCAGTCTGGACGCCTTTTATTTTCATTGCTTGATTCCACTGGCTAGAACCTCCAGTACACACTGAATAGAAGTGACATGAGTGAGCATCCTTGCCTTGTTCCTAGTCTTGAGTGGAAACATCTAGTCTTTCACCATTAAGTGTGATGTTAACAGCAGGTTTTTTGTAGATGCTTTTATCAGGTTGAAGAAGTTCCCTTCTATTCTAAGTTTGTTGAGAGTTTGCATTATGAATGTCAAATGCTTTTTTTTTTTTTTTTTGTATCAATTGAGATGATTATGTGGTTGTTGTCCTTTATTATGTTGTTCATTTTCAAGCAAATTTAATTTTCTTGAACTTTTAGAAGGGAGATATGGATTTTATAACTTTATGGCGAGAGCTCTCTCCTGCTGTTTTTATGAAGTGTCCAAAAATATGGTGGCTTAATTTCTGAGATCTCCACTCTGTTCTCCTCCCCTACTTTTTCTGGACCTGTTCTTTCCGTTGTCTCTATTTTCACTATCCTGCTCAATTTAGATTGGTCAGCAGATCTCCTCAGTGTGGATCTTAATTCTCAAAGGATGCTTTGGGAGGTTAGTTTTAAGAGCTCATATGACACAGACTGTTTTAACTCTCTTAGACCTTATCGCAGACCATTGCCACTGGAGTGTTAAACTCCTTACAGTTTTAGTTTCTGTTCTCATTTTGGCTCTCTGAGCTTTCAGTGAGTACCTGTTGGTTATTTTATTGTTTCCAGGTCAGTGAGATGCCCTGTTGCTTCCCTAAGCTTCTTTCTGCATATATGCCGATACTATAGGTATTGTAGCTGTCGCTGGTTTGTCCCCACTTGCTCATGTTTTGTTTTTTAAGGGGGATAATTTATCATCTAGTTTTGTTGTACCAATAACTCTTACTTTAAAAGAAAGCCAGCAGCTGAATAATTTGAACATAAAAATGGGAAACCAAAGAAAAAATGTGATGTCAACTCCTGGGACTATGACAGGTGTGCGTGTGTGTGTGTGTGTGTGAATGTGTGATCATCTCTTTTGTTGGACCACATCTGTGCACCAGGTGGCAGAAATAATTGGGAATGGAAGGGAGTAAACAACAAAAAGTGATATTCTTTACCTCTATTTCAGCTGCTACTTCAACTTGCAACTTTCTTTTTAAAAAATTTAAGGAAAATTAATTTATATTAGGGAATCTGAAATCATATTGCACACAGGTAGTTATGGGTGGAAGAAAGGAGACTAATGAGCTGACACACTGTTGTTGCAACAGATGTGATATGAATCCTTCAAGAAAAGATGCTTGGAGCTTTTATCATGGTGCATGGAATAATGAGACCTGTTATCATAGTATATACTCTGTTCAAGGAGGGAGACCTTAAGAGTAGATTTTACTCACAACTGCCATCAGTAGACAAATAAAATAAGCAAACACTCATGATCTAATTACAATTGTTACTCAATAAAGTTAATAAAATTCAACAAATTTGAAACCAGTGAAAGTAATCTAGAGGTTCTAGGTGGATACTTTTAAGACAAATAACTGTGCATTTGATTCCACTGGAAGGTGATATATAGGAAGGTAAATATATAGATTCAATTTTAAAAATAAATATTTTAGATAACCACTAAGCCACTGCAGGAAGTGCCCTGGGCTCCCGAGCCTGGGTGGTGGGGGGCTGAGGGCTTCAGCCACACCACCTTGACATCTGCAACCAGCCCAGTGATGACCACTGAACCACTGCTGGAAGCCCCCTGGTCTCCCAAGCCAGGGTGGTGGGGGGCCAAGGGATTCAGCCACACACCCCTGACATCTGCATATAGCCCAGCAATAACCACACCACCACTGGAAGCCCCCTGGCCTCCACTGCAGGAATGAGGGGGCTGCTGTGGGCCTCAACCACACCCCCCCCTCCTTCCTCCTTCTTCCACCCTATTTCCTTCCCCCCTCTCTTCTCCCCCTCCCACCCAACTATTTTGAAACAACATCTTAGAATGTAAAAACAAATGGAACGGGGGACTGACCCCTCCTCCCACAACCAGGCACACTGCCACTGCCATGGGGCCTGCCCAAGATTCTGAGGTATGGAGCCAGGGACCGACCCCTCCTCCCACATCCAGACACACTGCTGCTGCCACAGGGCCTGCCCAGGGTCCTGAGGCTTGGAGCCAGGGATGACCCCTCCTCCTGCAACCAGGCATGCCACCACTGCCATGGGGTCTGCCCCAGGGTACTAAGGCACGGAGTGGGGACTGACCCCTCCTCCCACAACCAGGCAAGGAGCATGCCAAAAACACCACTTCCATGTGGGTGGCCCACCACAGCCACCACAATAGCCACGGCTGCTGCCAAAATGGCTAGACACCACAACCACTGTGCAGATGGCACACCAGCCACTCGAGTGCATTGACACAAGGAGAGTCACTAGTGGCAACCAAAGAAAAGAGGATGTCTCTCTCCAAAAAGTCCATTCCAGAGAAACAGAAGAAGCACCTACTCTATGATAATATTGGGGAACCTGAACACACCTCTCTCAGCACTGGACAGATCACCTAGGCAACAAATCAACAGAGTAACTGTTACTCTTTCAGAAGGAGAGAAGAAATCTAGGGTTATGAGAGGTGGGAGGGGGAGGGAGAGGGGGATAGGGAGAGATTAGATAAGGGGTGTAAAAAAATTAGTACAATTTGTAATGATATATATGCTAATAATATTGATTTGATTAACATATGTCAATGTTAAACCCCCCAAATATTTATAATCAATTATGATTCAATAAAAAATAAAATAAAATAAAATAAAAAATAAAAATAAATATTTTAAAATTTGGTATGCTGTGTGATTAGATTCTCAGTGACTAAAACAGGGACTTTCCAATTTTAAAAATAAAATGTTGGTCTTTTGGCTATTTCAAGCCCTCCTCCACATACACTATTCTTACCCCAAGACTTTCATTTCCACCATCCTGTAACATCTTAAGTTTTTCCACAAATAACTTTATGCTTTTGTCTTAAAATCCCCACATGCATAAAATTATGCATTTTAAACCTTAAAAAATCTTTAGTATACTTAGTAATTTAATGTTGTCCAAATGTGGAAGTGTATATCCAATTCATTAGCTGAGAGTAACTTTTTAAAAATTACAAATAATCAAAAAAGTAAGGATTAACAAAAAGCATTTGTCTTGAATACTGAGCCTCCATAATAAAAAGGAGGGGATATATTTCTCTAGTCATTATATTTTATTTAGGATTCATAGAAGAAAATGCACACCCTTACAAAATATTTTTAATGTACACATATTAGAAAACAAATGTTAATTTTTAAATCAACCTAGTTTCAAATATTTTTTGACTGCCTAATACATTCTAATTAAATACCATAAGAGCTGGTTGTGCTTTAAAATTATGGGAAGATTAATTAAGGATTTTACTCAGGAAAATTAAAAATACAATGCGGAATAATGATGTCCAAATAACTTGAAAATCCAACTTAAAATTAATCAGCAAGTGCCTAATTAACACCATCAAGCAATTCTGATATTTGAGGAACACAGATGTTAGTTCCAGAAACTTCCTCTGCTTTCTCCTTCACCCCACCAATACAATTTGTACATGATGTCAGTGGAGATTTATAGTAAGCAGAGCTTGATGAATAAAACTATATGCTTAATAATATCTGTATCTAATAAATTCTTTATTTCACTTGTCTTTTCAAAATTGAGATAACGCTGAAAAGGAGATTATGATAAAACATTTGTTTTCCTGGATATCAATAAATCTCCTCAGTTTTTTTAGGGCGGGGAATGGGGGAAGAAGGTGAATGAAGCAAGAAAGGAAAAAGATCACAGAAGACTGGCTGAGAGGAGAAAGAAAAATACATACCTAAGAACAAAACAAGGAAAACCCCAGCTCATGGAGAACCGTGGTCTGAAGAAGAAGGAGGAGCTCACAGTCACAACTCCTATAAACACATTGAATGGGGATCTGACAGACAATATTATCTTTTATTATTCAGAGTTATACCTATTAATATAGTCAAAAGGCAGTGATTGAAAGATGTGGACGAAATAGCTTGTTGAAAATATTTGCCCAGTGACCAACATTTCAGCCAACAGTTCCTTGTTGAAATACAATTAGAGTGGGCAACATGATTCATTTCAAATACCTATTGAAGCCAAAATATGGAACCAACCTAAATGTCCATTGACAGATGACTGGATAAGGAAAATGTGGTATATATACACAATGGAATACCACTCTGCCATAAAAAAGAATGAAATTCTGCCATTTGCAGCAACATGGATGAATCTGGAGAAAATTATGTTAAGTGAAATAAGCCAGACACAGAAAGAGAAATACTGCATGTTCTCACTTATAACTGGGTGGAAAGAAAAGAAAAGAAAAGAAAGAAAGAAAGAGAGAGAGAGAGAAAGAAAAGACCTAAGCAATTTCTTGAACTTTCAGCATACTAGAGATGGGGGGGGTGTTGGGGAGGGATAGGTTGGGTAAAGTGCATAAAGAAAAATCATGACTTGTAATAATAATATACTTACAATAAATAATATTTTTAAAATATCTATTGAGCACCTATTATGTGCCAGGGATGGTTCTAAGCACTGAGGCTAAACAGAAAACAGATAAAAATTCCTACCTGCATAAGATCATACTTTAGTGGGAAAATCAGATTAAAACAAGATAAGTAAAGTTATATAATATAGATAAAGGTATAAAAGGAGATATATCAATAGTGCTAAGTTTAGTAAACAGAAAAAAAAAAATAAAGCCAGGAAAGGGAATAGGAAGTTTTGGGCAGGTGTAGTGGCAGTGGTGGTGTGGAGATTAATAAGAAGGTGACATCAAATAATATCTGAAGGAAGTGAGGATATCTGGGGAAAGAATCATTCCAGGTGGAGAGAAGAGTAAATGCCAAAATCTTGAGACAGGAGCTTGTCTAATGAGTTGGATGAATTACAACAGGCCACTCATGATCAGCCCTTTGTGAGGTCTTAGAACTTGATTCTGAGGGAGTTGGAGAGGTACTGGTTTGGAGGAATGCCAGAATCTGACATGTTTTTAACAGGATCACTCTAATTGCTGTGATAAGAACAAATGAATCAAGAGAGGGTTTCCCTTTAAGATTAGAAAAATAATAGCTACTTTGTAGGTGCACTGATGGAATAGTCCAGTAGAGGGGGGAAATTGATGATGCAAAAGAGAGAGGGGAGAATTATAACTTATCAGCAACTTAGCCAAGATAGTTAACCAGTGACCTTAAGCCATCCAAATGTATCTGATATACTGTATACTCATATTTACCATATTTGTTGCTTATTGTCTATCTCCTCTGACTAGAATGCAAGCTCTATGAGGGCAGGAACTTTTGTTTATTTCGTTTGCTTATGTATACCAAGCACTTAGTAGGTGCTCAATAAATTTTTGCTGCATGAACATATTTTTATGGGCACGAAGAGAAAAAAGGTCTGTTACTTAAGTATAAGCACTTGGTTTGGAGTGTCGGGTGGCACTTGCAGATGATAAGAGATGGTACTTAAGGAAATACAAAGAGAAATGCCAGCCATCCTGTGGGGACACAGAAATACATTGTCCTTTTACGCTTCATGTTTTGCACTTATTTTTGAAATCCCTTTGTATGCAGAGTAAAACGTAGGGGACGATTTCCACTATCTGTCATGTGTTTACTTGAAGTATATACTTGATAAATATAGTTTGAAGGACTGCCTAGATTAAAGGTTCTATGCTGTTTTTCATAGCACTCATCAAGGCAGTGATTCTGGTATTAGGCCATATAATTTCCTGAAGCATTCCTGACCCTGAGGTACACATACCCACCATCGTGTGAATCACTACTAAACATGAAATATTTTTAATTTCTTAAGGACTATTTTTAGGAAAACATCAAAATTGCATTCATTTGGTCAGACCATAGGAGTCAGTTCTCTTGATTTTTTTTTTTTTTTATACAATATGCTGAATATTCTCTCTGGCAGTAACCAAAGCCTGGGGAAAAGTGAAGCTGCTGTTGGACAGTGTCCCTCTTGTCCAGAGCACTCAAGTGAATGTCAGATTCTCTTCCCTAGTTTGGAAAACTTAAGAAAGGGCATATTCTCTATAACACAAATTATAATTTCTGACACTTACAAGAGTACATTATTCAAAAACAATACAGATTGAATTTCTATTTAAAAGCTGAAACTCACTGCTTTGAGCTTAGATGTTCATTGCTTAGCTAATAAACTGGACATTATTGGAAGTGATAAATGCATTTCTTCTCTTTGTAACAGGGAATAATTAATACCTGCCTTTCCTGTCCTCAAAGAAACAGTTGTCATCATCATAACCTAATAAATGACAACTGAATTCATTATCTCACTCACACAACGCTGCCATTTTAATCAAGAGAATTATTGCAGTAAACAATTTTATAAATAGGATAGTTAGAAGCCATGTCTTTTAAAAGATTCCTCGATCTCTGTATTTTCCAGTAAAGGCAATCTTTGATCTCTCTTGTGACAAAGATGAACTGATCTGATAGATCACTGGTTTCTTTTCTAATTAACATACAATATTATTGACATTTCTGTGTACATACATTTCTGTGAATTTTAACATATTTATAGATTCCTGTAACCACACCATAGTCAAGATACAGAACAATTACATCACATGCCTCCCAACTCCCTCAAACTCTATCATTGTAGCAGGGGTTGGCAAACTACACTTGAGTCAAATCTGGTCCATGGACTGTTTTCCTACGGCCCAGAAGCTAGTACGTTTTTTCCACTTTGAAAGAGTTGTAAAAAGAACAACAACAAACAAAAAAAAGAAGACTGCGACGGAGGCCATATAGAGCCCACAAAGCCTAAAATACTATCTGGCTCTCTACAGAAAAAGCTTGCTGATCCCTGCTTTAGAGTCACACACTCCCCCCAAACCCCTCAGCTTTGGAAACCATTGATCTTTTCTCTGTCACCATAGTTTTGTCCTTTAGAAAATGTCATATAAATGGAATCATACACTACGTAGTCTTCTGAAACTTCTGAGCACTATGCCTTCGAGATTCATCCATGTTGTTTCATGTGTTGATAGTCCTTTCCTTCTTATTGCTGAATAGAATTCCATTGTATGGGTATCACTGTTTATCTATTCACCAGTTCAAGGACATTTGGGTTGTTTCCAGATTTTGTCATTTATGAATAGAGCTGCTATGAACATTTGTGTACAAATTTTGGGGAGAATATAAGTTTTCATTTCTCTAGGGTAAATACCTAGGAATGAGATTGTTGGGCTATATGGTAAATTTATGTTTAACTTTATGAAAAACTGCCAAATCATTTTTCAGAATGCCTGTACCACTTGGCATTCCAATCAACAATGAATTGTTGGTATTGTCAGTAATTTTTATTTTAGCCCTTCTAATAAGTGTGTAGCGGTAGTTCATCGTGGTTTTAATTTGCATTTCCCTAATGGCTAATGATGTTCAATGTCTTTTCATGTGTTTATTTGCCATCTGTATATCTTCTTGATGAAGTGTCTGTTCAAATATATATATAAATATATATATATATATATATTTTTTTTTTTTTGGTGGCCAGGTGGTACAGGGATCTAGACCTGTTCAAGTCCTTTGCCATTTAAAAAAACCACAAAGAACAAAAACAAAAAACCCCTTTTTTTATTATGAAATAAATATAAATTCACAGGAAGTTGCAAAGATAGTACAGAGAAGTCCCAAGTACCCTTCACCCAGTTTCCCCCAATGTTACATCTTACATAACTTACACATAGCATAATATCAAAATCAGTATAATATCAAAATAATATAATATTATATTATAACATAGTATAATATCAAAATACTAACTGACATTATTACTATGGTATAGTTATATACCATATTGTCACTTGTATAGATTTGTATAAACAACACCACAAGCAAGACACACAACTATTCCATCACCACAGAATATCTCCCTTGTGCTACCACTATAGTCACACTCGTGCACCTCCCCCCAACCATCCCTAACCACTAGCAACCAGTAATCTCTATACTTTTGTCACTTTGAGAATATTAAATAAATGGAATCATATAGTATGTGCCATTTTGAGAATGGCTTTTTTCACTCAGCATAATACCCTTGCAATCCATCCAAGTTGCTGCATGTATCAATAGTTCGTTGCTTTTTATTGCTGAGTAGTTATTCTGTAGTATGGATGTACCACAGAATGTTTAACCACTCGACTATTGAGGGACACTTTGGTTGTTTCAAGCTTTTGAACACTGTAAGTAAAGTTGCTACGATCATTTATGTACAGGTTTATGTGGATGTAAATTTTCATTTCTCTGGGACAAATACCCAGGAGTGTGTATACTGGGTTGTATTTTAAAGTTTTGCCCATTTTTAAAATTGATCTGTTTGGTTCTTTACTGTTTAGTTTTGAGGGTTATTTATATACCCTGGATACAAGACCTTTTTTTTTTAATTAATCATACTTTTGGTGTCATATCTAAGAAATATTTGCCCAACAACTGATGATGACAATTTTCTCCTATGTTTCTTTCTAAAAGGTTTACAGTTTTATGTTCTACATTTAGATGTGGAATTCATTTTGAGTTAATTTTTGGATAAGGTATGAGGTTTAGATTCAGGTTGACTACTTTGCATATGGATGTTCATTTGTTGCATAGTCTATAGTCTTTCTCCATTGGATTGCCAAATGTGGTATGTCATATAATGGAATGTTATTCGGCATTAAAAAAAGAATGAAGTACCGATACATGCTACAATATGGATGAACCTTGAAAATATTATGCTAAGTGAAAGGAGCCAGTCGCACAATATAACATACTATATTGATTTCATTTATATGAAATGTCCAAAATAGGCAAATCTGTAGAGACAAAAAGTAGACTAGTTGTCACCTATTGCTTGTGGGTTTGACGGGGAAATGAGGAGTGACTACTGACTAGTACAAAGTTTCTTTTTGCTGTGATTAAAATGTTCTAAAATGCTTACAGGAGAAAACAGATCTATGGTTACTAGAGGTGGGGAAGGGGAAGGGGGAGGGGGAAGGGGTTAGACAGAAATTGGGTAATGGACACAAAGAATAATTACGATTTGTTATGATGAACATACTAACAATACGGATTTGATTATCACGTATTGTACACAAATACTGACAGTCAGCTCTGTACCCCATAAATATGTATAATCAAGTATGTTTCAATTAAAAAATAAATTTTAAAAGAAGCAGGGCAGAAGGACTAACAAGTTTTACACTAGTTTTGATAGCTTATATTAGGAAGCCTTATCAGAATAAAGGGAACTCAAATTCTTATTGATTAGCGTTGTCTGCTACATCATAGTCTGCAGCCATAGATCAAGGGTCTTGCGTTAATGCAATTTGTGTGCCACTGAAGTCTGTCAAAATGTGATCACATGACCGCTGTTCTGCTGCTGCTATCACAAAAATAATGAGATGAATTTTAAAAGAGCTTCTCAGGCACAAAAACTTTTCAATAAAGAAAAAAGATGTGACAGTGGCATGCAATGTTTTCAGAATACTTTTTTATTTTCCTACTTTCTTTTTTGGATATTGTCTTCTAATATGTTTATCATTTTTTCTCAGTGTCTAAAATGTAAGGAATGTTGAGATTTGGCAAATGTGTTTTATCATTTTGGTTGTTATTTAGTTTCTGGAAAATATGTTAATATGGAGAACAAATATATAATGTTTTTCCATATCTAAAATTTAACATTTTATTTCCTTTTTAAAGGCTATGAAAACACTAATAAAGAAAACCCTGTTGTATATTTTTGAAAAAGTTCTAAAATTGATTGTGGTGATGGTTGCAGAACTTTGTTTATATAGTAAAAGCCATTAAATTGTACATTTTAAATGGGTGAATTGTATGGTATATGAATTGTATGTCAATAAAGCTATTATACTTTTTTTTAAAGAAGGAAGAATATTTGTGAAATCAAGCAATGACAGAGCATAGCAACAAGCAAAAATTAGGGATAATTGAGCATGAGGTAAGTAGTTTTGGACAATTTTAGAGCAGAGCAATAATATTAGTAAGAGTTGCTCAGAAAGCAAAGTAGTGAGTTTATGGAGTGTTCAATGAGATTTGAACAAAAAATTCTTTAAAATAACCCAAACCAATCATTTATACAGCACTGATAGGAGTGTAAATTGACATAGCCTTTATGGAAAGCAATTTGTCAATGTATATTTAGTTGGGTTTTTTTTAAACAAATCTAAGAATCTTTTCTCTAGAAATTCCACTTTGAGGAATTTATTATCCTAAGAAAATAGCTTAAAATATCTTCAAAGGTTTATAAACAAAGATAATACCAAAAGTTTGGAGACAATCAAAGGGAATATGGCTAAATATAACCATACAATGAATATTGAGCAGTTGTTGAAGAATGCTTTTTCTAACACCTTTATTGAGGTATAATTGGCACATGAGAAACTGCATATATTTAAAGTATACAGTTTGATAACTTTTGATATATATACATCTATACACACTAATATATAACCACTAAACCATCACCATAATCAAGATAATGAACATGTCTATCATCCTCAAAAGTTTTATCATTCCTCTCCCTCTTGCTCCTCACCACCACCACCACCATCCTCCTCAGGCAACCACTGATCTGTTTTCTGTCACTATAGATTAGTTTGCATTTTCCAGAATTATATATAAATGGAATTATAGTATCATGTACTCTTTTTGTCTGGCTTACTTTGCTCAGAATAATTATTTTGAAAATCATCCATATTGTGTGACTCATTTATTCCTTTTAAATGGTGAGTAGTATTCCATTGTATGGCTATACTACAACTTATACATTCTTCTATTGATGGATATTTGGGTTGTTTCCAGTTTTTTGGCTATTAAATAAAGCTGCTATGAAAATTCATGTACAAGGCTTTGTATGGACATATAGTCTCATTTCTCCTAGGTAAGTACCTAGAAGTAGAAGCTGAATCATATGGTAGACATACGTTCAACTTTTTAAGCAAATGCCAAGTTGTTTCCCAAAGTGCTTGGACATTTTACACTCCAATTATCAGTCTATGTAAGTTACATTTCTGCCATATCCTCACCAACTCTTGGTATGGTCAGTCTTCTTAATTTAGCCATTTTATAATGTGTAACATGGTATTTCATCATGGCTTTACTTTGCATTTCCCAAATAACTAGTGATGTTGGACATTTTTTCATGTGCTTATTTGCCATTCATATATCTTCCTTGGTGAAGTATGTGTAAATATCTATTGCTCACTTTACTTATTGGGTTATTTGTTTTCTTATTAGTGAGTTTTCAGAATTTTAAAAGTATATTCTGAATACAAAACCTTTATCAGATATGTGATTTACAAATATTTGCTCCCAGTCTGTAGCTTATCTTTTCATTCTCTTAACAGAATCTTTTGAAGAAGAGAAGTTTTAAATTTTGATGAAATCCAACTTATCAATTTTTTTCTTTCATGGATTGGGCTTTTGGTGCCATTTCTAGGAAATCTTTGCCTAACTCAAGGCCACAGTTTTTCTCTTATTTTTTTTCCCCCAGAAGTGTATAGTTTTTACATTTAGGTCCTAGTTCTATTTTGAGTTCGTTTCTATTTATGGTGTGAGGTATGAATCCAAGTACGTTTTTTGTGGGGGGAGAGAAAATATAAATAGTCAGTTGTTCCAGTCCAATTTGTTGAAAGACTATCTTTTCTCCATTATGAGTTCTATGCATTTCAAATGCATAGTCGTGTATGCATCACTCCAATACCGTATGGAACAATTCCTTCACCCCTTCAAGTGTACCCCCTTTGTAGCCAACAATTCCTATCTCCTCATCCCCTGGTAACCACTGATTTGTTTTTTGTCCCTATAGTTTTGCCTTTTCCAGGGTGTCATATGAATGGAATCATATAAAATGTAGCCTTTTCTCTGGCTTCTTTTATTTAGTAAAAAATCCACTTAAGCTTCATCCACGTTGATGAATAAATCAATAGCACATTACTTTTCATCACTGAATAGTATTCCATTGTATCGATGTACCACAGTTTATTTATCCATTCATCCAGTGAAAAACATCTTCATTGCTTCTGGTTGCTAGCTGTTATGAATAAAGCTGCTATAGGCATTTGTGTACAGGATTTTGTGGGGACATAACTTTTCAAATTACTTTACATGTATACTGGGATTAAACAAATATGTAAATAGATGGTGGATGGTGTGTCCCGGTTTCTCAGTCGAGAGGAAAGTTATAGATAAACAAGAAAAGAAAGCTAGAATGAATGCTGTGATACTGAATTAGAGTCAGAGACGTCATTGTGAACTTAAGTTTAGCTTAATATAGATGCACAGATGGATAGAGGCAGAAACAATTGTAGACATGTGTGTATATGTGGGTCAGCATACATAAATATGTTACCTAGCTCTGTCCACTGAGAGGGTCTAGAAGCAATAACACCCAATAGCTACAAGCACACCTAGAACCCAGATCTTGTTTCTACATATTGTTCTCTTCTCTCAAAAAAAGGAATGAGAGATCCTTAGAGAAATGGCTGATTTTAGGACCATGGCAGAGAGCATCTTATATTAGCAGAAAGTAAAGACATGCTCAAGAAAGTAAAAACTGAAGGTATGTGAAAGTGACACAGGAACCAACTAGAAAGAGCTACCAATGTCAAAAGCCAGAACAAATTGAGTGTTTTTTATTACTTCATTTTATCTCCTTTTGTACCATGTTAGGTATAACTCTTCATTTTGTTATTTTAGTGGTTGCTTTTAGGTTTATAGCATATATCTTTAACTCATCACAGTCAACATTCTAATAATATTATACCACTTCATGTATAGTTTAAGAATCTTATAATAGTATATTTCTATTTCTTCCCTCCTGGCCTTTGTGTTATTGTTGTCATGCATTTAACTTTTACATATATTATACACCCCATACTACATTGTTAATTATTTCTGTTTATATAGTCAAATGTATTTTGAAAATATTTAAAGAATAAGAAAAAATTTTAGATATTTACTGCTACAGTCTGAATGTTTGTTTCCCCCTAAAATTCATATGTTGAAATCCTAACCCTTAATGTTATGGTATTGGGAGGTGATTAGGTCATGAAGATAGAGCCCTCATGAATGTGATTAGTGCCCTTTTAAAAGGGGCTCTAGAGAGCTCCTTAGTCTCTTCTGCCATGTGAGGTTAGTGAGAAGATGGCAATCTATGAAGAAGCAGGCCCTCACCAGACACCAAATCTGCTGGAGCCTTGATCTTGAATTTCCCAGCCTTCATAATTGGGACAAATAAATTTCTGTTGCTTAAAAGCTACCCAGTTTAAGGTATCTTGTTATAGCAGTCCAAATGAACTGAGACATTTATCCATATAGTTACTATTTCCAGTGCTCTTCTTCCTTTGTATAGATCCATATTTCCTTCTGGACCATTTTCCTTTGGCCTAAAGGACTTCTTTTAATATTTCTTACAGTGGTGGTCTGCCGGTGATAAATTCTTTCACCTTTTGTATATCTCAAAAAGTATTGTATTGGCTTTGTTTTTGGAATATATATTTGCTGGGTATAGAATATATTTTGCTGGGTACTTTAAGGATGTTCCATTATTGACTTGCTTGCATTGTTTCTAATGAGAAATATGCTGTCATCCTTATCTTGTTGCATAAGGCATTCAGTCAGGAAGGTAAGATCACAAGCAGAGTGGAACTCCATAGGCACAGGCAACAGCTGTTGTCCACAGGTAGAATTTCTTCTCTGTCTCAGGGAAGCCTCAGCCCTGCTCTTTAGATTTACCAACTGATGAATTCAGATCCACCCAAATTGTTCAGTATCATCTCCCTTGCTTAAAATCAACTGATTAGGGACTTCAATTATATTTATAACATCCCTTCACAGCAACACCTAGATTTGTGTTTGATTGAATAACTGGAGACTGTAGCCTAGCCAAGTTGACACATCAAAAAAGCCATCACAATTTGTTAGGCAGAACAAGAGCCATTATTTGTTTAAGGCTTATTATTACCCATTACTGAGGCAAGAGCCTTCTGAGTATTCTATCTAACATCCTGTGAATTATCTTTTATTATCAGTCCAGCCAATGGGAACAGGCATTATTCTTACCCCTGTGTGAATACTGAGTACTGTTTCCCATCTTTTTTTTTTTTTTTTTGAGTGGTTATGTCCCCATTCTTGGATATATTCTCACATGCTTGTGCTGATCAGACTCTGCTGAATCATAGAGGGAACCCTCTGCAAAACTCCAGAATTCTCTATCCTGTGAGCAAGATATCCTGCCATCATCTCCTCAGACTCTTATTTCCATCTCCTTACCTCAGTGTATCTGCCAGACTCTACCTGGGCTCCTTCTTCCTGCACTGCAGCCTGCATACCCTCTCAAGGCAGTAATATGAAATAGTCAAGAAGCTCACCTCATTTTTTTGTCTTTCAGGGATCACTCTCTCTCATTGCTTCATGTTCAGTATCTTAAAAGCCATCATTTCATATATTTTGTTTGGGTTTTTAGTTGTCTCACGTGAGGCGTAAATCTGTCCCCGTTTCTTCATTTTGACTGGAGGAGTGGGAAACACAAACACTTTTAAAGATAGAATAAATGATTATGATAAGGGGAAAATCAGGATATAAAAGTGAATTTTCATGATTGTCATAGTTTGGGTTCCTCTGAGGCTGACCCTGAGACAAATATACATGTAAAAATTGTTTATTAAGGAAGTATCCCCAATAGAAACCAGTAAGGGAGTAGGGGGAAAAGGATAGGAAAACTTTCAAGTAAGATATTATTTTTAGTGAAGTCACTGTAAATTCTTTAATGGTAAAGTTATTCTGTAAATTTGTTAAGGAATTAATATTTTTCATTTCTTGATGACTACATGCTTCATTGAGTAAATTTACATAATAAAAATTATTGACTTCATAATCAGACACAGGTTATTTTCTACTTTTCATTAGTTCAGTTAATGCTGATTTAAACACATAGGTTTTTTTTTTCATATTTTCTTCATATAAATCTCAGGGTTGATTATGTACTGGGTCCCCACAACATCACATTTTCACATTGCTCAGTCTTGAGTGTGATTTCAAAGTGGAAATGAATTCAATATAAGTAAGCAAGCAACTGACGGATTTTGGACATGGCCGGCACCATTCTGCACACAATAAGCACAAAATAGCTGCCCCTTGTCTTCCACTCCAGCACCAAACCCCTCCCCCCTTCCCTTTATGAGAAGCCTCATGACTTAAACGGAAACCATTTTGCTTCTGCAAGTGCACAATTCTCCACCCTGGTTGCATAGCTTCCACATTAGCATAATGCCCATCCTTGATTATATCAGTCAACCCTTGGCACTCTATATAAGCTCTACCACCCCCACACCTGGTTCTGTCCCCCATTTTGAGGGCATCCCTGGGCTGCCCATCACTTTGAGCGCAGCCCAGCAGACTCTATTCCTTTAATAAAGTTTGAACAGTACCCAGCATCTCAGCTCACTTTCTTTTATTTTGGTGCCAAAACCGGGAAGGGTTTTGGCTGGACCATCGGACAATCCCCTCTCTTGGGTTGATTGGCCCACGGCCACCCTTCCCGGACCTGCCGAACTGGGTACACTCGGGACTCTCTCCTTTTGCCATTTCAGACCAACACATCCAACATCGGCCTCAATTCAGGGTAAATCAGTGGGTCGGTCATCTTGGGTTCCCCTGACTTGCTCTCTCTCATTCTCGAAGCCCAGGCACCTGGCCGGGGGATCTCTTCTCGTGCCCCCCAGCTATTGAAGGATGCTTTATTAGCTGGTCATAGTGAAAAGAAGGTGGACACCAAAGAGGATGCTCTTTGTTGGCACCCTTCTTCTAGGATGACTGCCCATTCCCTTTCTCACCCTCTAAATGGGATCCTCACAATCCAAACCTCCACACTCTATGCCTCTGGGCTGTCTCCTGGCCAATCACTCGGCCTCCAGGGAGACATTAAAACTTGAACACCTCATTACAATGGATCCCAGTGCCCACAAGATGGCACTCTCGTTTTAGATACTCACCAAAATGGCAAAAGCTGGAGGGATTCCGTTACGTTCAAGCCTTCTTCTATCTCTGAAAACATTCTTCTCTCTGTCAAAACTGTCCTATGTCTAAAATTCTCCTAGCTCATGCCCGACCTCCCCTTCTGGAGTCGGATTAATCTTTTAATCCATCAGCCTACTCTGCTCCCCGTACAGGCCACCTTGACTACCTCCTTACACTCTAAATCCTTCACCAGCCCCTCCACCCTTTCCCTCTCTTCATCCTCAGCCCTGGCTCCTTTATATCCCCCTCTGTGAAGTGGCTGGGACAGATGGATTGTCTAAGTTCATGTCCCATTTTCTCTTTTGGACCTTTCCCAAATCGAAAAATGACAGGGATCCTTCCAGTCTGACCCAGACACATATCTGTCCCCTGAAGGCAGGGAGCAGGTCTGGATGGCAGCCCATCAACAGACAGAATGCGGTACATGCTCAAAATAACAGATGGCCAATGGGAGCCATTGCAGTCCCTTGCATGGACCCAAATTGGGACCACCAGGCTGGCCACAGGGATTGGGATCTCTGGGATAACATGATCACACACTTGACTTATGGACTCCAAAAGGCTACTCACAACTTGGTCAGTTATGACAAGCTCAGAGAAATCACACAGAGATCCACTGAAAATCCCAGCAAGTTCCTAACCCACCTCTCTGAGGCTTTACATGAATACACATGTATAGACCCAAACTCCGCTGCAGGCATGGCCCTCTTACACAATCATTTCATTACCCAATCAGCCCCTGATATTAAAAAAAACTATAAAAGAGATCAGGCCAAATACCAGCTCCTGGCTAATGACATCCAAGGCTCACATGCTCCAAAGCCAGCTGCCTCTAGGGGCAAGCCACCTGGGAACTGCTTCAAATGCGGTCAGCCAGGCTCCCTCCCAGGGCCTGTCCTCACTGCAAAAAGCCAATCACTGGGGGGTTGACTGTTCCACTCACTAAGACAGAGTGGCTCAGTCCCCAACCTACAGCCTTTGGCTTCACGGCCATCCCTACTGAAGCTTCTCAGCTTTGCCCAGGAGGAGGACTGATGATACCCAGGGCCCAAGGCCACCACGGAGATCACCACACATGAGCCCAAGGTAGCTCACCTCACAGCAGGTAAGCCGATATCTTTTGTCATCAATACAGGGGCCACTCACTCTACCTTTCCTAAATATGCAGGAACAACAACCCCATCCTCTATCACAATAGTAGGGGTCATGGGATCAGAATACCGTCCATGGATCACTCAACCCCTTTCCAGCATCCTACATCACACCCAATTCACACACAAGTTTTTAATAATGTCTCAATGCCCAACCCCCTTACTGGGACCAGACATTCTTTTCAAACTCAAAGCCACTCTCATCCTAAACACTTTAACTCCAGCTACAATACTCCTGTTACAGGCTGCGCCCAGACCTGGTCCCTGAGGCTTCCACCTTCCCCTTCGCCTCGGACAAGGTCAATCCTTAGTATGAGATGCTTCTTCTCCTTCCATTGCTATGCACCATTCCCCTATCCTTGTTACACTGCAGAACCCCTCTTTGTTCTCTAATGTCCCACAGTACCCCATCACTAACAAATACCTAATAGGCTTAAAACCCATCACACACAAACTCCTTTCTTCTCATCTCTCATGGCCTACCCACTCACCTTTTAATACACCCATCCTTCCCGTTATAAAGCCTAATGGCTCAGATTGTTTAGTACAGGACTAATCCCGACATGCGTCATTCCCAGCAACTCACCTGGACAGCACTACCTCAGGGGTTTCAGGATAGCCCCCACTTCTTCAGCCAGGCCTTAGCTCAAGACTTATCTGAACTTCCCCTAACCTCTACCACTTTAATACAATACGTGGATGGCCTCCTCCTTTGTAGCCCCTCCTATGAGGATTCACAGGCCCACACTGTTGCTCTCCTTAATTTCCTGGCTTCCGGGGGATGTTGAGTGTCCCCCAGCAAGGCCCAAATTTCTTCTCTTTCAGTCACCTGTTTGGGAGTCCACCTCACACCCAACACCAAAGAAATGACGGTGGATCACAAAAGTTTAATTTCTGAACTACCAACTCCCACCACAATGAGTGACATTCTCTCTTTCCTGGGGCTTGCAGGATATCTCCACATGTGGATCCCCAACTTTGGCTTGCTAGCAAAACCAATTTATGAGGCAGCCAAAGGGGATCCTGCCATTCCTTTAGATCCCACAAAGCCCATTCATTCTCCTTTCCAGTGATTAAAAGCCAATCTTCCTGCAGCCGCAGCTCTATCTCTCCCCACACTATCTCATCCTTTTATCCTATACATCACCGAAACCCAAGGATTGGCAGTCGGTTTTTTGGGACAAGAGGTGGAAGATATCTTCTCCCCTGTTGCATACCTCTCTGAACAACTAGACACCACAGCTCAAGAATGGGCCCCTGTTTACGGGCCTTGGCAGCAGCTGCCCTTATAACACAAGAAAGCTCTAAACTAACTTTTGGACAACAGTCAAGACCTTCTCAGCCATAAGGCTGAGTAAATTCTCTCCCCTTCCCACTGCCAACTTATTCACCTTACTTCCATTGAAAACTCTCAGTTCTCCTTCAAACCTTGCCCTCCCTTAAATCCAGCCACTCTCATCCCCAAACACTCATGACCCTTAGAACATAATTGCATGGAAGCTTTAGACCTCTTTCTCAATCCTTTTCCACACATCTCACCACAACCCATTATGTGGTTCATAGATGGGAGCGCCACCTCCACGCCTGGCCATATGGAAGGAGAGAGGATACATGACCACTCAGGGAGGGCCCATAAAAAACGGACATCTTATCAAGATACTTCTTGAGGCTGTGCAACTCCCAAAGGAGGTTGGGGTTTTACACTGCAGAGGACACCAAACCTCCAGTGACCCCATAGCCCAGGGAAACAAACTGGTGGATCTAGCCGCAAAACAGGCTGCTCAATCACCAGGCTCCCACTCTTCCTCTCCTGCTCAGGTCCTTCTCATGGCCCCTATGCCCTTACCCCAATACACACCTCAAGAAATACACCTCCAACAGTTGGGACAACAAAGAAAGGACAACTGGTATACTCTCTCTGGTCGCTATGGCCTCCCTACCACACAAGCTGAGCAAATCCTATTAGAATTTCCATAATTCAGTTTATATAGGCTATGAACCCCTACCACACCTTCTTCAGCCCTTACATTACTCTGCTACAAAAGGACACGCTATCTTCTAACCCTAGTAGATACCTTTTCAGGTTGGATTGAGGCTTTTCCCTGCACTTCAGAGGATGCTACATGAGTAACACCTGCTCTCACCTCAGAAATCATCCCTTGTTTTGGCCTCCGCACCAGTCACTCACTTGCGAGCTGCCCCCCACAAACCTACAGGCCTCAGCCCCCTTGAACTAATATACAGTAGACCCTTCACTCTCACACCTCTCCCTTCCAGCTCATCACCTTTAGGCCAGTATCTCCCTACTCTTTCGCTCATTAGGGATCTTTTTAGAGAGCAGGCCAACCTTATATTACCTCATCCTTTCCCCAACCACCCCTCAGACTTTAAATTGAGCCTGGGACAGCAAGTGTATATTAAAACCTGAATCCCAAAGCCCCTCTCACCATATTAGGAAAGGCCTTGTACAGTACTTCTCACCACCCCCAGAGCAGTAAAAGTACTAGGAAAGGCCCCTTGGTATCACTTATCCTTGGTAAAACTAGCACCTGAGAACTTACCCAAAGAATCTGTTAACACCAAGCCAGAGGGGTCCCTCTGGTCAACCCCCAACCCAACATCTCCTTACACTTTGTCCATTTTAGGGCCCACAAAACTGAAAATCTCCAGGACCTCTGCTCTTCCCCCAATCCCAAAAGAAGGACGATCTTTCCTCCAGCGATCATCCTCTCAGTCCTGCAGGCCGCTCCACGTCCCTCACACAAGAGCTACTATTATACAGTCTGTTCTAGTACTTGCTACAGGACTGGCAGCAGCTGCCCCAGACCAGTGTAACATTATAGGAGGATTTCTCCTGCACTCCTTTACCTCTTATCAGTAGGATGCTTCTTAGCAATGTCATTGCTGCAATGTTCCCTTTAAATTCTTTTGGCTCCCTAACCCTTCGCATCCTCCCCGTGTTTGTCCTCCTATTTCAATGCTCCCCCTTACCTGGAACATGGAGGTTCCAGGTCCGCAGGGACAATGCAGTCCTCAGTGGATCAGACTGGTCCCCGAGCGACTCATCTGTCTCCCACTTTGTGAGAAACTTTTTGTGGTCACCCCCTCCCTGTTGATGCAGCCCGTAACGTTTCCACTAACGTCTCTTCACTTTCTTCTAATCTCACCTCAGTGGGGACTGTCAGCGTGGTGCGGGGCCTGCGCACACTCTGCCTCACTAACACCAGACGCTGCCACTCACTTCCCCCTCCTCATCCGCGCCCTAAGTCCGGGAAACATTTCCTTTGTAAAACTACCTTATCCTGTTGCCTGCCCCCAACTCGATTTCTTGCATATTCATTTGGCTCCTCCTGACACCACCATCCAGACAGAGGGGACCGGGACTAACTTCGGCTCCTCCCTCTCAGGAAGTGCCCCCCCCACCCCCCGCTCCTGTAGGGCACTAATTGTACCTTTTAATTGGGGAGGATCCTTCCTGCAACTGGGACTGGCATAGCGGGCCCTGCTGCTGCCTCTCGATTCTGTCAAAAACTCTCAGAAGAACTAAGCATAGATAGCATCTCCTCCCTGCAGTGACAGGTCACCTCACTCGCGACAGTGGACAGTCGCTTTCCAGAACCATCAAGCCCTTTACTTCCTTACAGCCGAGAAGGAAGGCACCTGCCTCTTCTTGGGGGGGGGGGAATGCTGTTATCATGTAAACAAGTCCGGGGTGACCCAAAACAACTTAAACCATTTCACTGAACCCTTGGATACCCTGCCTTGTGCCCCTACAAGGACGCCTCACTGTGCCTCATCCTACTTTTTGGCCCCTGTCTCTTTTGGTGTTTCTCTAATTTCTTGCAGGAAAGTATGCAGGCTTTCACCAACCAAAAGGTCGCCAAATTGTCCCTGCGAGGAGGATATCAGCCCCTCAGAATCAGCGACCCTTCCCTGGAGGAATACAGCCTCCCCACACGAAACCAGTACCCCGCCACCTGAATCTTTCATTTTTTCCATATCTTCGCCCATCTCCAGGAGGAAGTAGCTTCAGAAGAATGAGACCTTCACCCCTTTTTCCCTTCTCCTTACTTAAAAGGTGGGAATGATGGATTTTGGATGTGACCGGTGCCATTGTGCACACAATAAGCACAAAATAGCCGCTGGCCTTGTCTTCCACTCCAGCACCAAACCCCTTCCCCTTCTCTTTATGAGAAACCTCGTGACTTAAACGGAAACCCTTTTGCTTCTGCAAGGGTGCAATTCTCCACCCTGGTTGCATAGCTTCCACATTAGCATAATGCCCCTCATTGATTATATCAGCCAGCCCTTGGCACCCTATATAAGCTCTACCACCCCCACACCTGGTTCTGTCCCCCATTTTGAGGGCAGCCCTGGGCTGCCCGTCACTTTGAGCACAGCCCGGCAGGTTCTTTTCCTTTAATAAAGCTTGATTGGTACCTGGCATCTCAGTCCACTTTCTTTCAGCAACTCTTAGGTATAATTCCTGAAGCAGTTTTAAATGACCTACTGTGGCTATTCTGGAACTTTACTTAAAGATGCTGTGCCAGATTTGCCTCTCCAAACCCTTTTTCCACCCTTCTTCACCCTGCTTTCTGTCTCAGGAAACTGACTTGTATAAACTACAATCTCATTACATCAACAAGCTCCCTTGCTCTCTGGCTTCCAGTCGGGTCAAGCCAATGGAGATCCCTGGCAGGAGATGAGGGTGTGACAGTGATGGGAGGGTGCTGCCCAGACCTCCCTTGAAGGGAACCTGCTGCAAGGAGTGCCATTGGCTGACAGCCTGTAGATGCTGCACCTTCAAGTCCCCTGCAGCATTCCTGCTGAGGACACCCTCTCCCCAGGCTGTTCCCACCCTAAGACTGAGCATGCAGGAAGAATAAAGCTGGGCCATTCCTGCCTGACACAGGACCACGCTGATGGGCAGGCTTTGCTCTGGGGCTCCCCATCAGCCTAGCCAAGACTTTCTCAAAGCTACGCTGCAGCCTGAGGCTCTCTCTACCCACTTCTCCTTCCTTTCTCTCTCCTTCCACAAAAGACAGACCCACCTCCCGGTCTGAAGGCTATCTCTCCCTACTCCTGCACACCCTCCCCTTTATCCTTCTCAGAAATTCCCTCCAATAAATCTCTCACACTTCTCATTCTGGCTTGGGCTCTGCCACCTGGAGGGTGAAACTAATCCAGTGAGAAAGGGCAGAGAGTGAAGTCGGGATTTTTATTCTCTTGGCTTTCTCCCTTAGAGGTTGCCTCTGGCTGACTGTGTCCTTTGACAAAAGTTATAGCTCCCTTCAAGGCAGCCATCTGTACATGACTTTCTCTTTTTAGGTTCCGGTAACTACTCCCTCCCCTTGTCTCTTTAGACCCAGGAAGTAAAACTTTACTGCTACAACCTCAGGCTACTAAATATTCCTGTGGTCCCCTTACCTGCACACTTTTGAAAATAGTCCCTTTGTAAGGAAACTCTCCTCAAGTTATCCCAATTGGAGAGCGGCATTTTTTCCTACTGGGACCTTGTAGTAGTTAAGTGTTGGCAGTCCACCCAGATCCCCTTTACCCATCCCACAGCTTCTGTCAAGGTTGGCTGCTAAGAACTCACAGCAGCCTCTTTCTCTGGAGAACTGCCCTCAGCAGACTGAAGCCACCTCACCTGGTCCCCTCCCACTCTGTTGGCCCACAGCTAATGACTGACTGTGGGGAACAGAAAAGGCCAACTTCTTTGCCCCAAAGGAGGGACAACTCTGTAATGGAGCTTGTACTCCAGAGTCCACCCTCTGTGGATCAGGCCAAGACTTGGTCAAGTTGCTTAATGACCCTGAGCCTTAATTTCCTCACTTATAAAATGAGATTGATAATATCCCCCCATGATATGTTATGAAGACTAAATTGGATAATATGCAAAGTGCTTAGCTCAAGGCCAGGTACTGATAAAGTATTCAATAAATGGCAACTCCTATTATCATGGCTCACTACTTTAAGCAAGTACTAAAGATTAAGCTAACAAAAGGTCATGCCCCAATTACATAAAGAGGAGACACCTTTTTATATACCTTTGAGTTGTGGCAGCAGAAGCCACAAAAATAGTGGCTTCTTATATGAGATGTCCACGTCCTAGCATTAATTCACCCCTCCTGTTCAATACATCTTCTGGGCTCTCTCTTCATTGGTCAGGATTTTACCAACTATGCATTTTAAGAGTAACATGATGATTGTTCTAGATAATTGTGTGATGAAAAGAAACTAGCAAAAGTTAACTTAAAAACTACTAGGATCTGAATGAGGAGACAAGTACACCAATATAACAAGTACCTGGACTTGCACCTGCAAATGAGTAAGTACTCCCAGAACACTGTTCCTTTTTTTTTTTCAGCTGGCCAGTATGGGGATCCAAACCCTTGACTTTGGTGTTATCAACACCACACCCTAACCAACTGAGCCCAAGAAAACTGATTTTGTTGAGATCTTCTGTTACAGGTATAGGTAGACACATGACTAAGTTCTGGCTAATGAGATGTAAGCAGAAGTTTTGGGTGGAGATTCTGGGAAAGCTCTTTTAAAAGGGGGTTGACTCACCTGGCAGGTGCCCTTCTGCCCCTTCTCTCTTCTCTCTTCCATCCAACCTGGAATGCAGACACAACGGTTGGAGTTGCAGTGGCCATCTGGCAACCATGAGGCAAATTTTAGGGTGGGAGTTGTGTGCTACGAAGGGCAAATCAGCAAGATAGAAGGAAGCTGGGGCAGATGACTTCAGGGGCTTGTGTTGGGCTGAGTCACAGACCCCACTACCCAGTCTTGTGCAGGCGGTGAGTCAGGTAAGCGAAAGAAAAACCGAGTACCTGTGGGCAAAGCAAACATGCTTTATTTCAGATGCAAGCTCCACTGCCAGCAGTTCGAAGCTGTTGTCTTATATACCAAACCACACAATTGCAGCAACGAGCCAAGGGGTACATGGGTGCACATGTGCACCAACACTGATCTTATGTAACTTGTTTGCCATGGACATGCTGACTCATACCCAGCCAGATATGAGGCGAGAGGGCCTGACTAAACTAACTTCATTTTCCTCACACCCCACCCCTTCAGCGTCTCTCGCGGTACAATCCACATGTCCATATTCTTCCGCAATGTTCCCTTGGTGAGAATAGATGACCCTTGTATCCATAGGCCACAGCAGCAGTATAGGCTGCAGCAACATGCCACCAAAACATAGGCACCTCCTCCAAGCACAGCTGGCACCCATCTCCAGGTGGAGGACATATCTGCCCACCACTCCTGGAGGGGGTCTCTAGTCATTTCTTGCACAGCATGAATCTCATTGGTTGTAATGAATCTAATTGCTGCAAATCTTGAGTAACATTGTAATGATAATCAGGGATGTGTATACAACATTCCATTCCAAGGAGGGTACACACCCTTCCCTGGGAAGCTGTCAACATGTTTAGAGCCATGCGGTTTTGTAACACCACCTTTCTCATTTGATAAAGTTCCTGATCTAAGAGGGTTAAGGCATGATGGGTTTGGTTCAGGGCTCTAGCAACATGATCTGCTAAAGCAGTTATTTGCCATTTAGACACTAAAGCTGCTCCTTGTGGAGACAACAAAGCTAATGGATACCACCACCAGGGGGTGCGTTTCACTCTGTATCTACCTTTAACAGAGTCACAGTTAGAGGGACGCTGGTCCAGTGTTGTATACACTAAGGCTGGTAAATAAGGGGTGCCCCAGGTACATCTACCTGTCCAGTTGTGTGGAAGATATGGCCATCCATGAGTTCCACAGACCCCTAATGTTCCCTGTGGTACTGGTATCACTGTTCCCTTGGGTCTACTATACCCAGTCTCCAATACTATTGTTTGACATTGCGGAGTGGGGGTCCAGCCCATAACTTGCACACCCATGGTACGTTCAACACACCTATCAGCCAGACCCGGAAACTCTAACCTGTCAGCTGCAAACCAAGAAAACCCATCCCATACACTGTAGCCGTCCCAGGGCTTGCTGACATTGAGGCGAGCCTTCATGTCTTTCTCAATATGCTGTGTATACTGTTCCAGATGGCGGTATGTCAAAAGTTCCGCAGAAACCAGGTCCAGTTAGCGGTTGTCATCGGAACAATCTCCCACGGGAATCATGCAGCCACGCTGGTGGGGAATTTGGTGAATTCAGTACACACCCGGCAAGCAGAGAGACTGGCCACACGTGCATATGTGTGCGCCCAGTCAACTATGGTGTTCGCAGCTATAACACTGTGGGTGGAAAGATGAAGGAGTTATTGGCACCAAGAGGGGAAGCTCTCGCCCCCTCAGGCAGAATGCATGCCAACTTACTGTCTTGAGAAAGAATGGTCGCAAGCACAGGAACCTAACCTAGCTTGTGATACCACACCTTGTTGGCTAACACTGTGGGACTGGTAGGTTCTACATGCAACAATATAGGGGAACTCATAATTGGCCACAAGGATAAAAGAATGGTACCCTTCAGAATAGAACATTTCTCTGTTCCAGGCCATGTTGCCTTTACTCAGGGAGGCTTGTAAGTCTTCTTCTAATCCCCTTCCCCCAAGGTCCAATTAAGCTTACCCAAAGTACATGTGGGGCTTCTATCTTCCATGGCCATTCCCATTGCACTGTTTGCCCCTGTTGCAAACAGGTGGGGGCTGGGAAGAGAATGTTTCCATTCTTACCATATCCAGGGTTCAGAAGCTCATCTTTAGTAGTAACCTGCAATTGAATAGGTGTTGCAGCTCTATGCAACAGAGCCTCCACTGGAGAGGGCCCACCCTTGTGGAGTCTCTCATTTAAGATCCTGTTGGCCACAACCGCCATGTCCACCCCTTCAGGGACAGGGGTTGGGTGGACAGCCTTAGTATCTTTTTCAAAAGACCATTGTACCATTCAATCATTCCCACTGCCTGGGGGTGATAAGGCACATGTGATTTCCACTGAATAGGCAACTGGAAAGCCCACCTCTGTACTTCATGTCCAGTAAAGTGGGTTCCATTATTACTCTCTATGACCAGGGGTCAACCATACATAGCCATAAGGCTATTCAATGCCTTAACAGTGCTTGCCTGGTCTGGGGCCTTACAGGGCCATACAAACAGAAGTCTTGTAGCTGTATCAATAGCTGTGAAAATGTACCTGAAATTCTCTAATGTGGGAAGTGGTCCCATAAAATCCACCTGCCATCGAGTCACGGGCACCCTTCCTCAAATTATCTGTCCATTGGCATGTGGCAACTGTCAGGGGTGTGGACTCTCTAGAGCACATACCAGACAAACGCAACATGCATTTACTACATCTTCCTATTTTATAGGAAGGGCCCACCTTTGAGCCACCATCCACATGGTTTTGCTGCCAGCATGCTGCATCCATCGATGTAACCATTGGACAACATCAGGCGCTGGAGCTCTCTCCAGCCATCTTACCTTAGCCAGCACATCAGCTTCATCATTGCCCGGATTGGCTAAGGGGGAAAGTCCTGTGACATAGAAAAGAGTTACTTCCTTCTTCAGCCCTAATTCCCATAATTCCTGCCACATGGCTTGTCCCCACAGGGGTCAGTGAACTACCAGCCAACACTGACACTTCCAAGTACAGATGCAAAGAGTCAAGCACTTGAATACAGCCCAGCTGTCAGTACAAATGGTTATGTCCCAGGCTCATTTTTTATCACCATCCATACTGCTCTCAGTTCAGTCCACTGGCTGCTTTTCCCTGCACCATTTTCATACCACATGGTATCAGTTAAGGGCTGGAGAGCAACAGCCATCCACAATGCTGCGGGTCCCATGCTGGAGCCATCTGTATACCATGCCGGCTCTGCAATAGGTCCCTTTCTTTTTTTTTTTTTTAATTTTATTTTGTCGATATACATTGTGGCTGATTATTGCTAGCCATCACCAAAACCTCCCTCCCTTCTCCCTCCCCCCCACAACAATGTCCTTTCTGTTTGCTTGTCGTATCAACTTCAAGTAATTGTGATTGTTATATCTTCTTCCCCCCCCCCGGTTTTGTGTGTGTGTGTGTGTGAATTTATATATTAATTTTTAGCTCCCACCAATAAGTGAGAACATGTGGTATTTCTCTTTCTGTGCCTGACTTGTTTCACTTAATATAATTCTCTCAAGGTCCATCCATGTTGTTGCAAATGGCCGTATTTCATTTGTTTTTATAGCTGAGTAGTATTCCATTGTGTAGATGTACCACATTTTCCGTATCCACTCATCTGATGATGGACATTTGGGCTGGTTCCAACTCTTGGCTATTGTAAAGAGGGCTGCGATGAACATTGGGGAACAGGTATACCTTCGACTTGATGATTTCCATTCCTCTGGGTATATTCCCAACAGTGGGATAGCTGGGTCGTATGGTAGATCTATCTGCAATTGCCATTTTCCATAGAGGCTGCACCATTTTGCAGTCCCACCAACAATGTATGAGAGTTCCTTTTTCTCCGCAGCCTTGCCAGCATTTATCGTTCATAGTCTTTTGGATTTTAGCCATCCTAACTGGGGTTAGATGGTATCTCAATGTGGTTTTGATTTGCATTTCCCGGATGCTGAGTGATGTTGAGCATTTTTTCATATGTCTGTTGGCCATTTGGATATCTTCCTTAGAGAAATGCCTACTTAGCTCTTTTGCCCATTTTTTAATTGGGTTGCTTGTTTTCTTCTTGTACAGTTGTTTGAGTTCCTTATATATTCTGGATATTAATCCTTTGTCAGATATATATTTTGCAAATATTTTCACCCACTCTGTTGGTTGTCTTTTAACTCTTTTTTTTTTTTTTTTTTGTCGTTTTTTCGTGACCGGCACTCAGCCAGTGAGTGGACCGGTCAGTCCTATATAGGATCCGAACCTGCGGCGGGAGCGTCGCCACGCTCCCAGCGCAGCACTCTACCAAGTGCGCCACGGGCTCGGCCCGTCTTTTAACTCTTTTAATTGTTTCTTTTGCTGTGCAGAAGCTTTTTAGTTTGATATAATCCCATTTGTTTATTTTTCCTTTGGTTGCCCGTGCTTTTGGGGTCGTATTCATGAAGTCTGTGCCCAGTCCTATTTCCTGAAGTGTTTCTCCTATGTTTTCTTTAAGAAGTTTTATTGTTTCAGGGTGTATATTTAAATCCTTAATCCATTTTGAGTTGATTTTAGTATACGGCGAGAGGTATGGATCTAGTTTCATTCTCCTGCATATGGATATCCAGTTATCCCAGCACCATTTGCTGAAGAGGCAGTCCCTTCGCCACTGAATAGGCTTGGTGCCTTTGTCAAAGATCAGCTGACAGTAAGTGTGTGGGTTGATTTCTGGATTCTCTATTCTATTCCATTGGTCAGTGTGTCTGTTTTTATGCCAGTACCATACTGTTTCGGTTATTATAGCTTTGTAGTATAGCTTAAAGTCAGGTAGTGTTATGCCTCCAGCTTTATTTTTTTTGCTCAGCATTGCTTTGGCTATGCGTGGTCTTTTATTGTTCCATATAAATGTCTGGATAGTTTTTTCCATTTCTGAGAAAAATGTCTTTGGAATTTTGATGGGGATTGCATTGAATTTGTATATCACTTTGGGTAGTATGGACATTTTCACTATGTTGATTCTTCCAATCCAAGAGCATGGGATATCTTTCCATCTTCTTGTATCCTCTCTAATTTCTCTCAGCAGTGGTTTGTAGTTCTCATTATAGAGATTTTTCACCTCCTTGGTTAACTCAATTCCTAAGTATTTTATTTTTTTGGTGGCTATTGTAAATGGGCAGGCTTTCTTGATTTCTCGTTCTGCATGTTCACTATTGGAGAAAAGAAATGCTACTGATTTTTGTGTGTTGATTTTGTATCCTGCTACTGTGCTGAAATCATTTATCAATTCCAGCAGTTTTTTTTGTTTTTTTTTTTAATATTTATATAGTAATTTCTTTTTTTTTATTTTTTTTATTTTTTTGTCGTTTTTTCGTGACCGGCACTCAGCCAGTGAGTACACCGGTCAGTCCTATATAGGATCCGAACCCGCGGCGGGAGCGTCGCCGCGCTGCCAGCGCAGCACTCTACCAAGTGCGCCATGGGCTCGGCCCTCCAGCAGTTTTTTTGTAGAGGTTTTAGGCTGTTCGATATATAGGATCATGTAATCTGCAAACAGCGACAGTTTGACTTCATCTTTTCCAATCTGGATGCCCTTTATTTCCTTCTCTTCTCTGATTGCTCTGGGTAGTACTTCCAACACTATGTTGAATAGGAGTGGCGAGAGTGGGCATCCTTGTCTAGTTCCTGTTCTTAAAGGAAAAGCTTTCAGCTTTTTCCCATTCAGGATGATATTGGCAGTGGGTTTATCATATATGGCTTTAATTATGTTGAGATACTTTCCCTCTATACCTAACTTATAGAGGGTCTTTGTCATGAATGAGTGCTGAACTTTATCAAATGCTTTTTCAGCATCTATAGAGATGATCATATGGTCCTTGTGTTTGAGTTTATTAATATGGTGTATCACATTTATTGATTTGCGTATGTTGAACCAACCTTGCATCCCTGGAATGAATCCCACTTGATCATGATCAATAAATTTTCGTATGTGTTGCTGTATTCTGTTTGCTAGTATTTTAGTGAGGATTTTTGCATCTATATTCAGCAAGGATATCGGCCTGTAGTTTTCTTTTTTGGTTATATCTTTACCTGGTTTTGGTATCAGGATGATGTTTGCTTCATAGAATGAATTTGGGAGATTTGCGTCCGATTCAATCTTTTGGAATAGTTTGTAAAGAATCGGTGTCAATTCCTCTTTGAATGTTTGGTAAAATTCTGCTGTGCATCCATCTGGTCCTGGGCTTTTCTTTGTTGGGAGCCTTCTGATAACAGCTTCAATCTCCTTTATTGTTATTGGTCTGTTCAAATTTTCTAAGTCTTCATGGTTCAGTTTTGGGAGCTTGTGTGCGTTCAGAAATTTATCCATTTCCTCCAGATTTTCAAATTTGTTGGCATATAGTTGTTTATAGTAGTCTCGAGTGATTCCTTGTATTTCAGATGAATCAGTTGTAATATCGCCTTTTTCATTTCTAATTTTTGTTATTTGAGTCTTCTCTCTTCTTTTTTTTGTTAGCCATGCTAATGGTTTGTCAATTTTATTTATCTTTTCAAAAAACCAACTTTTTGATTCGTTGATCTTTTGAATTGTTTTTTGGTTTTCAATTTCATTCAGTTCTGCTCTGATCTTAATGATTTCTTTCCGTCTGCTAACTTTAGGTTTGGATTGTTCTTGTTTTTCTAGTTCTTTAAGGTGAAGTGTTAGGTTGTTCACTTGCCATCTTTCCATTCTTCTGAAGTGAGTGTTTAATGCAATAAATTTTCCCCTCAATACTGCTTTTGCAGTATCCCACAGGTTTTGGTATGATGTATCATTGTTTACATTAGTTTCAATAAATTTCTTGATTTCCTGCTTGATTTCTTCTTGGACCCATATGTCACTAAGTAGAATTCTGTTTAATTTCCATGTGTTTGTATAGTTTCCAGAGTTTCGTTTGTTATTAATTTCTAGTTTTAATCCATTGTGGTCTGAGAAGATACATGGGATAATTGCAATTTTTTTGAATTTATTGAGACTTGATTTGTGACCTAATATGTGATCTATCCTGGAGAATGATCCATGTGCTGATGAGAAGAATGAATATTCTGAGGTTGTTGGGTGGAATGTTCTGTAGATATCTGCCAATTCCAATTGGTCTAGAGTCTTGTTTAGATCTTGTGTTTCTCTACTGATTCTTTGTCTAGATGATCTGTCTAATATTGACAGTGGGGTGTTCAGGTCCCCTGCTATTATGGTATTAGTGTCTATTTCCTTCTTTAGGTCTAATAGAGTTTGTTTTATAAATCTGGCTGCTCCAACATTGGGTGCATACATATTTATGATTGTTATGTCTTCTTGATGGATCAGTCCTTTTATCATTAAGTAGTGTCCCTCATTGTCTCTTTTTATGGTTTTTAGTTTAAAGTCTATTTTGTCAGATATAAGAATAGCTACTCCAGCTCGTTTTTCTTTTCTGTTTGCATGGTAAATCTTTTTCCATCCTTTCACTCTTAGTCTGTGTGAATCTTTATGGGTGAGGTGGGTCTCTTGTAGGCAGCATATAGTTGGGTCCTGCTTTTTGATCCAGTCAGCCAGTCTGTGTCTTTTGATTGGGGAATTTAAGCCTTTTACATTAAGAGTTGTTATTGAAAGGTGTTGATTTATTCCTAGTATTTTGTTGGTTGTTTGGTTGTCTTAGGTGTCTTTTGTTCCTTGCTTTCTGATTTACTGTTTGGTTTCTGTGTTTGTTGGTTCCTTAGGTTGTAGATAGCGTTTTTGTTTTCTTGTTTTCTCTTCATGAATGCCATTTTTAATATACTAGTGGGTATTGATTTTTCTTGGGTTTTTATGGCAGTGGTAGTTATTTTTCAGTAACCAAACCCAGTACTCCCTTGAGGATTTCTTGTAAGGGTGGTCGTGTGGTAGTGAACTCCTGCAGTTTTTGTTTGTCTGAGAAATATACTATTTGCCCTTCATTTCGGAAGGATAGCCTTGCAGGGTAGAGTATTCTTGGCTGGCAATCTTTGTCTTTTAGTATTTTGAATATATCATCCCATTCCTTTCTAGCTTTTAGGGTTTGTGATGAAAAGTCTGATGTTAGCCTGATTGGGGCTCCCTTATAGGTGATTTGACACTTCTCTCTTGCAGCATTTAAGATTCTCTCTTTGTCTCTGAGGTTTGCCAATTTGACTATGACATGTCTTGGAGAAGGCCTTTTTGGGTTGAATACGTTTGGAGATCGTTGAGCTTCCTGGATCTGAAGATCTGTGATTTTTCCTATACCTGGGAAGTTTACTGCCACTATTTTGTTGAATATGTTTTCAATGGAATCTCCATTTTCCTCCCCTTCTGGAATACCCATGACTCGGATATTTGAGCGCTTAATGTTGTCTGATATCTCTCTCAGATTTTCTTCAATGTCCTCGATTCTTTTTTCTTTCTTTTTGTCTGCTTGTGTTATTTCAAACAGCCCATCTTCAAGTTCAGAGGTTCTCTCTTCAACTTCGACAAGCCTGCTGGTTAAACTCTCCGTTGTGTTTTTTATTTCGCTGAATAACTTCTTCAGTTCAGCAAGTTCTGCTACATTTTTTTTCAGGACATTGATTTCCTTGTACATTTCCTCTTTCAGATCCTGTATACTTTTCCTCATTTCATCATGATGTCTAGCTGAGTTTTCTTGTATCTCATTCAGTTTCCTTAGAATTATCACTCGAAATTCCTTGTCAGTCATTTCAAGGGCTTCTTGTTCTATAGGATCTAGAGTTTGAGATTTATTAACTTTTGGTGGTGTACTTTCTTGATTTTTCATATTTCTGGTATCTTTTTTTTGGTGTTTATTTATTGTGGCAGGGGGTTTCACAGTCCACCGGTTTGAGACTAATGACTAACTAGGATGTTGCTGTGGTTGCCAATTTCGTATGGCTCCCTCCGTGACTGCTCAGTTGGCCTCTAGTGCCTTGTGTGTGTGGTTGCCTCGGGTCTTGGGCTTCACCGGGGAGCCACCTTTCTGCTCAGCTTGGACTCTGCTGGGCTGGTGGATCACGTACCACAGGGTGTGTGATCTCTGTTGAGCTTTCACTTCCTGTGCAGGACTTCTCCCTGTTCCGTGTGCTCTGGCCCAGGCTGTTAGATCGTGCAGGCGACCCCACCGGGTGTGTGGTTTCTGTCGAGTCTCCGCCTCCCTGGCCGCACGTCTCCGCACTCTGTGCACATTGTGCTGGGCTGGGGCGTGTCTTCTGCACCCCTCGTCTATCAGCTAGGCCTTCAGGACCCTGCTCGGCACTGCCTCGCCCAGGAAGTCTACCAGGTTTCTGGTAGGCACAGACGACTGGTCGCTCTGGGTGCCTTTGTAGCACTGTGTCAATCTTTCTTGGGTCTTGTTCACCTTTGTATCCCCCCGGCATAGACTGAATCTAGCGCCCACCTGCAGCCAGCTCTCCGGCAGGTTCAAGCGGACCTGGGAACTCTCCTACCACACTATTCCCAACCAGAAATTGGTTAGGCTTTTTTCTGAACTGGTGGCTGCAGAGATGGTATCTGCCTCCCAGTAACAGGAAGTTTACTGGGGGCCGGAGTCCAGGGTGTGGTGGAGTGACAGTCGGCCCGCCCGTACTTCCTTGCCCTCCCGACACTGGCCGGGGACGCCCCCCGCCACCAGCCCCGCCAGAGAACCGTGGAGGGAGTGGGAGGGGAGGCCAGCCCGCAGGCTCCGGAAAGCCCCGTGCCAGGCCAAGCAAGTGGGAAGGCTCAGTGACGGCCGAGCCAGGCGGAACTGCGAGCACCTGGGAAAATGGAGGAAGCCCCAGGGCAGTGAGTGAACCGGTGATGCAGGCAGGAGCCGGGTGGGCGTCAGCCCCCCGAACAGAGCTGCGCCAGGGGTCACTCACAGTGCTGTGCCAGGTCGGGTGCTCACTCTCTGCCTCTGGTTTGTCGCCTTCCCCATTCTCGGCTGCTGCCACCTCCCAGTATGAGGAATTTAATCTTATGAAGTGAAGAATGTCTTGTGTGGCAGTCCAATGTTCAGCAGGCAGATTTCCATGTGCACTTCAGGAGCCCAAATTTTGCCGGAGCCCAAATTTTGCCAAAGCCCAAGGGTTCAGAGTCTTCACTGATATCAGGCACATTGGCTTTGGTCTACAACAACAGCAGCATTCAAAATGCTCTGGGAAGATAAGGGGTGGTAATGACTAGGAATGAACATGGGGAATCTTATTGGATGCTGGAAATGTTCTTTATCTTGATCTGGATGTATCCCTGGCTCCAGCAAGACGTCCAGCTCCATGCCGCATCTCGCGAACTCTTAGGCGCCACAATTCGATAGGTCCCTTTCCCTCATGGAAAGGTGTGGCCTCCACCTCCATGGGTATAGGATGCGTCAAAGTGTCCTCCACAACCTCTACTGGTCCCCAAACAGTTTGTAACTCATTAGACAGAGGACTCATTGACAGAGTGCTTCTTCTACGTAAGCTCCCCATTTGGACGGAGTGGGAGTCTGAGCTACACCTGTTTTAGGGGTGGTTGCCCATGTCCACAGCCAACCTAGAATGGGGTGTGTTGTCCTCACAAGGACCTTGGCAGTTCCTGTAATAGCTTCAGTGGCCATCAAGGCAGAGTACACAGCTGCTGTTTCTCAATCAGAGAGTAGCATACCTCACTGCCCTTCCAAAGCTGAGACCAGAATCCTATAGGCATTTGGAATCAGTCTTGTCTCTGCCATAGACCCCATTCTGACCCTTCCTGGGTAATATGTACATCTAATTCAAAAGACTTAGTGGGGTCGGCCACTTGCAAAGCTTGTGTTTGTTGTATTGCCCTCTTTGTAGCACAGAAAGCCCATTCCACTTCCTCAGACCAATCCCAGGGAGCTCCCTTTTTTGTTAGTGCATATAGTGGATGCGCCATTTGTGCCATATGGGGTACAGAAGCTCTCTAGTACCCCAACAGTCCCAAATATGTCTGTAGCTGTGCCACAAATTGTGGGCTGAGGGTATGCCTGTATTTTATCAACAATGGCTCCTGGAATGACCCATGTCTTACCCGACCAAATAACTCTCAAGAATTTGAGAGACAGCCTGGGTCCTTGTACTTTGGTTGTGTTCATGGCCCCACCCACATTGTTCCAAATGGCCTAACAGCATTGGAGCCACCTTGGTTAAATCTGCAAGAGAATCAGAGGTTAGTAACACATCATCAGTATAATGAAATATTGTGACTGTACTGGGCCTGGTCCATTTGGCTAGGTCTCCAGCTACTACACCATGACAAATAGTTGGGCTATGTAAATAGCCTTGAGGTCACACTTGAAAAGTCCATCGCCTTCCTTCCCAGGTGAAGGCAAACTCATCCTGCCTATCAGCTGAAATCGGAATGGAGAAAAAAGCATTTGCAAGGTCCAGTACATAATGATAAGTTCCTAGCTGAGTCATCAGCTGATGCATTAAATCCTGAACCAAAGGCACAGCAGTGTGCAAAGGAGGAACTACTTTATTCAGTTCTCGATAGTCCACAGTCATTCTCCACATACCATCAGGTTTTTTCACCAGCTAAACAGGGGCATTAAAAGGACTATGTGCATGATGAATGATGCCAACCTTCTCTAACTCCAAGGTAGTGGCACCTATCTCTGCATGTCCTCCTGGCAGGCGGTACTGTTTCACGTTAACCACACGCCTTAGCATGGGTAACACCTGTGGATCATATGTAACATGTCCCCGCAGCACTGGCTTTACTGTGTGGATCCGCAGCCGGAATTCTTCAACTGTCATTTGCTGGTGCAAACCATACAGTACATCCACATGCAAAATGTATTCGGCTACAGAACACACTATATACACAAGGGGGCAATCGTCCAATGCTCAGTGGCAAAGACACAGCTTTTGCTGTAATAGAATGTCCTCCATAACCATCAACATTCACTGTGACCCCTGGAAACTTCTCTGCATTGCCATGTATCAGGCTACATTCCACACCAGTGTCCACCAATGCTAACATATGCTGTACATTTGCCTTAGACCAGTGAATTGCCAGTTCAACATGGGGCCTCCGGTTCTCGTCTGCCCCCAGGAGGTGAGTACCTCGGCCTGTTCACTAGCCAAAAGAAAACAATCCATCTGCCTCCACCGAAGTAGCCATAAAATCTTTTAAATGCACTGGGTGTACTTTATTGTGAGCCTCTTCGGGAAGTTTGGTATTGTGCTATTCGGGGCACAATTGTTGCCACAAGGCAAATAAGACTGCATTTGGTTGTCGGTCAGTTTTTCCTCTGTCAACTCCTGCCGTAAGCAAGTCAAACCACATCTGCAGGCAGCTGGTTTTATGTGGTCCCTTCGTGGCTCTGTTCTGAGCATTTCTTGGGGCTTTTACCTTCACCACCTTTCAGACCCCCTTTGTTTGTCTCCTTCCCTCTGCTTTGCCCAGACTGGCCATCATGGTTGTTACTTCATGTATGGGGCGCCCAACATATGGAGCCAATATAGCCAACAGTGACACAAAAGATGTCAATGGAGCATTCTGTAGCACCATGTCCCTCATGCTGCCTGTGAAGCATTTATCATCCAGGCCCCAAGTATTCACATTAAACATGGCCTGTCACATCCCCAGCTCCTAAATCACCTGGACCAGCTCAGCATACGTTTGCCATTTATTCACAGTTTCAGGCAGTTCTCTGGCATTTGTCCACATGGTACTGACAGCTGCATTCACCCACTCCACCAAGGAGTGGTTGCCTTGCCTCTGTGCATATCTGCAGCTGTTCTGTAACTGCTGCCTCAGGGATGGATGCATGGTGATGGACACCAGCTTTTCCATCTCCTCACCAGAGCACATCACGCCACTCACCCCTTGGTCCCACAGCCACAAAAGCCAGCCAGCGAGGGGTTCACCTGTTTCTGCCAGAACTGTTTACCTAAGTCTACCAACTCGGGTTGGGTGTAGGGTACATAGGTAATGAATTGGGTCACTTGTGGATTGCCTACTGGTTGTCCACCTTGTCCCATGGGCTGTTCGTGCTTTAGTTTCTGATGGATTACAAGTCATGCCCGGAGATGTATAGTCTCCTCCATGGGAACATACTCACCCTCAGGTTCATCAGCAGGACTGCCCTGTTGATGCACTTCAGCCTGCAGAGCATGTACTCGCATCTCCGGCAGCTCTGTTTCACATATCAATTCTTTCAGTCATGCCGTGTTGCAGAGAGCCTGATCCATGTTGGCCCGCAGTGCGGTAAGCATCAGCCAGTCCATCCGACCAGCCGCTTGCCGAGACTCTTCATCCTTCACTGTGGAGCTCAGGACCTGGGGGGCTTTCTCAATACTCACAGGGGACCCGTCCACTTGGTCCCATGTTTCCAGTGGAGCCCAAGTCCACAGGAACGTGACCACCAGGTACCACATACTAGAAGGTGGCCACACATCCTCCCCCTTCCATGGGGGCCTGTGGTGTCCTAACCTGCTCAGATCCTGCCACCGAACTACGTCAATAGTCAGGCTGGGTCACAGACCCCACCACCCAGTCTTGCGTAGGCTGTGAGTCAGGTAAGTGAAAGAAAAACCGAGTAGCTGTGGGCAAAGTAAACATGCTTTATTTCAGACACGAGCTCCGCCACCAGCAGTTCAGAGCCCTTGTCTTTTATACCAACCTACACATAGTGGCAACGCGCCCGAGGGGTACGTGGGCGCACATGCGCACTAACACTACTCTTACGTACCTTGTGTACCATGGATATGCTGACTCATACCCAGCCAATATGAGGTGAGAGGACCTGACTAAACTAACTCCATTTACCTCATAGCTTGTCATGCCAACACTGGGTTGCCTACCTCTGCCTGTGAAAGAGAAAAATAACCTCCCAACTTATTTAAGCCATCCTTTATTATCTGTTACTAGCAGCTGAACACAATTCCTAAATGACCCACTTACATTCATGTGGTGGACACCATTTTATCCCCAATACCCTTCTCCAGATGAGACCAGTGTGAACCTGACAGGGCATATTTTGAACCACTGATTAGGACACTGTGTCTCAGTTAATCTTTCCCTCCACTTCCAAACATAGTGCCTGACAAATAGTAGGTGCTCAGTTCAAACTGATTGCCTAGTCATGAGCCTGGCAAAGTCTGGAACCATGACTATTGCACACCAGTCTTCAATTTGGCCAGGCTAGCCATGTTCTGTAGCCATTGTGGTTCCCTGAAAATAGCAAACAAAACTTACTACATTTTCAAGATAGCAGAGTCCAAAATAATCAAGAGGGTATTTAAAGTAATAAAGAGCCATTGAAAACATGAAATCAAGACAAATCCTAAAATGGAAAAAGGAAGATAATGATAGAGGTACAAGAAGATATTACCACGTATACACAAAAGTAGGGAAGATGACGGATATGTAAATTTGTTTGGCTATGGTAATCATTTCACTATATATGTCTATCAAAACATCATGTTGTACACCTTACATATAAACAAAAATAAATTAAAAAATAAAAGAGATTCCAAGCTCACATTTATCTTCCCTTCGTAAACCAGCTCTCTGTGGTATATTTTGTGTCTCTTGTTCATTTCTCTTGTTCTTTAGAGTGCAAATGCTTATTTGCTTAAGCGTTCATAAAACTATCATTTAAAATAAAGAGGTTTCGGTAATTGGCCACAATAATCAACCACATTGTATATTGACAAAATAAAATAAAATTTGGAAGAAAAATAAATAAATAAAATAAAATAAAGTGACCTACTATAGAGCTAGGGCTGGGTCTGGAGCTCACAGACCCCTCGAGCCCATTCACAAACCCTTCACATACAGGTCTATGAGCTAGGTAACCAGCAGAAAGGTCCTTGGAACCTTGGTTGAAGTAAGAATACTCTCTATTCAGCACACACAACACTAAGAGCTAGGCAGTACAAAGAGAAACTCAAAAACTCATCTGCTACTGGCACAGTCCAAAGAAAAACTGAGCAGCTGCCAGCAGAGTAAACACATTCTATTTTTTTTTAAACAGTTTTATTTATTTATTTTATTTTTTATTTTTTATTTTTTTTTGTCTTTTTCGTGACCGGCACTCAGCCAGTGAGTGCAGTGGCCATTCCCATATAGGATCCGAACCCGCGGCGGGAGTGTCGCCGCGCTCCCAGTGCCGCACTCTCCCGAGTGCGCCACGGGCTCGGCCCAACACATTCTATTTTTAGACATGCGCTCTCTGCCGGCCAGCCTGCTTCACAAACTGAAGAACACACAAAAGCAAGTGTTTAAAAGAGATACATTGGCACGCATACGCACTAACTCCACCCACACACAACTCGTTAACAAGAAATGTCCAGGGAGCCTGACTAAATTATCCTATTTTCCCCACAATCCACCCATTCAGAGTCCTTTGCCATACAATCTACACGTTAAAAAATCCTCCACAATGTTCCCTTAGTGAGGATAAATGACCCTTTTATTTATGTAACCTATTGTCCATTCAATATGGCTTAAGTCTTGCCCTTAAGGCTTGTCCTGTAGTTCTGTCCTTTAGTCACACATGTCCAGTTAGTAGTCATCATTGGTGTGATTGTCTATGGGAATCTTGTAGTCATACTGATGTGAAGTTCAGTGCATATTAAGGAGATGATCATGCCAACACATTTATGTAAACAGTCGACTCTGCTGCAGTGCCTTCAGCCAGAACACTATGGGCAAAAAGACAGAAGGGTTATTGGTACCAATAGGGGAAGTTTTTGCCCCTCTGGTAAGATACATGCCAGTTTGCCATCCTGAGAAAGGATGGTTGCAAGAATAAGTATCTTGCCTGGTTTGGGACCCCACAAGGCCATACAAACAGAAGACCAGTAACTCTCTGACTTTGGCAGTGGGCCCACAAGATCCACCTGCCACCATGTCAGGGCACTCTCACATGAGGTATCTGCCCATCAGTGGCATCTGTCTGCTCATCAGGAACACATCTGCCCATCAGGGACATTTTTTCTTGGGTTTATGTGACACCCGGTGTGTCATCAACCACCTGGCCTTGCAGCCAGCACGCTGCATTCTCCAATGTAGCCACCCAGGTACATCAGCTGCTGGAGTTCTCTCCACCCACCTTACTTTAGCCAGCGCATCAACTTCATCATTGCCAACTCAACACGAGGCTTCCAGTCCGTGCCTGCCCCCAAAAGACGAGTACCTTGGCCTGCTCCCTATTCATAATTGAACAATTCATCCGCCTCTTCAAGAGCAATCAAAAAGTCTTTTAAATCCACCAAACATACCTTGCTACCTGTTTCCAGACATTTAGCAAAACACTGTTCAGGGCACAATTGCTGCTACAAAGCAAACAGGACTGCATTTGGCTGCTGGTCAATTTTCTTTTTATCAACCCCTGCTGCAAGCAAGTCAAGCCACATCTGCTTACAGCTAGTCTTGCTTGGTCCCTTTGGGATAAAATCCCGAGTATTTCTTGGGGGTTTGGTCTTAGCCACCTTTCGGATCCCTTTTCCTTGTGTCTTCTCCTCTAATTCACCCAGGCTGGCTATCATGGTCGTTACCTCATGCATAGGACGACCAATGTATGGGGCCAGTATGGCCATCAGTGACCCAAAGGACGTTGATGGGGCATTTTGCAGCACTATGTCTCTCATGCTGCCTGTAAAGTTTTCATCGTCCAGGTCACGAGTGTTCACATTAAACATGGGCTGCCACTTCCCCAGCTCTAGAATTATTTGGACCAACTCCACATACATTTGCCATTTACTAACAATCCTGGGCAGTTCTCCGCCATTTGCCCACATGGTTCGGGCAGCTGCACTCACTCATTCCATTAAGAAGTGATTACCTGGCCCTTGTGCATATCTGTGGCTATTCTGCAGCTATTGCCTCAGGGACCGGTGCATGGTGATGAAGGCCAATTTTTCCATCTCCTCACCAGAGCATACCACACTATCCACTCCTAGGTCCCATAACTGCAACAGCCAAGCAGCCAGGGGCTCCCCATGTTTCTGCTGAAACTGTCTCCCCAGGTTAACTAACTCAACCTGGGTATACGGGACATAGGTGGTAAATTGGGTCACCTATGGATTGCCCACTGGTTGCCCCCCTGGTCCCATAGGCGGCTCGTGCTTCATTTTCCGATGCACAATAGGTCATACCTGGGATCACACGGTCTCCCCCAACTCACCACTGGGTTGGTCATCTTCCCTGGTGTGAGAAGCTGGAGTGGCCAGTTGCTGCATGTCATCCTCCAAGACATTCATCCGTGCTTCCGACAACTCCGCTTTCTTCTTCAGATCTCGATCAACTTGCAGCACAGTGAGCAGCAGCTGGGCTATGGTCAGCAGAAAAGCGTCCACTGGGCACCACATGCTCAAGGACAGCCACTTTTCCTCCTCCTCCCAAGGGGCTTTCCACTTCAGTGCCTGGTCTATCCTGCCTTACATTACAGTGAGCAGCAACCAGATCCCAATCAACAGGAAAGTGGCCATAGGGCACAGCATGTGCACAAGTAGCCACATTTCCTCCTTCTTCCAAGGGCTTTTTGGCTTCTGTACCTGCTCAGAATCCTGCTCCGACTATGCCAATTGTAGAGCTAGAACTGGGTCTGGTGCTCACAGACCCCTTAAGCCCATTCACAAACCCTTCACATATAGGTCTATGAGCTAGATAACCAGCAAAAAGGTCCTTGGAGCCTTGGTTGAAGTAGGAATAGTCTCTATTCAGCACACATACCACTAAGAGCTAGGCATTATGAAGAGAAACTCAAAAACTCAACTGCTACTGGCAAAGTCCAAAGAAAAACTGAGCAGCTGCCAGCAGAGTAAACACGTTCTATTTTTAGACACGAGCTCTCTGCCGGCCAGCCTGCTTCACAAACTGAAGAACACACAAAAGCAAGTAACTAAAAAGATACATTGGCGCACATGCGCACTAACTCCACCCACACACAACTTGTTTACGAGAAATGTCCAGGGAGCCTGACTAAATTATCCTATTTTCCCCACACCTACAAAAATAAGTAGTTATCATAGATGAATAAGTAATGAACAAAAGAGAGAGGAAGGAGGATACCCACGTGCTCACAGGTGACACACATGAAGAATAAACAGTGGCATTCTGCTAGATCATCAGGACAGGAGAACCATGAAGGAAGAGAGAGGGGTCAGATGCAGAATATTTGCCTGCCCAGGAATGGAAAGGTTCAAATAAATACTGGAGGAAGGAAACCTCACAAACCAGATATGAAATTTTATCTGACTTTCAAAAATGCATTTTAAAATGACTGGAGGTACAACGAAAGGAACAGATCCTTGACCGCATGGCGGAAGCCTACCTTGATAAGGGCCCCAGGGCCCACGCAAGAGCTGCCTGATGGCCCCTTGTCAGGAGAGCAGTGGCTCGGGGGCGTGAGGAAGAGGGAAAAAGGGGAACCCTGAGCTTTCTGGGGGTGAGCAGGGGGCGGGAGGGTGGGGGTGGAAACAATTGCACTGTTCCTGGAGATACCTGGTGACTTAGGCTTGAAATAATCAACTTGTCTAAAAGGACAAAGAGAAAAAAAAATACCTCATGACTGCATTCTCTCTGATCAGAAGCTTCTGTTCTAATTGGGCCAGGTTAGTGAATGTGCACAAGAAGTAGGCCTAATTCTAGCTGGTGTGGCAAGGGCCTGGTTCTCCTGGGCAGGGTTGGAGAGTGTCCTGGCAGCAGTGAGTGACTTGGGTAAGGCCCACATGGTTTTGATGACTGATGCCTTTCTCCGCCTCTGGGTGATCATCTTTGCCTCTTTAGCCACTATAGGTGAGGGGAGAAGGAACTGCTATTAGCAGCGGGTGCAAGATCCAAATATCCCAAGGCTTTGACCACAACCAAGAATAGTTAGTAATTGAGGAGAGCAAGGAACAAAAGGGGCTGCAGTTTGGGAGCTCCTGAAGAAATCGTTCAGATATTGAGCCAGAAAAATAAAAAGTAGAAACCAGTTAGCAATTCTGACCATCTGGCCTTTTCTCTGAGTCCTGTGGCAAGGGAGGGGGTTGGGTAGGGGCAATCCCAGGGGTAGTTGAGATTTGAACCAATACAGGTTAGGTGCATCTTTCCTCTGTGGAAATGCAGAGGCTTCAGTGGGATCAGCTGTTCTTTGTCCATAGAGGCTCAGGTGGTTTTCTCCAGTTCTGTCATTGCAGACTGTGGAAAACGAAGTCCCAAGGCCTTTAGCTTAGTGTTCACCTGCTGATGGATTCCTCATGCCCCTGGTTGTTCTCCTTGGACTTCAGTGTCTTGTGTGAAGAGAAATCTCCTGTCAGTGTGGTCTGGCAGTAGGGAGGGGTTACAGATTCCAATATTACCCCCCACTCGTCCCCCTGTCTTCCACCTGCCTATCCAAACTTTTTTACATTAGGGAATTGGAGAATAAATCCCTTTAAGGCTCCTGAGAGGAGGAGTTTGTTACATTTAATCAACACTGTGAAGTCTGTTCTACAGCAATTCAGCCAGTACAAGGTGCATGCCTAAACTCATTTAACTGGGTTAATTTCATTTCTTAGGCTGAAAATATTAAGATATGTGTGTGTTAGGTAACCCTCAGCATCGCATTCTCCAAGTAGACTGATCCTATAGGAAAATTCACCTGAAAAGTCTCAACAAGAGTGAATTCATGGAGCTCATCTGTAAAATCGATTAACCAGGATTAAAGCAGCCAACCCTGGACCTTTTCAGAATTGCATTTGCAGCAGAACCAAATTTCCTTAGGGAGGTCAGATCGTGGGACTGACAGCAGGGTAGCTCGGGGTTCAGCAGGACACTGTCTCTGTAAGACAAAAGATTCTTAGAAATCAAATTTTGTCCCCAAGGCTTCTTGTCTAGACCTTTCCAGTGCTTTAGCAGCCCTGGGACAGTAAGTTGTTCTCCCCACTTTACTGCATGGCAGATTGAGGTTCAGAAGAAGTATTCAATTTCTGCTCATAGAGAAACAGTTCCTCTGGCTCCCAAGCCCAGTGTTCTCAATAAAAAAACACTTTTCAACTTTCACATTCCTAAGCTGACTTGCCAGCACAGAAATCATGGATTTCCCCTCTCTACCCCTTCTGAAGGAGTAGCCTGCTTTTACGGATTTTGATTAGATGCTTTGCTCAGGGAATGTCCTGGCTGTTGATAGTCCTTTCCATAAAAAGAAAATGGGGGTTAAACCTAGGTAGGTGCTTTGTCTTTAAAACTAAAAATGTAACATGGCGACATACACAAACCGGACACAGAGAGCCCTAGAATTCCCCAGGGGCAGAAGAGGAGACCAGTGCGCCACTGTTCTTCCTTGGGGATAGGGCCTTTGAGTGTTGTGTGGATCAGAGCAGGCTCCGGTCAGACCCTGGTTCTGTTTTTTTTTTCAGATCCTATCCATTGAGCATCCAGTGGGTGCCTGGCACCATACTTGGTGCAAGAGATTTGAGTGGAGTGTTTGATTTTCCATAACTACAGTGGAAAAAAATAAAACTCATTAGGCTTTCCCTTTGGGTCAGTGAAACCAAAAGTGCTTCTTAGAACTTTGGCTCCATTCGTGGCTTATCTGTCTAACACTTAGCAGTATTGGAGAGGCCACAACTGAGCAATGGAGATGCATTAACTCATGGCTTCAGTCAGTTCATTCTTTAATTTCCTCACCAAATTATTGACTCAGAGCATAACCAAAGACCTCATTCATTCACCCCAGGTAGGTTCAGGGAACTGGAGTTTGTTGGTAAAGTTTGGACAGGAGTGCCAGCAGTAGGGAAAGGGTAAAGGAGAGGTGAGACAGGGCACAGCATGAAGTTCTATACCTCAGCCAGCAGCTGCCTTCATTTAGAACTGAAGTCCAGCCAGCAGACTCTCCATTTCCGTCTCCCTATGCCACCCTAGGTCATACAGCCTTGGTCACCCTGGAGTATACCTAGACCCCCCGGGATATTAGTCTCAAGTTGCTGATGGGTTGATTTGACGTGAATCAAGTACAGCCAAACTTGATGCCCACAGGTTGTCACGTGGGCCTGACTGCCCCAAATCCTATGAGAGTAAGATCACGTAGATAAGATAGAGTAAATCTTTACTGGTGGATTAGTGTGTACAAAAGAGGTGTCCCCCGGGCCGAGCCCGTGGCGCACTCGGGAGGGTGCGGCGCTGGGAGCGCGGTGACGCTCCCGCCGTGGGTTTGGATCCTATATAGGAATGGCCAGTGCACTCACTGGCTGAGTGCCCGTCACGAAAAAGACAAAAAAAAAAAAAAAAAGAGGTGTCCTCCTTATAAAAAAATTTTCATGTGGATATATATAAAAGAAAGTTACTTGTGAAATATACTTTTGTAAGTAATATTTAATTTTTTAAATAATATATTTGGTGCTGTTTTCTCAGATCCCCTGAGAGCACTTTTTATTTTCATTTTAAATTCTATGGTTTCCTCTGCATTTCTTGAAGTATATTTGAAGGGAAATAGTGATCACCAATGTACTTTTTTTTTTTTTTTTTAAAGGTCGCTATCACTTTAATCTGGATTGAGGCTTTAAAGCAATGCCTCTCTGCATTTTTTCCCAATGGAACAGACTCTGCAGTACATTACCAGGTTGAGAATTGAAATGTTTTCTTGCACCAGTATTGGCTAGAAAAGAAAATAAATAAAACCAAGTAAATTTAGCAGTAACAACTTAGAGTGATTCCTTTTGTTGGAAGAATTTCCAACAGATTGGAATCTTGTTTTTAAGTGTGGGTGTGCGCACGCACGTGTAAAAGCACTTTGGATTGTGCCTCCTGTTTTCTTTTTCATTGGGGACACTATACAGTTTACACCTCAGTCGCACAAAGTTTTTCTTCTCTTTCTCTCTCTTTATTTTTTGTTTCTGAGGTGACCAACAGCACAAACCACAAGGATTTTGTTTTCCTGAGTCTGCTGTTGTGCCGCTTTGCTCCTTTTTCTCTCTGTGTACAAGCTCCACTTTTACAGACTGTAAAGGAAATCTGTTTGTGAAGATCAAGCGGAGTCAGATCTGTGCTTCTGAGACGTGAGTGTATTAATCAGGTATGCCAGGGCTCCAGTTGTTTTAGAAGCCCCGTCATGTTAAACATTAACTGGTTTGGGTTAAAAGAACATTAATAAAATAATGCACATATCTTGTAGGTAAACAGCTTTTTTTTTTTTTTTAAAGATCAGATTGCCTCAGGTTCAGGAAGAGGCTGGGAAATCAAATCTTGAACATAATCAATGTACGTATTTTTAAAGAATATGCCTCACATGAGAAAACATGCTAGCTCTCTAGCTAGAGAAAAAAGATGTTTATTTTTTTTAAAAATTGAAATAGTCATGAAATCTACTTGCAGTAAAAGGTAAAGCTAAGAAGAAACAAACTATTCTCATATTACCAAATTCTATCTGCCCGTATGTTTTTGTATAACATTTTGGTGAAAGTGGGAGTCAGTTCCCTTTCCCAGCTTGCAGAGACTATCTTTCAATACAGAATCTGTCTATTTACGCTGTGTTTACAAAATGTATTTGTTGGGTTTGGGGGTTTTTGGTTTTTTTGGTTTTCTCTTGTGGCATTTTTCAGGTCACTTTGCTTCAATAACAAAGGTAATTGTTTTCAAATAATCTGTCTTCACCTTTTCCTGTATTTGTACATAGTGATTCAGTATTAGAGAAAAGTACATTGTTTCTGTCATATTTCCAATCTGTGTTGGTGCTCATTTGAGAAAAATAAAGTTTTCAAATATTAAAAAATAAATAAATAAATAAATAAATAAAATAAAAATAAAAATAAAATAAAATGACTGGAGGAGCTGGCATCTAGCTCTCCTTCCAAACTGTGGGAACTGTGTTATCCCCGTTACAAACCTACAGCCAAGGAAAATAAAATTCAGTCAGCCCTTCAAGAAGAAGGGTCTGTAGACCATGTCTGTAGGAAAGAAGACAGTTTAAGCCGTAGAACCTTTGGATTTCTCATACATCTTTTTCTTTTGACAAAAGGTCAGGAGCTTATGACTCTAACATTATGATAGTGTGTTTAGTTCCTAATTTGAAGAATATTTGGCATGTGATAAAATGTTCAGAGGCAGCACGGTGGACTCATGGGAACAGAACCATGAGAAGTCATAGATTTGGACTTTCTGTCCTTACTATACTTCTAACTTTGTCCATAACAGCTTTGCATTTTTTTTGAATTTTATTTTTTACATGTTATTTTCTTTTTTCTACTTTTTTATGTTAAAACATTTTAAGCCCATAGAAAACTGTAAAAATGGTACAATGAACATACACATACCCTTTACCTAGGTTCATCAAATGTTAACATTTTGCAAAATTTGTTTTCTATTTAAATGTGTTTGATGTAAATGCACAAACACACACTTTTGTGAAAGATCTGAGATTTAAACTTTTCAGACATCTTGACCTTTCACCCATTCATACATCAAGCATATTTTTCCTAAGAAAAAAGACATCCTTTTACACAACTGTAATACATATACCACACGCAGGAAATTTAACATTAGTACTATACTGTTATTTAATATGCATTTCATATTCATATTTCTTCAATCATCCCAATAACAATTAGTGTCCTTTATAATGTTTTATTTAAAATCCAGCATCCAATTAAAGATCACACATTGCACTTAGTTGTCAGGTCTCTTTTCTTTCTTGTAAAGGTAATCCCTGAGCTTTTTCTACCTTTCATAACATTTTTGAAGAGTCCAGGTCAGCTATTTTACATAATGTTCCTGAATTTGGTTTGTATGATTATTTCCTAATGATTAGAATTGGTGGGGGTGGGCAGGAATACTCCCGGCATGATTGTGTCTTCAGTGCATCACATCAGAGGGCACATGCTGTCAATTTTTCCCGTTATTGGTGACATTAATTTTGATCATTTGGTTCAAGTGGTGTCCACCAGACCGCTCCACTATAAAGGTACCTTGTCCTCTTTGTAATTCATAATTGTAGCTAGCGGTACTTTGAGACTGTGTGAATGTATTCTTCCCTAACATTTCACTCAATGATTTTATATCTATTGATGATTCTTCCCTCAATCAATTATTATGACAGTGATTGCAAAATGTGGTTTTTCTAATTCTTTTTTTTAATTTAATTTTATTTTGTCAATATACAATGTGGTCGATCGTTGTGGCCCATTACCAAAACCTCCCTCCCTCCTCCCTCTCCCCCCTCCCTCCCAACAACCTCAGATCTGTTTGCTTGTATTAACTTCAAGGAATTGTAATTGTTGTGTCTTCTTCCTTGTTTTTCTAATTCTAACAATCCTACATTAATTGGCTGGTATTCTTCTGTAAACAACTTTCCCTTCTCCTCCTCTCCCAACCCCATAATTTTTTTTAAGAGTATTGTTGGCTTGGATTCTTTTTAAATTTAATCTTTTATACTCTGTTCAAGTCATTATTTATTTTGATACTCTAAATTGTCCCATATTTAGCAAGTGGGAGCTCTTTCTTTCTTTTTTTTTTTTTTTAAAGATGACCGGTAAGGGGATCTTAACCCTTGACTTGGTATTGTCAGCACCATGCTCACCCAATGAGCCAACCGGCCATCCCTATATGGGATCCAAACCCGGGGCCTTGGTGTTATCAGCACCGCACTCTCCCGAGTGAGCCACAGGCCGGCCCAAGTGGGAGCTCTTTCAAGCTGAGTTCTGTCTTCTTTTTGGCATGACCCCCTCAATTTTTGAGTACTTCCATATTTTCTGGCCTAAGATATTCCAAGTTCCCCTTATACATTCCCTACTCCAGCCTAGAATCCACTTCTCTAAGGATCTCTGGTTCTTTTTAGCGGAACACAATCTCTACAAACTAAGATATTGGCACTAGATGTGCTCATTGCTATTGAGGTATTCTCCACAGATATTTTAAACAGAAAATAAATATCATTGACAATGATTATTTCAGGTAGGCTGTGTAAGGCTGAATTAGACAAGAATATAGAAAGTGTTAGAAGAAATTCAGAAAGTAGGTAATAATTCTAATAATGGTTTCCATTTGAGTGAGATGATCTACTAAGTGCACGACACCTGGTAATGTCAAAATTCTCATTCATAGATATACCAAAAAGCCATACTGAACATATAATTTTCATCTATAACCTAGAATGTAATTTGCATCATTTAATATAGGTTTTAAATACCAAATATATTTGTAGTGGGTTTTTCTGCCTAGTTTTGCAACCCCATTTGCACTTGCAACTATTTTCAGATTTTATTTGAGAAAAGGGGGAGAAAAGATGAATGAAGAAAGAGGAAGGAACCACTAAATCCTTTAATTAGAGAAAATCACTGGATTTCTGGTAGTTGAATCTATCATCTGAATGACTACTGACATAAAGCATATGTTTATAGGTTATAAAGGGATTTCCTTAATTCTCAGTGAGGCTGTGTGGCACAGGCTATTAACAACGATGCAATACTTCCCACTTCCCCAGAACCAAGCGAAGTAGGGATCTTCATAAGTTATTTAAAAATAAATAATGGTTGTATTTGTAACGCACATAAAGCTGAGCTGTACCATGACCCATTCTTAACATAGTGCTGTTTTCGAGGAAATGTCAGTTCAACATTCAAGAAACAATTTCAACAGTAATTTAAATTTTAATAAAATAATTTTTAAACTCCAAACAAAGGGAAGTTCTACTCATATTACACAGGAAAACTTTTCAAAATCCTTTCTCCCATTTCTTCCTCTCTTCTCATCCCCAACCTCAACATCTAACATACATGGCAGAAATCCTCCATCCAAAATCCTCCATCCTCTTATCCAAATTAAAATCCTTCATCCTCTTTCTAAAACTCATTTAGAACTAAGTTTTGTCTTTTTCTGCCTCTTCTATCACCTTCCAGATCTTCTCCTTTCTTTTCTGTTAGCTTTCCCTATCATTTTTATTTTAACAGACTTTATTTTTCAGAGCAGTTCTAGATTCAAAGAAAAATTTAGAGGACGGTACAGAAATTTCTCTCTCTCTCTTTTTAAATTAAATTGTTCACTGTGGGGTATTGATATTCAACACTGTACCTCACAGACATGTACAATCAATTATGTTTCAATAAAAAAAACCATAAATTGTTCACTGTGGTAATACTTTTTTTCCTTTTTTTAAAAATTGAAACATAATTGTACATATCCATGGGGCACAACATCGAATATCAATACCTGTGTGCAGGAGAGGCCCGAGAGCCACTGGGCCCATGTGCCCTGAGTCAGTCATGCTGGAACAGGCAGGAGCCGTGGAGCCCTCAGCCCAGCCAGGCCCGTGCCTGCCACCCAGAGAGGCCTGAGAGCTGCCAGGCCCACATGCACCAAGTCAGCCCTGCCAGCACAGGCAGGTGCCATGGGACCCCCAGCCCAGGCTAATTCCTGCTACCCACAATTGGCAGTCCCTTCAGGACCCAAGCCAGGCATCAGGGTGGAATGAGTTCACTGTGATACCCCCAGCCACAATGACTAAACACCAAAGGAAAGATACCAGAAATATGAAAAACCAAGAAAGTACATCACCACCGAAGGAAAATAATAACTCTCAAGCTTTAGATCCTATAGAACAAGGAGTCCTTGAATGACTGACAAGGAATTTAGAGCAACAATTCTAACGAAACTAAATGAGATACAAGAAAACTCAGTTAGAGAACACAATGAAATGAGAAAAAAATATACAGGATCTGAAAGAAGAAATGTAAAAAGAAATCACTGCCCTGAAAAAGAATGTAGCAGAGCTTGTGGAGCTGAAGAATTTGGAAAATGCAAATCAAAACCACATTGAGATACCATCTCACCCCAGTTAGGATGGCTAAACTCCAAAAGACTGAATGATAAATGCTGGCGAGGTTGCGGAGAAAAAGAGACTCTCATACATTGTTGGTGGGACTGCAAAATGGTGCAGCCTCTATGGAAAATGGTATGGAGGTTCCTCAAACAATTACAGATATATCTACTGTATGACCCAGCTATCCCACTGCTGGGAATATACCCAGAGGAATGGAAATCATCAAGTCGAAGGTATACCTGTTCCCCAGTGTTCATCGCAGCACTCTTTACAATAGCCAAGAGTTGGAACCAGCCCAAATGTCCATCATCAGATGAGTGGATATGGAAAATGTGGTATATCTACACAATGGAATACTACTCAGCTATAAAAACGAATGAAATACTGCCATTTGCAACAACATGGATGGACCTTGAGAGAATTATATTAAGTGAAACGAGTCAGACACAGAAAGAGAAATACCACATGTTCTCACTTATTGGTGGGAGCTAAAAATAAATAAATAAATTCACACACACACACACACACACACACACACACACACACACACACACACACACACAAACTGGGGGGGCGGAAGAAGACAGAACAATTACAATTACTTGAAGTTGATACAACAAGCAAACAGAAAGAACATTGTTGGGAGGGAAGGAGGAGAGGGAGGAGGGAGGGAGGTTTCAGAATTGGGCCACAATAATCAACCACATTGTATATTAACAAAATAAAATTAAATTAAATTTTAAAAAAAAGAAATCAATGCCCTGAAAAAGAATGTAGCAGAGCTTGTGGAGCTGAAGGATTCATTTAACAAAGTAAAAAACACAACAGAGAGTCTAACCAGCAGGCTAGAACAAGCAGAAGAGAGAATTTCTGACCTTAAAGACAGGCTGTTTAAATTAACATAGGCAGACCAGAAAAAAGAATTTTAAAAACTTGAAGAAAATGTAAGAGAGATAACAGACAACCTTAAGCACTCAAATATCTGAATCATGGGTATTCCAGAAGGGGAGGAAAAAGAAAATGGCATTGAAAACATATTCAATGAAATAATAGCAGAAAACTTCCCAGGTATAGGGAAAATCACAGATCTTCAGATTCAGGAGGCCAAAAGAACCCCAAACATATTCAACCCAAAAAGGCCCTCTCCAAGACATGTTAAAGTCAGACTGGCAAAACAAGAAGACAAAGAGAGAATCTTAAAAGCTGCAAGAGAGATGTGACAAGTCACCTATAAGGGAGCCCCAATCAGACTAACATCAGACTTTTCATCAGAAACCCAAAGAGCCAGAAAAGAATGGGATGATATATTCAAAATACTAAAGGACAAAAATTACCACCCAAGAATACTTTACCCAGCAAGGCTATCTTTCTGAAATGAAGGACAAATAGTATATTTCTCAGACAAACAACTGCTAGAGTTAATTACCACGCAACCAGCCTTACAAGAGATTCTCAAGGGAGTACTGGGTTTGATACCTGAAAAACAACCATCAGTGCCATGAATACTCAAGAAAGAACAAAACCTACCAGTAAAACAAAAATGCTAGCAATAAAGAGAAAAAATAGTTATCTACCACCCCAAGAAACCAACAAAAACGGAAGACAAACAGAAAATCAGAAAGAAAGGAACAAAAGATATTTAAGACATCTAAACAAAAATCAATAAAATGCTAGGAGTAAATCAACACCTTTCCATAATAACCCTAAATGTAAAAGGATTAAATTCTCCACTTAAAAGACACAGACTAACTGACTGGATTAAAAAGATGGACTCAACAATATGCTGCCTTCAAGAAACTCACCATACCTCTTTTAAAAATATATATTTTATTTTATTTTATTTTGTAGATATACAATGTGGTTGATTATTGTGGCCCATTACTGAAACCTCCCTCCCTCCTCCCTCTCCCCCAACCCTCCCAACAATGTCCTTTCTGTATGCTCTTCATATCCAGTTCAAGGAATTGCAATTGTTATGTCTTCTCCGCACCCCCCCCCAGTTTTGTTTTTGTGTGTGTGTGTGTGTGTGTGTGTGTGTGTATTTATTTATTTATTTTTAACTTCCACAAATAAGTCAGAACATGTGATATTTCTCTTTCTGTGCATGACTTATTTCATTTAATATAATTCTCTCTAGGTCCATCCATGTCATTGCAAATGGCAGTATTTCATTCTTTTTTATAGCTCAGTAGTATTCCATCGTGTAGATATACCAAACTTTCCATATCCACTCATCAGATGATGGACATTTGGGCTGCTTCCAACTCTTAGCTATTGTAAAGAGTGCTGCAATGAACACTGGGGAACAGGTATACCTTCAATTTGATGATTTCCATTCCTGTGGGTATATTCCCAGCAGTGGGATGGCTGGGTCATATGGTAGATCTGGTTTGAGAAACCTCCATACGATTTTCCACAGAGGCTGCACCATTTTGCAGTCCTACCAATAATGTATGAGAGTTCCTTTTTCTCCGCAACCTCGCCAGCATTTATCTTTCAGAGTCTTTTGGATTCTAGCCATCCTAACTGGGGTGAGATGGTATCTCAGTGTGGTTTTGATTTGCATTGCCCGAAGGCTGAGCTATGTTGAGCATTTTTTCATATGTCTGTTGGCCATTTGTATATCTATAAGTCAGGTAGTGTTATGCCTCCAGCTGTATTGTTTTTGCTCAGAATTGCATTGGCTATGTGTGGTCTTTTGTTATTCCATATAAATGTCTGGATGCTTCTTTCCATTTCTGACAAAAATGTGATTGGAATTTTGATGGGGATTGCATTGAATTTGTATATCACCTTGGGTAGTTGGATCGTCCTTTTTTATCCAATCAGCCAGTCTGTGTATTTTGATTGGGGAGTTTAAGCCTTTTACATTAAGAGTTGTTATTGAAAAGTGTTGATATATTCCTAGCATTTTATTGATTATTGTTTGGTTGTTGTGTCTTTTGTTCCTTGCTTTCTGATTTACTGTTTGTTTTCTGTATTTGTTGGTTCCTTGGGTTGTAGATAGCCTTTTTGTTTGTTTGTTTTCTCTTCATGAATGCCATTTTTATTAGACTAGTGGGTTTTGATTTTTCTTGGGTTTTTATGACAGTGGTAGTCATTTTTCAAGAACCAAACCCAGTACTCCCTTGAGAATTTCTCGTAAGGGTGTTTGGTGGTGGTGAACTCCCACGGTTTTTGGTTGTCTGAGAAATATACTATTTGCCCTTCATTTCGGCAGGATAGCCTTGCAGGGTAGAGTATTCTTGGCAGACAATCTCTGTCTTTTAGTATTTTGAATATATCATCCCATTCCTTTCTGGCTTTTAGGGTTTGTGATGAAAAGTCTGATGTTAGTCTGATTGGGGCTCCCTTATAGGTGATTTGACACTTCTCTCTTGCAGCTCTTAAAATTCTCTCTTTGTCTTTGAGTTTTGCCAATTTGACTATGTCTTGGAGAAGACCTTTTTGGGTTGAATACGTTTGGGGATCTTTGAGCTTCCTGGATCTGAAGATCTGTGACTTTTCCTATACCTGGGAAGTTTTCTGCCACTATTTTATTGAATATGTTTTCAATGCAATCTCCTTTTCCCTCCCCTTCCGGAATACCCATGACTCGGATATTTGAGCGCTTAATGTTGTCTGATATCTCTCTCAGATTTTCTTCAATGCCTTTGATTCTTTTTTCTTTCTTTCTTTCTTTTTCTTTTTGTCTGCCTGTTTTATTTCAAACAGCCCATCTTCAAGTTCAGAGGTTATCTCTTCAACTTCCTGCAAGCCCGCTGGTTATACACTCTATTGTGTTTTTTATTTCACTGAACAAATTCTTCAGTTCGGCAAGCTCTGCTACATTTTTTCAGGGCATTGATTTCCTTGTACGTTTCTTCTTTCAGGTCCTGTATACTTTTCCCCATTTCATCATGTTGTCTAGCTGAGTTTTCTTGTATCTCATTCAGTTTCCTTAGAATTATCACTCAAAATTCCTTGTCAGATATTTCAAGGGCTTCTTGTTCTATAGGATCTAGAGCATGAGAGTTATTACCCTTTGGGGGTGTACTTTCTTGATTTTTCGTATTTCTGGTATCTTTCCTTTGATGTTTATTCATTGTGGCAGGGGGTTTCACAGTCCACAGGTTTGACACTTTTGTCTGACTAAGATGTTGCTGGGGTTGGCAATTTGGTATGGCTACATCAGTGTCTTCTTAGTTGGCCTCCAGTGCCTAGCATGTGTGGTTGCCTTGGGTCTTGGGCCTCTCCAGACAGCCACCTCTCTGGTCAGCATGGACTCGGCTGGGCTGCTGGGTCAAGGGGTGGTACCGCAGGGTGTGTGGTCTCTGCCAAGCTTCCACATCCTGTGCTGGACATCTCCCTGTTCCGCACACACTGGGCCAGGCTGCTGGGATGCGTGGAGGCACCGCAGAGCCTGTGGTCTCTGTGTAGCTTCCCCTTCCTCTGATGGACGTCTCCCTGCTCCATGTGCGCTGGGCTGGGCTTGGAATGGAGCTGGGTGGTGGCGGTGAAGCCTACCTGCTGGATCGAACCCCGGTGGCCCTGCAGGATATGTGGTCTCTACGGAGCTCTGCCTCCCCTGCTGGACGTCTCCCTGCTCCATGCAGACTTGGCCAGGCTGGGAATAGAGTCGGGTGGCAGTGGTGAAGCCTACCTGCTGGATCACGTGGTGGTGGCTCCACAGAGTACGTGGTCTCTACAGAGCTTCCACCTCCCCTGCTGGACATCTCTGTACTTACTGGGCCAGGCTGCTGGATCACACGGCAGCGGTGTGGTGCCTGCAGAGCTTCCATCTACCATGCCGGACGTCTCCCTGCTCTGTGTGTACTGGGTTGGGCTGGGAATGGAGCCGTGTGGCATCGGTGAAGCCTAACTGCTGGATCATGTGGTGACGGCCCCACAGGGTGTGTGGTTTCTGTGGAGCCTCCGCCTCCTCTGCTGGACATCTCCCTGCTCCGTGCAAACTGGGCCAGGCTGGGAATAGAGCCAGGTGGCGGCGGTGAAGCCTATCTGCTGGATCAAGCGACAGCGGCCCCGCAGGGCATGTGGTCTCCATGGAGCTTCCACCTCCCCCAAGGGACGTCTCCCCATTCCGTACGCGCTTGATGTTATGTTTTTATAGTTGTAAATCGGTTGATTTGTGGGAGAGAGTGACACTGGGGACCATCTATTCCGCCATCTTGACCGGAAGTCTATATCTCACCTTAGACTAAGGCTGAAAGGATAGAAAAGATATACCATGCAAATAGAAATGAAAAATGAGCTGGAGTAGCTATCCTCATATTAGATAAAATAGACTTTAAAGCAAAAACCATAAAAAGAGATAAAGAAGGCTTCTATATAATGATAAAAGGATCTATTCATCAAGAAGACATAACAATCTTAAATATATACACACCCAATGTCGGAGTAGCCAGATTTATAAAGCAAACATTATTAGATCTAAAGAATGAGATAGACACTAACACCATAATAGCACGGAACCTGAACACCACACTCTCAACATTGGACAGATCATCTAAGCAAAAAATCAATAGAGAAACACAAGATCTTAACTACACTTTAGAACAATTGGACTTGGCAGATATCTACAGAACATTCCATCCAACAACCTCAGAATATTCATTCTTCTCACCGCTCATGGAACAAACTCCAGGATAGACCACATGTTAGAATTCTACCAAACACTCAAAGAGGAATTGACATCAATTCTCTACAAACTATTATAAAAGATTGAAAGAGAGGCAATTCTCCCAAACTCCTTCTATGAAGCAAACATCACCCTGATACCAAAACAAGGTAAAGATACAACTAAAAAAGAAAACTACAGGCCAATATCCTTCATGAATATAGATGCAAAAATCCTCAATAAAATACTAGCAAACAGAATACTGCAACACATACGCAAAATTATACACCACGATCAAGTGGGATTCATCCCAGGGATGCAAGGTTGGTTCAAGATACGCAAATCAATAAATGTGATTCAACATATCAATAAAATCAAACACAAGGAACATATGATCATCTCTATAGATGCTGAAAATGCATTTGATAAAATTCAACACTCATTCGTGATAAACCCTCTTTATAAGTTAGGTACAGATGGAAAGTATCTCAACATAATTAAAACCATATATGATAAGCCCACTGCCAATGTCATCCTGAATGGGGAAAAGCTGAAAGCTTTTCCTTTAAGAACAGGAACTAGACAAGGATGCCCACTCTCACCACTCCTATTCAACATAGTGTTGGAAGTACTAGCCAGGGCAATCAGAGAAGAGAAGCACATAAAGGACATCCAGATTGGAAAAGATAAAGTCAAACTGTCCCTGTTTGCAGATAACATGATCCTATATATCGAACAGCCTAAAGCCTCTACAGAAAAACTCTTGGAGTTGATAAATGATTTCAGGAAAGTAGCAGGATACAAAATCAACACAGAAGAATCAGTAGCATTTCTATTCTCCAATAGTGAACATGCAGAAAGAGAAATCAAGAAAGCTTGCCCATTTACAATAGCCACCAAAAAACTAAAATACTTAGGAATAGACTTAACCAAGGATGTGAAAAACCTCTATAATGAGAACTACAAACCACTGTTGAGAGAAATTAAAGGGGACAGAAGAAGATGGAAAGATATCCCATGCTCATCGATTGGAAGAATCCACGTTGTGAAAAGGTCCATACAACCCAAAGTGATACCCAAATTCAATGCAATCCCAATCAAAATTCCACTGACATTTTTCACAGAAATGGAGAAAACTATCCTAACATTTATATGGAATAACAAAAGACCAAACATAGCCAAAGAAATTCTGAGCAACAAAATAAAGCTGGAGTCGTAACACTACCTGACTTTAAACTATAATACAAAGGTATAATAACCAAAACAGCATGGTACTGGCATAAAAACAGACACACTGATCAATGGAAAAGAATACTGAATCCAGCAATCAACCCATGCACCTACAGCCATCTGATCTTTGACAAAGACACCAAGCCTATATACTGGGGTAGACATTGCCTCTTCAGCAAATGGTGCTGGGAAAACTGGATATCCACATGCAGGAGAATGAAACTAGACCCATACCTCTCACCATATGCTAAAATAAACTCAAAATGGATTAAAGAATTAAATGTACACCCTGAAACAAGAAAACTTCTTAAAGAAAACATAGGAGAAACACTTCAGGAAGTAGGACTGGGCAGAGACTTCATGAATGAGACCCCCAAAGCACGGGCAACCAAAGGATAAATGAACAAATGGGATTATATCAAACTAAAAAGACTCTGCACAGCAAAAGAAACAATTAGCAGAATTAAAAGACAACCAACAGAGTGGGAGAAAATATACGTCTGACAAAGGATTAATATCCAGAACATACAAGGAATTCAAACAACTTTACAGCAAAAAAACAAGTAACCCAATTAAAAAATGGGCAAAGAGCTAAATAGGCGTTTCTCAAAGGAAGATGTATGAATGGCCAACAGACACCTGAAAAAATGCTCAACATCACTCAGCATTTCGGAAATGCAAATCAAAACCACACTGAGATATCATCTCACCCAGTTAGGGTGGCTAATATCCAAAAGACTGTGAATGATAAATGCTGGCGAGGTTGTGGAGAAAAAGGAACTCTCCTACATTGTTGGTGGGACTGCAAAATGGTGTAGCCTCTACGGAAAATGGTATGGAGGTTCCTCAAACTATTCCAGATAGATCTACCATATGAACCAGCTACCCCACTGCTGGGAATATACCCAGAGGAATGGAAATCATCAAGTCGAAAGTACACATGTTCTCCAGTGTTCATTGCAGCACTATTTACAATAGCTAAGAGATGAAACCAGCCCAAATGTCCATCATCTGATGAGTGTATATGGAAAATGTGGTATATCTACACAATGGAATTCTACTCTGCTATAAAAAAAGAATGAAATACTATCATTTGCAACAACATGGATGTACTTAGAGAAAACTATCTTAAGTGAAACAAGTCAGGCACAGAAAGTGAAATATCACATGTTCTCACTTATTTGTGGGAGCTAAAAATAAGTAAATAAACACACAAACAAAGAAAGGGTGGGGGTAAAGACACAACAAACACAACAATTTCTTGAACTTGTTAAGACAAGTGAACAGATATGATGTAGTGGGGAGGAGGGGGGAAAGTGGAACGGGTAAAGGGTCACTAAAATCAACTACAATGTATATTGAGAAGCTAAAATAATAATAAAAAAATACCAGTGTGCAATATGTGATGTTGAAATCAGGATAATTAGTATATTCAGCTTTACACAATATAATCACTTCTTGTGGTTCTTTCCCAATTTCTCACTAACCCTCTCTTCCCCTCTTTCCCACCCCTGGTGGCCTCAGTTCTTTTCTCTCCTTTTAAAAGTTCAACAAATTATTGTAATTGTTGTATCTTACTTCATGCATTCATTCATTTATTGTAGCTCCCACTTATGAGTGAGGATATGTGGTATTTCTCTTTCTATGTCTAGCTTATTTCACTTAATATTATTTTCTCTTTTCTTTTTTTGCCTTTTAAAATTTTCTCTAAGTTCATCCATATTGTTGCGAATGGCAGAATTTCATTCTTTTTATGGCAGAGTAGTATTCCATTGTGTATCTATGCCACATTTTCCTTATCCAGTTGTCCACTGATGGACAGTTAGTTTGATTCTAACTCTTAGCTATTGTAAGTAGAGCTTTGATAAACATGGGAGTGCAGGTATCCCTTCAACATGATGATTTCTATTTCTTTGGGTGTATACCCAGAAGTGGGATTGCTGGATTGTATGGAAGATCTATCTGTAGTTGTTTGAGGAAACTCCATGCTGTTTTCCATAACAGTGGAGGGTTCTCCTTTCTCTGCATCCTCGTCAGCATTGTTATTCTGTTTTCTTGATAATAGCATGTCTCACTGGGGTGAGATATTTCAATGTTCTTTTGATTTGCATTTCCCTGACACTGAGTGGTGCTGAGCATTTTTCATGTGTCCGTTGGCCGTTTGTGTATCTTCCTTTGAGAAATGCCTATTCAGCTTCTTTACCCATTTTTAATCAGGTTACTTGTTTTTTTACTATTAAGTTCCTTGTATATTCTGGATATTAATCCTTTGTCAGATGCATAGTTTGCAAATATTTTCTCCCATTTTGTAGGTTGTCTTTTGGCTCTGCTATTGTTTCTTTTATTGTGCAGAAGCTTTTAGATTGATATAATTCAATTTGTTTATTTTTTTCTTTTGTTGCCTGTACTTCTGGGGTCTTATAATGTGTTTGCTGACTCCTACTTCCTGAAGTGTTTCCCATATGTTTTCCTTTAGGAGTTTTATAGTTTTGGGTCTTATATTTAAGTCTTTAATCCATTTTGAGTTGATTTTGGTACATGGCGAGAGGTACAGGTCTAGTTTCATTCTTCTACATATAGATGTCCAGTTTTCTCAGCACCATTTATTGAAGAGGCTGTCTTTTCCCCAATGTATGTTCTTTATATCTTTGTCAAAGACCAGGTGGCTGTAAGAATTTGGGTTAATTTCTGCATTCTCTATTCTGCTCCATTAGTCTGAGTGTCTATTTTTATGCCAGTACCATATTGTTTCGTTACCGTAGCTTTGCAGTATAAGTTGACATCAGGTAGTGTAATGCCTCTGGCTTTATTATTTTTTTGCTCAGGATTGCTTTGGCTATTTGGGGTCTTTTGTTGCTCCACGTAAATATTAGGATTGTTTTTTCTCTTTCTGTGAAGAATGTCATTGGTATTTTGATGGAAATTGCATTGACTCTCTAGATAACTTTGTATAGTGTGGACATTTTCACGATGTTAATTCTTCCAATCCAAGCAAGAGCATGGAATGTCTTTCCATCTTTTTGTGTCTTCTTTAATTTCTTTCAACAATGATTCTCATTTTAGAAGTCTTTCACCTCTTTGTTAAATTGATTCCTAAGTATTTTATTTTTTCTGACTATTATAAATGGGCTTGCTTTCTTGATTTCTTTTTCTGCTAGTTGATTATTGGAGTATAAAAATGCTACTGATTTTTGTGTGTTGACTTTGTGTCCTGCAACTTTACTGAAATCATTTACTAGCTTTAAGAGGTTTTTTGTAGAGCCTTTAGGTTTTTCTATATATAGGATCATGTCATCTGCAAACAGGGACAGTTTGACTTCATCCCGAAATTTCTCACTTACCCTTCTGCCCCCACACATGCATAGATTCCCTCATTATCAACATCCTCCACCAGAGTTGTATATTTGTTACAACTGATGAACTTATATTTGACTTATCATTATCACCGAAAGACCATAGTTTACATTAGAGTTCCCTCTCAGTGTTGTATGTTCTATGGGTTTGGACAAATGGATAGTGACATATGCAAATGTTCCTAGACTTATGATGGGGATATTTCCCAATAAACCCACGGTAAGTCAAAAATATCATAAGTTGAAAATGCATTTAACACCCCAATAAATTCATCATAAAGTAAAAAAATTGTAAGTCAAACCATTAAGTCAGGACTGTATATACTCACCATTAGTTTCATACAGAGTACTTTTACTGCCCTAATCCTCTGTGCTTCACCAGTTTCTCCCTCCCTCACTACTAACCCCTGGCAACCACTATACTTTTTATTGTCTCCATAGTTTTGTTTTTTCCAGAATGTCATGTAGTTGAAATCATATAGTATGTAGCCTTTCAGACTGGCTTCTTTTATTTAGTAATATGCATTTATGCTTTCTCCATGTCTTTTCATGGCTTGATAGCTCATTTCTTTCTAGTGGAGATTAATATTCCATTGCCTGGATGTACCAAAGTTTACTTATCTATTTACCTACTGAAAGACATCTTGGTTACTTCCAAGTTTTGGCAATTATAAATAAAGCTGCAATAAACATCTGTGTGCATGCTTTTGTGTGAACATACATTTTCAACTCCTTTGGGTAAATATCAAGGAGCACTATTGCTAGATCGTGTGCTAAGAGTAAGAAACAGTCAAACTGTCTTCCAAAGTGGCTGTATGTTTTGGCATTCCCACCAGCAATGAATCCGAGTTCTTGTTGCTCTACATCCTTGCCAGCATTTGGTGTTGTGAGTGTTCTGGATTTTGTCTATTCTAATGGGTATGTAGTGGTATCTCATTGTTTTTTTGATTTGTATTCCCTTGATGACATACAATGTAAAGCATCTTTTCATACGTTCATTTACCATCTATATATATTCTTTGGTGAGGTGTCTGTTAAGGTCTCTGGCCCTGTTTTAAATTGGGTTATTTGTTTTCTTATTGTTGAGTTTGGAGCATTCTTTGTGTATTTTGGATAACAGTCCTTCATCAGATACATCTTTTGCAAATGTTTTCTTCCAGTCTGTGGCTTGTCTTTTCATTCCCTTGACAGTATCTTTTGCAGAACAGAAATTTTTAATTTTAGTCAAGTCCAGCTTATCAGTTCTTTATTTCATGAATCATATCGTTGGTATCCTTTCTGAAAAGTCATCACCAAACTCGAGGTCATCTAGATCTTCTCCTATGTTATCGTAGGAGTTTTATAGTTTTGCATTTTACATTTAGGTCTGTGATCCATTTTGAGATAATTTTTATTTTACTTTATTGATTGATTGATTGATTGATTGATTGGCAGCTGGCCAGTATGAGGATCCAAACCTTTGACGTTCATGTTACAAGGCTATGCTCTGACCAACTGAGTAACCAGCCAGCCTTGATTTAATTTTGGGGAAGAATGTAAGGTCTGTGTTTAGATTCATTTTTTTGCATGTGATGTCTAGTTGTTCTGACAGCATTTGTTGAAAAGTCTATCATTTCTCCATTGTATTGCCTTTACCCCTTTGTCAAAGATCAGTTGATGGTCTTCCTTCCCTCTTTATAGTAAATCAATTAAACTTGTTCAAGTACCTCTTACTAGTCCCCTTCACTCATTACTTAAGACCTAGATTCTTATTGAACAGGGAAGTGGGTTAGGAAATGGATAATTCTCATGTTAAAATGTTTTCCTCCACTCATACATATTAGTTATAATTTAGTGTAGTTATCAACATGTGGCTTACTTAATGCAGGACAAAAGTGAAAATCTTATTCTATATTTTGTATCCACTTTTAGATGTATAAAAGTATTCTGTAAGGTGTTTCGAAAATTCCCCATGGAAGCCTGACTTTCTGGTACCTTCCGAGGAATGGCTTTTCTTTCTTATGAAACCCTATCTTGGGAGTCTGGGGGCTTCTGGTCTTTCTAGGTTTTATAGATGTTCTTTGGTGGTGTTAGATCTTTACTGGTTAATATCAGAACTTTGTCTTTGAGCTGTGGATGTTTTTTCTTTCAGTTCTAAATTGTATTATTAGCTATTCCCACCACTTAAACGCTGCACTGGAAATAATTTGTTGTCCTTTGCTTACTTCTAAAATGGGGGAACTTCCTGTGGGGACCAGCACCTGAGCCCTATGGTTGAGCTAAATTGCTGCTTTATTGCTGATTCACTGGGGAAGACTTTTTGTGCAGCTTGGGTTTTAATTGTTGACCCTGTGAGCACTTCCAGGTCTTGTAAGGTCTGGTACACTTGGGTTGTTTGGAAACTCTGGTCTGGGCCTGAATCTTTTCAGCAGACTTCATTCCCTGCAGTTCTATATTCCTGACCAGTCTCCACTGAGTGATCCTGTGCTGATTCGAGGGTAGATCAGCTGTCCATGCTGTGCCCCAATGTGCCCCCGTTGGGCCCATCTCCACCAGTCCCCACACACTCCAAACACTTCCCATGGGACGGACTATGTGCTGGTCCCTTGCGATGATTCACTGGCCTCAGAGTGGCTCCTTTTTTCAGTTATCTGTGGCCCCTCACTCCTATGTGGGTCCACAGGAGCCCTGTAAGTGGTCTTGTTGGCCTGGGGGCCACCAAGGCCCTCTTCTCCCCTGCTGCCTCCAAGAAAGTTCTTATGAAGGGCACAGCAGCAGTTTTTTGCCAGCTCCTGCTCTGTGTTCTCACCAGGGCCAGCCTTCGGGCTTGAAATGGTTGGTGTGATCCTTTCTTTCTCTCATCATGGCTTCTCCAGCCTTCAGGAACTCCGTAGGTCTCTCCTCCTCCTCTTCCCCTGAGCTCTAGTGGCCCCACCTTGGCAGGGCTTTTTAAAAGTCATTGCTTTTTTAATAGTTGTAAATTGGTTGATTGTGAGAGAGGGTGATGCTGGGTACTCTCTATTCCACCATCTTCAATGGAAGTCTCAAACTTCATCTTTTTAGCATATTAAAAAACGGAGGCAGTGAGTAGCTTTTGGGTTTAGGAAACTTAATTATCAGCTTAAGAAAAGCAAGAAGTCAAGTAATAGTAAATGCTCCTAAAAATGACATGATGCTTATGCTTGTTGAGAGAGCAACAGTAACCATGGTTCTATTTGAAAAGAATGTCTGAAGTTAAAAGATGAATTTTACAATGTGTGTTGGACACCATGATATGTTTTCTACATGCCTCTTCAATGAAGGACCTGAAGTCCTTGCTGCCGGGAGTAGATATACAAGGGTACCTCAAAAAATTCATTTGAAGTAGCCTCGTATATATTTTACATATATCTACTAAGGTCACACCCTTCTCAGGGCAGCCCACATCCAATGACTAATAGATATAGAGGTATGAAAGCTTGGCCATCTCAGTTCACAAGGAGACAATTTAGTTCTGCAGCTCTCCTTGGGGTTGGCCAAGGCTGTTGTCAGACCTGTGTTATAGCTCGACTTCTCTCTGCCCACCCTTGCTTGCTTCAGTAGGTGTTAGTCCCAAGGGCACTTCTTAATGAGCAGCCCACACAATTTACTCCATCTCAGAATTTGCTTCCTAAGGAACCCAACTAGTAATACAATGCTTTGCCTTCTTGGGTAAGATTATAGATATTTGGTAGCCTGGTGTTCACTCTGCATGAAATCCTGCTGTGAGTGATATTACTGTCTCTTCTCTCATTTTGTAGATTCCATCCTCAAATTATTAATCACCTCTGAGAAAACCTATTTGGCATATTAGATATAATGTCACCAAATGCCACAGTCTATCTATCTATCTACATCTATCTATCTAGACAGCTAATAAAAAAGCAGCCTTTTGAGCCAGTATGTTCACCAAATATTCCATTTTCTGCCCCACATTACTCAGCCCCCTTGCAGATATGCAGAGCCCTGTGATTAATTCTGGCCAATGGGCTATGAGGGGAGGAGTCATTCCTGGGCTGAGGTGGTAAAATGCCCAGGTGTGATTTTCTTGTCTCTTCTTCTGTTGGGGAACTAAGGAGGCTGCATGTTCCAGACAGTACAGACACCAGATGCTGAAGCCTCTGATAGCCTAGGTACCTGGATGAATGTGAGAAACAGACTTTTGTTGTATTAGGCCACTGAGATTCAGGGTTGTTTGTTACCTCACTCCTCCTAACCAGCCTTTCCTGACTAATATACTTTATAAAATATATTCACTATAAATAACATTTTAAGCTAAACTATTTAAGTAGATGTATATTAAATACATGTTAAATGCATATACATCTAGTAAAATTAAATATAAATTACATAAAAGTAATATATAATATTAAATATTATAAATTATACAATTAATATACCAAACATATATTTTATATACATCTACTAAATATATTAAATACATATAATATATACCCCGTGCTGTAGCTATGACAGCTATTATCAGTTTGATTCATATGCTTCTAGACTTTTTCTATACAAAATAAGATGTGAAAGCATTAAACACCAGGTCATAAGTATCAAGCTTTACCTTTATTAACTAACTCCAAATCCCTAAAGTGGAGTTAAAGGTCCTTTCTGGAAGTTCGTCTTCAACATTTTGCTCAGAGTAAAAGCTGCCTCAGACTACTTATCTCTCTTTCCTCTGCCTCAAATGGTTGTTTCTTCTTGGATGAGTAGTTACAGTTAGTCACTGGGAGTGCAGGAGCCTTTGATTTCCCTGCCTCTTGACAACTACTTCCTTTTGCTGCAAGGGATGAAGCCAGAAAGGAAAGAAAATTCCAAGGCACTGTGTTCCAAAGTATAGCTCAAGCAGGAAGAGGTACTTTTCTAACGTACTCCTCTTAGTTCTCTACCTCCCACTATCTAGTTAGCCTTTCCAACTAGACTACTACAGCAGATTCTGCTGGGGCCCCACACTTATTCCCTTTTCCACCCTGGAGGTTACTGCAGACACTCCCCATGTGTGCTGACAACTTCCTGCATCTCTCTGTGCTTTCTGGATGAGAAAGCATGCTAAAAATGTCTGGGAATTAACTTTAGGGGCAATCCTCAAGGTCTCAACTAATGAGGGAAAGGGTAGATAAATACTCCAAGCTTCTTGCTCCTCAGCGGGGCAGTTCTGAGGTATGGTGAACTCAGTGTCTCAGAGGGGCTCGTGCTGAATTGATCCCCAGTTGCCCAAAGTGATAACTTGCTCATTGACACCCTTTATTATCTTCTCTTCATTCCTTGCCTCACTTTCTCACTCACTGTGCTTCCTGGGATCACCTCCTAAATAAAGATTTGTCCCCAGATCTTTGGCTCAGGGTCTGCTTTGTGGGTAACCCAAATGGAGAAAACCATGAGGAAACTTGATTGTCTACAACACTGCCTTATACCCTTAAGGGCCAGAACTCACAACTTCTGCTTAGACCAGGATTTCTTCCTTACCCTGAGATGTCAAGAACAGTCAGGAAGTATGTCAGAAATACCGAAAGTTGAGAATGATTTCCTTCATAATTATAAGTTAGAGTAAATTCAAAGTTACCCTGCAAATAGTGCTGTTTTCTCTCACTGGGACTAGATGGGGACTCGCAGCTCACTAGCAATTCGTTCCACCTGTGTCACGCATTCTTTGCGTTTCAGTGGAGAAATTCCTAGGCAGGTTAAAAAATATATTTTTTTCTTAAAGAGTCTGTATTGTCATTCAACAAGTATTCATTAAGAGCTTATTAAGTGCCAGGCACAACAGCGGTTGTATGGTTGGCAAAATCTGGGGGTATCCAGTTGGTTTCCAAATGGTCTTATCTATCTATCATATTACCAATCATCTATCTCTAATGGACCATTGGATTCAAGTAAAATCAAACCAAGTTAATTAAATTTATAATTTATTTTTTGGAATTGAAAAACTGTGCCAGGCACAATGCTAGGCACTGGATATCAGATTTTTAGATGGGTAGTTGATAACTATGATACTTGAATTTAGAAACTTTGGTGGGATTCATAAACTTAATTATATTCTTTAAATGTACTGAAAAAGAAGTAGTGACTGTTGGTCAGGCAGGTTCTGTAAGCTGGCTTACTTAATTCCAATTCCAGTGTTGGTGGTGTTTCAGGTGAAATTTTCCCATGGGGCGGTGGTATATTATTCCTGGCTACATTCTCCTGGCTGCATTATTTCTGGCTTACTTGTATACAATCCCTTTCTGCATAAATTAGCTAGAATGAAACTGCCGTCTATAACTAAGAACGTGGAGCGAGAAAATTGTAAACACCAGGTTAGAAAAAGGTTGCCAAAGATACACACATTGGTCTAGGGAAGAGGTATGTGGACACACCTATAGGACAGGGCACAGAGTATATGGACTTTTGTGTTTCACAGCAATGCCCCCCAGACAGCATTCACATCACTGGGCCACCCTAGTGCCTGTGAGCAGAGTGGTTATGATGGCCGTGAGGAAGCCTCTCTCTGGGCCTAGCATGGACTCCCTTTCATGACAGCTGATCTAACTACTGCTACTGCCAAATACCCAAACTTCCGGCAGAAGAGACTAATGCTGAGCCCACAAAATGCACCTCCTCTGCGAGATCAGCCAGCCAACAGCATATTTTGCCAAACGTTTGAATTTTTGCCAATCTTGTAGGTGAGAAACGCTATCTCTGTATAATTTTGATTTGCATTTCTCTTACTATTAGTGAGGTTAAGCATCTTTTCATATGTTTAAGGGCCATTTTTATTTCTTTTTCTGTGAATTTTCTGTACATCTCTCTTACCAATTTTTCTATTGGGTTGTAAGTCTTTTCTTCTCAATTTTAAGAAGTTCATTGTATATTAAAGATGTTTACCCCTTGATTGTAATATATGTTGCAAATATTTTTCTCAATTTGTCATTTGTCTTTTCACTTTTCTTATAATGTTTTCTGCCATGCAAAACTTTTTTTTGTGTGTGTGATCAAATTTATCTATCTTTTTCCTTATTACTTCTGGAGTTTGAGTCTTAGAGATGTTTTCCCACTCCGAGACTTGAAGGGAATTCACCCATATTTTCTCTTATTACTTGTGTAGCTACATTTTTCACATGGAAAATACTCATCTATCTGGAATGTATCCTAGCATAAGGAATAAATCAGATTTTAACTTTTCCCATATGGCTATACAGTTGTTCCGATGCCACCTATTTAAAAAGTATGTTTTTCTTCCCATGATTGAGATAGCCTTTATTGTATACTATATTTCTATGTATGCGTGGGCCTATTTCTGGCTTTTATATTCTGTTCCATTTGTCAATTCTTGTGCCAATACCATAGTAATTCAATTATAAAATCTTTATAATATGTTTTCTTATCTGTTAGAGCTAGCCCTCCTCATTGCATTTATTTTTTTAAGGAATGTTTATTTCTGCTTGTTTATTCTTATTCTTGCAAATGAACTTTGTAATCAGCAATTTTAGGGTTGGTCAGTTAGCTGAGTTGGTTAGAGCATGGTGTTGATAACACCAAGGTCAAGGGTTTGGATTCCACACTGGCCACTTGCCAAAAAAAACAAATAAGTTTTTAAAATCAGCATTTCTGGTTCCGGGAAAAAAAGACTGATGAAATTCTATTGAAATTGTGCTAAATTAACAGAATTGATATCTTTATGTTGTTAAATTTTCCTATCAAAGAATGTGGTAATCTACTCATGCAAATCTTTTAGGAGTGATTTATAGTTTCTTCATAAAGGTTTTTCACATTCCTTGTTATGTTTATACCCAGGCACTTTATTTTATTTTGCTATTATAAATGGTGTCTTCTCTTCCATTATTTCTTCTAACTGGTTATTGATTGTATATACTCATATAAAGACTTTAAAAAATATTTATTTATATTTATTTTTAAATTTGACAAATAAAAATTGAATATATAGTTGGCCCTTGAACAACATGGGGGCTAGGGGCACTGACCCCCAAAATCCACATAACTTTCCCTCCAGGGTTGGGGCCTCAAAGCAACGCAAACCCGGAGCCTCACAGTGTGGGGGCGCCATGTAGTTACTTAAGTAGTAGTTAAGTAGCTATTTAACTGCTAATAGCCTACTAATGGCCTTCTGTTAGGTAGGCTACTTAACTCTTTGGTTAGGTATGTCATGCATTCATGACACTTAACCAAAACTTTTCCAATATATTTATTTTTTTAAATCTGTGTATAAGTGGACCCGCACAGTTCACACCCATGTTATTCAAGGGTTTGCTGTATTATTGCATACAACATGTTGTTTTGAAACATGTATACATTGTAGAATGGCTAAATTGAACTAATTAACATATGCATTACCTCACATTTTTGTGGTGAGAACACTTAAAATCTACTCTCAGAAATTTTCATATATACAATATATTGTTATTAGCTGTAGTCACCATTATGTTACATAAATCCCTTGAACATATTTCTCCTGACTAAATGAAATTTTGTGTCCTTTGACCAACATCTTCCCAACCCATCTCCTCCCAGCCTCTGGTATCTACTCACTACCTCTATGAGTTCAACTTTCTAAGATTCCACATGTAAATAAGATCATGCAGTATTTGTCTTTCTGTGCCTGGCTTATTTCACTAAACATAATGTCCTGCAAGTTCATCCATGTTGTGGAGAATGGCAGGATTTCCTTCTTTTTTAAGGCTGAATAGTATTCTGTTATGTGTATGTACCACATTTTCTCTATCCCTTCATCTGTTAATGGGCACTTAGGTTGATTCCATATCTTAGCTATTGTGAATAGTGCTGCAATGAACATGGTAGTACAGATATCTCTCTGAGACATTCATTTTATTTCCTTTGGGTATATACCCAGTAGTGGGATTGCTGGATCATATGGTAGTTCTATTTTTAACTTTTTGAGGAACCTCCATACTGTTTCAATAATGTCTGTACTAAGCTGCATTCCCATTAACAGTGTCCAAGTGTTTCCTTTCACCACATCTTCACCAACACTTATCTTTTTTTGATAATAGCCATTCTGACAGATGCGAGGTGATATCTTGTTGTGGTTTTAATTCACATTTCTCTGATAATTAGTGATATTGAGCATTTTTTCATATACCTGTTGACCATCTGTATATCTTCTTTTGAGAAATGCCTATTTCTCAAGTCCATTTTAAATTAGTTTTTATATATGGTGTGAGATAAGAATCTAATTTCATTCTGGTGCATGTGGATAACCAGTCTTCCCAACACCATTTATTGAAAAGACTGCCCTCTCCCAATTGTGTATTCTTGGCACCATTATCAAAAACCAATTAGCCATGAATACATGGGTTTATTTCTGGGATTTTTATCCTGTTTCATTGGTCAATGAGTCTGTTTTTATGTCAATACCATGCTGTTTTGATTACTATAGCTTTGTAGTATATTTTAAAGTCAGGTAACGTGATACCTCCAGCTTCATTCTTTTGGTTCAAGATTGCTTTAGCTATTCAGGATTTTTTGTGGTTCCATACAGATTTTAGGATTATTTTTTCTATTTCCATGAAAAATGTCATTGGAATTTTGATAGGGATTGCATTGAATCTGTAGATTGCTTTGGGTAATAAGGACATTTTAACAATATTAATTCTTCCAATCCATGAATGTGGGATATCTTTTCATTTGTGTCTTTAATTTCTTTCATCAATATTTTATAGTTTTCAGTGCAGTGTACAAGTCTTTCACCTTCATAGTTAAATTTATTCCTAAGTATTTTATTTGTTTGTAGCTATTGTAAATGGGGGTGTTTTCTTGATTTCTTCTTCGGATAGTTTGTTGTTAGTGTACAGAAACACTACTGATTTTTGTATGTTGATTTTTGTATACTGCAAGTTTACTGAATTTGCTTACTAGTTCTAATAGATTTTGGTGGAGTCTTTAGGGTTATCTATATATAAGATCATGTCATCTGCAAGCAGGAACAACTTAATTTCTTCCTTTCCAGTGTGGATGCCTTTTATTTCCTTATCTTCACTAATTGTTCTGGCTAGGACTTCCAGTACTATATTGAATAAAAGTGGTGAGAGTGGGCACTCTTGTCTTTTTTCTGATCTTAGAGGAAAAGCTTTCATCTTTTCACCACTGAGTATGATGTGAGCTGTATGTTTTACACACAGGCTTTTGATTATTCCATGCTAATTTGATAGCCTGTTATTTAAATTAATTTTCTTATTGTTTGCAATTGTTTATTCACTGACTCCTTTGGGTTTTTCAGATATATAATAATATCAGCTGCAAAAAAGAGAGATAAATTTTGCCTCTTTCTATTTCTTCATTATGCCTGTACTTGATTTTTTTTTTTTTTTTTTTTTGTCTAATTGCATTGGCTACTATCTCCAATACAATGTTTAAAACTAGTGAAGACAATGGGCTTCCTTATCTTCATCCTGACTTTAGCATGAAAGCCTCTATTATATTCTTAATAAGTAAGATGCTGTCCTTTGGGGTGATGTATAAATAATTATGTTATGGAAATATCCATCAAGTCCTATGTTACTGATTATTTTTAACATAACTATCAACTCCTAAATTTATAAGTGGAAAAAAATGAGTCATATTATTTATCTACAAAAAAACCTGTTAATGTAGAATGACATGTAATCATAGTGACATCATAGACAAGTGTATTCAAGAATGTCTATCCCAGGAAGTTTATAATTCCAGGGGAGGGGTGCCACATGAGCCAATCACAGAATAACTCAAAAGGTTCTAGGGTGGAGGTCAGGGACATTATAGTATAGTAGGTCCTTGAATGAAAAAGACCGAGGGTTGAGTCCTAACGCTGTAACCGTGATAGTGGACAAGTTACTCAGACTCTCAGGGCCTCCATTTCCCTTTATGTAAATAAGGATAATGTTATTAACTACCTTAAGGATTGTTGCAAGTGTCTAGTGAGGCAATTGCCCCTGAAAATTTAGTTCAGGACTTAGCATATGCACTAAGTAATAAATGCTCATTAAATGGTAGCTATTGTCATTAAGTGCCAAAACAAGTAGTAAAGATAATAAATGAAGACTATACTTTCAGGGTTCATTTCTATAGTTCATTACTAGACAAGTTTCTCTGTATGTGTAGAGCACTGAAAACCACGAGGAGGAGGCACAGCGTTCTCACCTGAGCGTAAAGCTGGCTCTTGGTGCTGCTTTGTCGTAACTGCCATTCGCCATTGATGATCATTATTTCTCTCCTTTCAGGAGAGTAAGAAGAGAAAGCAGCCTGAGTAGCTTCGGTTTAAAAAAAGAAAAAGTAAAAAGATAATAAATGCTGTGAGGGGTTTCTGGAAGAGGGGGCACTTGAAAGCTACGTAGGGTTTGAATAGACAGAGGGTTGAGGAGGAAAAAGAGGACTTTGCAGGTGGGAGGGAAAAGATCTTTAAAATTTAAAATGTCATGCCAAAACAGTAGTTCATTTTAATTCATATTTTTTAAAAGGTCAAATTGCCTTTTAAAAGCATCATTATTTAAAACTTGATTTGCTCTCCTCATTACATTTTGCACAATACTTGAATACAAATAGCATGTTTTATTATGCATATGAAAGAAAAACATTTTGAATCAGATTCCATGCTACCTATCTTTAAGGTTCCCACTGGCTTCTCCATCCCTTGTAGATTTTTGTCTAGCTACTATTTTGCATTTTAATTTGACCCTGCCTTTTATTTATTTGCCCTTATTACCAGAACGCTTTTTGAAATTAAATATTTTTGTGTGTTTCCTATTCAGTATTTGATGACTGTTTATTACTGTAATTCTTTGTTCAGAAAAATGTACCCCATCTCACATCCATCATTACACTCAATACTCCATGGGGTCTAAACCATTTCACAGAGTCATTAAATGAATATGGTATTTGGGAATTAAATGAATGGAAAGAAAAGGAAAGGGCATCCAAAAATGGTGAGAAGGTGAGAGAGGCAGTGGTAGGGTTTATGCAAGCAGGAGGTACATAAAAAGCCTCAGGCTTTCCCTTTCCCCTACCTCCCCCTACCACCACCACTAATCTAGTGGAAACTTGCAATAATCTCTTTTCCAGACTGAGGTTGGAAGTGTGGAGGGTGGTTGAATAAACATCTGTGGAACATGTTTATTATCTTAGGTTGTGTTATCAAAGAAGACCCTGAGTCAAGAACTTGAGTGTCAGTGGTTTATTTGGGAGGTGATCTTAGAAAACACCAGTGGGGAAAGGGGGAATTGAAACCGGAAGGAGAAGGAAGCCACTAAAGGGCATGTTATTGTCAAGTACTGTAAAGGGTCATTCATTCACTTAAAGTACTAAAAATGATAAATGTTTACTGGAGAAATTTCATAAAATGTATGTATGTATACAGATTACATACATGTATAATATTATAGGATATAAATGTCAAAAAGTGTGAATGTTATATATATGTGAAGTGTGAAATATATATATATTCCATTTTCCAGTGAATTATCATATTCATGAAATAATTATTTAGGACACTTAGCTCTTTGCTATTATTACTGCTGTTATTGCATCCTATGCTGTTCAGACAAGATCGTTTGGTTTTAGAAGTATGTCCTTATTTTAGGACATTTATCTTTCTCCAACTTGCATTAGTTATCTGTGGGTATTTCTAATCCTCTTTTCGAGACTGTCAGAGGTCATGTCATATATCTTTATATGCCAGCCAGTACCCTGCTTTGAACTTAATAAGTACTCAATTAGCATTCATTTATTGAATTCACATTTTTCAATAAGGTTTAGAGAGGTTAAAAGAATTGCCAAAGGTTTATTTATCTGTTTCCAGTCAAGAACATATAAACTACAGTAGATATTTCAAGCAGAGAGGGCTTTAATGCAGGGATTGGATACAAAGGTGTTGTAAGGGTTAAAGAGTAAAAGGAGTTGGTGTGACTCAGGCATAAGGAAACTGCTACTATTCCAGGGGGAGAGGGTGTTGGCCAGATGTCAGGAAGTTGCTGTCACCTAGGGACTGAAGCTCACAAGCCCATATTTACCACTCATATTACCTGGACCACCGTTGCCACGGCTATTCCACAAACAGAATAGCTTCTACCTTCTTACTGCCTTGTAATCTGACATGACTGTTTCCTGTAGTCAGAACCAAACCAAAACCCAGCTGGCAAGGGATTCTGGGCAATGTGGTTTGCAGGCTTCCAGCCCTCCTGGTAACAGGGAAGGTGAGTGTAGAGTTGAAGGTCAGCCGACAACATCTGGGATAGATGAATGGGCTAGAGCAGATTCCTGCAGGGGGAGGGGTCTGCAGGACAGGACCTAATCTCCATACCAGCACTTTGCAGCAGTCCCACCCCGGGGTCTGAGGAAGGAGTTGTCTAGCTGCTGTCAGTCCTGACTCCTCCAGAATGGCAGAGCCAGGTAGAAGCAGAGTTCCTTAGTGCAATCAACAGTCAGAGATGCCTCCCTCCCATGAGAGTCTGGGACTCTAAAGTGAATCAACATCTCTTTCCTCAGAAGTTCACCACTTAAATGGCAGGGAGAAAAGTGTCAGAAGGGAATACAGCAGGTGCAGCAACCCCAACCTACCGGCGTTCAAGTTCAAACCATTTAGGAATTTGGAACATAGTGATCTTTTACTTCTCTCCTTTCTACCATCTGTGAGATTGGAAAGGTGGCCATGTATGAGTGAATCTGGGCCGTGGATAAAGCCAGATCTGATCTCACACAGATTTATTGACCAGAAATATCTGGTCTGGTTGTCTCCATACAGCTTTATCTCACCAAATAACAGTTAGTGCTTTCCTTGACCCTGCCCGTATGGACATGACTTTGTGGAACCAATTCTCTCTTGCTAAAGTTGGGGCAGAACTAAAGCAAAACTAGGTGTAGTTGCCCTGGCATTGTGAGCAGAGGTGGTTTTCCCTCTCTGCGCCTGCCTGCTGCCCCAGCCTTAACCACAGGTGTAGAACCCAAAGGGACCATGGCAGAGATTGGAGAATTATGTGACCAAGACAGCCCTATTTGTCTTTGGCAAACACCATCTTTGAAATAAATGAATGCAAAGAGGTCTGAATGCCCACCCCCAACCCCAAATTTCCCACTCTGGTTTGTCATGAGAGAAAAAAGATGCATAAATTTGTTTGGCAGTGTCTTTAGTATACCTGGAATTGATTTTTGTGTGTGGTGTGAGATAGGAGTCCAATTTATTTTTTTTCCTTTCACACACAGATATCCAATTGTCTCAGACTCTTTATTGAAAAATGCATCTTTTTTCACTGATCTGGAATATCACCTCTGCTATATATCATATCCATAATTGTTCAGGCCTGTTTCTAGGCTTTCTATTCTGTTCCATTGGTTGCTTTGTCCATAGTACGATACCATACTGCCCTAATTACTATACCTTTGTATTGACTTCTTATCCTGCAGGGCAGTTCTCCTTGGCTTGTTCTTCTACAGTAGTAATTTGGATATTCTTGTCCATTTGCATTTCCATGTAAATTTTAGAATCAGCTTCTTAGGCTCCGCAAAAATGTTTCTTGGGGTTTTGATTGGATTTGCATTGAATCTATAGATCATATGTGGAAGAAATCTCATCTTTACAATATTAGTCTTCTAACCCATGAACATGGTATATTTCTCAATTCATTTAGCTCTTTAACATATCCTAATAAAGTTTTATAATTTTTTCAGAGAAAATCAAAACATTTTATTTTCTTAAATATTCCCTGAAGTTGAGGTGTACTTCTTGTTCATTTTTACATTAAAGGAATAAATTCTTTGGGTGGGGCCTCCATATTGTTTCACTCCAGAAGACACCATTCACATTTTCATTGAATATGCTGCAGGCTACAGTGTGGATGGAGGTGCCCCTTATTGTTGGGTAACATTGTGGTCCTGCCATTACTACTTACTTATTAATATGAATAATTTTTCTCAATGCTTGCATTTATAAAAATAAAAAACAGGGATAAAATCAATGTTGAACAGGTCTCATTTTAGCAATAAATACTAGTCATCCATGAAAACATGGACTATAAAAAAGTCTACCCAACTTATAAGTGATGTGTTTTAAATAAAGGTTTAATAATTAATTTTTGAAATCTATAATAAATTTATGTTGTTTTGATCAATTGGGTACTACTAATTATTATAATGATAACTTAATCCACAAGAATAATTATTTAACAATTAGAACCTATTGGTCACAGAAAATTAAACATTTAATTCTAAATATATCTATATATACATACACATATATACATATATATTTATATACATATTTTTGTTTCAGAGAAGTATGATAGGATGATTAGTAAAAGGTTTTCAAACCTAAAATATATTACATTAGCATAACATTTTGTGGGGGACATGAGATGGAATTATGACTTTTGGGAGAGAAAGGAACAATGCAACATATCCAATTGTTAAAGAAGAGCTTGTTCAAGTTTTTAAAAAAATGGATAATGGTAGATATTAAATCACGACAGAATTTGGCATCCATTGGATAAATTTGATAAAATGATGTACATTTTATTTTAAAAGTCAATTTTAATAATATGTTGGAACTTATATCCCTGTGATGAAAATTGCTGGCTGTCCATCAAAATCTATTCTCTCCATTATTGTAACTAAGACACGGCTACCCAACTGAGGACTAAATTTTCTCAGACCACAGGACTGACCTCTCATCAGTGGAATTTGGGCAGAACTCAAATGTAATGAGGTCAAGCCTATTGTTTCAGAGACAATTCCTGGCCCTGGATGATCTTATTCTCCTGTTCCACTGGCTGGAATGGAAATGACTACAGTGACCATGGAAGTCTCATATTAAAAATGACAGATATGTCATAAGCCTGGATCCCTGTCAGATTGTATGGAGACCCAGAACCTTCAGCTCAAAATGTTAGATGAGAGAAATAGACTTCTTTGTTTCTTAAGCCTCCAAATTTTAGGGGGTCACTTTTTTACAGTAGCTAATTCAGGAAATGTTACCATGAAAGTGGAGTGCTACTATAATAAAAATCTAAATTTTGCAGTATTTGCTCAATGCTCAGGCAATGAATGATGAAGAAATAGCATGAGATAGAAAGCTGGGAACCCCAAGACTACTGTTACGTATATTAACTTGGAAGGCATACCACATGCCTACCAAGCCAGCAGCTCTACCAAGCTCAGACAAGAGCCAGAATGCTAACGTGTAGTGGTTTAGCAAGGTATTACAAGATAGAGACCAGCTCAGGCAAACATTGGTCAGTTTGCAAACAGAGGTGGAAGGGAATAGAGAGAATCTTTATATTAAAAACCTCACAGGGTTGGAAAAGCTGTTTCTTTGCCCAATGTGTATTTCGATTCACTAAGACCTCTGTGTCAAGCAGTAAGACAAACAGTGGATCCAATTCTGAAGCCAGGATGAGATTATGGTCATCATCCCTCCCTCCACAGAGCCTGTTGCTTCAGATGGCGTCAATTAGCCGCTGTTAATCAGAAATGAGAGTCATGGAGATAATAAAGAAGCAAAGAGCAAAGCAGGTCTAAGAATTATGTCCAGAAAATTACTTTGGTTGTGGATACTGGCATATGAAAGTAACTGGAAGCAAACTGAATAGACAACTACTTTCATATTTCATCAGTTCTAACATATGCTGCTGTAGATTGGATGTCCCCTCCCCAAGTTCATTGAGACTTAATCCCAACTGCAACAGTTGAGGGTGGGAAATCCTATTATGATACTTGAAAGGTGGTGTCTTGAAGCAGTGATTAGATTCTAGGACCATGCCGTAGTGAATGGATTGATAATGGTGGTCACGGGCATGGCTCTGAAGGGCTTCAAAAGAAAAGCACACGAAGAGTCTCTCTCTGCTCTGCCATTTTTGCAATGTGATACTCTGCTGTCACTGTTGTCATACCAATGCTCTCACTATATGTGTTCCCTGAACTCTGGACTTCCCAGACTCAGAAACTGTAAGGAATAAATTTCATTTTCCTTATAAATTACCCACTTCTGAGTATTTTGTTATAAGCAACAGAAACAGACTAATATGTATGCTTATTTTATATTTTAGCATTCTAGAAATTAGGAGTGTTTTACAATTGATACTGAATCACAATCCCTATTTGTCAAGCATCTGTCCTGATGTATTTGTTAAGACAGGTAGGAATTTAGCCATAATAATTCATACTGCCATCACTTCAGTTGAGTTATATGTACTGTTGATATGATACATGTTAAGTTCAATTGCAATCTAAAATGCTCTCAAAAAATCACACTGTTATTTGGCATTGAAATGAAAACTTACCGTATTTGCAAAAAGGCACAGAGCAGCAAGGCATAAATTTTACGTTAATTAAGGTTTACATTTTCCTGGTGGGATCAAGAAAGTGTTAACATCAAAACTTGCAAAAATGGGTTCCAATGGCTGGGGAAATCCTTGAGACAATAGTGGAGCATTACTAATGCAGCACTACCAACTCTGTAGATGGCACAGAGGATGATAATGTTTGGCAAGGACCAGGTTGTGAAAATCATACAGCTCCCAAAAAGGGTATTTCCCAAACTTTCTCTTCATATGTGATCACGACTAATAATGGATAAAGAAGAACATCCCAGACAGCAAAGCCAAGCCCCCCAGAGGATAATAATCAAGAGAATTCTCTCCATCAGCAGAATCAGGGACAGTCAGATAGTCTGATCAAGGAATTTCATCTACTGTCAGGGCTGGGAGTCTTTGCATTATCTGCTAAGTGGGCTTCATTATCACTTTGGACCAATGACTATTAGTGTTTCTAATTCTTCCTTTTTCCAAATAGGACTTTCATTATGGTTATCCTGTTCACACATCACTATTGGACATTGGGTAGAGAAGGAACAGATAACTTGTCTTTTAGTTTACAGATCTACAGACCATGAGGAGCCACACTCATTAAAATTGATTCTCTCTTTTTCCATAACAACAGAGTTGTAGCTAGGATGTGGCTGCCTAGCCTGGGACTACATTAGCCTCCCTTGTAGCAAAGCCATGGTTATGTGACAAAGATTTATACAATGGAATGTGAGCAGAAGTGATGTAGCAACTTTAGCTTCCCTTGCTTAAGAGAAATTCCCTGGCCCTGGGATTCTGCGCTTTCTCTCTGCTGGCTGGAACAGTAACCACTAGAGTGATCTTAGAAGCCACATGTTGACAATTAACCAGCCTGAAACTTGAAACCATTATATGAGAAAGAAATAAACTTCTTTATTCTTTAAGCTACTAAATGTTGGAGATCTCTTTGTTACAGCACATTAGCCTTTCACCATAGCTAATCTATATAATTTGCAACTGTTTAAACTTATAATGGAAAATATTAGATAACTTACAAATGTGTGAAAAGGTAAACAGTTGTTTTTTTAAAAAAATTCTTTTACAGGATTCACAAGCAAAAATGTTTAAAGACTCCTGGAATAGTTCATACTTGATGGTCTCTGTTTCTTTATCTTCTAGTCATTCATCAACCTATTCTATTCTTGCTCCCTCCCCCTCCAGAAAGAGAGGACGAAGGTTCCAAAAAGGTTGATAGATCAATCACTGGCTCTACCCACAGCAACCTCAAGAAACATCCAATGTCTTCTCCACCTATAGTTCCTTCTAAGAGAACTCACCCTGCCTTCAGCTCCTGTTGAAAGAGCTGCTCCACATTTTGCTCCATATGACTCAGTGTGCCTCTCTTCTCCGTCACCACTTCTGGTCATAGCAGACTTGGCCAGGGTGGGCACTCGACCAATAAGCAGTCAGTCCAAAGGCAGGCCAGGAACCTATGATGTAGCCTGGCCCAAAAGCCAAACTGGCTTTATCATATTACCTGTTTTGGGCAGCTGAACTGAAAAATATGAAACAGATGGCAAAGGAAGCCGAAGATGAACACATGTCTAGAGAGAGGCCATGAATTAGTGCTGGGACCCTTAAGGGTCATAACAAACTCAGATTACAAAGAAGCAGAAACTGTGACTTGGCAGTAGCTAAGAGTTAGAGAAGAGCTACATGGAAAAGAGGAAAGGAGGAAACCAAAGGGCATTTCTGTTTCATGCCAGTTATCTTAGGAAAAAACCTTTAACTATAAAACATGGGAATTCTGGATAAAATATAATGAATATCCCTTAAAATGCACAGTTGAGGTAAAATAATTAAATGTGGAGAGGAGACAGGACAAACAGAAATCTGAAACCAAAGTAGTAAACTTGCACTGATGTTTTGGCTGCCATGGGTAAAAGCAAACAAGAAGCATGGCAGGGATGAGAATAAAGGATCCCTCAGTGAAAGGATGGACTATTATTTTACTCACCAGCAAGGGACATGACAAGGATACCTGTTGATCTAAGCTTGACAGTTGTTGCCCCCCACCAAGTAGGACCTACATCAGTTGAGGAACAAAGATCAACAGTGTCTTCAATGTGGCCTTCTGGGCAGCCGGCATACCCAGGGGTTCCCAGTTCTGTCTGAATAACTGAATCTAGTCCTCATTTTTGAAGAGCTTGTCTGAGGAAAGCCAATCCAGCCTGTTCTATTTGTCCACACCACCAGCTGGGTGGCATTTGTCCACTCATGGAATGACTGAGTGATAGCTATGGGAATGGGGCTCGAAAAGACATCTGGAGGCACTGACAGGTGTTTTGTGTGAAAGTCTGTCAGCTGAGTCCCTCCTCTGCTGTTTCTGATAGACATCTTGGTAAGATAAAGAGACGATCAAATTGTGGTCAGATCTGTCTTGCAGAGGATGGCAGGCCTGGAAATCAGCTTAATTTAAAGTGCTTGAGCAAAACAGTTATAAGAGCCACACCAGAACATTTTTCCTTCATGAGGAAGGCTCTGGGGATGGTTCCAAAAGACCAAAGATCATTAATGTCCCTCCCTCCTCTGCTCATCTTGGCATCTGAGGTGTTCCCTCCCCAGGTGCTGACATTGTTGCTCTCTCTCCACCTCCACAAAATTGGTGTGGCCCATTCCAGCAGCTATAACTTCTCCTTTTTCCAATCATCCATTACTTATACCCAGACCTTTGTCCACAAGGGTCAGATGCAAGATGGACAAGGGTATTTTTATAAAACTTACAGAGACCCATTATGTCCCCCATTTTGGCCCATGTGGGTCATTGCAGGGGGACTTGATCAGCAGTGTACTCAACCAAGTGGTCAATATCCTCATGATGTAGACCATGGCAGTTCAACAAGAGAATCCAGGTGGCTGAATCAGAATTAAGTTTTAATATGCTAGGCCCTTTGTGGGATGAGCTGCCATCCAGAGAGTGTACCAACCAGGCTAGCTTGGGGTTGTGATTAAAGGAAAGAAAGAAGCAGCATAACTAGAAATGGTCAGGAAAGAATCCTGAATTTTCAAAATATGTCTCTATAAACTTCACTTCGCTTGCCTGATCATTAGAAAGTAGCTGAGAAGGGATTATCCCTTTCTGATGACACCTGCATTCATTGACCAAACTGCCTTACTAAGTTGTGTAGGTCAGGAGGAGGTGAGGGAAGTAGAGTGAGAAATTTTAAGTCGATTTTTGAAGAGGCTGGTCAAACTCTACAATACCAGAAGCCTGTCGATGGTAGAGTGCATGGAAGGTCCATTGAATACCTTGGTGATCAGCTCATTGTGTGTGGCTTTTGTGATAAAAGAGAGATTATTGTCAGCCTACAAATGGCCTGGGAAGCTAATCACATCACACAGGTTAGCTTCAAGGGCCATAGTGATTTGTTTGGACTCAGCTGATCAGACTGCAACAGCAATACAGTAACCTGAAAAAGTGTCAACAGCAGTGAGGCCCAAGAAGGAGTCAGAGGTCCAATGTGGTCAATCTTCCAGGAGCAAGTGGAGTCAATACCCCCTGAAATGTGGCCTTCCTCACTATGAGACAAACAAATCAAATTTTGACATTGGTCACAAGACTGGTATCCACTGGTAACCTCTGCATCAGAAACATAAGGTCCTTTATATTGTGCCCAGTCTATGATGATAGATGTCTTGCACATCTGATTCAGGCAGCAATGGTGATAATCTGGGCAGTGCAGGCTTGATGGTCAGCTTGATTGGTCTCATCAGAAAACGGACCTTTCCATGGGCATCTACATGAATGACCCAGATGGTTTGATCAGCAACTATGATTTGTTTCCACAGTACATAGCCTCAAAGAGAGAGATGTCTTTAATCTTTCAGCATAGTTTTCCATGTGGTAAACTAAACAATGACACCATTAGCAATAGCTGAGAAGTCAATAAAAACATAACAACATTCATCAAAGGGAGTATTGGACCCCACCCCTCGTACTTGGACCTGGAGGGGAGCACAAGGACCCAATGGCCAGCCCCACCCTGCCAAGGTGAGCTGAGGAGATACACTGAGGGCTCATTCTATGGCTATAGATTCTGGAACAGGACCCAAGTAGGTGTAATATAGCCACTACCACACCCACTATCATGCAAGGACAATTCACCATCACAGTAGCAGCCAGGGCCACTCCACAGGTAACCTACTGCTCACTCAACTACACAGATAGAAGAAGAGTTACCAGTAAAGCCTGCAAATAGAGGAAAAAACTCTCTCCTCATAGCCAACCTCAGTGTAATAGAAGCAGCAAACCCTATACCAAATGACCAAACATCAATGTAAAAATACTACAACTACAAACAAACAAGAAGATATGACACCAGAATACACATTCTTCTCAGCAGTACATGGAACCCTCTTAGACCATGTGTTAAGGCAAAAAACAAGTTTCAACATATTTTTTAAAACTGAAATCATATCAACTATCTTATCAGACCACAATGGAATAAAACTAGAAATCAACAACAAAAGGGATACTAGAAAGTGTACAAATACATGGAAATTAAACAATATGCTCCTAAACAACGACTGGGTAAAAGAAGAAATCAAGAAGGAAATTTTAAAATTCCTGGAGACAAATGAAAATGAAAACACAACATACCAGAACCTATGGGATACAGCAAAAGAAGTTCTAAGAGGGATGTTTATAGCAATAAATGCCTACATCAACAAAGAGGAAAGACTCGAAATGAACAACCTAATGTTACATTTCAAGGAGCTGGAAAAACGAGAATAAACCAAACCCAAAATCAGTAGAAGGAGAAAAATAACAAAGATCAGAGCAGAAATAAATGAGCTAGAGATTTTTAAAAAAAACACAAAACATTGATAAAACAAAGAATTGGTTTTTTTAAAAAAGATAAAATCAATAAACCTTTACCTAGACTAATGAAGAAAAAAGAGGGGACTCAAATAAATAAAATCATAAATGAAAGAGGAGGCATTACAACTGATGCCACAGAAACACAATGTACAATAAGAGACTACTACAAACAACTATATATGAACAAACTGGAAAATCTGGAAGAAATGCATAAATTCCTTGACACATACAACTTACCAAAGTTGAATCATGAAGAACTAAAAAATCTAAACAGACTGATAATGAGTAATGAGACTGAAGCGTAAGAAAAAGTCTTCCTACAAAGAAAACCCCAGGACCAGATGGCTTCACTGCCTAATTCTACAAAACATTTAAAAAAGAACTAATACCAATTCTTCTCAAACTTTTCCAAAAAATTGAAGAGGAGGGAATACTTCCAAACTCATTCTCCAAGGTCAGCATTATTCTCATATCAAAACTGGACAAAGACACAACAAAAAAAGAAAACTACAGACCAATATCCCTAATGAACACAGACATGAGGATTTTTGATAAAACACTAGCAAACAGAATCCAGCATCATACACCATGATCAAGTGGGATTCATGCCAGGGATGCAAGGATGGCTCAAAATACACAGATCTATAAACGTGATACATCACATCAAGAGAATGAAGGAAAAAAACCCCATATGATCATTTCAATGGACACAGAAAAAGCATTTGATAAAATTCAACACCTCCTCATGATAAAAACACTAAACAAATTAGGTATAGAAGGAATGTACATCAACACAATAAAAGTCAAATATAACAAACCCACAGGTAATATCACACTGAAAGGACAAAAATGGGAGACTTTTCCTCTAAGATCTGGAACAAGATAAGGATGCTCACTTTCCCCACTCTTATTCAGTGTAGTACTAGAAGTTCTAGCCTGCGTAATAAGGTAAGAGAGAACAATAAAGGGCATTTAAGTCAGAAAGGAAGAAGTCAAATTATCCCTGTTTGCAGATGACATGATCTTGCACATAGAAAACCCTAAAGACTCCATCTAAAAATTACCAGAACTAATAAATGAATTCAGTAAAGTGGCAGGATAAAAAAATCAACACACAAAAATTAGTAGCATTTGTGTATGCCAACAATGAAATAGCCAAAGAAGAAAGCAAGAAAGTAATCCCACTAACAATAGCTACCAAAAAATTAAATACCTAAGAGTAAATTTAACCAAGGACATGAAAGGCTTCTACAATGAAAACTATAAAACATTGGTAAAAAACCTGAAGAGAACACAAATAAATGGAAAGATATCCCATGTTCATGGGCTGGAAGAATTAACATCATCAAAATGTCCATATTACCCAAAGCAATCTACACATCCAGTCCAATCTCTATCAAAATACCAATAACATTCTTCACAGAAATAGAAAAAATGATCTTAAAATTTGTACGGAACCACAAAAGACCCCATATAGCTAAAACAATTTTGAACAAAAAGGACAAAGTTGGAGGCATCACACTTCCTGACTTCAAAATATACTATAAAGTTATAGTAACCAAAACAGCATGGTACTAGCATAAAAACAGACAAATTGAACAGTGGAATAGGATAAAGAGCCCCCAAATAAACCCATGCACTTACAGCCAACTGATTTTTGACAAAAGTGCCAAAAATATACAATGGGGAAAGGACAGCCTCTTTAATAAATGATGCTGGGAAACTTGGATATCCACATACAGAATATTGAAACTAGACCCCGATCCCTCAACATATACAAAAATCAACTCAAAATGGATAAAAGACCTAAATTTAAGGTCCAAAACTATTAAACTACTAGAAGAAAACATAGGGGAAATGCTACACAAAATGGGAGTGTGCGGTGTTCTTTTTGAGTGTGACTACAAGGGCACAGGCAACTAAAGCAAAAATACACAAATGGGAGTACATGAAACCAAAAAGCTTCTGCACAGCAAGGGATGCTGTCAACAAAGTGAAGAAACAACCTGCAGAATGGGAGAAAGTGCTTGCCAACTACACATCAGAGAAGGAGCTAATATCCAGAATATATAAGGAATTTAAATGACTCAACAGCAAAAAAACAAATAACCCAATTAAAAAATGTGCAAAGTCCCTGAATAAATATTTCTCAAAAGAAGACATACAAGTGGCCAATGGGCACATGAAAAAATGCTTGAAATCACTAACCGTAAGGGAAATGCAAATTAAAACCACAATGAGATCATCTCATTCCAGTTAGAATGGCTATTATCAACAAGACAAAAAATAACAAATGCTGGCGAGGATATGGAGAAAAAGGAACTCTCCTACATTGCTGGTGAGAGTGTAAATTGGTATGGCCATTGTGGAAAACAGTATGGAGGTTCCTCAGGGAATGAAAAATAGATCTACCCTATGACCCGGCTATTTCACTATTGGATATACACCCAAAGGAGATGAAATCAATATATCAAAAAGATAGTTGCACTCCCATGTTCATCGCAGCACTATTCACAATAGCCAAGAGATGGAATCAACCTAAATGTCCATCAACAGATGAATGGATAAAAAATTGTGGTATATATGCACAATGGAATACTACTTTGCTATTAAAAAAAATGATATCCTATCATTTGCTGCAACATGCATGGAACTGGAAACCATCATGTGAAGTGAAGTCAGTCAGGCACAGAAAGACAAATAACACATGATCTCACTCATATGTGGAATCCTAAAAAGAAGAAGTGTTTTTCATGGAAATAGAAATAATGGATTACCAGAGTTGGGGGCAGGTGGGGAGGAGGAAAAGAAGTAGACTAAGAGGTACAAAACTATGCTATCTACCCTAAGTGAGTCTTATGCAGTATATGCATGAATGGAAACAATATACTGTACCCTACAAATATGTACAAGTAAATGTTAAAATATTTTGAATAAAATAAAATTTTAAAAGAACAGAATAAATGTCAAGGCACATAGAAGCCAAAAAATTGATTTATAATTTTGATAGGATGTTGGCCAAGATGCTCTCTAAAATTTCTTTTCACTGTAAAATACTATGAATATATAATATCCAAATTAGAATCATGAGAATCATGCATTCCAAGTTATCTCTACTTTGCAGTGGTGCACAAATGAACATGATTCCCCTAAATACACATTTACTTTGCAATGAACAAACTGAAAAATGGAGTTAATTCCTTATTATTTTTTTTAAAAATGGTTGTTTCTAGTAGCCATGTCAGGGAGGTGACTAGTCTCAAACCCTAAGAGGCATTTCTGGGGGGCAGCTGCCTCCCTTTGCCAGAGACTTCAATCAACAAAATCACCCATCTTGATCATTAAGTTTATGGAACCCTAAAGGTGGAGAGCATGCCATAGCTTGCAGGACAGCTTCAAACAGTCTGTTGGTTTGAGCACCACTGACAGGATGCTGATTCAGCAGGTTAAAGACCAAGTGAGGCACATACTGTCTCCCACACCCAAAAAGTCTAATAAGACGCTGGGCTTCATTTTTGGTTTGGGGGGCCAAAGAGATAGCAGTTTTTTGTTTTTTATGACCACCAGAGGGATTGAGTGTTATAAATTCATCTACATAGTGCCAAGAAACTTTGCATGGTGGGCAGGCCCCAGAAATTTGTCAGTTTGTTAGCTACTCCTGCTGTTTACCCCTGTGGTGTGATAGCACCACCATCAGGGTCATTGAGACAGTCTTCTAACTTGCCAAAAAGGCACCATCTGTTTAGTGAAAGCTTTGGACATTGAAGGATAGAAGAACTCATGCTAAATCCTGACTCACCCAGTAGTGGCAAATGGCAGAGGAGCTTAGGTACCTCTGAGGAAATCCTATAAACACATATTGGAGATCCTGCTACATGAATGTGAACTAATCTTGACCCCCAAGTGCCAGAGGGATGGCATAGAAGGTGTTTGTAAGCAAACCAAGTGTCAACAGCCTGTGTAATGGATTAAGTTGCAGTCGCAATGTCTGGAACAACCAGGGCTATGACAGCAATAACTGAAATCAGTTGGCAGTAATCTACTCTGACATCAGTTGGCAGTAATCTACTCTGACATCAGTTGGCAGTAATCTACTCTGACATCAGTTGGCAGTAATCTACTCTAAGTCTTCAGCTCCTGTTAGTCTTTCCACTGGCCATACAGGGTTGTTGTATTGAGGTATTTTATTACTTCCTATGTCTGATGCCTTTAAACCCTTAACCAAGGTTGTGATTTCCCTTTCTCTTCCTGGGGTTCTTTAGCTTTTGCTGGACCACCAGGGAAGAGAAGAGAGGTGGATTGAGAAGTGATTTATACTTCCCACCACATTTCTCTATATGCCACTCTTCCTAATCCCAAAAATCCTCTCTGGCACTTATGGGATGGGGCTGTAACATATCAATTCCTACTGTACATTCAGATGAAGAAGCAACAGCCACAGTACATTGAATATGTTGCAGCAAGCAGGACTGAAGACATACTGCGACCTAAAACCACATGGGCTCTAAAAGACTTTGAAAGGACAGTTTTTTCTCTTGCCATAAACCTTGGTTATGGGGCAAGATGACATTATTTCCATGAATGTAAAGTTGTTTTCCAGCCAGCCTTGAGGTGCAGACTTTCATGTACTATCCAGACACTGGGAAACCAAGGAAGACATCAGTAAAGCTATGCTGATTCCACCCCTCCAGCAGGACCCTGAGATAACAGCAAGGACAGGAGCAGAAACCAGATGGAGGCTGGGTGAGAGTTTGGACCTGAGACCTTGCATGAAGCCTTCGCTGCTCACATCCCCCTCCATCCTGCTTTTCATTTCCCACATTCCATTTCCTCATTCCCCTCTTAAAAAACCCATCAGTAAACCTGAGTCTTTGAGGTGGCTTCAGTCTGGCCATTCTCCTTCAGGTTTACCAGAGAGATGGGTTAGCCTAACATCTCTCCTCAGGTCACTGGTATTCCAGAATAAAAGTTAAATTCCATTTTCACCAACGTTTGACTTTTGAGTTGTTTATTTTTGTCTGGGGGCAGGTGGCTGGACCTGTATGCCTGGTATCAAATTTTGGGGAGCCTGAGCCAGGAGCTGAGTGGCCCCTGTATCAAATTGGTCTAATGAACCCCACCCATAAGTTAGATTTTCATCCCTGCTGGGAACCCTGCCTAAGCATCATTAGCTGGATCTGAGGGGTTTTGCCTTCCCCACGTCCAGGTAGGATAGTGACTTGGGTACATGTAGCCAATAGAGTCATAACAGTTTGAATCCCTCACTTCCCCCAAATTTCCCTTGGATGAGTGGATATGGTTTTCAATTCCCTTTGGGGTCAGGAAAACCTTGGCCTCATCTCTAATCATCTTTCTTCTTCTATTTTATTTTATTTTTAAAAGTTTATTTATTAATTTTTTTTTACATTCTATGATGTTGTTGTGGAGCAGTTGGTGGGAGGAGGAGAAAGGAAGGGGGAAGGAAATAGGGTGGGAGAAGGAAATAGGGAGGAGGGGCAGGGGTGAGGCCTGTGGCACCCACCTCATTCCTACAGGGGAGACCAGGGGCTTCCTGCAGTGGCTTGGTCATTACTGGGCTGGGCACAGATGTCAGGGGGCTGTGGCTGAAGCCCTCAGCCCCCCAACTGCCCCAGCTTGGGAGCCTGGGGTGCTTCTTGTGCCAGCTTGGTGGTCGTTGCTGGGCTGGCTATAGGTGTTGGAGGGTGTGGCCAAAGCCCTTGACCCCCCACTGCCTGGCTTGGGAGAGCCTGGGGTGCTTCCTGCATTGGCTCAGTGGTCATCACTGGGCTGGTTGTGGGTATCTGGGGGCGTGGCCAAGGCTCCCAGCCCTCCCTCCTCCTTGGCTTGGTAGCCCAGGAGAATTCCAGAACTTCTAGGTTTTATAGGGGTTCTTTGGTGACATGAGAGTTTTACTTGTTAATATCAAATTTTGTCTCTGGTCTGTGGGTATTTTGTTTTTTCTTCCAGTTCTGTGTTGGATTATTTGCTGTTCCTACCACTTAAACTCTGCACTGGAACTAATTTGTTGTCCTTTGCTTACTTCTAAAATGAGGGAACTTCCTGTGGGGACCAGCACTTGAGCTCTGTGGTTGAGCTAAATTGCTGCTTTGCTGCTGACTCCCTGGGGAAGGCTTTTTGTGCAGCTCAGGTTTTAATGTTTGACTCTATAGGTACTTCTGGCTCTCATGAGATCCAGTACACCTGGGCTGTGTAGAAACTCTGGTATGCGCCTGAGTCTTTTCAGCAAACTGCACTCCCTGCAGTTCTATGTTCCTGACCAGTCTCCTCTGAGTGGTGCTATGCTGATTGGGGGGCAGATCAACTGTCCATGCTGTGCCCAGTGTTCTCCCAGTGGGCCCATCTTCCCCATCGCCTGCACTCCAAACACTTCCCATGGGATAGGCTGTGCACTGGTCCCTTGCAATGACTCACCAGCCTCTGAGTGGCTCCTTTTTTTCAGTTGTTGTGGCTCCTGAATCCGATGTAGGTTCACAGGAACCTTATTAGTAGTCTTGCTGGCCTGGGGGCCACCAAGGCCCTCTTCTCCCCTGCCGCCTTGCAACCTCATCCAAAGGGCAGAGCTACACCTTTTGCCAGTTAACCAGGGCCAGCCTTGAAGCGGCCAGGGCTCGAAACGGTTGGAGCATTTTTTTCTTTCTCTCATTGTGCCTTCTCCTGCCTTCGTGCACTCCGTAGGTCTCCCCTCCATTTCCCCTGATCTCTAGCGGACCCAGCTTGGCTGTTGTTGCTTTTTAACAGTTGTAAATTGGTTGATGGTGGGAGAGAGTGATGCTGGGGACTGTCTATTCTGCCATCTTGACCAAAAGCCTCATCTTTCTTCCTAAAGTAGCAGAGGTTGGAGTAGAGGAGGAGGGAGGAAAAGGAGGCATGGAGGGAGAGGTGGCTCTAAGCTACTAAAAAAGGCTTTGCATTTAGGCAGTGTGGCAGCAGCTCATGATGCAAACAAAGAAACTTCCAATGTTTTGTCCCACCCACACTTTATATTGGGCAGCAAGGTCCTTATGACTGATACTTTCAATTTCAGCTTTGGGGACCCCTTCACTCAGTCATAGCCACATGACTTCCTGGCTAAAGCTATTGGGTTTGCACCCCCTGGCTGCCTTAGGCTTGGCTTGCACAGGAGCAACCTTTTTGAGCATTCCACTCTAAACCAGGGCCTCTGCTACCCTGTCACCAGGATAACATCTCCTTTTTTTTTTTTTTTAATTTTATTCTGTCGATATACAATGTGGTTGATTATTGTGGCCCATCACCGAAACCTCCCTCCCTCCTTCCTCTCCCCCATCCCTCCCAACAATGTCCTTTCTCTTTGCTTGTTGTGTCAACTTCAAGGAATTGTAATTGTTATGTCTTCTTCCCCCTCCCCCGGTGTGTCTTGGGTCTGTGTGAATTTATTTATTTATTTTTAGCTCCCACCAATAAGTGAGAACATGTGGTATTTCTCTTTCTACGCCTGACTTGTTTCACTTAATATAATTCTCTCTAGGTCCATCCATGTCATTGCAAATCACACTATTTCATTCTTTTTCATAGCATAGTAGTATTCCATTGTGTAGATATACCACATTTTCCGTATCCACTTATCCGATGATGGACATTTGGGCTGGTTCCAACTCTTGGCTATTGTAAAGAGTGCTGCGATGAACATTGGGGAACAGGTATACCTTCGACTTGATGATTTCCATTCCTCTGGGTATATTCTCAGCAGTGGGATAGCTGGGTCGTATGGTAGATCTATCTGCAATTGTTTGAGGAACCTCCATACCACTTTCCATACAGTCTGCACCATTTTTCAGTCCCACCAACAATGTATGAGAGTTCCTTTCTCTCCGCAACTTCGCCACCATTTATCGTTCAGAGTCTTTTGGATTTTAGCCACCCTAACTGGGGTGAGATGGTATCTCAATGTGGTTTTGATTTGCATTTCCCGAATGCTGAGTGATGTTGAACATTTTTTCATGTGTCTGTTGGCCCTTTGTATATCTTCCTTAGAGAAATGCCTACTTAGCTCTTTTGCCCATTTTTTAATTGACTCACTTGTTTTTTTCTTGTAAAGTTATTTGAGTTCCTTGTATATTCTGAATATTAATCCTTTGTCAGATGTATGTTTTGCAAATATTTTCTCCCACTCTGTTGGTTGTCTTTTAACTCTGTTAATTGTTTCTTTTGCTGTGCAGAAGCTCTTTAGTTTCATATAATCTCATTTGTTTATTTTTCCTTTGGTTGCCCGTGCTTTCGGGGTCGTATTCATGAAGTCTGTGGCCAGTTCTACTTCCTGAAGTGTTTCTCCTATGTTTTCTTTAAGAATTTTTATTGTTTCAGGATGTATATTTAATTCTTTAATCCAATTTGAGTTGACTTTAGTGTATGGTGAAAGGTATGGGTCTAGTTTCATTCTCCTGTATATTGGTATCCAGTTCTCCCAGCACCATTTGCTGAAGAGGCAGTCTCTTCCCCAGTGAATAGGCTTGGTGCCTTTGTCAAAGATCAGATGGCTGTATATGTGTGGATTGATTTCTGGATTCTCTATTCTATTCCATTGATCAGTGTGTCTGTTTTTATGCCAGTACCATACTGTTTTGGTTACTATAGCTTTGTAGTATAGTTTAAAGTCAGGTAGTGTTATGCCTCCAGGTATGTTTTTTGCTTAGAATTGCTTTGGCTATGCGTGGTCTTCTCTTATTCCATATAAATGTCTGGATAGTTCTTTCCATTTCTGAGAAAAATGTCATTGGAATTTTGATGGGGATTGCACTGAATCTGTATATCACTTTGGGTAGTATGGACATTTTCACTATGTTGATTCTTCCAATCCAAGAGCATGGGATATCTTTCCATCTTCTTGTATCCTCTCTAATTTCTTTCAGCAGTGGTTTGTAGTTCTCATTATAGAGATTTTTCACATCCTTGGCTAACTCAATTCCTAAGTATTTTATTTTTTTTGGTGGCTATTGTAAATGGACAGGCTTTCTTGATTGCTCTTTCTGCATGTTCACTATTGGAGAATAGAAATGCTACTGATTTTTGTGTGTTGATTTTGTATCCTGCTACTGTGCTGAAATCATTTATCACCTCCAAGAGTTTTTTTGTAGAGGCTTTAGGCTGTTTAATATATAGGATCATGTCATCTGCAAACAGGGACAGTTTGACTTCATCTTTTCCAATCTGGATGCCCTTTATTTCCTTCTCTTTTCTGATTCCTGTGGCTAGTACTTCCAACACTATGAAGAATAGGAAGTGGTGAGAGTGGGCATCCTTGTCTAGTTCCTGTTCTTAAAGGAAAAGCTTTCAGCTTTTCCCCATTCAGGATGATATTGGCAGTGGGTTTATCATATATGGCTTTAATTATGTTGAGATACTTTCCATCTATACCTAACTTATAGAGGGTCTTTGTCATGAAGGAGTGTTGAATTATATCAAATGCTTTTTCAGCATCTATAAAGATGATCATATGGTCCTTGTGTTTGATTTTATTAATATGGTGTATCACATTTATTGATTTGCGTATGTTGAACCAACCTTGCATCCCTGGGATGAATCCCACTTCATCGTGGTGAATAATTTTACATATGTGTTGCTGTATTCTGTTTGCTAGTATTTTAGTGAGGATTTTTGCATCTATATTCATCAAGGATATCGGCCTGTAATTTTCTTTTTGGGTTATATCTTTACCTGGTTTTGGTATCAGGATGATGTTTGCTTCATAGAATGAGTTTGGGAGATTTGCGTCTGTTTCAATCTTTTGGAATAGTTTGTAAAGAATCTGTGTCAATTCCTCTTTGAATGTTTGGTAAAATTCTGCTGTGAATCCATCTGGTCCTGGGCTTTTCTTTGTTGGGAGCCTTCTGATAACAGCTTCAATCTCCTTTATTGTTATTGGTCTGTTCAGATTTTCTACATCTTCATGACTCAGTTTTGGGAGCTTGTGTGTGTCCAGAAATTTATCCATTTCCTCCAGATTTTCAAATTTGTTGGCGTATAGTTGTTTATAGTAGTCTTGAATGATTCCTTGTACTTCAGATGAATCAATCATATCACCCTTTTGATTTCTAATTTTTGTTATTTGAATCTTTTCTCTTCTTTTTTTTGTTAGCCATGCTAATGGTTTGTCAATTTTATTTATCTTTTCAAAAAACCAACTGCTGGTGAAACTCTCCATTGTGTTTTTTATTTCGCTGAATAAATTCTTCAGTTCGATAAGTTCTGCTACATTTTTTTTCAGGGCATTGATTTCCTTGTACATTTCCTCTTTCAGGTCCTGTATACTTTTCCTCATTTCATCATGATGTCTAGCTGAGTTTTCTTGTATCTCATTCAGTTTCCTTAGAATTATCACTCAAAATTCCTTGTCAGTCATTTCAAGGGCTTCTTGTTCTATAGGATCTAGAGCTTGAGAGTTATTACCCTTTAGTGGTGTACTTTCTTGATTTTTCGTATTTCTGGTATCTTTTGTTTGATGTTTATTCATTGTGGCAGGGGGTTTTACAGTCCACAGGTTTGACACTATTGTCTGACTAAGATGTTGCTGGGGTTGCCAATTTGGTATGGCTACCTCAGTGACTGCTCAGTTGGCCACTAGTGCCTTGCATGTGTGGTTGGCTCGGGTCTTGGGCCTCTCTGGGGAGCCACCTCTCTGGTCAGCTTGGACTTGGCCAGGCTGCTGGGTCACGGGGTCATACCGCAGGGTGTGTGGTCTCTGCCAAGTTTCCAACTCCCCTGCTGGACGTCTCCCTGTTCCACGCACACTGGTCCAGGCTGCTGGGATGTGCGGAGGCACCTTAGAGCCTGTGGTCTCTGCCGAGCTTCCCCTTCCTCTGCTGGATGTCTCCCTGCTCCATGCGTGCTGGGCCGGGCTTGGGATGTAGCCCGGTGGCAGCGGTGAAGCCTACCTGATGCTGGATCATGTGGCGGTGGCCCCCCCACAGGGTGTGTGGTCTCTACGGAGCTTCTGCCTCTCCTGCTCAACGTCTCTCTGCTCCATATGCACTGGGCTGGGCTCCTGGATCGTGCAGCGGCAGTGTGGTCTCTGCAGAGCTTCTGCCTCCTCTGCTGGACGTCTCCCCGCTCCACATGCATGGGACTGGGCTGCTGGATTGCATGGCAGCGGTGTGGTCCCCGCAGAGTTCCTGCCTCCCCTGCCAGACGTCACCCTGCTCTGTGCGCACTAGGCTGGGCTGGGAATGGAACCAGGTGCCTGCAGTGAAGCCTACCTGCTGGATCACGCAGTGGTGGCCCCACAGGGTGTGTGGTTTCTGAGGAGCCTCCGCTTCCCCTGCTGGGTGTCTCCCCACTCTGTGTGCACTGGGCCGGGCTGGGAATGGAGCCGGGTGGCGGCAGTGAAGCCTATCTGCTGAATCATGCGACGGCAGCCCTGCAGGGCACGTGGTCTCCGCAGAGCTTCTGCCTCCCCCGCTGGACGTCTCCCTGTTCCATATGCACTTGATGTTATGTTTTTATAGTTGTAAATTGGTTGATTTTTCCTCCCTGAAGCTTGCAGTTCGGAAATCTTGAACCGTGAAAGTAGAAGTGAAGTCCCTGAACCACGGTAGGCCAAAAGTGTGGTCTTAAAACCCAGAGAGATACAAGCGATCCTAGAAGGAAGTTTGGGAAATGAGGGTCCTCCTCTTATCCCCAGCACCTAACCCAGCATCTGGCATCTAGATGGAATTCAGTAATTATCCAAGATAACATGTCTTATATTCTCACCTGGTTTCAACATAAAGGGAGTTTTTTCAGGGCAGTGGGGTTGGCTGTAAGTATCTACCAAAGTTTGACTGGGTCAGTTTCTCATTCTCTAGTGGGTCACATTTGCTAGCATTGTAAACCCAATTCGAGGCAGTAAGAGCTTGAATGCCTCATCTATGGTTTCCACTGGAAATTTGTTTGTTTCAGTGAAATCTCCCTGGGAGGTCCAAAGCTCCCCTAGAGCAGCCTGGACCTGCTGTAAAAAAACTTTGAGACCTTTTACTACCTCTTGTAGTAGATCTAAGGCAGACATCATAGGTTGCAGGAGGAGCTGAGCCCTAAGATGGCCCAGCTGTTGCCATTGTTCCTTGACAAGCATTACTAGCTCCACTCCCTCATCTCCCAAGTGAGCCAGCCAAACTTCTAATGATGTGCCCGGTTTCTGCCCCCAGTGGTCATGAATTTCCCTCCTTTCACACATCTCTGAAACTGTTGTCTGAAAGATGGCAGAATCTTTTCTCCACACCAGAAAATTCCTAGTATTAGTTGTTATAGTGGGGCAGGTCTGAGGCTGTCAGATTGGTGAGGAAGTCATTCACCTGGAGAGTTAGCAACAACCAGGGCACCGTGTGGGCAGCTGTCTTCGAACCTCCTTCTTGGTACTCAGCCTGCATCCACCTCTCCAGTCTTCCTCATTAACAGGCAATAAAGTAGAGGACCATCTACCTCCTTGTTGAGCAGATAATTGGTCAACATATTTACTTCCAGTTCTCATGAACTTCCCTCACACTTCATTAATTTACCCACAACATACCACCCCTTCCTTTTCTAGAAAGCCATGTCTCTATCAGCATCCCGACCTCCTCACTGAAAAAACTGTCAAGAACTGTGAAAGGTTTGGGATTTTACTCTACTCACAAGCTAACAAGTTGGCCTGTCACAGTTTCATGGATTCTAATAGAAACACAGGACTTCGGCTCAGAGATGAACAGTTTACTACTAGAGCAAGAGCAGTAGCCAGATAGCAACATTTTGGCACCAGTTTCTTGAGCCCTAATTTTGTAGGGGAAATTCTCTGTGCTGATGCCCTGATGACCTTGCATATATCCACATAGGCCATGTAGGCAAGGCTCAGCCACACAAGCTGATCCACACCTTGGCAGAAGGCCCTGTGATCCTCCCCAAACAGAAAAGGGTAGGCAATCTTCTGAGGAGCTGCCACAAAGCCATTTCTCACTTGCCTCTCTATCTTGAGGGAGGATGCCATGAGGCAGTTTCTCATCACCTCCCTGGTCCCAGTGAGGAGTCCTGTACTTCCCACCTAGTCCCCTTTGCCTTAGGGTAGAGCTTCAGGCTGTAAAACTACTTAGCTACAGTATAGAAATGGCTCTTCAGTAACAGAGTACCCCAACACTCATGTTTCCTGTCATTTGGTCTCCTTAGTTTTGGTGTCATCCTGTGGGACAAGGGATGCAGGGAGCTGACACCATGCTGTTCTTTCTTTTTCTGTCATCATAAGCAATAAACTCTCTGAATCTATCTGTGCTTGTTGTCCTCTTACCAGCCAAATCTGTAAGCCTGCTCAACGGATTCTCACAGGCAACCTAAAGAGGACCAGGTGACACCTGATGCAGAGGGTTGCATTCCAGGAGAGAAACCCTGAGCTTTGGTAATTTGAATCTTTTATAATGGGCAATAATCATGCCCGCCCTTCACTCAAGAGGGAGACTATTTTTATTATATTGGACAGTAAGTATGCCTGCCCTTTGCTTCAGATGTAAACATTATTATGCTAGACAGTAAGCATGCTGGCTCTTTTCCTTGGAGGGAGACACTATCTCTGTCTTTCAAGGATGTACTCTATATAAATATTCTTGAAAAGATAGTCCAGAACAAAGGACAGTCAGTGCCTCACTTGCAAGATGTGCAAAAACCCAAGAAATCTATGGAGAATTGTCTACCAACAAAGGATACACACAGTAGAATAGCATTTAGGTTAGTTTTTTTCTTCATTCTCTCTTTTATAAAAAATTATTTATTGTGGTAAATATACACAACATAAAACTTGCCATGTTAGCCATTTTTAAAGTTCTGATTTATTGGCATTAATACTCACAATGTTGTGCAGCCATCACCACTATCTTCTCCCAAAACTTTTTCATCATCCCACACAGAAATTTTATAACCACTAAGCATTAATTCCCCATTCTCTTCTTCCTCTATTCCCTGGTAAAAACTAATCTACTTCGTTTCTATGAATTTGCCTATTTTATAATATTTGTGCTTTTGTGTGTGGCTTCTTTCACCTAACATAGTGTTTTCAAGATTCATCCACGTTGTAGCATGTATCAGAACTTTGTTACTTTTTATGGCTGAATAATATTCCATTTAATGGACATACCACATTTTGTTTATCCATTCCTCAGTTGGTGAACACTTGGGTTGTTTCCATCTTTTGACTACTGTGAGTAATACTGCAATCAACATTGACATAGAAGTATCTGTTTGAGTCCTTGTTTTCAATTATTTGGGGTATATATCTAGGAATGGAATTGCTGGATCATATGGTAATTCTATGTTTAGCTTTTTGGTCAGCCACCAAACTTTTCCACACAAGCTATACCATTTTACATTCTCCCCAGCAATGTATGAAGGTCCTAATTTTCCCACATCCTCACCAACACTTGTTATTTTCAAGTTTTTTGATTACAGACATCCTACGGGTGAGAAGTGGTATCTCATAGTGGGTTTTGATTTGCAATTCCCTCATGACTAATGATGAGCTTGCTTATTGGTCATTATCAAATCTTTGGAGAAATGTCTATTAAGTACTTTGTCCATTTTTTAATTGGGTTGTTTGTCTTTTTGCTGCAGATTAGTTTTTAAAAAGATGAAACAATACTCTATATTGTTTTTGGATACATACTTATGTAGCAAAAACACCCCAGAAGAATACATAGGGGATGACAACCATCAAATTTAGAAGTTACCTCTCTTGGTGGGGGTACTATGAAGAATGGGATCAGAGAGAGGTGCAATTATTTTTGCAATGTTTCTATCTTAAGCTGGATAGTGGGTACACATGGGGTCTTATATGTCAGTATTTTTGTCTGTCTAAAGTATTTTAAAATTTAAAAACAACAAGAAGGAAATTCATAAGTGATGCTTTTAGTGGTTATGTGGAGTATCCGGATCACATTAATGGTGTAGCACTAGAAGAAGGTTACCCAGACTCATGCTGCTGGATTTCCTAGAGTCTCATACCCTGAACTAATGCCCAATGCCTTGAACCCGCTCTGCTCTCTTCTGCTTCAGGGCTCTTGCTCATGCTGCTCTTGCTATCTGGAACGCCTTTTTCCTACTCTGCCTAGGTAATTCCTATCATCCTGCATAACTTGGCTCAACTCTCAAGCCCTTAGTGAAGCCTACTGGTATAGCTTTAACTGAATGACATTCCACATCCATCCTTACCTCCTGCTTGTGAACTTTCTGGAAAGCAGAAGCTGGAATGAAAAACTACATTTCTAAGTCTTCCTTGCTGTGAGGGTTCTGGATAAGAATTAGGTTCTCCCAATTAGATGCACTTCCTTAGATTTGTAGAGGCCATCTTCTCGCTGCTTTGTTTCTGCTGGCAAGCAAGGTCATAGAAACATTTGGGTTTTTGTTTTTTTGTTTTGTTTTGTTTTCTGCAGCAGCATTACAGTGTTAGCCTCATGATTATCAAAAGAGTGTTGTGGTGCTGACAGTATTTCCCTGATCTCGGCTTCTCAATCCATAAATCACAGCCAAAGTAGTGTTCTTCAACTCTACATTCTAGCTGTGGCCTCCTGATTTCTCCACCTTTCTGGATGTGGCAAAGTCAGGAACTTCCATGGCAGATTAGTTCTAGGGCATTCTGGGAGTTTATTATTATTCTTGGGGGCCCAGTCTAGAGACTCCATTACTTCCAACTATTTCATTAGCACCTAAATTTCCTGTATTAAATGACTTTCTACTTCAAATGCCTAGAGTACTTTCTATTTCCTGTACTGAACCCTGGCTGCTATACATTTCGTGACACATTAGGCTCATTCACTTCCCCATGTCATAGAGTTTTATGGCACTAGGTTCTTTTCCTACAGTTTATACTTATACATTTATTTTTTGTGATACTTGATTAATGTCTGCATTACCCTTCAGACTTCAAACAAAACAAGAGCAGGAATCTAGTTCCCTACTGCCTATTATATAGTAGATGCTCAGCCAACAAGTATTTATTAAATAAAAATAAATAAAATACCATACTGTGGTAGGCAGAATAATGGCCCTCCAAAGATGCTATACCCTAATCCCCAGAACCTGTGAATATGGTTCTTTACTTGGCAAAAGAGGCTCTGCAAATGGGACTAAGTTAAGGATCCTGAGATGGGGAGATTAGCCTGGATTATCCAGGTGGGACCAATTTAATCATGACACCTGAAAATTAGAAAAGGAAGGCAGAAGAGTAGACTAGTGAGATATGGCATGAGAAGGACTTGATTTTCCATTGCTGCCTTTGAAGATGGAGGAAGGAGGCCATGAGCCAAGGAACGTGGTGGCCTCTAGAAGTGAGGAACAGACTTCATTTAACAACTAGCAAAAAAAAATGGAGACTCAGTCCTACAACTGCAAGGAACTGAAATCTTCCAACAACCTGAATGAGCAAGGAACTGGATTCCCCTCCACAGCCTTCAGTAAGGAAGGCAGCCTTGCTAACACTGTCATTTTAACCCAGTAAGACCCATGCTGGATTTCTAGCCTCCAGAACTGTAAAATAATAAATTTATGTTGTTTTAAGCCACTAAGCTTGTGGTAATTTGTTACAGCAGCAATAGGCAACCAATACATATACTTTATTTTTTTTTTAATGAAAAGATTTGTATTATCTTTTTTTGAAACATAATTGATTATACATGTTTGTAGGGTACACAGTAGAATATCAATACATGTGTACAATATGCAATGATAAAATCAGGATGATTCGCATATTCACCATTGTAAAACATAAGCATTCTTTGTGCCCATTAACCAATTTCTTGCCAACCTCCCTCCCCCTCCCCCTTTTCCACCTCTAGTAACCACAGTTCTTTTCAATACACATACTTTAAATGGAGCCCAATACTTAGTTTTTCATGCTTTTATAATAATTATAATTACAAATCAATCACACTAAATACAAGTAGGAAAATAATTCTTTTTTATATCTTGAGCCTTAATATCTAGTTCAGAGAAGCATCCATGTGCTACCAAACACATGGGCTTAAAAAATTGTCATTACATAGGAGTATAAATTGATACAAACTTTTGGAAGGCAATTTGGCAGTAGCTAGCAAGATTTTAAATGTGAACATGCTTTTACTCAACAATATACTTCTAAGAATTTACCCTATTGATTTTCTTTTATAAATGGACAATAACGTATAGATAAGGATGTTTATGAGAATGTTGTTTATAATCAAAAATTGCAAACAACTTGTATGTCTATCAAAAGGGACTGGTAAAGAAATAGTACACAATGGAATTTTATGTAGAATTAGCTACATCTATTACATACTAACATGCCCATAATACATTGAGTGAAATAAGCAAGTGGCAGGCAGTACATACAGAATAATTTCAATTTTGTAATAAGAAAAACATATATGTATATGTGTCCTTATATAGCACAGAAAAAGTTCTAAACAAAGGTATAGTAAAAGTGAACAAATTCCCTCACTTTTTACTGTATGCATGTCAATAATAGTTATGGTTATTAATTTTTTACAATTGGAATATATTGGCTTCAGCATAAAATGAAAACCTAAAGAAATAAAGAACTGTTCTGTAATGAACCACTAAGTGACTTGATACTTTAATTTGTTGATTTGGCCTACCTGTAATTCCTAGCTGGATTACTAAATTTATGAGTGACTCTGGAGAAAAATAAGAGACGGCCTGCAGTTCAGGACAGTACAAGCCAAATAAAGAGCAAACAAGGGGAACAGCCCACAAAGCCATTAGACTCGAGAGGATGGAAAGACTCCTGTGGACTCTCAAAGGCACCATCAGAGTCATTGGTGGCCCCTATGAATTAGGACATAGAACAACTTCACTTTGGATAGACCTGAGGACCACTTGGGGTTGTGTAGTGGCCGTAGGAATGCACCTCACAGACCTGCAACGACAGGGAGCATAATTCAACAAGGGCCCCCACTGCTATGGTCTGAAATCCATTGCCACTTTTGCACTAAAGTCATGCTTCCCATAAGCTACTCCCAGCCAGTGACAGCAGGGATACTAAGGCTGACTCCTTCCTCAGATACACGGGACTCCTTTGTGAGCTGATTTTGTCTCAAGGACTTCCTCTTGTCCTTGCTGAACCTTCCTTAGACTGCATGGTAGTCTAGGCTGTTTCCTAGACTTGACCTTCTCTCCCTCTCTCTTTCACTCTGGGCTACACTTGCATCCTGAACCAACAACTTGCCCAGCCTTTATCTGGCTCCCTTCCCATTTTCTTTCACATGGGCACATCTTCTAATAAAATAGTACCTAACCTATTAGGTAGGTAATATTATTATTACCATTTTATAGAGCAGGACACTGAGGCACAGAGAAGTTAGAGTTCTGGAGGTCATAAGTCCAAAACGCATTTCAACGGGCTACAATCAGGGTGAGGACAGGTCTGGTTCCTTCTGATGGCTCCAGAGAAGAATCCATGTCGTTGCCTTTTCCAGCTTCTAGAGGCTGCGTGCATTCCTTGGCTCATGGTCCCTTCCTGCACCTTCAAAGCCAGCAATCACATCACTCTGACCTCTGCTTCCATTGTCACCTCTCCTTCTCTGACTCTGACCCTCCTGAATCTCTCATATAAGGACCCTCGTATTACATTTGTCCCATCCAGATAATCCAGGACAATCTCCCCATCTCCAGAGCCTTAACTTAGTCACATCAGCAGAGTTCCTTTGCCATGTGTATTAGTCAGTTTCTGTTGCTTATAATAAAATTACTTGGAGCTGGGTGATTTATAATAAAACAAAATTTATTACTTACAGTTTTGGAGGCTAGGAAGTCCAAAGTCCAGGGAACACATTTGGTGAAGGTCTTCTTTAGTGGTGGCTTTACAGCAATGCAGGGGTCTCTCATGGCAGAAAATGGTAGAGCAGAGAGAGAGAGAATGTCACATGCACTCCTTTAAAGCTCTCAGAAACATGCCCCTGACCACCATTATTAATCCATTCACTGTGGCATGGTCCTACAATCCAATCACCTCTTCAAGGCCCCACTTTTCAATCAACACAACAGGATTTCCCACCATCTCAACATTGTCACTGTGGGGGCCAAGTTTCCAATATCTGGAACTTTGGGGGTCACAATTTAAGCTTCAATGAGTTTCGGGGGGTACATTCAATTCACAGCACCAAGTAAAGAAACAAACATATTCACAGGTTCCAGGAACTAGGATGTGGCGGCCATCTTCGGGGAAAGGGAGAGCATTATTTGGCCTACCACAGAGTTGTCCAGAGATGGGTCTTGGTGACCAGGTCTTTTTTCTCCCATATGAAAAGGTCACCTGAAGGGTGTGACTTTGAGCGACATACTGTCTGTAGCTGAGGCAGGCTCTGAAGGTGCTGACACCTGGAGGGGGCCTATGAAAGCACCCCACAAACTGGGAAAGCAAGGGGGGTCCAGGTGGTATACCACACGGTCCACCATGATGTTCCGTCCCCAAATCCTAGCACAGTAATGGGCACCATGAGATGGGTGCCTAAGTTGCCACCAAGAGTCTCGCCCTCAGAGGAATCCCCAGGAATGGATCATAATGGCAGTGGCGCCCCCTAAGAGCACACGCCATCTGCTGGCCCTGGCTAAGCCCTGGACCTGCACTACCTCATTGACTGCCCACTCCAACCCTGTTCCTCTTCTGATTTATTTGTGCAGAGAAGGAAACTGAGGCTTAGGAAGGTGAAGCCCTTTGCCTGAGGTCACACAGCCAAAAGGTGGAAGCAACCCCAGTGTCCATAAACAAAATGTGGTATATACATACAACGGAATATTATTCAGCCTGTAAACTGTAGATTCAGTTCACCACTGTAGGTGCCTGTGCATGTGACCTTGGTTTTCACTTTCATATCTCCAGCGCTTTGCCCAGGGGTTTCCCTGGCTGCAGGGCAGACCTGAGGGCCCAGGAGTCACCACCCCTAGGCAGCAGAGGGATAAATACCCCAGCTCCATCACCCCTCAGGTGAGACAACTCTGGGGCAAACCTTCCCTGATTCCCAGAGGACCCCGGCAGTCCGGAGGCTGTTTCCCACCTGCTTATTCACTCGCCCTCTACAGCTTTCCTCCCCTTCCCTGTCTCGGTCCCTTGGGTCCCTTCTGGTGCCTCTGGGGCTCACCTCCCAAAGAAACTCCTTGCACTCGGGGTCTGCTTCTGGGGGACCCAAAGCAGGACAAACCATAGCACAGAGAACATACCAGACTTGATCAGGGAAAATCTCAGAAACTAGATGCATGGTTGTGGACATGTGAAGCCGGGCAGAAAACACGTCTTCAACTGCCGTGGAAAGAGACGGGCGTCCCTTCTCCTTCACTCTGTCTCTGCCTCTCCTTCCTTCCCAACTCTGTCAGCTCCCTCCAGCACACTCCACAGTACAGCGTCCACTCAGTCCCTGAATGACTTACGGTTCCCTGTTCTTTCAAGCCTCCGTTCCTTTCCGCAGGTTGTTTCATCTTCTGGAATGACCCCTTTCCATTTGTCCACCTGGAAAACTCCTATTCAGCCTTCAGAACTCAGGTCAGACATCCCTTCAGGAAGTCCTCCTCAACTCCTCCCCTTCCAGGAAGTAATTTACTGTCACCCCCGTACTTCTTCACTTGGTTTTGTCACTGAATTTGTTTCATGTCTCTAACAGGACCCCCCCACACACACACATACACACGTACCACAAGTTCCTTGAATGAAGAGCCTGCTGTGCTCCTAGCAACTGGGACACACAATGCTCAGAGACTCAATAATGAAATTTAATATTGCATATTCCCCTTTTATTCTGCATGAGAATTTTGGAAAGTCCAAATTGGGAAGGTGATCTTTTCAAAACCTACATCGGGGCTGGCCAGGGTTTGGATCCTTGTACTGGCCAGCCAGCCCTCCAAAAATACCTAAGTTGGATCGTGTCACCCCTTTGCTCAACACCCTGCACTGGCTCCCCGTTTTACTCAAAGTAAAAGCCAGAGTCCTGACAATGGCTTCCAAGATAGTACAACAAGCTGCCCCACCCCTCATGTCTCTTCCTGCATCCCTATCCTTTCCCTCCCTCCACCTTAGCCATGCTGGCCTCCTTGCTGTTCCTGGAGCATTCTAGGTGATCCCGCCTCAGGACCTTTGCACTGGCTGTTCCTCTGCCTGGACTGCTCTTTCTCCAGATAATCAGCCTGGCCTACGCCTACACCTCCTTCAAGCCTCTGCTCTGATGTCACCTTCTTGATGAGGCCTCCCTGACCTCCCTATTCCATACAGCCACCACCCCAGCTCACTCTCCCGACCCCTTTCCCTTCTGTCCTTTAACGTTTTTCTCTAGCACTTCTTTTTTACTTTTTAACAGATGAGAAATTTTACTCGTTATGTTTATTCCTGGGAAGGACTGCTCCCAGGAAGAGAAAGCTGTCTGCAATCCAGACAGTCTTCTTTCTGTCCCTCATCTCTGCCTCTCTGCTTGGTACCTTCATTTTAACTCTTTCTACAGACCAGCTAGTCTATTTCCTGTCTAAATGGTTGAATATGGCTGCCCATTGCTTCCCAGTTACCTAGCTCTAGCTATACAGGAGAAAATGACTCACCCTTACTCCCAATTCCAAATTCCTGAGGACAGGATTCTTGTTGGCTCAGCTTGAGTCAGATGGCTTCCTCTGATTTAATCAGCCACTGTGTGTACAAGAGCAAGATGCAGATCAAAGCTTAAAGGATTATGAAATCAACCTTTGGCCTTTGTGTGTGGTTTCAGGGGCTAGTGGGGAAGGTTGGTAAAAGGGGCCATTGTCAGCTGTTGTAGCTGTTTTGATCTACCACAAACAGCAAAGTTTTATGGTAAGTGGGAAAGCATGTAAACTCCTAAAATATGTGTTTATAGTTAATACATGTTTGCTAACTCCAGAAAAAGAAATATGTGCCCTCTGTACTTTGAAATATTCATCGTGCCTATTTAAGTCTTACCTCTAAGAACAGTTCAGGTAGTACTTGGTCTAAATATCTTTTTGTACTGGATAAAGCAAGTGAAGCAACTGCTCTCTAAACACCTGCTGGTGGTGATGTTACCACAGCAAAGCAGCTGCCCCCCTCTGTGAATAGAGGAACAAACCCCAGGTGACAAGAGGGTGAGAAAGTCAATGAAGAAAATAATCTACGGGACATTACAGCAATGCTGTGAAGAGTAAAAAGATGTAGGTAAATAAGGTAAAGAGATATATTAAGACTGATTTGCTTGCACAAGACCAGGGCCCAGATTTCCTGAGCTGAAAACTAGAAACTATGGTGTGGAAATTGGAAAGAATATTTGAAAATAGAGCTGCCAACATACAGGTTGTATTGTTGCAGCCATAGTACAATAGCAGGGGAATACAGGGGTGGGCATGTCAGGCCAGACGTGGGACTTAAGTAGCCCAGACACCTAAGTTTTGAGTCTTGGCTGCACCATTTCTGGGTGACCTTGGGCATTTCACTTTTTTGAATCACAGTTTTCTTATTTTTTATAATGAGAATAATAATAATACCAACAAATACAAATAGTTCTAAACTGAGCTTATGGACGTGTGTTTCATAAACTGTAAATTCACATGTAAAAGCTAGAAATTACCATAAGGAAGGGCATTTAAGTATGGCAAGAGAGAATGACCTTGTCCATTACCCAGCTCTTGGTCAAACAGCACTTATTTCCCCAGATGTCTTGGTCCTCTGCCCTCCAAGGTTTCCAGGAACTAAGGTTGTTCTCAGTAATTTAGTGGCTTTTTAAAAGTAATCCTCTGTCATTTTTTTCTTGGCTTATGGCCCAGAAATTCTTCCATAACCCTAACTTAAATTCTCCATGTGGCAACTTGAGTCCCTCTGCCCCTGAAGCCTCTTTCTCTCTTCAGAGATGGAATAACTACAGTCACCACTGTGATGACCTACAAAGGCTCAACAGGTAATAAGGTCACTCAGCCTTGATTTCCTGTAGATATCAGAACTCCCAAGCCCCAATCACTAGCCCCTCTGGCTCCACCCCCACTCTGAAAAAATAAAAAGCTTCCAGTTAACAGTGGAGACTGAAAAGGTTCAATAAATTTCCCCATTTGATATATAAAGTCCCTCCACAGTTGAAAAAAAATGTTCCCTACTCAAGGTCATATATATTCTCCAGAAAACGAGTGCCAATAGCTTATCATATATCACACTTTACTCTCTAAAAAATAGTAAGTACTTGATATTTTGAGAGCAGGAGGAGTAAAAAACATTCCAAAGGAAACATATTATTAATACCCTTCAATGCCCAGCACTTTGAAGATTATAATAGTGTTTTTCAAATTGCAGTCTACAATCCATTAAGGGGTTGGGAAATCAATTTAATAGGTGGCACCTCCACTTAAAAAAAAAGACTGAACAGATCTGAATAGAATGGGAAATATCAAAGGGCATTACAAGTAGCAAGGGCCAGTACTATTTTGTGAAAGTTTTGCTTCATATTTATATGTGTGTGGATGTTTGTATATCTGAGAAGTATTTTAATAAACAGGTTCAGAACATGCTTTCTGGGGCCAAACTCCCAGGTTTTGAATCCTAACACCACCATATACTAGCTGTGTGACCTTGGGCAAGTTACTCTCTGTGCCTCTTTTTCCTCATCTGTGAAAGCAAGGATAATAGTAGTACCTTTCTCAAGAGTTGTTTTGAGGATTAAATGAGATAGTACATATAATGCATTTAGAATAATGTATATAGCATATTGTAAGCACTGTAAAAGTGTAAGCTCTAGCAGGGCACCTGGAAAAGCCAAAGAATTCATAAGCTTTGCCTACCAGGAACAATTTTTCACATACTCATGATGAAGTTGAATTTCCCATCTTTCATTAATTTTTTCTGATAGTGAATCAATGAGTGGGTCAATTCAGTTAGAGGAACCAAAGTTATCCTGGTCTGATAAAAAGACGCTATAGCAGATACTGTCCCATGTCCTCAACTAATGACTGACTGGAGTTGGTATACAAATATCCCAGCTTCCTCACCCTCAAGTGGGCTAACTGGGGTGTTTTCTACACCTTTTCTCAGTTTCTCCATGGGTGTAAAGCTACAGTTACCCACTGTGGTAGCTGGCTTAATAATGCAATCTTTATTAGCTGTCTTTCCTTTCCTGTTTCACTTCTCTACTCCCTTACTTGTTTTCTCTGCACCTTCCAAATAAACTATCTGGATTTGAGTCCTTATCTTAGAGACTGCTTCTTGGAGAACACAAACTAAGACAGACTTTGTGTGGCACTAATCTGGAGTCATCCTGTTCCTGTGAGGTGAGTTTAGTGACAGGATTCCTACCCTTAGAAGGACACAGCAGTTAAGATTTACTTTAAGGAAGGTGGGGGAAAATGGCAGACTAGAGGTGCCCAACATGCAATCCTCCCACAGAAAGGGAACAGAGCAAAGGAAGGACAGCTAAGTATGGGGAAGAACATTGGTGGGAGAGCATAGGAGGGCAGCAGGAGCCTGATGAGGACCCTATGGAGCACAAAAACCAAGCAGGGTGGTGTAGAGGAGAAAGAAGCACATGGCTTCATCTGCTGCCATGTTGTCAAGACCAGGATCAGGCAGGAAGAATTCTCCCTTGTGGTGAAAAGAATCTGCTTGACCTTTAGCATTTCCCAGTGGTAACCCTCCTCCTGCTCCTGAACCAGTCTGCCCCCACCACTGCTGCAGTCACCATGGCCCTTCTCCCCACACAGGAGTTCATCCTGAGCAGCATACCTCACTGCACTGCCCACGCCACCCACGTGGCCCCAGGCAACCACATGACCCCAACTACTAGGATGCCTGCACAGCCCCACCTGCCCACCTGGGCCCAGCTGTCCAGCCACCCACCCAGCCTCAACTGCTCATGCAACCCCACCTGCCCAGCCACTGCATGGGCCCAGCCATCCAGCCACCTGAACAGCCCTAGCTGCCCTGGCTGCCCACACAGCCTGACATCCAGCTCCCTGCACAGTCCTAGCCGCCACAGCTGCCCAAGTGGCCCCACCTGCATGCATGGGCAGAGCCATCCAGCCACCCACATGGCCCCAGCAGCCCCAGCTGCCCATGCAGCCCCACCTGCCCATGCAGGCCCAGCCACAGACATACCTGTCAGTGCCTCCTGGAACTACCAAGTCTACCAGAACTACTGAGTCTACCCAGAACTACTGAGACTACTGAGTCTACCCAGAACAAACTAAAACACCCAACCCAATGGGCAATATATAACAAATCTACAGGAGGGAGTCTCTCTTCTCAAAAGCCACTGCAGAGTAATAGAAGAATCAACTGCTCCACCAGATGACTAGACATCAACATAGAGATTATAGAGATATGAAAAAACAAAAAGATGACACCACCAAATGAATACTACATTCTCAAATATCAGACTCCAAACAACAGGAAACCTTTGAAATGTCTGAAAAGGAATTCTGAGTAACAATCATAAAGAAACTCAGTGAGATACAAGAAGACTCAGTTAGACAACACAATGAAATGAGAAAAACAATCCAGGACATGAAGGAGGAAATTTACAAAGAGAAAAATAACATAAAAAAATATTTTAGCAGGATTCCTGGAATTGAAAGAGTCATTCAACAAAATAAAAACTACAATTGAGAGTGTAAGCAGAAGGCTAGAGCAAGCAGAAGGAAGGATTTCTGATCTCAAAGACAGTCTTTTTGAAATAACCCAAGTGGACAAAAAAGGAAAAGAAAAAAGAATCCAAAAAAATGACGAAAATCTAAAAGAGCTATCGGACAACCTTAAGTACACACATGTCTGAATCACAAGTGTTGTGGAAGGGGAGGAAAGGAAAAAGCATTGACAACATATTCAATAAAATAATAGTGGAAAACTTCCCAGGGATTGGTAGGCATACAGAATTCCAGTTCCAAGAGGCTCAAAGATCCCCAAACAGGTTCAATCCAAAAAGGTCCTCTCCAAAACACATTGTAATCAAACGTTAAAGACAAAGAGAGAATCCTGAAAACAACAAGAGAAAAGCATCAAGTCACCTATGAGGGAGTCTTCATCAGACTAACAGCAGACTTCTGATCAGAAACCCTAAGGGCAGAAGAAAATGAGATGATATATTCAAAGTGCTTAAAGAGAAAAACCTCGAGCCAAGAGTACTATATACAGCAAGGCTATCATTCAGAAACAAAGAGGTAATAGTGTATTTCCCAGACAAACAAAAGCTGTGGGAGTTCACCATCACATGACCAGCTCTACAAGAAACCCTTAAGGGAGCCCTGCACCTGGAACCCAAAAAACTATAATTAACATCCATGAATACAAAAGAAAGGAAAAACACCACTGCTAGGGCATATATGCAAATGATGAAAACAAAGAAACTATACCATACCACCTCAAAAAACCAATGAACACCAAAGACAAACAATAAAAGAGAAAGAAAGAAACAAAAGATACTTAAATCAACCATACAAAAAGTAATTAAACACCAGGACTAAGACAATATCTTTCAATAACAACCCTAAATTTAAATATATTAAATTCCTCACTCAATAGACAGACTGACTGTTTGGATTAAAAAGCTAGACTCAACTATATGCTGTTACAAGAAACTCATCTCATCTGTAAAGACACACATACACTAATAGTGAAGGGATGGAAAAAGATATACCACACAAATGGAAACCAAAAGCAAGGAGAAGTAGCTATTCTTATATTGGATAAAATAGACCTTAAGCCAAGAACCATAAAAAGAGACAAAGACCATTATATAATGATAAAGGGATTAATCCAGCAACAAGATATAACAATCATAAGTATATATGCACCCAACAATGGAGCACCCAGATATATAAAGGAAACACTATTAGACCAAAAGAAAGAGATAGACCCCAATATGATAATAGTTGGGGACCTGAACACACCTCTCTCAACATTGGATAGATCATCTAGGCAACAAACCAACAGAGAAATAAGATTTAAACTATACTTTAGACCAGTTGGACTTGTCAGACATCTACAGAACACTTCATCCAACCACTACAGAATATACATTCTTCTCATCAGCACATGGAACATTCTCCAGGATAAGCCACTTCAAGTCATAAATCAAGTCTCAACAAATTTTTAAAAATTGAAATCATTTCAAGTATCTTTTCAGATCACAATGGATTAAAACTAGAAATCAATAACAAGTGAAACTCTGGAAACTATACAAACACATGGAAATTTTAAAAACATGCTCCTGAAAGACCTATGGTTCTAAGAAGAAATTAAACATGAAATCAAAAAATTTCTTAAAACTAATGAATATAAAGACACATCATACCAAAACCAGTGGGATACTGCAAAAGCAGTACTAAGAGGGAAGTTTATTGCAATAAATGCTTACATCAAAATAATAGTAAGATTTCAAATAAACAACCTAATTCTATACCTCAAAGAACTAGAAAAACAAGAACAACTCAATCCCAAAATTAGTAGACAGAAAGAAATAATTATTATGAGAGCAGAACCAAATGAAATAGAGACCCAAAAAATGATACAAAAGATCAATGAAACAAAAAGTTGGTTTTGGGAGAAGATAAACAAAATAGATAAACCATAATCTAGGCTAACTAAAAAAAGAAGAAAGAAGACCCAAATAACAAAAATCAGAAATGAAAGAGGAGACATTAGAACTGATATCACAGAAATACAAAGAATCATTAGAGACTATTATAAACAACTATATGCCAACAAATTTGAAAACCTGGAGGAAATGGATGAATTTCTGGACACATACAAACAACCAAGACTGAACCAAGAGGACACAAAAAACCTGGACAGACCAATAACAAACAATGAGATTGAAACAGTAATCAGTATTCTCCCAAAAAAGAAAAGCCCAAGATTGGATGGCTTTACTGCTTAATTCTACCAAATCTTTTAAGAGGAATTATTACCAATTCTCCTCAAAAAGTGAAGCAGAGGCCCCTCTCCCAAACTCATTCTATGAGGCCAGCATCACCCTGATACCAAAACCAGAAAAAGATGCAACCAAAACCAGAAAACTATAAGCCAATATTCTTGATTAACATTGACACACAAAAATCCTCAACAAAATATTAACAAACAGAATACACCAACAAATCAAAAAAATTATACACTATGATCAAGTGGGATTCATCCCAGGGATGTAAGGATGGTTCAACCTATGCAAGTCAATAAATGTGATATACCACATCAACAAAATCAGTGACAAAAACCATATGGTTATTGCAATAGACACAGAAAAAGCTTTCAACAAAATTCAACATCCTTCATGATAAAGGCTCTCAGAAAATTAGGTATATCCAAATGGCCAACAGACACATGAAAAAACGCTGAACACCACTCAGTGACAGGGAAATGTAAATCAAAACCATGCTGAGATATCATCTCACTCCACTTAGACTGGCTATTATCAAAAAGACTGAGAATAACAAATGCTGACAAGGATGCAGAGAAAGGAGAACCTTCCTACACTGTTGGTGGGACTGTAGATTTGTTCAGCCATTATGGAAAACAGTATGGAGGTTTCTCAAACAACTACAGATAGAACGGCCATTTGATCCAGCAATCCCATTGCTGTGTATATACCCAAAGGAATGGAAATCATCGTGTTGAAAGGATACCTGCACTCCTATGTTTACCATGGCTCTATTTACAATAGCCAAGATATGGAATCAATCTAAATGTTCATCAAAATACTACTCTGCCATAAAAAAGAATGAAATTCTTCCATTTGTAGCAACATGGATGAACTTAGACAAAGTTATGTTAAGTGAAATAAGCCAGGCACAGAAAGAGAAATACCACATGTCCTCACTCATAAGTGGGAGCTAAAAAAAAAAAAAAAAAAAAACAAATACATAAAAAACAAAGAAAGAAAGATACAACAATCACAATAATACATTGAACTTTCAAAAGGAGAAAACAGAATTGAGGTTACCAGAGGTGGGAAAATGGGAGGGGAAGTGGAAGTAGAGAGAAATTGGTAAAGGCCATAAAAAATGATTACATTGTGTATTGTTGAATATACTAATTATCTTTTTTTTTTTTCCCCCGACCAGGAAGGGGATCGTAACCCCTGGCTTGGTGTTGTCTGCACCACGCTCAGCCAGTGAGCGCACCAGCCATCCCTATATACGATCCCCAACCTGTGGCCTCTGCGCTATCAGCACTGCACTCTCCCGAGTGAGCCACAGGGCTGGCCCAGAATATACTAATTATCTTGATTTGAGCATCACATATTGCACCCAGGTATTGATATTCAACACTGTACCCCACAGATATCCACAATGAATTGATCTACTGTATTTACAAGAGTAATTTACATATAACTCTATGTTCAATGTTTTTATTAAAGCATTAGCTTCTAAACATATTTCTTTAAAATAAACTTTTTAAGTGGGTTGTCAACTTTTTGACTCTAGATTTTTTTTAATCATTAGAGTGAATATTTTATTTCCAGTAAATTTTTTTCTTGTTAAATCAACTTTATGGAGATAGCATTTACATACAATAAAATGACAAGCTTTGACTAATATATATATTTGACCACAGCTCTAATCAAGATATATAATAATTTCATCATTGCCAAGAGTTCCTTTATGCTCCTTTGCAATTAATCCTTCCCCCATACCGGTCCCAGGCAACCACTGATCCACTTGCTATCTTTTTTTCTTTTTTCTTTTTTTGGCACCTAGCAGGTATGGAGAACCCGTGACCTTGGTGTTACAAGGCTGTGCTCTAACCAATTGAGCTAACTGGCAAGCCCTATTTTCTGTCAATATAGAATAGTTTTGTCTCTTCTAGAATTTCCTATAAATGGACTCATACAATATGTACACTTTTGTGTCTGGCTTCTTTTGCTAAGTATAATTTTTTAAAATTATTAATTCATGTTGTTGCATTTCAGTAGTTTATTCCTTGTTATTGCTGAGTAGTATTCCACTAAATGGATATATCACAGTATGTTTATCCACTCACCAATGTTGATGGACACTTGGGTTGTTACAATTTTTGGCTACTATGAATTACACACTGCTATGAACCTTCATGTACAAAGCTTCATATTGACATATGTTTTCATTTCTCATAGATGAATATCAAGAGTGGAATATCTGGGTCCTGTTGTAGTTTAATTAGGAAATGCAAAACTGTTCTCCAAAGTGGCTGTACTATTTTTCCCTCCCATCAGCAGTGTATGAGAATTCCAGTTGGTCCACATTCTTGCCAACATTTGGTATTGGCAGAATTTTTAATTTTGGCTATTCTAGTCGGAGTGTAGTAGTATCTAATTACAGTTTTAATGATATTTTCCTGATGATTAATGATGTTAATATCTTTTCATGCACTTATTGGCCATTTGTACATCTTTTTTTTTTGAAGTTTCTTTTCAAATCTTTTGATTTGCTAATTGGATTGTTTGTCTTATTGGGTTGTATGAACTTTTTAAACATATGAGAGTACTTCAAGAAATTTATGGTAAGATTCATATTATCTTTTAATTCCATTTTCCACGAACTTTTTGAAGTATGCTTGTATATTCTAGATACAAATCCTTTGTCAGATAGATGTGTTGTGAATATTATCTCTCAGTGTGTGGCTTGTCTTTTCATGTTCTCAATGCTGTCTTTGGAAGAGCAGAGGTTTTAATTTTGATAAAGTATATTTTGTCAAATGTTTTTCTATTATGGTTGGTGTCTTTTGTTTCCTGTCTAAGAAATTTTTGCTTATCCCAAAACTGAGATTTTTCCCTATAATTTTTATCTAGAAGTTTTATATTTTTTAGCTCTTATGTTAAGGTCTTTGAGTCATTTTGAGTTAACTTTCGTCTATGATGTCAGTTAAAGGTTAAGGTTCCCCTTTTTTTCTACATGGATTTTCAGTTTTTCCAACACCATTTTTGACTATCCTTTCCCTGTTTAATTTCCTCAGCATCTTTGTTAAAAAGCAATTGACTACAAATATGTGGGTCTATTTCTGGGCTCTCTATTCTCTTCCATTGATTCATATATCCATCTCTACACCAATACCACACTATCTTGATTCTAATGGCTTTATAATAATATGGCAGATTAGTGATGACCGTAAGTTCTTTGACACTCCTATTGAGAAATGTGGTCTGTTTCCCCTCCCCTTGAATTGAGCTGGGCTTAGAGACTGCTTGCTTGATAGAATATGGCAGAGGAGATGTTCCAGGATTTTTTTTTTCTGGCAGCTGGCCAGGATGGGAATCCGAACCCTTAACCTTGGTGTTGAAACACTGTTCCGGGATTTCTAAGCTACATCATAAGGAGCCTTACTGCTTCTGTATGGACGTCTTGAAATGCTGACTCTAGGGGAAACCTAACTGCTATGTAAGAAGTCTGACCACTACGCTGTGAGAGAGCCCAAAATAACCACGTGTGGAGAGAGAGATGCCAAGTCAGTGCCATGTGTCCTACATATCCAAACCCTTATTTCAGAAATGTGAGTGAAGAAGCCATCTTGGACATTCCAGTCCCAACAGATGCCACTTGGAGAAGAACTGAGGAATGCTGCCAATCATTGGAGGGAAGGCCTCAGACATAATACCCCAGCTAAGCCATTCTAGCATCTTCAGCCATTCAGTCCACTCCAGCTAGGACCCCAGTCATTGTGGAGCAAAAACTATATGCTGGGCCACACATATATAAAAGAATTGAAATCATAGACTCTAAGTTATCTGACCACCGTGAAGTTAAATTTTATATTAATAACAAAAACAAATCTGGAAAACCTCCAAATATTTGGAAATTAAGACAACACAATTCTAAATAACAAATGATCAAGAAGAAATCGCATAGGAAATCAGAAATATTTGAATTTAATGCCTGATGTACCCTGTCCAAATGCCTCATCCTCAAAATCATGAGCATAATGAAATGGTTTTTGTTTTATGCCAATATGTTTTAGGGTGGTTTATTATATAGCCCAAAAAGCAAGTGCTAAAATCAAATGTATTCTTTGTTTTCTCAATTGTTTTGGTCTTTTGCATTTTGATGTAAATTTTAGAATCAGCTTGTTTTCAGTTTTTAGTATATAGGTCCTGCATATTTTTTATTAAATTTATCCCTAATTAAGTTTTTGATGGGTGCTATTGTAAAAGATATTGAAGATACGGGGTTTTTTTCTTATTTCATTTTCCATTGGTCTTTTACTAATACAAATGCTCACACAATTGCTTTTCTTAGACTTTGAATCCTGTGACCTTGCTAAACTCACTTTTTAGATCTAGTAGCTTTTATGTAGAGGCCACACATATGGGCTATAGAAAAGATCATATTTTTCTGTTGTTGGGTAGAATATTCTATAAATGTCAATTTGGTCAATTCCATCCTTCTGACTTTCTGTCTACTCATTTTACTAATTACTGAGAAAAGAATATTGAAACATACAACCATAATGGTGAGTTTGTCTATTTCTCCTTTTAGTTCCATTAGTTTTTGTTTCAGGTATTTTAAAGCTGTGTTATTGGGTACATACACATTTAGGACTTATATTTCTTCCTGATGAGTTGACTGCTTCATCATTATGAAATATTTCTCTTTATCCTTGGTAAAATTATGAAGTCTATTAATCGTAATAAGGACACTCCAATTTTTTTTAATGTTAGTGAATACATTAGCTATATATGAGGGTCCTCCCAAAAGTTCATGGAAAGATTCACATTATCTTTTCATTCTAATTTTCTGTAAGCTTTTAGAAGTACTCTCATATTTTTCCATCTTCTTACTGTTAACTTATTTATACATTTATACATAGAATGTCTTTTTGAAGACAGCAGATAAATGGGTCATTTTTTAAAATCCAATCTGACAATCTCTTCCTTTTAATTGGACTGTTTAAACCATTTAATCCTTTCTTTTTTTCATGCCTTTTGAATTATTTTTAGCATTCCATTTTATCCATATTTTTATCTAATTAGCTATATCTCTTATTATGTTTTGTGGTTATTATAGGTTTATAACATGCAGCTTTAACTTACCACACTGTACCTTCAAGTTACCTTATGCCATTTCACGTATAATGTAAGGACCTTACAAAATATGCTTTTATTTTCTTTTCCCATACTTTGTGCTGTTCTTAGCTTATGTTTTACGTCTACATAGGTTATAAATCCCACAATAGACTTCTATTGTTTTGCTTTAAATAGTCAATTATTTTTTCAGTAAGTTAAAAAATGAGAAAAAGTGCTTTATATTTACCACATATTTACCATCACCAAATAGTTATGTTGATGTAAGTTCCCATCTAGTATTATTTACCTTCAGCTTGAAGAACTTCCTTTAACATTTCTTGTAGTCCATGTCTATTGGCAACAAATTCTCTCAGCTGTTTGTCTGGACAAGTCTTTATTTCACCTTCATATTTTAGCTAAATTTTCTTGGTGTACAGAATTATAAGTTGATATTTTCCCTCAGAATTTTAAAGATATCATTCCATATTCTTCTGGTTTGCATAATTTCTGATGAGAAGCCTATGGTTTCTTTTTTTGTTGCTTCTCTGCAAAATGTTTTCTCTGGCTATCTTTAATATTTTCTCTTTATCGTTTTTATAGGAATTTGGTAATGATTTGCCTTGGTGTGATTTCTTTAAGTTTTATTCTATTTGGGTCCATTGAGCTTCTCAGATCTGTGAGTTTTTAAATTTTTTACTATTTTTTCTTGAAAATTGTTTTCTGTCACTCCCTCTTCTATTTTTTCCTTCTGTCTTAGTCCATTTTGTGCTGCTATAACAGAATACTACAGACTGGTTAATTTATAATAAACAGAAATGTACTGGCTCACATTTCTGGAGACTGAAAAGTCCAAGATCGAGGGGCCAGTATCTAGCAAAGGCCTTCTTGCTGCATCGTCCCACGGCAGAAGGGCAAAGAAAGGGTGAGAGAGAACAAGAGGGGGCTGAAGTTGCCCTTTAATAACAAACCCACTCCCATGATAATGAACCCACTCGCACAACAATGGCATTAATCCATTCATGAGGGTAGAACTCTCATGGCCTAATTACCTCTCATTAAGTCTCACCTCTCAACATTATTGCATTGGGGATTAAGTTTCCAACACATGCGTTTTGGGGAACACATTTGAACTATAGCACCTTCTGAGACTCAATTTTGAAGCATGTGTATTAGTCCTTCTCTGTTGCTTATAATAAAATACCTGGGACTGTATTTATTTATTACAATCAATAATCAATATTTATTGCTTACAATTTCAGAGGCTGGGAAGTTCAAAGTCCAGGGACCCCATCTGCTGAAAGCCTTGTTGGTGGGTAGTGAGTCCTCACAGCAAAGCGGGATGTCACACGGTGGATGGTGGAAGCAGAGAGAGAGCTAACTCCTTACTGTTTCTCCTTTTAAAGCCCTCAGAACCACGCCTATGGCCACCATTAAACCATCAATGGATTAATCCATTCACTAGGGCATGGTCCTCACAACCTAATCACCTCTTCAAGGCCCCACCTTTCAACTACCACAATAGGATTTCCCACCCTCTTAACACTGTCACAGTGTGGACCAAGCCTCAATGAGTTTGGGGGGACATTCAATCCACAGCAGTATGCCAGACTGCTTGATATTGTTCCACAGGTCAGTGAGGAACTTTTCCTTCTTTTTCTTTGGCCTTTTTTCTGTCTCTGCTTAATTTTGGATATTTTTTATTCCTATGTCTTCAAGTTCACCGATCTTTTCTTCTGCATATCTAATCTGTTATTAACCCCATCTTTTCAGACTTTAATGATACATGGTTAGATCATTAATATTGTTTCTCACAGGCCACTGAGGCTTTGCTTATTTTTCAGCCTTTTTTTTTCCTCTTCATGTTTCAGTTTAGATATTATCTATTGCTGTTTCTTAGAGGTCATCAATCTTTTCTTCTGTAGGATCTATTCTGCTGTTAAGTCCATCCAGTGAATATTTCATTTCAGACATTGTATTTTTCATCTCTGGAAGTCCCACTTGGTTCTTTTTTTAAACTGTGGTAAAATATACATAACAAAATTTACCATCTTTACTGTTCTTAAGTGTACAGTTCAGCGGCATTAAGCACATTCACATTTTTGTGCAATCATTACCATCATTCATCATCAGAACTTTTTCATCTTCCCAAATTAAAATAAACTCTGTACCCATTAAATACTGACTCCCCATTTTCCCCTCCCCCCAGCCCCTGGAAACAGCCATTCTACTTTCTGTCTCTATGAATTTGACCACTCATGAGAGTGGACCTTATGTGAGTAGAATCGTACAATATTTGTCATTTGGTTCTTTTTTAATGTCTTCCTCTTTATGTTCATGCTGTCCCTTAAGTATTTCAACATATTTATATCAGCTGTTTAAGGCCCTTGTCTGCTAATTCTCTCATCTCTGTCACCTCTGGGTCTGTTCCTATTGACTGCTCTTTTTCCTCCTGGTATGGGTCACATATTTCTGCCTCTTAGGAAGTTTAGTAGTTTTGATTAGAGGCTAAACATCATGAATGTTACATTGTTGAAGTCTGGATTTTATTGTCTTCCTTAAGAGTGCTGAGTTTTGTTTTGACCGGCAGTTATGCTACATACAATTCAGGCTCATCCTTTTGGGGTTTGTTTTTCAGCTCTATTAGGGCAGGTCTAGAATAGCCTTTCATTTAGGGCTAATTTAGACATATTACTAAGGCTTGAACCTTCTGGGCTCTACCGAGTAACCCCGGTGTTTCTCCATTCTGACTGGTCAGAACTCAAACATCTCCCAGTCCTGTGAAAGCTCTGCAAATTGTTCAGCTCATAGCTCCCTCATAGTTGTTCTTTCTGATGTACTTACTTTTTGCCCAGTTTTGTGGAGTGCTGCCTATGTAAGTACACACTGCTTTATAGTCAGCCAAAGAGGACTCCACCTTGAAATCTGTCTCTGCATAGCTCACTCTTCTCCAGTAGTCTTCACCCCAAATTCCAGATATCTCAGCTTTCGCCAACTCCAACCTCCATCTCCTCAACTCAGAAAGACTTCTATGCTCTGCTTGGATTTCCCCTCTCCCACTACAGTCTGGAAAGTGGCTGTAGTCAGTAGGTAACTCTTCCTTTGTTTCTCTTCTCTCAGAGATTACAGTTCCATGCTGCCTGGTGTTCAATGTCTAGAAAGAGTTGTCTCATATATTTTGTCTATTCTCTAGTTGTTTACATCAGAGAGGTAAGTTTTTTGTTGGTTTTTGTGTGTGTGTTTGTTGTTGTTTGTTTGTTTTGGCAGCTGGCCGGTACAGGGATCTGAACCCTTGACCTTGGTGTTACAAGATGGCACTCTAACCAACTGGGATAACTGGCCAGCCCCTAGAGAGGCAAGTTTGATACCAGTTGCTCCATCAGGGCTGGCAGAGGAATTTACCTTTTTTGTCATAAAGCTTGCAATTCAATTCATTTTGCGTCCTCCCTTTCATATTTCACAAACAGTTAATCACTAATTCCTGCCATTTCATTGCCCATGTATCTCTGACATCCATTTCCTCTTTCCAACCCCACCATTACTTCTTCAGTTGAGGCAATCAGCATTTTTGTTTGGAATGTTTCACAGTTTTCTTAAAGACTTCACCTCTTTAACATTGTGTCCCTCTACATCGTCCCCCACATAACCCACATAACGTTCAGAATGATCTTTATAAAATACAAATATTACCCTATTGTTCTTTAGCTCAAACCTTACAGTGGCTTCTCACTGCCTATGATAAAGTCCATTCTCTTTAGCCTAGTTTACAAGGTCCTTCCTGTTGGTTCCCAAACTATACAAGAGTACTTCAAAAAGTTAGTGGAAAAATAGAACTAAAAGATAATATGAATTTTTCCATGAACCTTTTGAAGTATCCTCGTATACAGACCCCTCTTCCTGCCCCTCCCTTCTTCCCTTTACTTTCCAGCAACACTAAACTCCTGGTAGTTCCTTAAACACTGTGTCAGTTCAGGGGCTCTGAAAAGCAGAGGCCAAGACGGATTTAGACGTGCAAGAGATTTTTCGGGGAACACCTGTGAAGGATAATGGGCAGAGGGAGCAGAAATAGGCAGAGAGAGCCTATTCAAACTGTGATGCAGGTCTAATACCTGTGAAAGGAGAGGCGGAAGAAAGGAGAATCGGATAGGAGACTTAGATTGCAGCACAGCTCTCTGAGAAAGTCTTTGCCAGGCTGGTCTAGAGCCCCAGGGTAAACATTGCCTATCAGGGATCCCACATCAGAAAGAAATGAGTGCGCTCTAGTATTCCTACCATGCTTGGTTGGCTGAGAGCACACCAGGAAAAACATGGCCTCGGCCTGAATGCAATGGTGGATCCTGAATGTGAAGCAGCTGGAAGCTGGAAGCCAAGTACACTCCTTGTAGCAAGTTTTCCTGAAGGGAGAGCTGAGTAGCACTGCACCTCACTGGCTGCCACAAACAGGGGGTTTTGTTTGTTTGTTTTTCTCATTTCTATATGTTTGCTAACACAGTTCCTGCTACCTAAGATGCCTGACCTCCCCATCCATTTCCCCCAGGACATGTATACTTACCTTTCAGGACTCAGCTCATTAGTCACCCCTTCCAAGAAGCCTTCCCTGACTACCTACCCCAGCCCCCATTTCTATGTATCTACAGTGCCTAGTTCAGCGCCTGAAACACAGTAGGTATTGAATTGAACTTTACCTTAAAATTATTGTACTTTATCATCTTTGCTCAGCAAATGCCAGAAAACATGTGTCCAAATGAAATTATTCTTTATTAATAGGCTACAGAGGTCATGGTCCCTAATACAGTCCTTTATTCATACAACTTTCATTTTGTATTATATTTGTTCCTGCAAAAACCCATTGCTAATCTCTGACAAACTGATTTACATTACCGTAAATTGCATCCCCACTCTGAGATTATTTGCATTTAAAAGTGAAGACTGAAAAGGAGAATTCCTTTTGTCAAAGAGGAATTTCAAGCATCTGTGGCTGGCCAGTGAGGTGGATTTTTTTTAAGGGGCCAGAGGCCCTTTCAGGAAGTAACCATCAAATCATCCCATAGAAGGAGATTTTACTTTGGCCATAACTAGCAGCAAGAACTATCCTGAAGACATGAACGAAGTCCCTAAGGAGGCCTGAATTTGGAAAGACAATGAAAGTGAAACCAGTAGATTTAAAGCAACGTTTTCCATTTTCCATAGTTAAATGTTCTGGCTAAATCTCCACCCCTTCCCCCCATGTTTTTGTCTGTGAGAGAAATTACTCTTCTGCCAGCAGTGCCTGGGATTCTGTCCAAACAGCATGCTGTCAGCAGCATCAGCCAGCAGGAACGCATAATCCTCCCACCCTTTGGTTTTGGTGGGTAATATTAGCTAAGAAAATGCTCCAGGTTTTTCTTGTTCGTATGGTGTAACTCACTCAGATTAGACATGCCCCTTTCTCCAGTAGTTACCTCCTACACTTGGGGAAATTTCATTCTTTTGCAATACAGTATCCAATTCAGGAAACTAGTCAGCATTTCCCAGGACGAAAAGGCAGATTTGCAGACTGCAATGTCACTTTGCTTTCATTATCAACATTCCTTGAGTCAAAGGGGCACAATAACCTCAAGTTTTAACATTTCTGAAGTCAAACATACTAGCCGATTCTTTTTTTTCCACTATGAAAAGCTATTGTCAAACTGACGGTCATCTAATGACAACGGCATCTTTGAATGGAGGAGAGCATGCCGCAGAAATACCCTCATTGTCATTACCTTCCTCCGGGTGAGCAGAATGCTGCTTGGATCAGGAGCCCTCCCCATCTCTGCTGAGAAACAAAGCAAAAAGACACCTCATGCAATATACTACAACATAGTTCAAGCCAACAAAATTTACTGAAGATTTATTATATGCCAAACTCTATGCTGTACATAGAGCTGAATAACTTCATTCAGCCAAAGCATACTGAGACTTACATGGAGCTAGCACAAAGGGTACAAAGAATAAATCATGGCCCCCTACTTTAAGTAGCTCGGTGTGGTCACGGCGTGGTCTACAGATAATTATAAAACAATGTGATAATCTCTACTGCGGATGTGCAGAGGAGGAAACAAAATTTTGTGTGGGGAATGGGACTTTTAAATTCCTCACAGAGCACTGTCGTAGCTTTCAAACCCTTTGCCTTGTTCCACATTAAGTAATACATATTTTTCATTGATGTTTTTATTGAGATGATTGTGGATTCACATGTACTGGTAAGAAATAATACAGAGAGCTCCTATGTACACTTTGCCCAGTTTCCCCCAGTGGTAACCTTTGGAGAACTATTTTGTAATATCACAACTAGCATATTGACATTGATACAATCCACCAATCTTGTTCAGATTTTCCTAGTTTTACTTCTTTGTGTGTATGCGTGTGTGCATGTGTGTGTGTTAAATTCTACACAATTTTATCTAGGCTCATGTATCCACCATCACAGGTCCATTATCACAAAGATTCCTCCTCATGCCCTTTTATAACCACCTCCCTCCCACCCGTCCCCAGCCCCTGTAACCACTAATCTGTTCAACATTTCTAAAATGTCAACTTCAAAAATGTTATATAAATGGAATCACACAAACATTTTAGGTTTGGCTTTTTTCACTCAGCATAATTCTCTGGAGATTCATCCAGGTTGTTGCGTGTATCAATAGTTCATTCCTTTTTATTAAGTAGTAATAGAAGACTACATAGTATGGAATTCCATAGTATGGAATACCACAGTTTGTTTAAGCATTCATCTGTTGAAGAACAGCTGGGCTGATTCTAGTTTTAGGCTATTACAAATTAAGCTGCTATGAACATTTGTCTACAGGTTTTTGTGTGGACATGAGTCTTCATTTCCCTGGCGTAAATGCTCAGGAGTGCAATTGCTGGGTTGTATGGTACTTGCATATTTAAGTTTCAAAGAAACTGACAAACTGCTTTCCAGAATGGCTGTATCATTTTACCTTCCCCCCAGCAATCTATGAGTGATCCAGTTTCTCTGCATCCTTTCCAGCATTTGGTGTTTTCACTACTTTTAATTTGTAGCCATTCAGATGTGTGTGTAGTGATATCTCATTGTGGTCTTAACTTGTATTTCTCTAATGGCTAATAATGTTCAACATCTTTTCATGTGTCTATTTTCATTATCTTGGGTGAAGTGTTTATTCGTGTCTTTTGCCTGTTTTCTAATTGGGTTGTTTGTTCTCTTACTGTTGGGTTTTGAGAGTTTTTAAAAAATATATTCTAGACCGTTGTTCTGTGTCAAATATGTGGTTTGCAAATATTTTCTCACAGGCTGTAGCTTGTCTTTTTATCCTCTTCACATGGGCTTTCACAAAGTAAAAGTTTTTAATTTTGACAAGGTCCAATTTATCAATTTTTCCTTTGATAGCTCATGCTTTTGATGTCAAGCCGAAGAATTCTTTGTCTAGCTCTAGATCCCAAGAATCTTCTCCTGTGTATTTTTTCTAAAAGGCACTCCATGAAAGCCTTTTACCAATTTCAGAGAAATCATATCAGAGCTTAATGGAAGACAGGCAGTAAGTTGGAATTTAATAACAATACTGTGTTAGTCAGCTTGGGCTGCCATAACAAAATGCTACAGGCTGGGTGGCTTAAACAACAGAAATATATTTTCTCACAGTGCAAGATCAAGGTGCCATCAGGGTTGGTTTCTGGTAAGGCTTCTCTTCCTGGCTTGTAGATGGCTGCCTTCATTATGTATCCTCACATGGCCATTTCTCTGTGTGCATGAAGAGAGAGAGAGAGCTCTCTGGCATCTCTTCCTCTTCATACTTGTAAAGACACCAGTCCTATAGGATTATGGACCCACCCTTATGAGTACATTTAACCTTAACTACCTCCCTAAATGCCCTATCTCCAAACATAGACATATTGAGAGTTAGGGCTTCCGGAGAAGAGACAGCTCAGTCCATAACAGACACAGTCCTAGAGCACTGATAGAGCTTCTTTGGACCACCTGTGCTAGCTGCCACGGCCAGCATCATGTGCAGATGTAAGTGCCAATACAGCCTGGCACCGAGAGGGCGCCAGACATGTGGTTGTCTGCTTAGTGTGTTCCTATTCCCCTCCCCCTTCCTGGTTTTCTGGGAATCACTTCTGCTCTTTCCTCTTTGGTAATGAGGTTATTACCCTAAGAACTGCTGACTTAGTACAGTGTCCATGGCACCCTGGGCACAGTTGATAAGTCCAGAAAAGGGATTAGATGGAAGCTATGCCAATCACAATCTTTTTTCTGGAAATTTTGACTCTGGAGACTTAAACTCACTTTGGCTGTTCCTTATAACTAAAGAAATCTAAACTTGGGGGATCTTGGTGGAGGCCATTTTCTGCCATGTAGACTAGGAAACAGGGATGGTGGGTTTGCTGTGAGAAAGAAAATCGAAGACCAGTTGGCTGTAAGTATGTGGGTTGATTTCTGGGTTCTCTATTCTGTTCCATTGGTCAATGTGTCTGTTTTTACACCAGTATCATGCTGTTTTGATTACTATAGCTTTGTAGTGTAACTTGCAGTCATGTAGTGTTGTGCCTCCAGCTTTATTTATTTATTTATTTATTTTGCTCAGGATTGCTTTGGCTATTCAGGGTCTTTTGTTGTTCCATATGAATGTTAGGGCTGTTTTCCTATTTCTGTGAAGAATGTCATTGGTATTTTGATGGGAATTGCATTGAATCTGTGTATTGCTTTAGGTAATATGGACATTTTCACAATGTTAATTCTTCCAATCAAAGAGCATGGAATGTCTTTCCATCTTTTTGTGTCCTCTTTAATTTCTCTCAACAGTGATTTGTAGTTCTTGTTGTAGAGATCTTTCACCTCCTTGGTTAGATTTATTCCTAGGCTGTTGCTTTTTTGTTTTGGGGGGGGGGGTTGGTGACTATTGTAAATGGGCTTGTTTTCTTGATTTCTTTTTCTGCTAGTTCATTGTTGGAGTGTAGAAACATTACTGATTTTTGCATGTTGATTTTGAATCCTGCAACTTTACTGAAATCGTTTATCAACTCTGTTGCTTTGTTGGGTCTATAGGTTTTTCTATATATAAGATGGCAAGATTGCCAAGAAAGGAGACACTAGCCAGGCAAAGGAAGGAAAAAGATTTTATTAGCAAGCGGCAAGAGGACCTGCCCAGCTGAGCCAAAAAATGGTGTCAGCGTGGAGAGGCAGTTGGGTGTCTTCTTTCACAGGGTTAAGATTGGCATCTGACCTAGCCTAGGAAGACGGTTACAATGTTCCATTCCGGGCACAGTCTGCTCATGGGAACGGAAACTTGGGGATACAGAAACCTAGGGCTAAGGGAAGAAACCTTGGGCTAACAAAGGGAAACAGTTACAGTGTTACACTCTGGGTACAGTCTGCACAGCCTGCTCGTGGGAAGAGACTTAATTAGGGAAAAAGAGACCTTGAGGAACGCAATTTAGATAATGAAACTGAAAAGGGAGGGGGTGCTTTCTAAAAGTCAGTTTCTCAGTTCCAGGGACCTAACAAGGATCATGTCATCTGCAAAAAGGGACAATTTGACTTCATCTTTTCCAATCTGGATGCCCTTTATTTCCTACTCTTGCCTGATTGCTGTGGCTATAAAACTCCTGAAATAAAACATAGGGGAAAACTTCAGGAAGTAGGACTGGGCAGAGACTTTATAAATAAGATCCCAAAAGCACAGGCAACAAAAGGAAAAATAAACAAATGGGATTATATCAAACTAAAAAGCTTCTGCACATCAAAAGAAGCAATTAACAGAGCGAAAAGATAACCTAAAGAATGGGAAAAAATATTTGCAAACTATGCATCTGGCAAAAGATTAATATCCAGAATATATAAGGAACTCAAACTACTTAACAGTAAAAAAACAAATAACCAAATTTAAAAATGGGCAAAGGAGCTGAATAGGCATTTCTCAAAGGAAGACATACGAATGGCCAACAGACACATGAAAAAATGCTCAGCATCACTCAGCATCAGGGAAATGCAAATCAAAATCATACTGAGATATCATCTCACCCTGGTTAGACTGGTCATTATCAAGAAAACAGAGAATAACAAATGCTGACAAGGATGCGGAGAAAGGAGAACCCTCCCACACTGTTGGTGGGACTGTAGATTGGTGCAGCCATGATAGAAAATGGTATGGAGGTTCCTGAAACAACTCCAGATAGAACTGCCGTATGACTCAGCAATCCCACTGCTGGGTATATACCCAAAGGAATGGAAATCATCGTGGCAAAGAGATACCTGCACTCCCATGTTTATTGCAGCTCTATTTACAATAGCCAAGAGTTGGAACCAACCTAAATGTCCATCAACAGATGACTGGATAAGGAAAATGTGGTATATATACTCCATGGAATGCTGCCTGCCATAAAAAAGAATGAAATACTACCATTTGCAGCAACATGGACGAACTTAGGAAAAATTATGTTAAGTGAAGTAAGCCAGGCACAGAAAGAGAAATACCACATGTCCTCACTCATAAGTGGGAGCTAAAAAAATAAACAAATCAAAAAAGAAAGAAAGATACAACAATCACAGTAACATGTGGAACTCTCAAAAGGAGAAAACAGAGGTAGGAAAGGTGGGGAGTGGGTAAGGGAGGAATTGGTAAAAGGCCATGAAAAACAATTACATTGAATTATGTTGAATATACTAATTATCCTGATTTGAGCATCACATATTGCACACAGGTATTGATATTCAACTCTGTACCCCACAGATATGTACAATCAACTATGTTTCATTAAAAGAAAAAGAAAGAAAGAAAAGAAAAAGAAAATCAAGCAGATGCAAAGGGAGAGAAAGTGGCAGAAACGAGGGACAGAGAGCATTCCAGCCTCAACCCTCTCCCTCTGTATCCTGTCCTTGGGTTCTATGAAACACCCAAGAATAAACTGCTCTTTTTGCTTTAAGGAAGTTGAAGGGGGCAGGAATAGATGGGCAGCCCCATGGAACTCCTGCCCAGTCTCCTCTCCCTGCCTATCCTAGAGGTTAGCATATTCTTTAGAGCACTTCTGTCCAATAAAATATAATGAGAGCCACATATATAATTTTCGATTTTCTAGCAGCCACATTTTAAAAAGTAAAAAGAAACAGGTTAAATAAACTTTAATAATATATTTTATTTAACCCAGTATATCCACAATATTATCATTTCTTTTTTTTCTTTTTTTTTTTTTTTAAAAAGATGACCGGTAAGGGGATCTTACCCTTGACTTGGTGTTGTCAGCACCACGCTCACCCAGTGAGCAAACTGGCCATCCCTATATGGGATCCGAACCTGTGGCCTTGGTGTTATCAGCACCGCACTCTCCCGAGTGAGCCACGGGCCGGCCCCCACAATATTATCATCTCAACATGCAACTCTGAATTTAAAAAATTTCCCCAGATGATTCTCATTCAAAAGGCTTGGGAAATATGGACTATCTGTTGCCTCAAGAAGCTTAGAAATTCCTCTGGGAAGTGGAGGCTGAAGAAGGAGGAAGTGTCACTGGCCAGGCTAAGCCCTGGGCATCGATGGGGCTTCTCCGTGGCAGCTCTGTGCCCTGGGAGCCAGGGCAACCACATGCGAATTCTAGGCTTCAACTTGCAACCAACTTGACTACCTCCCTGAAGCCCCTTTTAAATAGGTCCATGAGTCTAGTTAACTCCCTAAGAGCTAAGAGTAGGGATTCCTTCCTCATCAGTATTATCTATCTGTCTATCTGTTTATCCAGCATCTATCTCCAGGTGGGCTCTGGTGTCAGACATCTCTGTAGTGGTTTTTTTTTTTGGGGGGGGGGGTTATATAATTATTCACCAGGTAATTCAACTACATAATAAAGCCCTTTTAGCATTATGAAATACAATGTTTGAAATCTTTTTTCTTGGCAATTCTGTTTATTACAATGTTTATAATCCTGAACAGTTTCTCTCATATGAAGTTTTTCATGCATTCAGGTATTTTGCATGATGTCTAATGTGACCAGTAACAAAGGCTGCAATAAAGTAATAGCTATGATCATAACGCTCTTGTAATCTAAACACAGTGAGGATTTTTTCTTTCTTTTTTTCTGTACAGTCAGCTAAGAAGTTATGAGGGAGTCACGGTTCATCTGAAAGAAAGTGGTCATCTGTTCCTTGATCAATCAGTATGTCCATCTGAGAATCTGGACAGGACTTCACAAGATGGGCAATGATCATAAGCCTTCCATTTACTTTGATCTGTTCCCAAATATTCACTAAAGGGTTTTTTTTGCCCCAAGGACAAAGCACTGGGTTGCAAATCGGAGCAAATGCTGACACAGATTTGTATTTTCTTGGATTTTTTTAAAATCACAAATCAGAGCTCCATGGCCTCCCATGGAGTGGCCAAAAATAGACATCCTTTGAGGATTCACTGGAAGATTGGCATGTATGAGTTGCGAGAGCTCCTCCGTTACATAAGAGTACATTCTGTAGTTTCCCAAGGATCTTCAGCGGCAGCCACATAAAACCCAGCACCAGTGCCAAAATCCCAGCTCTCATCTTTCCCTTTAATATTGCATTCACAAGGGCTGGTAGCAATGATGATAAGGCCGTGTTCTGAGGCAGCTTGATGATCATCAAATTTTGATATAAAATTTTGTGCTGTGCAACTTAAACCAGACAGCCAATACAGTGCAAGGCCCTTTCCAGTTTCTGCCTTTGGTGATAACTAAATAGCAAATTTCATTTTGCAGTTCAGTTCAACGCTGTCATGTTCAAACACTTTCTGCAATCCCCCAAAGCACTTGTGGCTGGATATCTATCTGCCTCAATGCCCTTCTGCTCCTGTCCAACTGCTACTTGTTTTTTTGTCTGCACCAGAGGGCGGATAATCTTTGGGCGGCAGTGGCAGCGGAGAGTGTAGAAATGGTTAGAAAGGAAAAAGCTCTCTGTAGCATTCGAGTCTTGCCTCTGTGCCTCTTATTAGCTCTGTGACTTGGGGCAAATTGTCTCAACTTCTCTGAGTTCCTCTTTTCACAACTGTAAAGTGTGGATAATGATATTCACCTGCCTACAAGACATAGAATGAGGATTAAATAAGTCAAGTCTGAAAAATGTGAGGATAAAAAAGCACAGTGGCATATGTTGTGTTCCATAAGTGGTGGTCATTTTTCTGCACAGACCTCCTCTCTAAAAGACTGATATCTTTCTAATAGCTAATAGAAAGAACAGAAAAGTCCACATACAAAAGATTAAGAAACAGAGACACTTCAGATTTCGATGTGTTACGGTACCTAAGACTTAGCACAAAACTTCCAGTTCATATTTGGGTTTCCACTAGAAGACCAAAATAAAATTAAAGCCCTTTCCTTGTCATAGTATCTATTTGTACTCTAAATTTTGGATATGAGCTAGTCAGATGAAATTCTTCTTGTGCAATAGGTTCTTCTTCCCTCTCCAGCACGTTGACCAAAGTCTGCAAATCTTTTAACATCCTCTTGAACACACCCGCTTTCCAATCTCCCTATAAGTCATGAGACTTTGCTTCTGTCATTCCAAGTAATTTTCCTCTGGAGCATACATAAGTAATTGCAAACAGTGGCCCTGGAAACCGCTTTTCCTGTTAGAAAAAGAACTCCTCAGGTGAACTGTAAGTGGATTTAGCTGGAGTCCACACACATCCCCAACAGAGTTAAATGTCACTGTTACAACGAAGGGAGGACTTCAGAGAGAGAAAAATAAATAGCAGAAAATTCAAGCTGGAAAGGACTTTAGAAAACATTTGACACCATCTTTCTTAAATATTGTACCCCAAGCACTTGCCCAGCCCATACCTGCACAGTAGGCTTTGCCATGTTGCAATATGGTAGTTAGTGTGCCTGTCTTGTCTCTGAGATCATGGAATCAGGGATAAAGTCTTATTCATTTGAGTCCCCAGCACTGTACTTAATACACAGTAGGTGGTAGGTAAATGTCTGATAAATGAGCGAAATGCTTTTGGACTTGTAGCAGTCCCATCACAGCATGGTATCTGCATTAATAAGAGATCAGAATGAGGTCTCAGTTCACATCTTTTTTGTTCCTGGGGCTTGTCTGTGTTCCCTGCTATGTTTTTGCTCATCGTGGGGCTAAGTTTCTGTAAAATGTGGCTGACATTTTAAATGACATTTAAATGACATTTAAAATGTGGTTGATTGAGGTCCCAGGCATAATGTGAAACATAACTATCTGGTGGAGATTTCAAAGTGCTGTGAGGATTAAAAATCCTCAACCTACCATACCTTTAAAATGGCCATTTTCCTCTACCAAGTGGAGAAAGCCTGCCTGAGAATGAAGCCTACACAGAGGAAATCAGCATTAAGTGAATAAGAGAAAAGCATCTTTCTGATGACATCATCTGAATACCTGGATCCAACCGTACCTGACTGAACTCAGTACGCCTACATTTATCTCTTATATGAGCCAATATATTGGCTTTTCACTTAAGTCAGGCTGAGTTAAGCTAATGACACTTGTCACTAAAAGAGCACTGATGAATAGAATAAAGACCAAACAATCAGAGAACAATAAATGCCGACATCTATAAAGTGTTAAGCTGCGTGATACCAATTACAAATGCAATAGAAGTCCAGAGGTGCAAAAACTGGGGAGAAGTTGACAATGGTAATGGGACTTGGGCAGGGCATGATCACTGCTGTAATCACAAAGAAACATAAAGGACTGCATGGCTGGTAGACTATAACAGCATGGTATAGTATAGTATCAGAGCATGTTAGATACGGAGGGAAGAAGGGTTGGCCAAGTGTAGTGCTAGCCTTTGTCCTCTTTTAAGGTTATTAAGAGTGCTGGCTGAGGGTAAGGAAATCAATATTGGGCAAGATTGTTAGATTTGGACAGTCATCCAAGCGTACCCTAGCATTTGGGCTGAGCATACTCTATTCTCTAGTCTAGAGCAGTGGTTCTCAATCCTGGTGCACATTAGAATCACTTGGGGAGCTTTAAAGAAATCCAGATACCCAAGCTGCACGTCAGATCAAGTAAATCAGAATCAAAAGCATCAGTATTTTTTAAAACTCCCCAGGAGATTCCACTGTACAGCCAGGTTTGTGAACAAGTGCTTTGGGACAGAGCTTCTTACTTTAACGTGCATTTGAATTTGGTTTTAACTAGATTCAAATACAATAGTTCCGGAGTGGGGCCCAGAATTTAGGGAGTTAAGGGTAGTTTAGGGTGGTGGGAAGGTTCTTTCCAACGTATCCAGCCGGATTTCCCAGGAATAACCCTTGGACAGCTAAGTGTGGTGAAAGACTGATGAACTGCATGATTTTACCGGGTCTGACACAGGATATAGGGTGACCAACCATCCTACTTTGCCTGAGACTCAGGGCTTTCCTGGGACACGGGACTTTCAGTACTAAAACAGGAAAGTCCTGAGCAAACTAGGATTGTTGGTCACCCTACCTGTCCCTGACCTTCTAGTCAGTGAAGTTCTGACCAATGTTACAAAGCTTTTCTGACCAAACAGGCACCATTGATAAAGTGGAGGCAAATGGGACCTCAGAGGATGATCCTGGGAAAAGAAAAGGGAATCACTGAGCACATAATCCTCCTTGAGGCTATCAGGAGATACAGGGGCAAGAGAGGGAAAACAGGTGCTCTGGCTTTACCTGACTCACAGGTACCTGTCAAAGAGCGAAATTTCAACATATTGAGTTTTTAAAGATCTAGTTGGCTTTCATTAGCAATTCATGAATGGGGCAGCATCCAGTCTATAAAATAGGAAAGAGGGGGTTGGCTAGCTCAGTTGGTTAGAGTTCAGTGTTATAACACCAAGGTCATGGGTTTGGATCCCCATACCAGCCAGCTGCCAAAAAAACCAAAATAGTAAAATAGGAAAGAGCTCTGGTGAGCTAAGCAGAAATGTAGGTTTTATAGGCAGAAAATGCTGAAGGAAGCAGAAACAAGGAACAAAAAGCAGGTTGGTCATGTCAAAGTTACTCTCCTTATAGGGAATCTTGTTGGAATAACGGAATTTGGCTATTATCTCTCTAGTTTCTTGGAAGGTTAAATTGTACAAGATAACAGCTTGATTTGGTGATGTGGAACCTTAGCATGAGTGACTCCATTTTGGATTGGTCTGTTGGATCTTAGCACAGAAGCTCGGTCCAAATCAGTGGCTTCCCATAAATTTTAACACATCTATGCAGAATGGGGGAGACTGGGAGATGGAATAGTCTTTGTTATATATTGGATGTTTGTGTCCCCCTGAAATTCATATGGTGAAATCCTAACCCCCAAGGCGATGGTATTATTAGGGGGTGGGGCTTTTGGGAGGTGATTATGTCATGAGGGCAGAGCACTAATGAATGGGATTAGTGCCTTATAAAAAAGGCCCCAGAGAGCTCCCTCACCCCTTCTGCCATGTGAGTACACAGTGAGAAGACAGCTGTCTATGAACCAGGAAGCAGGCCTTCACCAGAAACCGAATCTGTGGGCACCTTGATCTTGGACTTCTCAGCCTCCAGAACCGTGAGAAATAAATTCCTGTTGATTATAAGTCACCCAGCCTATGGTATTCTGTTATAGCAGCCCAAAGTACTAAGACAGTCTTTTATTTTAAGATGGAGAAACCAGAGGTTTCTCATTAATCTGGGGGATTCAAACTAGAGTGTACAGGAGAATTGCCCAGGTAGCTCATTAAAAATGCATACTCGTCCCCTCCCCTAAGAAGCTCTAATTCAAAAAAGTCAAAGGGCCTTTTAACTGATATCCCAGGAAATTTCCAGGACACACTTTGAGAAAGACTGAGCTAAATGGCCTGTTTGCTGATGGTTTGGTCTGTTAAAGAAAGCTCTCCTGACCTAGGAATGAGCTGACCCAAAGAGACTCAGCAGAACTGGCAGGTGATGGTAAAGTTTCACAAAATAGCATGTCCAGATGGCTTCAGAAGTGAATTCTAGCAAATACCTAAGGAATGGATCATTTTGATGCTTTTAGAGTTCCAGAGCTTAGACAAAGAAGGAAATACAATTCCATTAAGCTAAAATAACATTAAAAGTACAACCTAGCAAAAATAACACACAAAATAAAACTGCAGATGAATCCTACCCATGAATATCAATGTAAAAATCCTAAGTAAAATATTGGCAAACAAAATCTAGCATCATATTTAAATAAATAAATTACTGTCAGCAAGCAGGGTTTATACTAAGAATGTAAGGATTGTTCAATGTGCATTGATTACTATGATCCATGATACTAACAAAGCAAAAGAAAAAAATCACATGCCTGTCTTTGTAGATCATGTAACAGCATTCAATAAAATTCAACATCTACTCTTAATGTTTTTTTAAAAATGCCCATTATGAGCTGGGTATTATCTGGTCTATCAAGCCATAAACTTGGACATACATAGCATTTTTCCGTTATAAAATAGAGGTAGAGTATATGAAACCGGGCCAAAGTATATTTGGAAAGCAAGAGAAAACTTCACAAGCAGATGGCTCAGACTCGCATGGTACCTGCTCTTACTGCTACTCTGCCTCTCATTTAGTCCATCCCTGTGGCCTCATGGCCTCCATTCCCTATGACCTGTTATCAGAGGAGGAAAAGACCTGAACCTGCTTCTCTAGTGGGTGTGCGTGGTATGCTGGCACCAGCCAGAAGTAGATGTCTGCTACACTACAGCCTTATTAAGGAGTGGCCCTGAAAATGCTCATAAAGGAAAATCCTCCTAGGAGCCAGAACTTCCAGTGATCATTTGGTTGTTCATTTTGTTGGGCCTGAGAATAGCCAGATGACTGGATCTACACTGCCTCATGGGCAATGGCTAATGGGTTATCCAATTGGGCAGGGACTTGGAAAGAACAAGACTGGAAAATTTGTGACAAGGAGGTGTTGGGGCAGGTTTGTAGATGGACCTCTGGTACTAAACCCAAAATATGAAAATATTCATGTCCATGAATATTTTCGCCACCTGAGGGCGTCTACTGCAGAGGAGGTTCTCAATGATCAGGAGGACTGGACGACCCGTCCCTGGATGTCAGTCTTCCTCTTCCCCATCCATCCTAGTGCTTCCTCAATGATCCTGTGAACTCAGTGTCAAAGCATCCACAGCATAGTCTTCCCTCACCATGCCCACTACTGGATGTCTGACTGGCCAACAGCAGAGGCCAACTCTGAGTCTTTGATATGGCACCATTCCCTGAGGAGTCCAGGCAGGTAGAACAGACATGAATGGGACTCAAAGTCTGAAATCATCCTGGCCCAGTTGAGCCCAGCCTGAATAAGCTGTCACAACCAACTCACAGACCTGTGGCCGAGAAATAAAACATTTGTTCTATTAAGCTGCTGAGGTTATGGTGCTGTGTGTTATGCAGCAGAAACCTAATATAGTCTTTTTATTAATCCTCATTGAATTATCCTAATTTGATTGTGCCATCTGTTTCCTTTTGGGACCCTGACTGAATCACTGCCTATTTGCAGATAACTCAGGGTATATATAGGTCCAGCTCAGACCTCTCCTCTCAGACCCAGACCCAAATGTAGTCAGTGGTCTACTCAATATCTTCTCTTGGATTTCACAAAGATGCCTGAAATCCATCACTCAGTCTTCCGTCACAAACCTGGTCCTATTTCTGTGCTCTCTGTCTCACTCTACAGCACCACACATTGAAGAAACCTGTGAACTCTCCTTGACATCAACCTCCCTGTCCAAGCCATCACCACATCATTTCGATTTAGCCTCCTTAATCTCTCTCAAATCTGTTCCCTTCTCTTTATCACCACCACCAGCATCACCCTAGCCCAAGCCACAAGCATCTCTCACCTAAAATAACCCCCTAGTTAGCCCCTCTTTCCAGCCTATTCTCCATACAGCGGTTAAAGAGATCTTTTCGAAAATTCAATTTTGATCACATCCCATGCCCCAGTTAAAACCCCTCAATTGCTTCTCATTATTTTTAAGGTAAAGACCAGAATATTTAACATAGACTTCAAGGCTCCGTGTGGTTTGGCCCCTGCTCCCCTGCTTTATCTCCTTCTCTCTGCCTTGGCCACATGGTCTACTTTCTGTCCTTTATATTTGCTATGCTCCACCTTACCCTATGCTGTTCCCTCTCCCCCAAAGCTCTTTCACCCCTCTTTGCTGTGTTAACACTTACTCCTGCTTCACCACATGTCAGCCCAAGTCTCACCTCTTCAAGGAAGGCCTCCCTGACCTCTCTAAGCCTGGCCCATAGCATCATGCATTTTACATTTGTTTGTGTCGTTGCTTGATTAGTATTGATCACCCTCTACCCCCACCCACTACAATGTAATTTTCAAGAGGGCAGAGGCCATGTCTGGTTTTGGTCATACTGTGTTCCCAGTGCCCAGTCCGGAGTCTGGCACACCCTGGGCATTTGGCACCTATTTATTAAATTAATAACTTGATACATCAGGTATTGGGCTAGAATGTCTTGAGTTCACGTCAGCTCTATCTTTCTGGGCTTCCTTTTCAGGTCCTGCTTGTAAGATGGAGGGATAATGGGAAAAGCAGCCAACTGGGGTAAATTAGCAGCCTCCATGCAGTCAAAGCCATTGGTTAGAACTCGAAGGAGTCCTCTTCCTACTTCAAAGATCCTGCTAAGAACAATGTGGCAGGCGCCAGGACTTGACTGGCCAGACAATTCTCAAGGAATGCTTGACAGAGGCCAGAAAACTGAGTGCCAGAAAGCCTGGGACAGAGCCTTTGCCAGGAGATTGCCTCCCTTGGTGAGCTGAGCTGAGAGAGGTGGCTCTAAATGCCACTGATTCATCACCAAGGGTGCTGCCCAGCCACACTGGCACTGTGTTTCTGCTCCTTCTCTAGTCTTCACCTTCCTGCTCCCTCTAGAAAGACCCCAAGTGACTAAAATCTTAAAATCTCCTCAGATGGTTGGCTTGTCCGATGCCCAGATATCCCTTGTCTTGAACAGGAGTGTCGAAGGAGGGAGGGACAAGTTACTTTTCTAACATTTGCATTGTGTGATTCTGTTATTCTAAATTCTGAGGATTCCTTTTCCCTTTTAAAGAGTGAACTAATTAGATTTTGACAGCATGACTTGGACTCTACCCAGAGAAAAGAGGTAGGGAATTCCAGGATCATGAGTCATCTAGGCACCAGGACTGGAGGCAGTTCTTCAGTGTATCCTACTGCAAGGACAAACTCTCTCTCAAAATCAGATAATGTTCTGAGTCCATACTAGCCAGGCAGCCCACCATTTCCAATGGCAGATTCTTCTGAGCCTGGGAAGAAGGGCTTGGATGAGGGACTTAGACAATGTGGTCCTTAGAAAGAGGTGTAGCTCTGGCTGTGAATTAAGAATCCAACCTCCCATGTGAGGCAGGGAAGAGGAGTGAGTGCATGGCCAGTCCTGAGTTTGGCTGGTAGAAAAGGTGTGTCTATTCATGAGACAGAGTACTATACGGCAGTTAAAATGGATGGCCCAGAGCCATACTAGCAACATGGGCTAATTTTTAAGACATAATGTTAGAGGGAAAAAGCAAGTTGCAGAAGGACACACAGAGTGTGCTACCATTCATAAAATGTCAAAATATGCAAAAATATTATAAATCATTTAGGATAAATATGTATATATATCCCTAATGATTTATAATAGGATATAACTTACATATAGGATTTATAATACGTATGTATGTGATATATATGTAACAAAAGAATAAAAACACACATGGAAATGATAATACCAAATCTGTGGTTGTTTCAGGGGTAGAGAGAATGAGAATGAGCACTGGTACACAGAGGACTCTTACTATATCTGAAATGATTTAAATCTTAAGCTGGGTGTTTATTATATCATTCTGTATTTCTGTATGCTTTTTGTATATCTGAAATATCTCACGATAAATTTTTAAAAGCAGAAAGAAAGGTTAGGTTTCAGCAAGCTGAAATAATGTGAAACTACCAACTTGTGTATTGTTTGGAACATTCCTTCAGTTATGACCACCCACATCACCAGTGTCCCATGAGCAAAATCATCCGTGCCCAGGGACTTTCCTCCCGATTGCAGCTGAAGCTGTAAATACTCCCACCTCCACCCCCTGCATCATTGCTGGATCCACCCCTGCTCCTTTTCCCTTCCTCTTTCTGTCACTGCTGGGAAGCCCCTGCCTCTGCTCACAGCCTTCTGGATGCCTTCCAACTCCTTTTCCTGTCCTGCGCACTCCAATCCCCCAGACCACAGGAACCCCACTTCTGACTGCAGAGTAGAGTAGGGAGGAGAGAAGGCAAGCAGCATTTCTGTTTCCCCAAGACAGAACCTGGAGTGGATTTTCTCCAGGAAATAACACTCTACCCAGTAATCAGTTTCTTGACCATCATTAATACTAGAGTCTCACTTCCTGAGGGTGACATGGGCTCTGGCAGCCTGTTGGGAACCAAAGTCATTCATATGGAACTGAAGAAAATCTGTTCTGAATTCTAAGATAGATTTTCCAACAAACTTTTGGAACAAAACCAGTTTCTAAGTTGTCAGTTCCCTATAAAGCCCTGGGGGGCCAAGCTAAGTTTTTCTTGGCTAAAGGAAATGAATTCAAGGAACCGAGGTTGCTGATGAGTGAAGTAAGACAGAGAACTTCAGGGGAACTCCAGAAAGAATTTCCTGAGAAATAAAATTACATCATGGCTCACCTGCCTGAGCTGCTTAGAGTGTCCATGCTTCTATTGAAAAACCTTTTATCTCTCTTCAGTCCCACATTTTAAATACAAACAGTATAATAACAAACTCCAGTGAGAAAAGCTGATCATTCACCACACAGTGTGATTTCTAATTGCTTGAATAATACTGCACAATGGAATAATTTCCTAACCAGTAAAAATGATTTATCTTTGCCTGAGTGATACTATCCTGTTGAATTATAATGCTGTTCCAGACAGTGACTACATAATGTCTAGAGTCTATATTATATATATAGAACCTTTATATATGTATATATTTATATATATGTATATATGTATATACATATATATAAAACCTTTAAATGCTAAGCATTAGGCATAAGGCAGTAGCAAGTAATAAGGCAAGTTCCCAGATGAAAGAACATTTCTTTGGGTCTGTGTTGGAATCTTCTAATTACCCAACGTCCTTGGGTAAAATAGTGAGTCAATAAATTTATAAATTTATAATGCATGATGGTCTTTGCTCTGTTCCTTTAGAGAAGATCAGTTGTGTGACAAGAATGGAAATGGATTTTTCCATAAAGCTAGTAGGCAGTATAACATCTGTATTTGGACAGGCACACACACACCATGTTGTTAATTTTAATGCACCAATTTAATCCTCGTTACATGCGTCACTGAATCCATAAAAGCAGATTTTTTCTTTACAAAATGAAACTGCAAGACATTTGTTGTCCAGTGATCTACTGTGCCCATAGGTGTGTAGAGCTTTAGGTGCTCTCTAGAAATATAGAAGAAAGAGATGTGGTTCCTGTTCTCCAGGAGTTTAGAACACAGGCAATTAGAAGTTTAGAGCAGAAAGGAGCCACACATCAGAAAGACAAGAAGGTAAGGCCCACAGAAGGAGAATGACCTTCCCAAGGTCACACAACCAAGGAATGGAATTAGTTAGATGAAAACCAGGTGTCTAGAACTGCAGCCCGAAGGCTGGCCTCTTCAGCAGCAGCCCTTCACAACACCCATCATGAGACAGGGCCAATGCTGTGCTAGACTGAGTGTTTCTGTAGGTCATGCCATGTTCCTGGGCACATGGCTTCTTCCATGGGGCCCACGGGAGGCTTCTTTGCTGGGTCCCTTTGACTGCAGCTCTTAGGGTGCGGACCACACACTGTTTCTCTAACTGCCACTCCTCTTTTGGACCCTGGGTCTTGGGCTGAGGTAAGAGGGTGGGAGTGGGCATTTGGATCCAAGAAATCCTCTTGGGAAACACTTAAAACTGTTGCAACTTTTACAAATACTGCCCCTATGACCCTAAAATCCCACTCCTAGATATATCCACAAGAGAGATGTGTACATATGTTTATCAAAAGACATGTACTATAACGCCCATAGGTATTCGTAATAGCCCCAAATTGGAAACTACCCAAATGTCTATCAGTGGTAGAATGGATGCAAAAATTGTGAAATATTCACACAATGGGATGCTACACAGCAGTGAGAATAAACCTGCAACTGCTTACAACAGTATGGGTGGATCTCCTAAACATCATGTTGAGCAAATGAAGCCAGGCACTAAAGGGTCCATGCTGTATAAATCCATTTATATAAAGAACAAAAAGAGGCAAAACTCTTTATGCTGTTTGGTCAGGATAGTGGTTACCCTTGGGGGGGGGTGGTAGCAGAAACTGAAAAGGGGGTATGGTGGCCTCGTAGGATGCTGGCAATTAACGTTCTGGTTTCAAGGGGATAATTAGTTTGTGAAAACTCATCAAGCTGTAGACCTGTTACTTGTGCACATTTTAATACGTATCTCACATTCACAAAAAGGTTACCACAAGAAGTCTCCAGCCAGACTCTTTTCCCCTGTGGCCCCCACAGGCGAAGGTGCAGGCTGTTCCAGCGCAGCCCTACTTTCCACTGTCACCGGCTGTCTTAACTCAAGCTCTAGTTCTGGCTCCCCAGCCACAAGGAAAACCTAGGGACCTCTTTAAGGAGTCCCCTTAATGCACCCCCTCACAAGGCTTGAGGTTAGAAGGCAGCTGCCGTCCCCACCCCAGGGGGAGGTATACTCACGGCACGGCAGTAGCCTTCCCATGAGGATCCTCTTCACAAATCCTCCTTCCCCCTCTTGATGCCTTTGGAATCAAAATTGTTGAGGATATTTATTTATTTAATTTGTTTTATTTATTGAATCAAAATCGATTATACATAGTTTTGGGGTTGAACACTGAGATATGTTGATTAAATCAATATTACTAGCATATATTGTTACAAATCGTAATTATTCTTTATGCCCCTTGTCCAATCTCTCCCCTTATTTCCCCCCTCCCCCCTCTAATTGCCCTAGATTTCTTCTCTACTTCTGAAAGAGTAATGGTTACTGTTGATTTGTTGCCTAGATCATCTGTCCAATGATGAGAGGTGTGATCAGGTCCCCCAGTATTATCATAGAGCAGATGCTTCTTCTGTCACTCTGGAATGGGCTTTGTGGAAAGAGACATCCTCTTCTTTTCTTTGTCTCTGCTGGTGACTCTTCTTGTGTGAATGCACTCCAGTGGCTGGCAGACCATCTGCATGGTAGTTGTGGTGTCTAGCCACTTTTGCAGCAGCCATGGTTATTGTGGTGGGCCACCCACGTGGAGGTGCTGTTTTTGGCATGCTCCTTGGCACTGGCGGTATGCCTGGTTGTGGGGTGTATTTAGTCCCCTTCTCCATGCCTCTGGTCCCTGGGCTGGCCCCAAGGCACTGGCACCATGTTCCTGGTTGTGGGAGAGGGGTCCAGTCCCCTTCTCTATGTCCCGGGACTCTGGGCAGGCCCCGAGGTACTGGCGCAGTGTGCCTGGTTGTGGGAGGAGGGTCCGGTCACCTTCTGCATGCCTCTGGGCCAGGCAGGCCCCAAGGTACTGGCACCTTGTTCCTGGTTGTGGAACAGAGGTCCAGTCCCCTTCTCCTTGCCTCGGGTCTCTGAGTGGGCCCTGAGTTACTGGTGTGGTGTGCCTTGTTGTGGGAGGAGGGTCTGGTTCCTGGCTCCATGCCTTGGGTCACTGGGTGGGACCCAAGGTGCTGGCTTGGTGTGCCTGGTTGTGGGAGAGAGGTCCAGTCCCCTTGTCTATTCCCTGGGTCCCTGGGTGGGCTCTGAGGTGCTGGCATGGTGTGCCTGGTTGTGGGAGGGTGGTCCAGTCCCCTTCTCCATGTCCTGGGACCATGGGTAGGCCCCAAGGCGGTGGCTTTGTGTGCCTGGTGTGGGAGAGAGGTCCAGTCCCCTTCTCCATGCCTCAGGTCCCCAGGCAGGCCCAGAGGCACTGGTGCAGTGTGCCTGGTTGTGGGAGAGAGGTCCAGTCCCCTTCTCCATGCCTCAGGTCCCCAGGCAGGCCCAGAGGCACTGGTGCAGTGTGCCTGGTTGTGGGAGAGAGGTCCAGTCCCCTTCTCCATGCCCCAGGTCCCCAGGTGGGCTCCGAGGTGCTGGCATGTTGTGCCTGGTTGTGGAAGGGTGGTCCAGTCCCTGATTCCATACCCTGGGTCCCTGGGTGGGCTCCAAGGTGCTGGCTCAGTGTGCCTGGTTGTGGGAGGGTGGTCCGATCCCCTTCTCCATGCCCTGGGTCCCTGGGCAGGGCTCAAGGTGCTGGCATGGTGTGCCTGGTTTTGGGAGAGAGGTCCAGTCCCCTTCTCCAAGCCCTGGGTCCCTGGGTGGGCTCCGAGGTGCTGGCATGTTGTGCCTGGTTGTGGGAGGGTGGTCCAGTCCCCTTCTCCATACCCCGGGTCCCTGGGTGGGCCCCAAGGTGCTGGCTCAGTGTGCCTCGTTGTGAGAGGGTGGTCTGGTCCCCCTCTCCATACCCCATGTCCCTGGGTGGGGCCCAAGGTGCTGGTGCGGTGTGCCTGGCTGTGGGAGAGAGGTCTGGTTCCCTTCTCCATGCCTCAGGTCACTGGGAGGGCCCTGAAGCGCTGGCTCAGTGTGCCTGGTTGTGGGAGAGAGGTCCCATCCCCCTTCTCCAGACGGCATTTAGACTCTCAGAGCATGTCTTCTGTAAAGTCTGCCTCTGTAGATCCGTCCACGTTCATTTTGGAGTATGATATCTTTTGTGTTGGCGCAAAACAGCATTGGGAAGGTCCCGTTTTCATATCTTATTATGCAGGTAAATAATAAATCCATCCATAATAATGACTTATCACATCCATATAGTGCTCAGAGTTTATAAAGAGAATTCGGATCTGTTACTTCACTTAACTTTCATGGCAACCCTATGAGGTAGGTGTTGTTATCCCCGCTGTTACAAGTGAAAGCATTAACACTTGTAAAGAGGAGGTAACCTGCCCTGCCTAAGGCCACAGAGGTACTACCTGAGGACACTGGGATCCCAGGCCAGGTGTTCTGACTCCAGATTTATTCTCCTCCCCACCCCCACCGAGAGAAGACTGAGGTGGGGATATACCAAAGCCAGGAGAGAAGAGGCTGGGAAAGTTCTGCCTGCTGTTCTAGGATGTGAGCTTTGAAGAGAAGAGGATAGGGTTTGAATGGCAAATCTGCTACTTACCAACTGAATGATTTGGGTTAGGTTATTTCACCTCTCTGGACCTTGGATGATAATATCTACTTCTTATGGTTCTTATGAACATGTGAAATGCCTAGCACAGGCTCTAAAAAGATACTGGTTTCCTTCCCCCTTTGAACAAAGTCATCAGGTCCAAGGAAGAGTAGGTGGGGAGGGAAGTAAGCAGAACAGAAGGTGAGGGTTCTGAGGAGCCGCTGTGGATCGTGGTGGCGCATCGGGCAGAGTGAGACTATAAAACATGAACCCTCATCAAGTCAGGACAGTTTATTCCTCCATAACATAGACTATTCAATCTGTTTAGTATTTGGAATGAATAATTTATACTTTCTTTTTTTTTTTTTTTTTGTGACCAGTAAGGGGATTGCAACCCTTGGCTTGGTGTCGCCTGCACCACACTCAGCCAGTGAGCGCACCAGCCATCCCCATATAGGATCCCAACCCGCGGCCTCGGTGCTACCAGCACCACACTCTCCTGAGTGAGCCACGGGGTCGGCCCTGGAATGAATAATTTAACCTGATGGCAAAACTAGACTAGAGTCCAAGTTCTAGTACCTAGTACCCAGCTGTGTAGAAGTAAGGGAGGTAGGTAAGTTGAACTAACTTAAAACCGCAGGTAAGGCTGTCCATGTCAAAAGTTGGAAATTATTCTACAAAGGAATCAGGAAAACCAGCCAAGAGGTTCTCCCCACCTTTACCTCTTTTTAAGCATTTCCAGCACTTTTTTGGTATCTGCAGTAGTTCAAAATTACCAAACATAACAGACACGTTGGTTCTATCTACCCAAATCCATTTCTCCTTCTAGAATCACCTTTTATGGCCATGAGCTCAGGGAAAATACTCGCCCCATCCCCAACTGACAGACAATTAGGGTGAATTCACTCTTCTTGTCAGTGATTAGTTTAGGCATAAGTGTGTGATCCAAGCTTGACTGGTGAAATATGAGGGGAAGTCCACTGGAGGAATCTTAGGAAAGTTTTGCTCACTCTTAGAAAGGGACACAAGACAGAAAACATTCCCCTTATTTTGCTCCCCCTCTCAATGCTCTCTTATGAGGATGTGATGCCTGGAGCTGCTGAAGCCATCTTGTGATCATGAGGCACAAATGTGAAGACAAAACCAATTTTCTAAAGATAGGGAAGCAGTAAGAGAAAAAACACCTAAGTCCTTGATAATGCACCACTGGATTAGTCCACTGTGGAATACCTTCAGACATATTATATGAGTTAATACATACCAAGGTTTTAAACCAATTTTAATAAAGTATTCACTGCTTGCAGCCAAAAACAAACATTCTGGCTAACTGGAACAGCAAACATTTTAGAACCATATTATTCTTTATAATATTATTAATACTCATGTATTAGATGCTGTAGCCAAACAGATACCAATTAGAGAAGATAGAACACAGGGTTTTACTGCAGGAAAAGACAAAGGAGGTATTAAAAATAGAGTAAAAAGGTGGCGAAGAAAGGATGGGAAGATGGAAGGAATTCCCTTTACCAGATTGGAAATAGATCTAAAAGAAAGCTGTAAGTCTGTGTATTAGTCCATTTCTGTTGCTTATAACAAAATACCGAAAAGTGGGTGATTTATAAAGAAAACGAAATTAATTGCTTACAGTTTTGGCGGCTGTAAAATCCAAAGTCCGAGGAGCGCATTTGATGAGGGTCGTCTTTGGTGGTGGCTTACAGCACTGCAGGGGTCTCACCTGGCAGAAAACCATGGAGCAGAGAGAGAGACTGTCATGTGCTCTCCTTTTAAAGCCCTCAGAACCACACCCCCTGACCACCATTATTAATCCATTCACTACATCATGGTCCTCCAATCCAATCACCTCTTCAAGGCCCCACCTTTCAATTACCATAATAGGATTTCGTATCCTCAACAATTACAGTGGGAGTTGAACTTCTAATATGTGAACTTTGGGGACACAATTCAATCAGTCCACAGCAGTATGTCACAGCAAAGCTAAATGCAATACGTTTCCCCTCACATACCAAGTTGAATGAACATTTTATGGATTAGAATTCCTCCACAGAAATTATACTCTTTCAATGTACAACCTCAAACAGGCCGGGGGGCAGGGGGTATCCCTAAGCATTAAAGAACAGTCAACAATGTTTTTTATAACAATATAGTATAATTCTTAGTATTACTGAAATAATCCATTTGGTTCTCTTTTCCATTATTTTTCTCTTTAATGGGCCAGATAACTGAGGGTAAATAGTTTTTTTTAAGAGGTTTAGATTTATTGGGTGATTGCTCTGTACCAGGCATTGTGCTAATGGTTCTCTAAATATTGTCTATTTTAACCCTTATGGAAACTGATGCAGAAACTGTTAGTTGCCTATTGCCATAATATCCATTTTGCTCTTCCCCCTTGCTCCTCATGATGCTTGGGGTTAGACGGCAGCCTTCCCTCCCTCCTCCATCTCATAGCATGGCAACAGCCCTCTTCGAAGAGTTCTCATTAATCCTCCTTCCTAACATGGCCATGGCTTTGCTCAGGGTAACAATGTGCCCAGGTAAAATTCATCCCTCCAGACTTCTTTGTTTGGGGAGGCTTGAGACAGAGTCTTAGCCAATGAGTTGTTCCTTGGGTGGTTCAGGAAAACTTTCAAAGGGGGTCCAACTCAGCTAGCTTGTCTCTTTTTTGCCCTTTGTCCTTTGCCATTCTTCTTGCAATATGGATGCACTACTTAGATGTGAAGCAGCCATCTCAGAAGCATAAAGACAAAAGCTAAGCATGACCTCGCCGAAAGCTAGGGTATACTGGGCACCCATGGCACCACGGAGATATTGTACGAACCCTTGACTGCCTTCCCCTGAACTTCTTAATTATGTGAGAAAAATAAACTCCTCTTTGGTTAAACCTCTGTAGTCCACTTTCTATTCTATGCAGCGGAATGCATGCTAACTGATATAGCTATATGCCCAAGTTTACCTTTTCAAAAATTGTGAAATTTAGCATTCACAGATTGATTAAAACTCATATATATGATTGAGAGATAGAGTAAAAGAAGTTCCCCACCCTCTTCCCCCTGGGTCCTGCTCCACGCTCCTCCCCCAAGGGAGACCACCATCCTGACTCGTCATGGCAATATTTTTACAAGATTGTGGTCATTTCTTTTAAAAATTATAGCTAGTCTAAGTCTAACTGGGATGAGGTGGTATCTCAATGTAGTTTTAATTTGCATTTCCCTGATGTTTAGTGATGTTGAGCATTTTTTCACGTACCTGTTGGCCATTTGTATGTCTTCCTTTGAAAAATGTCTATTAAGCTCCTTTGCTTTTAAGCTTTTTTAAATTGGTTTTTTTTTTTTTTTACTATATAATTGTTTGAGTTCCTTGTATATTATGGATATTAATCCCTTGTTAGATGCATAGTTAGCAAAAATTTTCTCCCATTCTGTAGGTTGTCGTTTCACTCTGTTGTTTCTTTTGCTGTGCAGAAGCTTTTTAATTTGATATAGTCCCATTTGTTTATTTTTTCTTTTGCTGCTTGTGCTTTCAGGCTCCTGTTCATAAAGCCTGTGCCAGACCTAGTTGCTGGAGTGTTTCACCTATATTTTCCCTTAGGAATTTTACAGTTTTGGGTCTTATACTTAAGTCTTTAATCCATTTTGAGTTGATCAAAGAGACAGTGAATAACAAATGCTGGCGAGGGCGTGGAGAGACTGTTGGTGGGACTGTTTAGTACAACTACTATTGAAAACAGTATGGAGGTTTCTCAGACAACTACAGATAGATATTCCATATGATCCAGAATCCCACTTCTGGGTATATATCCAGAGGAATGGAAATCATCATGTCGAAGGGACACCTGCACTCCCATGTTCATCACAGCTCTGTTTACAATAGTCAAGATATGGAACCAACCTAAATGTCCACTGGTGGATAATTGGATAAGGAAACTGTGGTATATATTCACCAGGAATACTACTCCACCATAAGAAAGAATGAAATTCTCCCATTTGCAACAACATGGATGAGCCTGGAGAAACTTATGTTGAGTGAAATAAGCAAAGCACAGGAGGATAAATACTGTATGTACTCACTCATATGTGGGAGCTAGGAGAGAAAGAAGGAAGGAAAGAAAGACCACAGTGGTGCGCTAGACTTGCAGAGGAAGAGAGCACACCTTGGGATACAAAGTGGAGTGGGGGGGAAGGGGAGAGGGGGAGGGAGGTTGGGATAATTGGGTGGGGGGTCATGGGATACAAACGCAATTTGTGGTAATGGGTATACAGCCAGTATGAATCTGCCCTCACATCGTGGGGACAAGGGGTGACAATCAGCTTTGTATCTCATGAATATTCATAACCAACAAATAAATAAATAAAATAAAAATTAAAGTTTCTCATTCTTTTTTTTTTTAAAGTAATGGGTTCCTCCCTCCACTAAATTTCATTATAATGACAGTAAACTTGATTTTTTTTTTAGAAAAGCAAAACCCTACAGGGACAAAGAGATTGGGAGAGAAAACAACAACAAAATTTTAGAAGCTGGAAAGCAGATGGACAAATAGTTACTGATCCAGAAGATCAGAAGAGGCTGAATCTTGTTTCAGAAGGGGACAGGGCGACCAAGAAGCAAGCTAATTTCTGTTGTAAAACTCCAGAAGTACTCAGGATTTAGAGGCCACCATGCCTGTGACAGTGGGGTATAGGTGGGGCTGAAAAGCAAGAAGCTTCATTGAAAGCAGGTGTATCATTCAGGATCTAGTCAGGAGACAGAAACCACACCAATGATTTGAACAGAAGGAATCGAATGGAAAGAATGCTAACTAGGCATAAAGTAGTTAACTAGGTAACTGAAAGGGTAAAAAGAGAACTCGAAGGTATCGTGGAGGCAGTAACTACAGGAAACAGCTACCACTCCCAGAGCTGGGGAAACAAAGAAAAAGACGACGGAACTATTAAAACCTAGAAGCTTGAAGGAGGGGTCCCAAAGGGCTGGGATCCAGACCCCAAGTGGAGGGTGCTGCTCCACGGGTGCTGGTGTCTCTGGTGTGGGGACATGACGAGGCTGGTTGTGTGAGCATCAGGAAGACTGCAGAACTGACTTCCACTGTTGCTGCAAAAGGAACTGCTGCTGGAGCACAGAAGCACTGCCGGGTGCCGCTTGCAAGGGTAGGAAGCCAACCCAAAGTAGCTCCCCGTCCTCTCTCCCCAGCCTTCCACTTTCCCTTCATTGCCCTCTACTCTACGGGTAGAGCCCAACAAGGAACAGATAGCAAAGTTACTGTGATTTGCAGAGTCCCAGCCCCAGTGTCACAAAGCTGAGTGTAGAAGGGTGCGCTTCGAGCTGAGAGACAATAACAGAATGATTGGCAGTGTCGATATTAGAAGCAAGTTTAAACCCCGATCCCCAACCTCAGGAAGGCAATTACTGCTCCTCCCACTCCATGTGAAGTCTGAGGTATGTTCTCTGGAGGGTAGAGGGTCTCTGGACTGGGGGACATAAGCACTGTTGAAGGCGAGATCCTATATTGAAAATAGGGAGTAAGCGAAGGCTTACCAAGCATCAGGACCTCAGCCCTCTTCTCCCAAATGAACTCCAATGCAAGTTAGATATATACTCTCCAGGCAGCTCTCCAGAAAACTTCTCTGAGAATCTGACAGCCCAATACAAAAGACCTAAATATCTTGATATCAATATAATGGTTGATCTAGATTCCTGTGAAATCTATCATCAATAGCCCCCCCCAAGCTCTCTTTTAATCAGAAGTTTAGGTTATAGTCTTAAATGTGAGATAGTGCTTAATGTCCCCCATCTCAGAGACTAGCAGACACCTCAGGAAACCCTCTAATGTGCAAAACAGAGGACAAAACATTGAGCAACAAAAAGAACTTGGCAGAAACAGAGACTATACTGAGAGATATCACCTCTGATATTTAATATTTTCTGAGAAATAAGAGAAATATTGCAACCAAATAAAAAGAACCACTTAGAGAATAGGAAAGGGCCCTTAGAAATTAAAAATAGAATAGCAGGAATGAAAAACTCAATAGGAAGATTGGAAGGTAAAGCTGAGGAAATCTCCTAGAATGTGGAGCAAAGACAGAGAGACAGAAAGTAAGAGATAAAAAATAAGATAATTGGGTCAGTCAAGAAATCCAATATGTGAGTAATATGAGTTCCAGAGTAAGAACACATTGAAAATAGAAGAAATCATCAAAGAAATAACTCAAGAAAATGTCTCAGACTTGAAGGACATCAGTTTCTAAATTGAAAGAGCCCACTGAGTGTCCAGCACAAGGGCCAAAAACCCCACAACTATACCAAGGCATATAATCATGAAATTTTAGAACACCAGGGACAAAGAAAAGATCCTATGAGATGCAAGGAAAAGAAAGTAATTACACCTGATTGCATCCAACTTCAGGAACCTTTGTTGGAAACTTCAGTCTGTTGCCTAAGTACTCTGGCAATAATTACAGGCACCTATAATAAATAGCTATCATTTATTAAGCACCAAAGACTTTACATGTCATCACATTTAATTTTATAACCATCCTATATGATAATCTTATCCCCATTTTACAGATGAGGAAATTGAAGATCTTGGAGGCATGTGACTTGAATAAGTTCACATCGCTAATAAGGATGAATAACAACAATAGATAACGTATATTTAATGGTTACCATGTGCCAGATTCCATGCTGTAACGGACACTGTTGGTCGCTGTAGGAGTGAGTGGGAAAAATGCAATGTCTTTCCTCTACTCCCACAATACAAATTATGAACACAGATGAACAACTTCTGCCTTCTGTGACTAAATGCATGGGGACTTCTCCCCACTGGCAAGCAAGCCAGCAATTCTCCAGTGGACACCAGCTGGGTGTCTTCTAATTCAATTCAGTTCTGACACTATCTACCTGGAGATAGCATCAGATCCCACAGGTTGAGAGCTTAGCCCACAAGACTGCCTTCCTCATTTCAGATGCCAGTCACAAGTCCAGGCCTCTGGAACTTCTGACCAACCAGCTACAAATGGGGGTTCCCACAACACCTTCTTTGCGCTTGATTAGTTTGCTTGAGCAGTTCACGGAACTCAGGGAAACATGTGAAAGGTTCAGGAAGAATTGGTACCGAGATGAGAAATCAGGCTAGAAGGAGTTTACTGGCACAGGCTATGCAGCGGAGGCATAGGTACAGGATCTAGCCTGCCCTCCCCCGGTGGTTGGGCTTATATTTCTTCTTATGGTGAGTTGTGTTGTTCTGATTGGCCATAGCTTATGTTATGAGGAGTTAAATGAAATATCCAATAGGAGTTGCTGAGGCCTTATGTTAATTAGGTGATTTTTAGGTTTAGAATTATTGGTTCCCTTAGTATGTAAAGTAGGGCTTCACAGGGGACCAATGACCCAGAGTTCTGTGGTGGTTATGAGTTCCTTTTTCATTTCATTTTATGGGGAAGTCCAATAGGGTGGGAACCACCATTCTGAGTATGTTTGGGTGGTGCCATCTTAAGTGGTCCTCTCCAAACCTAATAATACATACTTAAATTTACTGGTTTATTACAAAAGATATTCAAAAAGGATACAGAAGAGATACATAGGGCGAGGTGTGGGAGAAGGAGTGCAGAGCTTCCATGACCTCCCTGGGTGTGCCAGGCTCCAGGAACCTCCACATGTGCAGCAATCCAGAAGCTCCCCAAACCCTGTGTTCTTGGGTTTTTATGGAAGCTTCATTACATAGGCATGGTTGATTAAATCATTGGCAACTGGTGATCAGCTTAACCTTGTGGGGTGGCTCTCCCCTCTCAGGAGGTTGAGGGGTGGGGCTGAAAGTCTGACGCTATCTCCAGTCTTTGTATTTCCTGTGACCAGCCCCCATCCTGAAGCTACCCAGGGGCTGCCAGCCATCATTAGCATACGAAAAGACCCTTAGTCCTTTGCAGAATCTAAGGATTTTTTTTCAACACTTCTATTTTTTTTTTTTTTTTAAAGATGACCGGTAGGGGATCTCAACCCTTGGCTTGGTGTTGTCAGCACCAGGCTTAGCCATTGAGCCAACCGGCCATCCCTATATAGGATCCGAACCCGTGGCCTTGGCGTTATCAGCACCGCACTCTCCTGAGTGAGCCAGGGGCCGGCCCCTATGTTTTTTTATTAAAACAATTGATTACACATATTTGTGGGTTACAGAGTTGACTATCAATACTTGCGTACCATATGTGATGCTCAAATCAGGATAATTAGCTTAGTCATCATTACAATATGTAACCAAGATTCTAAGGATTTTAAGAGTTGTATGTCAGGAGACTGAGATGAAGACCAAATATATTTTTTCACAATATCACAGTGCCCTACCCAACAGCCATCCCATCCTTACCTGCTAACAGAATCCTACTTTTGATCTGGTATCCATCCCTCAAGAAAAGGGACCTTATCTCCAGCATGACTGTTCAAGCCAATCACGATGATCCTATTCTCCTTTGTCAGTGGTTGCATTAAAGGCAGGGCTATGACTCAGCTCTAGCCAAAGATATAGGAAGTCAGCGAGGTGAGGAATGTCAGGGAAAGGTTTTCTCATCTTGAAAACACACAAAAGAAAGAAATGACCCTTTTCTGCTGCTGCATATTGTAGTGTCTGGAAGTAATGCCTGGACCTATGGCAGCCGTCATATGACCATGAGAGGAGACAGCACAGGAAAGCCTGCAAGCTGAAGTTGGAAGAGCATAAAGATGGAAAGAACCTAGGTCTTTGATGAATTGACCAATCCTGAGACTTCCCTGCTTTTGCACTTCTTGTTATGTTAGATAATAAATGTTCCTTATTGTTTCAGGAAAATAAATTTACTTATATAGCATCATGCATTGGAATGGATCTGGACACCTGGACTGCAACACTTGGAACCTAGAAGACAATGGAGCAATGCCTTCCAAATGCCAAGAAAAATGAAATCCAACCTAGAATTGTATACATGCCAAACAATCAATGAATGTGAAAATAGATTAAAAACATTTTCAGATACGCAAAATCTCAACAAATTTATCTCCCATGCACCCAGTTCTCAGAAGCTACCCAAGCTGCTCCATGGGAACCAGGAAACAGGAGTTATAACTCAAGAGGGAGGTGACAGGTGCTCCCAAGGCAGCAGCTAAGCACCAGTAGAGAGGGACCAATATAGATGGCTCCAGGAAAGAGTTCTTCAAGAAGATGAAATTGATGGAACACTTAATGAATTTGAGCATATCGAAAGGATAATTGGACAATAATGGGAGATTTGGGGGATGAATTAATTATAAGTATATAGAAAAATATACAAATGAGAAAACCAGGCAACTGAAAATTCCAGGAAAAAGAAAAAGTTGAGCAAGCAAGAAAAGGAAATCACGGGGTGCTGCATACCTTAGCCGTGAGTTACATTTACTTAACCACAGTAATGTAAAGATTGAACGCTGGTTTAGTCAAAATTATGACGTAACTATATTGGAAAGCTTGGGGAATGGAAAGTTTAGCTCTATGTAGTAAGCAAGGCAGGGAGAGTTAGTGAAAGAGCAAAGATCTTCATTTTCCATATTGAGACATCAATAGATAATGCCTACACTGCACAAAGCAAGGGTTATCACTATAAGCATGTTATCTAGTGATACGAAGGAAAATACCAAAAGAATCAGTTAGGAGAGAAGCAAAGAGTGCCCTTGGGGACTGGAAAATGGAGGGGATGGGGTGCAGATGACTTGTTCTTTTCATTATTAGCCTTGTAAAACTGTTGGACTGTTTAGGAGTTTGAATAACTTTGGTAAAAATAAAAACTAAATTTAAAACACAAGAAAGCAAAAAAGAAAAAAAAAAAAAAAAGGAAAAGAGCCAATTATTAACCCCAAGGAAAATAAAAGTTACTTTAGAAAGGTAAAGAACACTAAATGTGCTCAGCTGTGAATAATAGTTACATAATGTGCTGGCTTCCAGATCCGCCGCCCTTCTCCACCTGCCCTGTGCTCAGAAGGTGGACCTCTACGGACCCCACCAACAGGTTCCCAAGCCCTCTGGCTTCCAGGTGGGCCTACCCCTGGGGAGCCCCAGCAGATGATCAGAGGGAGAGAGGAGGGAGGAGGATGGATTGAGGGAATGTAGTTCCTTGGCTCTGTTCCTGGCACAGTCATCTCAGGCTGACCGCATGCCCTGACCAACGGTCACAGCTACCATCAGGCAGCTCTCTGCATACAGCGGCCTCCAGGTTCTCTGGGGCCTGGGAGTGGTAATGGAGTCCCCAGAGTTTTACCAGCCATATCTCTAGTGGTTTCCCTACACTCTGCCCACGCTTTAATAAACAGTCTCTTACTGAACTCTTCTCCAATTATCTAATTTGAGGGTGCCATCTGTTTCTTGCTAGGACCCTGACTGATACACACAACCATGATAATATAAACAATGAATGTTGACTTAACTAAAAACTCATACTAAGTTGGGAGGTGGGGAGGAGAAATATATGTGTATTTGAAGAAGGTATATGGAAGGGAGCTAAATCCTCATTTTCCATAGGAAATAGATTATATCTAAATGGGAAAAAAATTAAGAAATAGGAGTATAGAAATATGGAAGTAAATCCCAGAAGAAATAGCAAAAAAGAGTTGAGGAAATGAAGACCTTTCTTATTTATTATTTGAATATCTGAGGAAAAGCTTCTAAAACTGTCTTTTCCGGACTATGATTCAAGACCCGTTAGTAGGTTTTGAAATTGATTTAGTGGGTATCAGTCAGTTCTTTGATTAATCAGAACAGAGTAGAAATTATCAGCATATATCACAAGTAGTGAGGGTAAATATGGTTTTGTTAAACCTCTGTTCAGTTTTATGTTTGTGTATGTGTGTAACATAAAATGTGTTTCTTATTGTGGATCGGGCTCAAAAGAACGTGGAAGTCACTATTCTATCTTTTAGAATGGAATATTCTTTTAGAATAGTGGCTGGAGACAGGGTAGAGAAGTAAATATCCTAGCCAAATGGGGTTAAAGAGTCATGTTATTCCCTGCGGATGAAGTTAAATTTCAAATAGCTGGCAGGAGTAATAATTTGCTGCACTGGTGTGAGGCCCTGCCAGGTTAATAGTTCCACATGCAGCTCTTATTATATTCACCCTGTGCATTATAATATTCTTGGCTCACCAGCTAATAATAAAATAAATCCAGAGCCTCTCTGTTGGAATGATTTATCGCTTTATCATGTAAGCCACTGCCTACAAAGAAATATAATTGTACAGGATGGGGCTGGGAGAACATCACAATAAGGCTAGCAAGCAAGAATAAAAATTACATCCAATACAGCAGGAAATGGGACAGAAATCCAGACTTATTTGCAATTAACTGAAACTTACCAGCCAGATGTTTTAGGACTTAAACTAACAGAATTCCTAGAATCTAAAAACAAAAACAAAACCATCTCATAGGAATAAGCATTCGACTCTCTTTTTGTTAGAGAGATGGAAAATGAGGTCCAGACTAGTGAAATAAATTGAAAAAGTGTACTCTATTTTCAATCCAAGAAAGAAGCGAGTTGAAATTAAATCTTCGCAATATCATATTTATCATACATAGTTGGAACTCTGTATAATTATGGAATTCCAAGTGCATTTATCATGTGAGTATAATTTGCATGATGATATGAATATATACACTGAGAGGAAAATGAGGAACTTTACTACAATTTTCCACCAACTTGTGAAGAGTAAATAACAGGTGGCACTGAAAGATCAGTAGTTCGCACACATCAGAGTGTCCATCTGTTTGAGTTCTTCAGAGTCCTAAACACAAATGACAAGTGCAAAGTTTTTGATCATGAGGATAAATACTGATAAATGCTTTTGAGGTATATTTTTGACTGTAGCAACTAGCTGTGAACGGGTCATCAATAAAAAGTTGGTGCTTACGCAACGGCTTTTTAACCCAGTGGTATATTCAGGTCCGTGTGACAGTGTGAGGGTGAAAGGGAGTCTGAGGGGATGTCCACGGAGCCCTAGTTTCAGAAAAATGTCACAACTCCACCCGAGACTTGCGGAGACTACAGTCGGGGCAAGAAGCATGTGTGATCACAAAGTGGAGGGGTTGAAATGAAGGCCGCCTCTCCACCCCTTGGGCTGTTACGTCAAGCAGCACATAGTGAGACATTCCTGTGTGTTCACCTCTCAGCCAGGCACTGTAGAGAGCCAAGAGAAGGAGGAAATGGGGATCTGTCATCATTTTCAGTCTTGTTAGGTACTCATGAAACAACTGGAGCATGATATCAGATGGCATCTAGTAAAAAGATAAGTTGGGTGGATTGAAAAATAAGATCAGCTATGTCCCCGATGCCGTTCTATGGCTTGTTTGGAGAAGTCCTGCTACCTTTGATGGGCTGTTGAACAGAGCAAGGCTCTCATTTTCTACAGTGCACTTGGCTGGGCCACACCAAGTGAATGTAAGGGCCGACACATACTTTTGAGCCCATTGCTGAAATCCACCAGCCATAAGAGCTGACTGGCTCTGGCTCTCAAACTCCTAGATGTCTGCCTGCCTTAAGCTACCACTTACCTCCTGATAAGCTATAGAAAGCTAGCTTACAGGAAGTGGGTATCAAGATAACCAAGTCGCACAGACTGCCCGCCAGGCCTTTGTCAGCCTGGAGCGACCACGCAGTGAGATATGTCAACCTGAATAACAGAGAGGCTCTCTAAAAGAAAATGAAATTTCTTCAGAAATAGGGCATTGCAACGGGAATACGTGTGCCATAGTAAACTATGTGCATAATCAGGGAAGTAAAGGAAGATAAAGGGTTTTTAAAGAAAAATGAGAATTACATAATTGTTTTGGGATAATTATCCTTGGTTATAAAGATCAATAACAAGGGTGACACCAGTCTGAGGTTGGACAGGCAGTTACCGGGCACATGTCCTTGCAGAAGTATTTTTTGTGTAAGTTTCCAATGGCCTTTTTGCAAGGTTGTGTTTTTACAGCCTTTTGCAATAATTGCTATCAGGCATACGTGCATGAGAACCACCCCCCCACACACCTTCATGGTCTTCCCCAGCTCTGTCAGGGTTTTTGGTTGTTTGGATTTTTTTAATACAAGTGACTCCGTTTTGATTCTGACAACTTTCACAGACGGTAATACAGAACCACACAGCAGGTGTATAGGCAGATTTCTTTGTTGCAAACAGCATCCATACTGTGATTGGTTAAATAAAAAGGAATGTACAGAGGGCTAGTAGGGGAAGCTCACAGAATCTCTGGGATGGTAGAGTCAGACTTATCAGCCTGAACTACCATTGGGCTGCTCTGATGAGACCTCACTGCTGGGCAGTGAAGGCTATGCTAACTAGCTTGCTTGTGGTAATCATTTCACAATGCATACATATATCAAAACATCACAGTGCACACGCTAAATATGTATAATTTTTACTTGTCAGTTATACATAAATAAAGCTCAGGTAGAGGAACAGAGTTCATAAAACTAGTTGTAACACAAAAGATATCTTAGGAACATTTGGGTACATAGCTTTTATTTTTCAATTTTTAATAATGGATACCACATGGCTTTTATGGTGATTCCACTATTATGTAAAACATGTTTTTGCTTTAATGCAAAGATAGAACTAAATTTAAAATGTATCATTTGACCATTTTCCAACGTAATAAATGGTTTTAATTTTTTAAAAGAGAGAGAATCACTTGACAAGTACAGACACAGACCTTGGTTTGATCTCCCATTTGTTTGGTAGTTACTTTAGACAACGGATTTCTGCTGGCTCAGCCATGGCTGACTACAAACTAGCACCAAGGGCTTATATTAGTATTCTGAATTTAGATCCTGCTCTGCCACCACCAATGGTGGTGGGGCAAGTTCTTTAGCTCTCTGTGCTTCAGTTTTCTATCAAAGATGGAGAAGATAATGATACTTACCTCACAGAGTTGTTTTAAGGCTAAAATGAAATAATGAATATACAGAATGCCTGGCACATATTAAGTACTGAATAAATAATAGCCTTTGTTGTTGCTTCTGTGATTGTTGTTATTACAGTTTCCATGACATTTTATCCAATCCTTTTTATGCAAGTATGCTGTATATGACCCTAAAGAATGGAAATTATCATGTCAAAGGGATACCTGCACCCCATGTTTATCACAGTTCTATTTATAATAGTCAAGAGTTAGAACCAACCTAAATGTCCATCAACAGATGACTGGATAAGGAAAATGTGGTATATTTACACAATGGAATACTATTCTGCCATAAAAAAGAATGAAATTGTGCCATTTGCAGCAACATGGATGAGCTTAGAGAAAATTATGTTAAGTGAAATAAGCCAGACACAGAAAGAGGAATACTGCATGTCCTCACTCATAAGTAGGAGCTAAAAAGAATAAACAAATAATTTTTTTAAAAATAGAAAGAACAATACAACAATCACAATGATACATTGAACTTTCAAAAGGAGAGAACAGAACTGACATTATCAGAGGCGGGGGGGGGGGAAGGGGGAGGGGAAAGGGAGGGCAGTAAGCGAGAGATTGGCAAAGGGCGGGCCATAAAAAACGATTACATTGTATAATGTTGAATATACTAATTATCCTGATTTGAGATCACATATTGCACACAGGCACTGATATTCAATGCTGTGCCCCACAGATATGTACAATCAACTACACGAAAATAAAAAATTTAAAAATTAAAAAAAATATATGGTGTATATGAGCCAAACCATATTAAAGGGACCTTTAAAACAATATGAAATGAGTTTACCAGTGACTGTTTACAAAAGCAGAAATCTAAAAGCTAAATTTGTTGAATTAAGTGGAAGGAAAATAAAAACTCAAAGTTATAGTATCAAGTAGGCCTCAAATAAGTAAAGTGATATTGTTGTCATTTGTATGTCATAACAATGATTCGAATACTACGGCAAGAATTATTCTTCATGTAAAAAGGCTTTTATAGATCTCAAGATGTAGAATCTATCTTCCAGGCTTAAAAGTGCTTCTTTCATAATTTTTAAAACATATGCATTTTCATACAGGACAGCAGGGCGCAACTTCATTAGCTATGTTTATGAGTTAAATAGTAAGTCACCCCAAATATCTTGAACTGCACTTTTTACCCTAATCAGGTGGCATGAACAAGCAAATATATGTTATGTTTCTGTTTATATATTCTCAAGAGTATTTATTTGTTTAATAAAGCTCACAACGTGGTTGGTTATTAGAAACATTGACTGAACCAGGTTACCTTGTACAAAATGCAAAACAATGAAATTTTATCATTATTGTGAGTCACAAAAGCCATTTTAAGCAAATTAATGGCCACTGGTGGAAATAATCAAGGACTGCCAACAAAATTTCAATTAGTCATTTTACTAATACTCCCCCCACACTTAGCACTTAGTCCTTTATCCTGCTATATTGTCACAGTTTTTACAGTTCATTACAGGGTCTTTTATTTGACATTATTTTTGTTGATTGGTGGCATACTCTGACACATTTTTAAAATTGTAACATAGCAAAAGTTTCATTAAATGTTGATTAGCATAATCAACACAAAACTTAGAACGTATTGCTAGGATTTCTACTTTCCAGTGTTTAGAAAAGCAGCTTAGTAAGTTGAGAGTGTGTAGGTGGAGAGAACATTTAAAATATATTTTTATCTTCATTATGGTCTCTTAAAATGTGATTTATAAAATCTGATTTTCTAGTGAGCTCAGATTTGCAAATGGAAAGTGTTAGAATCCCTTTAACAGTAGGTAACTGATGTGTCTAAGTTTCAGTGCAGAGGATTTAGAAAAGCAATGTTGGGTTTTTTTTAAGCTAATATTTTTTAGGTAGACATTTGGAGGGTTTTTACCAGGCTTTGATGCCTGTTAAAGGTGAGAAAATTCTGAGTCGTGTTTATGATCCTGAAAGAGTTTTGCTTCTGTTAAAAGATTTAGTGTGAATTCAAAAACACATTCTTGTCAAGCCTGGAGAATCGGTGATTAATAACCATTAAGTCTCAGTGACTGGTTTTGTTTACAGTTAGATGTTTATATTCCTTTAATTGTTCTCAGATTTTCTGCAGTCTTCATTTATAACTTAGTTTGGATTCCTCCGGAAGCTGACTGTGAGATAAGGGTTCAAGTGCAAGTAGTTTATTTGGGACGTGAAGGAAAACAGTGGTAGGGGAGTAAGGAAGTAAGTCCATGAAGGGAAGGCATTAAAGGGTGGGTTATCCAGCAAGACACAAGTGTGAACCACTAGGGGATTCTGGGAAATGCTGGAGAACATGAGCCTCAGAGTCACCCTACATTAGGAGCAAGGGATCTGGGTACTGATACAGTAACAAGCCGTGGTCTTTGGTTGAGGGCTGCTCCTGGGGTTGTCAAACCCTTGGCACTTCCAGCCTGCCATGCTCTGGGCCATGCCCTGGAGCAGATACGGGCAGTTGGACATATGGGTAGGGCACCAAGAGCATTTGCTGCAGGTTACCTCAGAGGGTTTCTGTAAGGAATTATTATTGCTTATAAAGAATTTATAATAATGCCTGGCACGGAGTAAGGATTCCATGTTAGTTCAGTTGTTTTGACAATATTTGCTTGCTTTCTTTTTTTTCTTTTTAATTTATCATGAACCATTTTTTCTTGTTGTCCAAGGATTTTTCTGTCTCTGCCTACAGCTTAAATAAATGCTGGTGTTCTTCCTCAGTTCTTACTCTCTACCATCTTCCTGGGCCATTTCTGTCTCGTCCAATGGCCACTTTTCTCCCTAGACCACAGCAGGCCACACTGCTCTGTGTCCTGGAATCCCCCACCCAACTGCCTGCCTGAGAACTCTCCTGCAGATCCTCAGCCCCTCAGACTTGCCTGCCCTATGTGAACCCCCATTCCCTGCTAAAATAGCTCCCCTCCACTTCTGTTGGGCCTTCCACTGCCAGAGACTACCCATTCCTTATCTTAGGCCAGAGCCCTTGGGCCTAAACTCTTTCATGGCCTGCATGCAGCCAAGCCCACCAGGTGCTCAGCCTCACTCCCACCCTCAGCATGGTGGGATAGACCTATTCTAGGTTCAGGCCTCATGAAATCAGGATGGCAGAGATCTGGGTTCTGGACTGAGGAGGATCAGGAAGGCCAGACACATTGTAGGGAAGCTCTTTCCTTGAAATGTTCAAACAAAAGGTAGGGAAGTAGGGAGGACTGTGCCCTGCAATTCTCCTGCCACCCCTGGTGCTCGAATGAGCCTTTCTGTTGCAGTCCTTTGAGAAGGTGGCCCCAAGGGTCCCAGCCCCCTTACAGGGATAATGAAGGGCCATGGCTCAATTGTCACAGGGAAGACTATGAACGTGGTCTTTTTTGTTTTGTCTGGCCAGAAAAAAAAACCTCTTAAACCCAAACAGTTCAGCCTAAGGAAGGTTCGACAAGGCCAATGGGATGTCCTTAAGCCAAAGTTGTTGGTCAAAGGAGTTTCTCTGTCTCTCAGAAACAGGCCTGCCTTGGTATCCCTGCTGCACTCAATCACTGGTAGGGAGTAGGCTGTGGGAAGCACAGCCTTAGCACCAATGCAGCGATGGAGTTCAGAGGCTGCAGCTGGGGCGCAAGGTCAGTTACACGTTTAGCAGTTAGAGATCTGAGAGGTACATTCTCATGGCCACTGAAGGAAAGGAGGGAGGGTGGAAGAGACGGAGGGATGGAGAAGTGAGGAACTAATAAACATACTTAAGTTAAGTTTGACGGTTTATATAGCAACAAGTCCACAGGAAATCTGGCTGTCTGGACACAGGGTGGGGAAATGCAAAAAAGCACAGGAGTAGAAAGGAGATCCTGAGCTGGTGTCCCGGTTTCATCACTGACTAGCTGTGTGGCCCTGGGCAACTTCGTCGCTCTCTATGTCTGTAAATTAAGAATCTCTAAATTAAGAATATTAATACCTGCCCCATCTATTTCACAGGATTGATGTCCCAACTTGGGGGTCTTGACTTCAACCCATTCACCACCAAATGTAGAAATATAGCTTTGGGGGCCCTTTAACATCACCCCGTGGATATCCAAGGTTGCCCCCTGGCTTATTAGAGTTCTAGGTCCTTGCAGGGAGGTGTCCACAGAGTGGGCACAGGAAGACCCAGCAAAGTGTCCTAGTGTAGCTGGCATATCTTCTGCCAGACATTCAGTAGGTGCACTTCAAGTACAGATGGAGTAAGGTGCCCATCTGCCAAGCAAAGTGCCTACTGGCGTGCAGACTGTAGGTCAAATGGAGTGGCCCTGGGCGCAGGTGATAGAGGATTCCACCGGAGAGACAGCTGGGCAGGCAGGTGATGGACAAGAACTCAAACCCAGCAAGGCCTGTGAGCCCTGAAGCAGTGCCCCTCACAGTAGTCCTTCTCTTGGGCCCTTCACCAGGGCTTTTCCAAATGATACCCACCCTTCCCTGCCCTCCAGGGTCACCATTCACTTCCTACTACATATGGGAAAAGCTGCCTGTTATACAGCAGGACAGACATGAGATAAAACCTAAACTTAACCTGACCCCCCAAGGCCCTTTCTGGTTTTTAACCAGAGGCATGTGTCAGAATCACCTGTTAAGCATTTTGAAAATAGGAATTTCCAGCCTCAGCCCTGACCTACTGAATCAGAATCTCCAAGGTAGAGGCCTGGGGATTTTATTTTTTAAAGGCCCCAGATGATTCTAAAACATAACCATGCAGCAGGAAAAACTACAGCCTCTTGAGGACCGACCTCACTAACCCAGGCCTAAAATGCACCAACAAATCACCCCAACTGGTCATCATAAGGCTGAACTCTAGTTCCACACTTGTGATTTATGTGATGGCTTGCTTTTTAGTTTTCTAATCTTCCTCTTCAGTATCCACATTAGGAAGCGAATTCTAAGGAGATCCTCAAATAGAAAACTCACCTGACCCCTAGCCTTGGTCCTTTCATCTGGGTGTTATAAAACTGTGCTCGGTTAACTAGAAGAAACTCAACTAACTTCCTTCAAAGCATGAGTTGTACTGTTATTGTCCTAACCCTTTCTGTATTGGCACAGTTCTCAGCTGGCCTCTCAGAACCACCCAAGATGCTGGATGATGGTTTCAGAGACCAGTTACAGCAAAGAGGACTTAATTCACTTAATACACAGTAAAACAGTCCACAAGAACGGACATTTTGATTGTAACAGTTCTCACAAATTCCTGAGCTCTCCAAGGACAGAGATCATGGTTTGCTGACCTTTGTGTTTCCATTTTTGTTCAGTCTTTGACACACAGTAGCTACTTACAAATGTTTGTTAATAAATGAGAAATTAGTACCTATGACCCAATTCAGTGTTGCCTTCCACGATGTAGCAACATAATCAACTTGGCTTGTGAGGGTTTTTTCTCTCTTTTGCTTTGATTTAGTTGCAAAGGTACTTCATGCACCTGGAAACTGGTTAAACAAAGAATAGGACATTTTAAAAAACCATCTACCCACTCTAATTCCACCTCCTGAGATCACCAGTGTTAAAGTTGATTTATTATTCCTCCACACCATTCTTTATTTTCATACAAAAATATACAAGTGCATATGTATTAGTTGGGTTTCTCCAGAGAAACAGCACCAATAGGAGATGTGTGTGTGTACAATAGTCTCCCTTATCTGCGGTTTCACTTTCTACAGTTTCGGTTACCTGTGGTCAACTGTGGTCAAAAATATGAAATGGAAAATTCAAAAAATAAATTCATAGGTTTTAAATTGCATGCTGTTCTGAGTAGCGTGATGAAATTTTGCACCATCCTCCTGAGACTGAGTCATCCCTTTGTCCAGCATGTCTGTGCTGTCTACGCTCCCCACCTGTTGGTCACTTAGTAACCCCCTCCATCATCAGATTGACTGTCGCAGTATCGCAGTGCTTGGGCTCAAGAGACCCTTATTTTACTTTATAATGGCCCCAAAGCATAAGCGTAGTGACACTGGCAATTAGGATATGCCAAGAGAAGCCATAAAGTGCTTCCTTTAAGTGAAAAGGTGAAAAGTTCTTGACTTAATAAAGAAAAAAAAAAATCATATGCTGCAGTTGCTAAGATGTATGGTAAAGAAGACTCTTCTATCTTGGAAATTGTGAAGGAAGAAGAAATTCATGCACATAGGGTTCAGTTCTACCCACAGTTTCAGACATCCACTGAGGGTCTTGGAACATCTCCCCCATGGATAAGGGGGGGACTACTATATATACAGAGAGACAGAGAGGTGTTTTTTTAAAAAAAAAAAAAAAAACAGATCTTATTTTTTACAGTAGTTTTAGGTTCACAGCAAAATTAAGCAGAAGGTACAAAGATTTCCTATATACTTGCACCCCCACATATGTCTACTCTCTCCATTATCAACATCCCCCACCAGAATGGTATATTTGTTACAATCAATGAACTTACACTGATACATCATTATTATTCAAAGTCCATAGTTTACATTAAGGTTCACTCTTTGTGTTGCACATTCTGTGGGTTTGGACAAATGTAATATGACATGTACCCACCATTATAACATCATACAGAGCAGTTTCACTGCCCTAAAAATCCCCTGTGCTCTGCTTCTTCATCCCTCCCCTCCCCCCAACTCCTGGCAACCACTGATCTTTTTACTGTCTCCATAGTTTTGCCTTTTCCACAATGTCATATAGTTGGAATCATACATGTAGACCTTTCATATTGACGACTTTCATTTAGTAACATGCATTTAAGTTTTGTCCATGTCTTTCCATGGTTTGATGGCTCATTTCTTTTTAGCACTGAATAATATTCCTTTGTTTGAATGTACCATAGTTTATTCATTTACTTACTGAAGGACACCTTGGTTGCTTCCAAACTTTGGCAATTATGAATAAAATTGCTGTAAACATCTGTGTGCAGGTTTTTGTGTGGACATAAGTTTTTAACTCCTTTGGGTAAATACCAAGGAGCACTACTGCTGGGTCATATTATAAGAGAATATTTTGCTTTGTAAGAAACCACCAAACTATCTCCCAAAGTGGTTGTACCATTTTGCATTTTCACCAGCAGTGAATGAGGGTTCCTGCTGCTCCACATCCTTGCCAGCATTTGGTGCTGTTAGTGTTCTGGATTTCAGCCATTTTATTAGGTGTGTAGTGTTATCTCACATTAATTTTCATTTCTCTGATGACATGATATGGAACGCCTTTTATATGCTTATTTGCCATTTATTTATCTTTAGTGAGGTGTCTGTTTTAAGGTCTTTGGCCCATTTTTTAATCTGGATGTTTCTTATTGTTGAGTTTTAAGAGTCCCGTATGTATTTTAGATACCAGTTCTTTATCAGATGTGTCTTTTGCAAGTATTTTCTCCCAGTCTGTGGTTTGTCTTTTCATTCTCTTGACGGTGTCTTTTGCAGAGGAGGAATTTTTAATTTCAATGAAGTTCAACTTTCACAGATCATGCCTTTGGTGTTGTATCTTAAAAAGTCATCACCAAACCCGAGGTCATCTAGATTTTCTCCTATGTTATCTTATCGGAGTTTTACAGTTTGTGTATATTTTACATTTTAGGTTTGTGATCTGAGTTAATTTTTGTGAAAAGTGTGAGGTCTGTGTCTAGATTCATTTTTTGCATGAAGATGGCCATTTGTTCTAGCACCATGTATTGAAAAGACTGTCTTTTCTCCATTGCATTGCTTTTGCTCTTTTGTCAAAGATCAGTTGACTATACTTATGTGAGTCTATTTCTGGGCTCTTTATTCTGTTCCATTGATCTATTTGTCTACTCTTTCACCCATACCACATGCTTACTATAGCTTTATAGTAAGACTTGAAGTTGGGTAGTGTCAGTTCTCCAACTTTGTTTTTCTTCTTCAATTTTGTGTTAACTATTCTGGGTCTTTTACCTCTCCATACAAACATTAGAATCAGTTTGTCAATATCCACAAAATAATTTGCTGGGATTTTGACTGTGATTGCATTGAATCTGTAGATCAAGTTAAGAAGAACTGACATCTTCACAATATTGAGTCTTCCTATCCATGAACATTTATCTAGTTCTTTTTTGATTTGAGGGTACTTCAAAAAATTCATGGAAAATAGAATTAAAATATAATATGAATCTTTTCATGAACATTTTGAATACCCCTCATACCTTTCATCCGTTTTATGGTTTTTCTCATGTATATCTTGTACTATTTTGCTAGATGTATACTGAAGTATTTCATTTTGGGGGATGCTAATACAAATGGGTATTTTTAATTTCAAATTTCACTTGTTCACTGTTGGTATTTAGGAAACCAATTGACTTTTGTATATGGACTTTGTATCCTGCAACCTTGCTATGATCACTTATTAGTTCCAGGAGTTTTTGTGTCAATTCTTTCAAATTTTCTATGTAGATGATCATGTCATCCATGAACAAAGACAGTTTTATTTCTTCCTTCCCAATCTGTGTACCTTTTATTTCCTTTTTGCATCTTATTGCATTAGCTAGGACTTCCACTATGATCTTGAAAAGCAGTGGTAAGAGGGGACATCCTTGCCTTCTTCCTGATTTCAATGGGAAAGCTTTGAGTTGCTCATCAGAGGTGGTTTAATTTAAGGAATTGGCTAACGAGATAGTGGAGGCTGTCAAGTCTAAAATCTGAATTTAGGTAAGAGCTGATGTTGTAATCTTGAGTCAAAATTCCACAGGGCAGGCCAGGAATGCTGGAAACTCAGGCAGGGTTTCTATGTTGCAGTCTTGAGGAACATTCCTCCCACTTCAGGGAACCTCAGTCATTGCTCTTAAGGCCTTCGATTGATTGGATGAGGCCCATTCACATTATGGATGGTAATCTGCTTTATTCAAAGTCTACTGATTTAAATGTTAGTCACATCTAAAATATTATCTTCACAGCAACATCTAGATTGGTATTTGAGCAAACAATGTGGCATCATAACCTAGCCAAGTTAACACATAAAATTAACCATTGAAATACATAAGCAGACTATAGGGATTTTTAAATTTGCTTTTTACAGAAGGAGAATCATACGATATGCTTTTCTATGCAACTTGCTTAATATTTTACAATAACATATCATATTGTTATTAATAAAATAATATCTCATACTTATCTCTCCAGGTCAATCTTTATAGATGTTACTCATTCTTTTAATATCCAACCATTTGCCCTTTTTGAGGGTGATTATTTCCAGTTATGATCAATTCAAAATGCATCTGTATACATGTACACTTACGTATTGGTGCATTTACTTCTGTAGGCAAGAGTCCCAAAAGTGGGATTGTTGTGTCAAAGAGTATGAGCATCTTTGATTTTAATAGATTCTACCAAATTACTTTCTCAAAATGCTATAGCAACCCTCCCTCCAACCAGGAATTAAAGAAAGTACTCCACCCATCATTGTCCAAGTTACCTCTAAATTTTGCCTGATGGGGCAAAAAATGTTATCCTGTTATTTGTGTGTGTGTGTTTTTTAAATTTTTTAAATTGTTGTAACATATACATAACATAAAATTTACCATGTTAACCATTTTTAAGTTTCAGTTCAGCAGTGTTAAGTACATTCACATTGTTGTGCAACCAACCTCCAAAGCAAAACTGAAACTGTACCCTTTTAACTCTCCATTCCTCCCTCCCCCCAACCTTGCCCCTGTCTATTCTACTTTCTATCTATATAAATGTGACTACTCTAAGTGCCTCATATAAATGGAATCATACAGTGTGTGTCTTTTTGTGACTGGCTTATTTCACTTAGCATAATGTCTTCAAGGTTCATCCACATTGTAGCATAAGTCAAAATTTACTTCCTTTTTAAGGCTGAATAATATTCCATTGTGTGTATGTACCACATTTTGTTTATCCATTCATCTGTCAGTGGACACGTGGGTTGCTTTCACCTTTTGGTTACCATGAATAATGCTGCTATGAACATGGGTGTACAGATACCTCATTGAGACCCTGCTTTCAATTCTTTTTAGTATATACCCAGAAGTGGAATTGCTGGACCATATGTAATTCTTTTTTTAATTTTATGAGAAAACACCATACTGTTTTCCACAGTGCTGCACCATTTTACATTCCCACCAACAGTGCACAAGGGATTTTTCCACATCCTTGCCAACACTTGTTGTTTTTTGTTTTTCTGGCTTTTTGGTAGTAGCCATCTGTTCGATTATTTTCTGTTTCTTTGATAGTAGCCATTCTCCTGTTAATATTTAAACATATATACATATTTATATATCAGCCATTTGCATTTTCTTTTCTATGAATTGCCTGTTTATAATTTATAGTCTTCACCTTTTTTTTTTCCTATTGGGTTGTTTGTCCTTTTCTTATCAGTATATAGAAACACTATGTGTTGGGTTTAAATATCAAAATTGGCCTTTTTTTTTTTTATCAGAACAGTTGACTATCAGCAATTTCATACAGTTCAACCTAATATTATGGATATGAATATTAATAGTAAAATTGTGGATATTAATCCTTTATCTGCCATTAGTTGACACAATTTTCTCATAGCCTATTAGTTGTCCTCTGCCTTTTCATGGTGTTTTCTATCACTGGAAGTTTTTAATTGTCTATATTATCAAATCTGTTTTGTTTCCTTTATGGCTTCTGCATTTCTTGTATTATTTTTAAAAGTCTCCCTACCTGAATATCATATAAATATTCTCCTAAATTTACTTCTAGAGTGTTTGTTTGCTTTACCTTTGCATCTTCAACCTATCTGTGATAAAAGATAGATTAAATCAAGGTCTATATTTGTATTTTCCATGTGACAGGCAGTTATTCTAGCACCATTTATTAAATGAGCCATCACTGAATTGGAATATCACCTTTATTATACACTGTATTAAGTTCCCATAGAATCAATTTCTTCTTCTATTCCACTGATCTATTTGTCTGTTTTTGTGCCAATGCCCTACCCTTTTGATTATACTAGCTTTATAGTGAGTTTTAATATCCATTAGGGCAAGATACTAGTGGAGTATTACTGGTCCTGTTTTCCAATCTTTATTGGCAATTATTACAGAGTTGTTGAACTACTGTTCTTCACACAAATTTACAGAGATCTCTAGTTAACAGTTAAATCCCTTACACATCTTAATATCTCCCTCAGTTCAAGAAGCCAGCTGGGTTCAAGTATCAACCAACACTTATTGAGAGTCTCTTGCTTATGTTCACCTGGAGAGGCCAGCACCCAGAGCTTCAGCAAATGATTGGCTGGAAGGATGGAAAGGAGAGGGAGAAAGAAGAGGGTTTCTCCAGAAGCCCTCAAGCATAGGCCTAAGGTTGCTCATAATTGTATCTCACTGTCCCCAAGATGGACTTCCAGGTAGGTTGGGTAGTAAAGGAAGGTAGAAGAGCAGCAGAAACAAACTACTTATTTTAGAGTTTGGGTTAGGAATGGCCCTGTTCTTAGCAAATACTTAAATGACCTTGAAGTATAAATAGCAAGTCCTCTGCATATCTGTCCACAACATCGATTATTAAATGAAGCCTATGGAAGCTCTAATGCAGCAGCAGGATCTCCCAGCAAGTGGAAAGGACATTCCGAGAACCAGGTAGGGGCATGCTACCCAGACAGCATCCCAGAGTGCCTACCTCTGCAGGATGCCAGACCATCACGGGAATAGATCAGACACACCATAGCAGTTAACCCAGGTTTCCACACAAACTCCTGAAATAACTAGGGAAATGTACATGGTCCCACTCTCACTGAAGCAAGGGCTACCTTGAGCAGAAATTTAAAATTCATCTTCAGTGGCCTAGCCCTATCTCGTTGTCATTTTCGTGATATGTGTCTGCAGTATGCACTGTGCTTCTATTACCCAAACCACTCCAAGTCACTGGCTACAATAGCTCCAATTCTTTTTAACAGTGTTACACAATTTTAAGAGTAATACAAGAACTTGGTTTAAAAAAACAACCTTTAAATAGGAAAAGTGGATATAGAGTAAAACGAAAGTCTCTCAACCACCCCAGCCTCCCAATTTCCCTTTAACTTCCCTCATGTCTTACATGGAAAGAAAGTTCCAGTAAAGCAGCTACAAGAATCCAGTGTTCTTAGATTTCTGATTATAAATTAACATCCTGGTTTATTAAATTGCAAATGGGTTAAATTTTATTAAAAAAGGAAAAGCATTCTACTGCAGCAGATCCCGCGTTTCAGGCTGGAAATAAAGAGGAAGTGAGCCGGCCAGAGGGAAAGTGGTGGCCAGCTGCGGGATGGGGCAGAGTGAGCTCAAGTAGGGACCCCGGGTAGGCTGACGACCTAGGTGAGGTCCTCACAGGGGAAGCACGTACTGACTTCTGGCAGCCATGGGGAGCCTGAGGGAACGAGGTGTGTGTGTGGGGGGGGGTGATCCTGTGGACTGGTGGTCGGGGGGGTGTCTGGCAGCCCACTTGTAGAGGTAGTTGGCTGCTCAGGGAACAGCAAGGGACAAGAAACAGGGATGGTGGGGTGCATGCAAGATGCTAGCCCCCTGCCTAGAGGCTGGGGCCCAGAGCAGGCATCCTCCTTCATGGGCAACACTGCTTTTTCTGAACACTGGAACACGAACAGAGAGAAAACTCGAGAGCCCAAAACTCAAGCAGAAGAGGACCAGGTTGACTGCCTCATCTCCTGCTAGAAATACTCAGGAAGAAGGCCACCCCATCCCACCCCCACCTCCACCCCCAACACTGGAAGTGCAGATAGCAACCACCCTGGGCAAAGAGCTGCAGCAGAGTATTTCCAGACTCAGATGGTGTACCACATGGCTTCCTTTTGTCCCTCCAGATCCACTCCGCCCTTCTCTACCAGCTCTGTGTCCACCGAGACCCATTTCCTATGCCTTCTGCTCCTATGCCTTCTGCTTTCTGGTTGGCTTTGGCCACCAGTAGGAGATGGAAGGCTGAGAAGAAAGAGGTCATGGTATTTATTTTCCCAAAAATGCTTCCTTGAGGGCTGGCTGGCTGCGTCCCTGGACCAAAAGCCACAGCTCCTGTCAAGAGTCTCTCTTCACAGAATTCTTTCTCTCAAGTTACCAGTAATTGCTTCCTCCTTCTGCTCCTTCTAGCCTGTGGTTTCCCTACACCCTGGTATGCCTTTGTAAACAGTCTCTTTATTAAACTCTTCTCAATTTACCAAATGTGAGGGTGCCATCTGTTTCTTGCCAGGACCTGGAACAATACACATGGCTTATCTGACAGGACCTACGGATGGAGAGTTCTGGTACCCCTAATTGTTCTAGGTAGAGGTCGAGCAGCCTGCAGATAGCCAGAGGTTACTACATGTCCCTGGAATGGAGCTGGAAACTTCAGCTCTTTGGGGGTGGGGACTGTCTTCATGGCTTTGCAGCACCAGCACCATGGCAGGGCCTGTCTTTTAGTAGGGCGCCCTCTTAGAACGCTTTTCTTCTCTTCCATCAGTTCAGGAACACTTTTCTGTCTTAAAAGGGTCCCCTTCTCAAATGGTGATGTCCCTGAGAAGTTGTGTGCTGGATGATTTTCTAAGATCAAAACATCAGTGAGCCCTTCGGCAGGAATTAGATGCCGACATGCTGAGAGGGAGAAACGGCCCCAGGAAGAGGCAGGGGCTGAGCAGATGAGGATCTGGAACAGTGCTGAAGGAAGAATATGGACCCAAGAAAAGAGCAAGGCCCCACAGGCCTCCACCCATCCCACAACTTAGCTTAAGGCTGAAGTTTTTGGCCAGGAGAAGGTGCTGACCCAGCTAAAGAGAAACAGGAGAAAAACAAGAGCCCCCCACCACTATGCAAGAGGGTTTCGACCTCTCACCAGGTGGAAGGGATAAACTAGTTACCTGCAAATTTTGCATTATAGAAATATGCTAATAATTATTAGAAAACAAGGTATATATGGCTTTTTGTCATTTTTGAAAGCCAATGTACACCACTATTACAACTATGTCCGTGTGTGTGTGCGCGTGTGCGTGCGCATGTGTGTGCGTGTGTGTATCAAACTTGACAAAGACTGGAAGACACATGAAAATATTGTGTTGGATTATTGGGATTAGAGAATATTTTTTTCCCATTAAACTGCTAATCTCATTAAATTATTCTTGTAATAAATAAAAGTGAAGAAAAAACATAAAGCAAGAATATATATGAAATTGAGCAAGTCACCTTCTTATCAGCCTCCTTTACCTCACCTGCATAATAAGGGGATAAATGGTCTCTTCCATTCTAGTCCATTCCAGGTTTTACAAAATGCAATTCTGAACTGTTAAAATGAGTCATTGATGTGGATACAGAGAAAGAGAGAGACAGAGAGAGACACGGAGAGGTTTTGATTGTTTTAACATTTCCATAAAAATCAAGAAATAGGAAGAATTGGTTTTATCCCTGCTGGCCTCTGTGGTAACTAAAATTCTGTTTGTTTAGTGTGCTTTCCCACTCCTTCCTCTGGGTCACTTGAAGATCCCCTCCCAGACTCCACATTATCCTGGTCAGTCACGGTGCCCTTCCCGCTCCTTGACAGTCATTTGGCAGTCACATGACCAAAGAAGAGCCAATCAGAACCTTCTCTAAAACTGATAAATGGACAGGGGACAAAGAAGGTCCCTTTTGTCTGGGGCTGCTAAATCTTTCTGCCTACTACCTGGAAGACCTTAAACAAATCGTTTAAGTTCTTTGAGTCTCAATTTTCTCACCTTAAATGAAGATAATAATACCAGGATACTTCAAAAAGTTCATGAAAAAATGGAATTAAAAGATAATATGAATCTTTCCATGAACCTTTTGAAGTACTCGTATAATCCATCTCATAGAAATTTCTGAGGATCAAATAATATAAAGCATGAAAAAGGTTGTTTTAAACTTTAAAGTGTTTTGCAATATTAACTACTATTAATAATTTATTGTTATTAAACATAAATAAAATTATATGATTAATTCATTGTAAGGTGCTGGTCAATGACATCTTATGACATTAAACCTCCAGGGTATTTACATGTTTTAAAGGGACCCATTTCATAAAGTACAAAGACAAGCAGCACTAATTAATATATACTGTCGGAAATTAGGATAGTGGATATTAAAAGTAGGAGCTGGTCAAGATGACAGAATAGACGGTCCCCAGCATCACTCTCTCCCACAAAACAAACAATTTACAACTATTAAAAAGTAACAACAGCCGATGTGGTAGGGAAATGGAGGAAGAAGGCTAGATTTGATTCAAAGTACCACTTGCACAGATTAGGTAATACATAAATGCAAGTCTCAGGTTTTTTAAATGGCATTTCTTTCGTTCTATTTATGATGAGCAGACCATAGGAAAAAAATAAATATTAAAATTAAGTAAATAAATAAATAAATAAATAAATAAATAAATAAATAAAAGTACATTAAAAAGTTAAAAAAAAAAAAAAAAAAGTAACAACAGCCAAGCTGGGGCAGCTAGAGCTCAGGGGAAGAGGAGGAGAGACCTACGGAGTTCATGAAGGTGGGAGAAGCCACGATGAGAGAAAGAAAGGACCACTCCCACCATTTCGAATCCCGGCCACTTCAAGGCTTGAGCTGGTGAGCACATGGAGCAGGAGCTGGAGAAAGCCACTGCTGTGCCCTTCGGATAAGTTGTTTGGAGGTGGCAGGAGAGAAGAGGGCTTTAGTGGGGGGGGAGTGGGGAAAGGGGGAGGAGGAGGGGGGTTGGATTGGATAAGGGACATAAAGAATAAGTATGATTTGTACCAATGAACATGCTAATAAAAAATAAATTTAAAAAATAAAAATAAATAAAAAAAATTTAAAAAGTAAATATAACAGCCAAATCAAATATTTCAGTGTTCTTTCTTATCAACTCTTTAATATTTTTATAAACATTGATTTTGTAATTGTATTATAATGTCACTGCTGTAATTTATAAATTAAAATATTTGTTTTCCAAATTTATTTTAAAAAAAGAAATTAGGATAGTGGTTAACTTTGCAAGTGTGGCTAGTGATCAGAAGGGGCATGAGGAGGGTGATGGTTGTGTTTTGTTTCTTAATGAGTTCTAGTTGCATAGGTGTATTATTAGTGAAGATTCATTGTTTTGTGTGCCTAAGGTATTTGCCCTTTTTCATATGTATGTTATGATTCAATAACAAGTTTTTTAAACTTGGGGACTTCTATTTCCAAGAAGATGGAGTAGCCATGCTTTTTCTTACTCCTCCTACTAAGTACAACTAAAAACTTTGGACATTATATATAAAACAAGCATAAGAAGACTTTGAAAGGGGAGAGAAGGAAGACCTGCTAAGGACATCAGTACCCAAGGAACAACACAGTAATAAGTTCTCTGGGTTTTCTTTTTGACTTATGTATCCCAGATTTGCAGCTGAATAAGCTGGCATCCAGAAATGCCAACAAGTGCAGACAAAAAAAATAAAATAAAAGCCCAACATAAGCCTGGTTGTTCTAGCCAAAGAACCAGGAAAGAAGCAGCATAGGAAGAAAGAAAACTTTTAGACAGTAACTGCTCTACTCCAGCTAAACACCACAGAGAAAACTGTGGCCCCAATCCCACTCATTCCAGCAGAGGCCAAATGGAGAGCCTAGAATTCCACTCTGTCAGGCTGTGAAAAGGTGCCCCAACCCACCCACTAGGGTGGCATCACAGAAGGCCAAGTATGAAGCCAGCACTTCATCCCTGCTGGGTGGTAATGAGGAAACCACATGGAGAACCTGTAGTTCCACCCTGCATCCTTCCTGCTTGAGTGGTATCAGAGAAAGCCTAGTTGAAGAGTCAGGACTTTTGTCATTACTCAGCAATATTGAGGTCACTCTCTTCTTAGGGTGTCAGCGGAGGCCTAGTGGAGAGCTTGAACTCCCACCCACCCAGCCGTAATAAAGAGCCTCCCAAGTGTCAACAGAGGCTGAGCTGACTTCTATACTAACCTGGCAGTAATGGGAAGACACCCTGCCCTTTTCCCCTGACACAGTAGTGTCAAAAAAAAAAAAAGCCAGTGAAAACAGAAGGTTTAAATAAGATACAGAGTCATAGCATAATACCTAAAATGTCTAAGTTTCAATCAAAAATCATTCATCACACTAGGCATGAGGAAGATTTCAAACTGAATTTAAAAAAGGTAATCTACAGATGCCAATACTGAGGTGAAACATATGTTTAAAAAGATCTGACAAAGATTTTAAAGCAGCCATCATAAAAATAATTCAATGAGCAATTACAAACACACTTGACACAAATGAAAAATAGAAAGTCTTAACAAAGAAACAGAAGATATAAAGAAGAAACAAATGGAAATTTTAGACTGAAAAGATACAATAACCAAAATTAAAAACTCAGCGAGTGGGCTCAATAGCAGAATGGAGAAGACAAAGGAAAGAATCAGTGAAATGGAAAACAGAATAATAGAAATTACCCAACCTGAACAACAGAGAGAAAGTAAACTAAATAAATAAATAAACAGAGCCTCAGAGACATGAAGGACTTTAACAAAAGATCTGGCATTGGTATCACTGGAGTTCCAAAAGGAGAGGATAAAGAGGGTAGGACTAAGAAAGTATTCAAAGAAATAACGGCTGAAAATATCTCAAATTTGGCAAAAGTTGTAAACCTATAGATTCAAGGGGCTGAGGGAATCCCAAACAGAATAAACCAGAGAAACTCAAATCCAGACACATAATCAAACTTCTGAAAACTAAAGACAAAGAAAAAATCTTGAAAGCAACAAGAGAGAAATGACACCTTACAAAAGGAGAAAAACAATTAAATAACAGGATTTCTCATCAAGAAACAGAGACTAGAAGAAAGTGACACAATATCTTTTAAGTACTAAAAAAAAAAAAAAAAAAAAACCTGTCAACCCAGATTTCTATATCCAATAGAAATATCCTTTAGGAATCAAGGGAAAATCAAGACATTCTCAGACATAGGGAATCTAAAAGAATTTGTTGCCAGCATATCTATCTTAAATAATGGCTAAAGGAAGTTCACTAAACAGAAAAGAAATGATAAAAGAAGGAAACTTGGAACATGAAGAAGGAAGAGAGAACATGATAAGCAAAAAAAATGGGTAAATACAATAGACTGTCCTTCTCTTCTTGAGTTTTATAAATTATGCTCAACAGTTAAAGCAAAATTATAACACTGTCTGATATAGTTTTAAATGCTTCTAGAGGAAATACTTAAGACAATTATATTACAAATGGGGGAGGGGAAATAGATGTAAATAGAGGTAACATTTCTATATATCACTCAAACTGGTAAAGTGATGGCACAATTAAGCTGTGAAAGTCACATACATATAATGTAATTCATAGAGAAACCAATAAGAAAACAATCCAAAGAGATAAACTAAAAAACACTATAAATAAATTGATATGGAATTACAAAAAATGTTCAAGAAACCTTCAGGAAGATAGGAAAAAGAATATAAAAAATAAAAAAGAAAGAATAAACAGAAAACAAGAAATAAAATAGCATATTTAATTATGCTAAATGCAAATAGTCTAAGTACACCAATTACAAGACAGAGATTGGCAGGGTAGATCAAAAAGCATGACCCAACTATATGCTGTCTACAAGAAACTCATTTCAAACATAATTATAAAGTCAGATTGAAAGTAAAAAGATGGAAAAAAGATATATAATGCAAACATTAATTAAAAGAAAGTATGAATAGTTATATCAGATAAAGTAGACTGCAGAGAAAATAAAATTATCAGAGAAAGAGAGGGACATTATGTAATAATAAAAGGTCCAATACACCAAGAGGATATAGCACTCCTAAATGTGTATGCAACAATCAACAGAGCAGCAAAGTACATGATCAAAACCTGGTAGAACTGAAAGGAGAAATATACAAATTCACAATTACAGTTTGAGATGTCAACACCCCTCTCTCAACAATTGATTGACAGAACAACTACCCAGAAAATTAGCAAGGACATAGAAAAACTCAACAATACCATCAACCGAAGGGATCTAATGAACTGTACTGTACTCAACAACAACAGAATATGCCTCAAGATGCTAGAAAAAAGAAAAGCAAAATAAACTCAAAGCAAGCAAAAGGAAGGAAAAAATAAAGATCAGAACTCAATGAAATTTGAAACAGTAAAACAATAGAGAAAACCAATAAAACAGAGCTGATTCTTTGAAATCATCAGTGAAATTGACAAAACTCTAGCAGGACTGATGAAGAAAGACAGAAAAGATACAAATTACCAATATCGGAATGAAATAGGATATCACTACAGACCCTGCAGACATCAAAAGGACAATAAGAGGAATACTAGGAACAACTCTACACACATAAATTTGGAAACTTAGAGGAAATAAACCAATTACTCAAAAAAACACCAAAATTACAATAAACTACAACTCACCCAACAGTATGTAATTTGAATATCCCTATAAGTATTAAGGAAATTAAATTTATAACTTAAAAACTCTCCAAAGAAGAAATATCTATAGTGAGATGGTTTCACTAGAGAATTTCACCAAATGTTTAAAGAATTAAAACAATTCTACACAATCTTTTCTAGAAAACAGAAGAGGAAGGAAAGTTCCCAATTCATTTTATGAAGCTAATATTACCTTTGTAAGAAAACTAGGCAAAGTCAGTACATAAAAGATACTACAGACCAATATCCCTCATGAATACATATGCAAACATTCTTAACAAAATATCAGCAAATAAAATTCAGCAATATATAAAAAGAATTACATACAACATGATAAAGTACAAGTAGTCTTTATTCCAGGGATGCAAGACTGGTTCAATTTTCTAAAATTATTCAGCATAATCCACCATATGAACAGGCTAAAGAAGAAAAAAAAAATCAAATAATCATATCAATTGATGAAGAAAAAGCATTTGACAAAATTCAATACCCATTTACGATAATGAGAAAACTCTCAGCCAACTAGGAATAGAGGGGAACTTCTTCAACTTGATGAAAAGCTACAGAAACCCTACAGCTACCATAATACTTAATGGTAAAAGACTGAATGCTTCTCCCCTAAGATTGGGAATGAGCCAAGGATGCCCACTCTCACTACTCTTATTCAACATAGTACTGAAAGTCCTAGCCAGAATGATCAGGCAAAAAAAAAAAAAAAAAGAAATATAAGGCACACAGTTTGGAAAGGAAGAAATAAAACTGTCGCTATTTGCTGATGGCATGATGATCTAAGTAGAAAATCCTAAGGAGTTTACAAAAAAACAAAAACAAAAACAAAAAAAGCCTCCAACAACTGAATTCAGCAAATGTACAGTATTCAAGAATAACATACAAAAATCAATTGTATTTCTCTATACTAGCAATGAACATGTGGACATCAAAATTAAAAATAAAATACTATTTATAATCAGTCAAAAAAAACATAACATTTCTCCAAAGAAGATATACAAAAGACCAATAAACACATGAAAAGATGCTTAATAATACTAATTATTTGGGAAATGCAAATCAAAACTGTAATGAGATAATACCTCACACCTATTAGGATGACTATTAAAAAAAACAACAGAAAACAAGTGTTGGCAAGAATGTGGAGAAATTGAAACCCTTGTGTACTGTTGGTGGGAATTTAAAATGGTATAGCTATTGTGGGAAACAGCATGACAGTTCCTCAAAAAACTAAAAATAGAATCACCATATGATTCAGCAATTCCATTTCTGGGTATATACCCAAAAGAATTGAAAATGGGGTTTCAAAGAAATATTTGTACAACGATATTCACAGCAGCATTATTCATAAATGAACATATGTGGAAGCAACTCAAATGTCCATTGACAGATGAATGGATAAGCAAAATGTGGTTTATACACACAGTGGACTATTATTCAACCTTAAAAAGGAAGGAAATTCTGATACATGCTACAACATGGATGAACCTTGAAGACATTACACTAAGTGAAAAAAGCCAGTCACAAAAAAGCGAATATTGTATTATTCCACTTCTAAAATGTACTTACAGTAGTCAAAATCATAGTGACTGACAATAGAATGGTCATTGCCAGGGGCTGGGGTGGGGTGGGGGAGGGAAGTGGAGAGTTGTGTTTAATGGATACAGAGTTTCAGTTTTATAAGATAAAAAAAGAGTTATGGAGATGGATGGTGGTGATAGTTGTACAACATCATGAATGTATTTAATGTCACTGAATTATACACTTAAAAATGGTTAAAATGGTAAATTTTATATATGTTTAAGCACAATAAAAAAGGAAAAGAGCATTATATCAAACTAAAAAGCTTCTGCACAGCAAAAGAAACAACGGAGAGAAAAGACAATGCACAGAATGGGAGAAAATATTTGCAAACTATTCATCCAACAAGGGATTAATATCCAGAATATACGAAGAACTCAAATAACAGCAAAAAAAACAAGTAAACCGATTTTAAAAATGAGTAAAGGAGCTGAATAGGCATTTCTCAAAGGAAGATATACAAATTGCCAACGGACACGTGAAAAAATGCTCAACATCACTAGACATAAGGGAAATGCAAATCAAAACCACATTGAGATATCATCTCACCCCAATTAGACAGGCCATCATGAAAAAGAGAATAACAAATGCTGGTGAGGATGTAGAGAAAGGGGAACCCTCCTACACTGTTGGTGGGACTGTAAATTAGTGCAGCCATCATGGAAAACAGTATGCAGGCTCCTCAAACAACTACAGATAGAACTGCCATACGATCCAGCAATCCCACTGCTGGGTATATACCCAAAGGAATGGAAATCATCATGTCAAAGGGATACCTGCACTCCCATGCTTATCACAGCTCTATTTATAATAGCCAAGAGTTGGAACTAATCTAAATGTCCATTTGACAGATGACTGGATAAGGAAAATGTGGCATATATACACAATGAATACTACTCTGCCATACATGGATGGACTTAGAGAAATCATGTTAAAAGTAAAAAAGATACAACAATCACAATAATTCATTGAACTTTAAAAGGAGAGAACAGAACTGAGGCCAACAGAGGTGGGAAAGGGGAAGGAGGAGGGGGATTAGCGAGAAATTGGTAAAGAGCCACGAAAAACAATTACAATGTCTAAGGTTGAATGCACTAATTATCCTGATTTGAGCATCACATATTGCACACAGGTATTGATATCTAATGCTATACCCCACAGATATGTGTAATCAATTATGTTTCAATAAAAAAGTAATAAAAATAAATAAATATTTAATCCAGAAAAAAAATGGAAAAAAATATACATAGGGCTTGTATAGTAAAAACTACAAAAACGATGATGAAAGAAACAAAATATTTAAATATCTGGAGAAACATACTGTGTTCATGGATTGGAAGATTCAACTTCATAAATGTCAATTCTCCTCAAATTGATACACAAGTTTAATGCAATTACTATCAAAATCCCAGCAAGAATTTTTTTCAGATATACACAAGATTATTCTAAAATTTATACAGAAAGGCAAAAAACTAGAATGGCTGAAACAAAATTTAAAGAAGAGTAAAGGGGGAGGAATCATCGTGTGTAATTTCAAGACATCATATACCTACAGTATTCAGGACTGTGTGGTACTTACTGGTGGAGGGAAAGACACATAGATCAAGGAATAGAACCCAGAACCCAGAAATAGAGCCACACAAGTATGGTGAAACAATCTTTGACAAAGGTGCAAAAGCAATTAAATGGAGGAAATAAAGCCTTTTCAATAAATGGTGCTGGAGCAATTGGACACCCATAGGCAAAAAATGAACCTCGACCTAAGTCCCTCAAACAAAATTAACTCAAATAGATCACCAACGTAAATGTAATACATGAAACTTTAAAACTTCTAAGAAAAAAACACAGGAGAAAATTTTCAGGGTTTAGTGCTAGGCAGAGATCTTAGACTTAACACCAAAAATACGAACCATAAGGGAAAAATCGATAAATTGAACTTCATCAAAATAAAGTTTTGCTCTGGGAAAGATTCTACTAAAAGACAGGCTACAAACTGGGAGAAAATATTTGTAAACCACATATCCAACAAAGAACCAGTATCTAGAACATATAAAGAACTCATAAAACTGAATAGTAAAAAACCAAGCAATTCAATTAGAAAATGGACAAAAAACATGAAGAGACATTTCACTGAAGAGGATACACAGATGGCAAATAAGCACACAAAAAGATGTTTAACATCTTTAGCCTTTAGGGAAATGTAAGTTAAAAGCACCCATCAGAATGGCTAAATAAAAGGCTGGCTAGCTCAGTTGGTCAGAGCGCAGCTTTATGACACCAAGGTCACAGTTCAGATCCCTGTACCAGCCAGCTGCCCAAAAAAAAAAAGAATGGCTAAAATAAAATAGTGACAATATCAAATGCTGGTGAGGAGAAGCCAGATCACTCATACCTTGCTGGTAAGAATGTAAAATGATATAGCCACCCTGGAAAACTGTTTGGCAGTTTCTTAAAAAACTAAATATACACTTACCATATGACCCCGGCACTTGTACTCCTGGGCGTTTATATAAGAGAAATGAAAACTTACGTTCACACAAAAATCTGTACACAAATGTTTATAGCAACTTTGTTAATAATAGCCCCAAAGTGGAAACAACCCTGATGTCCTTCAACAGATGAATGGTTTAATAAACTGTGGTACATCCATACCATGGAATACTACTCAGCAATAAAAAGGAATGAGCTATTGATACACACAACAACCTGGATGAATCTCCAGAGAATTATATTGAGTGAATAAAGCTAATTTCAAAAGGCTATCTACTGTATGATTCCATTTCTATGATGGAGAACAGATTATTAGTTGCCAGGTGTCAGGGAGGCGGGGATAGGAGGGGAGTAAGTGTGGCCATAAAAGGGCAATTTGGGGGATTCTTATGATGATGGCAATGTTCTGTGCCTTGACTATATCAGTGTCAATATCCTGCTTATGCTGTTGTACTGAAGTTTTGCAAGACGTTACCATTAGGGGAGACAGGGTAAAGGATACATGAGAATCTCTCTATACTTTTTCTTACAACTGCATGTGAATCTATAATTATCTCAAAATAAAATGTCTAATTTAGAAAGAAATGAAGTAGAGGGCTCCTAAAGAGCAAAAAGCCTATCAGTCTAAGAGAAAAAGCATCTAATGGTGTGATTTCTTTTTTTAAAATATTATTTATTATAAGCATATTATTATTACAATCGTGATTTTTCTTTATGCCCTTTACCCAACCTATTCCTCCCCAAACCCTCCCACTGCCTCACCCCCATCTCTAGTATTCTGAATGTTCAAGGAATTGTTTAGGTCTTTTCTTTCTTTCTTTTGTTCTTAGCACCCAGTTCTAAGTGAGAACATATGGTATTTCTCTTTCCTTGTCTGGCTTATTTCACTTAACATAATTTTCTGCAGACTCATCCATGTTGCTGCAAATGGCTGAATTTCATTCTTTTTTATGGCTAAGTAGTATTCCATTGTGTATATATACCACATTTTCCTTATTAGTGGTGTGATTTCAAGCATGGTGATAAGTCAGTAGAAAGGAAAGATAAATGTACCTTTTCCCACCTACTTTAAAGTCAGTCCTGGCACCTAGTATGGAGAGATATTAGTACTTACACATGGCTAATTTAAGGAAGATTCTTCACCTATTTATTACCCTCTGTAAAATTTGTTGTCATCAGTAAAGACAAGACAGGAGTTTGATTCTTAGCCCCAAACATAAAGGACTTCAAAATCTTTTTGGTGCAGTTTATGTGTTTTGTAATTTAACTATAGTGAATTACATATAAAAAGACTCACACAGTTTTCATCTGCACCAAAGAGGAATTTGCAGCTCAAAATATCTCAGTCATATCTAAGTAAATCTTTAAAATGCCTACATTTTCTTACTGAGAAAACACCCATCATCTCAGATGTGGTTGCAGGATAATGGCCTCCTGATGACTCGTAAAATACTCCCTTCAGAGAAAAAAAAATCTCTAGCATCACTAATAGGGCTGCAAAAACTAAAAAGGCAAGTTTTGTCAAGTCAAGAGGTTTTTTCTGGGCATGCTGTGTAACTCCTGTTGTGGTGCTGTGGTGGGAAGATTGGTGGGAAAGTGGGGGTGAAAGGGGTAGGGATGGACAGGAGAGATTCTTACAGAGAGACTCTTGAAACCAATTTATCTTCTTGATATCTCTAAGAAGTTTAGGGAAATATATCTTAAGACGGGGAGGAATTGTATTAATAATCTAGTCATTCAGATTCTAAAGAGGACTGTGTGAGGACCAAAAGATCCAGGGGAAATACATTTTAAAGACATGACCATGAAGAGAACAGCATTAATTGCAAGCCCCCTTCAAGATTGGGTATTCAGAGGCAGAAAAGAGGGAGGAAGGGCCAGGAGGTGACCCATGTGGGTCATGGGCTTATTATTTGGCTCATGTTATCTGCAGGTTCTGAATCCTACCCTTGAAGGGCTGACCAGCTTTCGTGGGTTGGCTGGGGCAGGGACACCCAGTGCCTGGGGTAGGCATCTGGGAACCACCTGGTAAAATGATCTGGTCTTTAGAAGAGTGCGGATATATAGCCAGCAACCAGGTAGCTGAGGCATGGTTTAGCCAAGGATCAAAAGGGGGATGGGAGAAGGGGCCCTGGTACATACAAGGATGGAGAAGGGGTTATGTGGAGCCCTGAACCAGGGATGGCAGCCAGCTCAATGGGTGCCAGATTTCAGGCTGAAGCCAAGGGCTGAGCATAGCTGGGCTCAGGAACAAATGAAAGGGTGGTAGACAAATTCTAAGATGACCCCCAAACTTCCTGCCACTGGTGTATACACTCTCTCATTCTCTCCCCTTCAGTGTGGGCAGGATTTGTAAATGTGATGGGATAATTGTCCCACTGATTAGATTATGTCATACAAGACTGTCATAGCAGACTGGAGGAAAATTCTCCTGCTGGTTTTGCAGATGTACTTGCCATGTTATGAGAGGACCACGTGGCTAGGACCTGAGAGCAGCCTCTAGATGCTGAGTGATCCCTGGCTAATAGCCAGCAAGAAAATGGGGATCTCGGTACCACAACTTTAAGGAAATGAATTCTGCCAGCAACCTAAATGAGTTTGGAAGAGGACCCCAATGAGAACACAGCCCCATGTGGCCCACACCTTGATTTCAGCCTGGTGAGACCTGGAGCAAGAGAACCCAGCTAACCTGTGCCAAGATTCCTCACCTGCGAAACTGAGAGTATGAATTTTTATTGTTTTAGGCCACGAAATTTGTGGTAATTTGTTATGCACCAATAGAAAACTGACATAAAAGAACTGGCCTGCATTCAAAAATATCGGGATCAAAGAGGGCTGGAGACAGTGCCCAGCTGAGTCGATGGATCCCAGAAGACAGTAAACTTCAATTGGGGAGAACTTAGAACACATTCCACCCCTGCCACAATTGTTTTTAAGGGGACTTGGCCACTATCAGACATTGCCAGGCAGGAGTATAAACTGACACAACCTCCACGGATGTCAATTTAGCAGTATCTATCAAAATTACAAGAGCATACGATTTTCAACCCAGCAATTTCACTTCTACGGATTTACCCCACACATATATTAGAAGACATGGGAAATGATCCATGTACAACATTATCCATTTGAACATTCACCTACTCACTCATTTATTAATTCAACACATGTGCATTATTAGTAATAGAAAAAGACTGGAAACAACCTAAATGTCTGTGAATAGGGATGTATAATTATATTACTGCACAATGGAATACCACATAGGTAGAACAAAAAAGGAACAAGGAATCTCTGTATGTATAAACTTCGAAAGATCTTCAGTACATTTTTAAGGGAAAAAAGCATAATGCAGAACAGAGCATACATTGTACTAAAAGGAGGAGAATGAGGGTATATATTTGTATTTGTTCATACCTGCATTTAAAAGATATCTGAAAGGGCCGGCCGATGAGCGTGGTGCTGACAACTCCAAGTCTAGGGTTAAGATCCCCTTGCCGGTGATCTTTTAAAAAAAAAAGATATCTGAAAGTTTATAACAGATCTGCAACATAACCAGCGCCACTTTAGACATGGCCAAGTACAAAGTGGCGCCGCCCACCCCCTCCCCTCCCCTCGCCCTCCCCTTTACAGAAGCCTCCTGACTTAACTTCTCGGGCCTCTGCATCAGCGCAGTTCTCCACCCAGTTACATCAACCTAATGGTCCCTCCCGTCCTACATTTCACACCCAAAGCTAATATAAACTCTCGCAAACCCACTGTTGGGGCTGTCCACCATTTCCAGGGCAGGCCTGGGCCCTGTGCCACTGTGAGCACAGCCCGGCAGATTTCTTTCTTTGCTAAAGCTTGAACGGCACCGGCATCTCGGCTCACTCCCTCCAGGGAGACACTAAAACTCCAGCGCCTCGTTACAGTGGATCCCAGCGGCCACAAAATGGCACTCGATTTAGACACTCATTGAAATGGCAAAAGCTGTGGAGATTCCTTGTTCAGGACTTTTCCTATCTCTGAACATGTTCTTCTCTCTGTCAAAACTGTCCTATGTCTCACACTCTCCCAGCTCACGCTCGACCTCTCCCTCCAGACTCGGATCAATCTCCTGATCCGTCAGCCCTCCACGTTTCTCTCTCCCCTCTACCTGGCCTCCAGACGCTCGTCCTCAGCCCAACTCCTCCCCCTCTCCCACTGTGTCAGGTAACAACCCGGCCTCAGCTCCAGCTTTTTGTAACCCTTCTGTGAAGTGGCTGGGATGGAAGGAATTGTCTGAGTCCACGTACAGGGAGCAGGTCTGGATGGCGGCTCAGGTACATGCTCAAAATAGTAGGCGGCCTGTGGGAGCCGTTGCTGTTCTTTGCAAGGGCCCAAATTGGAACTACCAAGCTGGCCACGGGATCGGGATCTCCAGGATAATATGATCACACACCTACTTCATGGCCTCCAAAAGGCTGCTCACAAGTCAGTCAATTATGACAAGCTAAGAGAGATCACACAGAGACCCACATGAGAGACCCACTGAAAATCCCAGCGAGTTCCTAACCCGCCTCTCTGAGGCTTTACATGAATACTCACGTACAGACCCAAAACTCCCCCGCAGGCATGGCCCTCTTACACAATCATTTCATTACCCAATCAGCCCCTGATATTCAAAAAAACTATAAAAGAGATCAGGCCAAATACCAGCTCCTGACTAATGCCATCCAAGGCTCACATACTCCAAAGCTGGCTGCCTCAAGGGACAAGCCACCCGGGTACTGCTTCAAATGCAGTTAAATGGACCACTCAGCATGGGCCTGTCGTAACCTGTCCTCACTGGAAATGGCCAGGTCACTGGGGGATTGACTGTGCCACTCTCCAGAGAGGGAGTGGCTCAGTCCCCAACCTACAGCCTTTGGCTTCATGGCCAGCCCTACCGGAGCTTCTCAGCTTTGCCCAGGAGGAGGACTGACGATGCCCAGGGCCTGAGGCCCCCACGGAGATCACCTCGCGTGAGCCCATGGTAACTCACCTCCTAGCAGGTAAGCCGATCTCTTTTGTCATTGATACAAGGGCCATTTACTCTACCCTTCCTGAGTATGCAGGACCAACAACCCCGTCCTCTATGACAATAGTAGGGGTCACGGGATCAGAATACCACCCATGGATCACTCAAACCCCTTTCCTGCCCCCTACATCACACCCAATTCACACACAAATTCTTAATAATGCCTCAATGCCCAGCCCCCTTACTAGGACAGAACATTCTTTTCAAATTCAAAGCTACTCTTGCCCTAAACACTTTAACTCCAGCTACAATACTCCAGTTACAGGCCACCCCAGACCTGGCCCCTGAGGCTTCCACCTTCCCCTCCCCCTCGGACAAGGTTAATCCCTAGTATGGGACGCTTCTTCTCCCTGCATTGCTACGCACCATTCCCCTATCCTTGCTAAATTGCAGAACCCCTCTTTGTTCCCTAATGTCCCACAGTACCCCATCACTAACAAACACCTAATAGGCTTAAAACCCATCACACACAAACTCCTTTCTTCTCATCTCTCACCGCCTACCCACTCGCCTTTTAATACACCTGTCCTTCCAGTTATAAAGCCTAATGGCTCATGCCGTTTAGTACAGGACTAATCCTGACACGCGCCGCTCCCAACAACTCACCTGGGCAGCACTGCCTCAGGGGTTTCAGGATAGCCCCCACTTTCCAGCCAGGCCTTAGCTCAAGACTTATCTGAACTTCCCCCAACCTCTAGCACTTTCATACAGTACGTGGATGGCCTCCTCCTTTGGAGCCCCTCCTATGAGGATTCACAGGCCCACACTGTTGCCTCCTTAATTTCCTGGCCTCCAGGGGATATCGAGTGTCCCCCAGCAAGGCCCAAATTTCTTCTCCTTCGGTTCAAGAGTCTAATTTGTGAACTCCTTACTCCTACCGCAAAGGGTGAAATCCTTTCTTTCTTGGGGCTTGCAGGGCATCTTCGTCTATGGATTCCTAACTTTGGAGTGCTAGCAAAGCCACTTTATGGGGCAGTCAAAGGGGATCCTGCCGTTCCTTTAGATCCCACAAAGTTCATTCATTCTCCCTTCCAGCAATTAAAAGCCGCTCTCCTCACAGTCCTAGCTGTATCTCTCTCAAACCTATCTCATCCTTTTATCCTGACATCACCTAAACCCAAAGATTGGCAGTCGGGGTTTTGGGACAAAAGGCAGCAGATATTTTCTCCCCAGTTGCATACCTCTCTAAACAACTAGACACCACAGCTTGAGAATGGCGGCAGCTAAAAGAAAGCTCTAAACTAACTTTTAAACAACAAACAGTCAAGACCTTCTCAGCCATAAGGCCAAGTCAATTCTCTCCCTTTCCCGCCTACAACTTATTCACCTTACTTTCATTGAAAACTCCCAGTTCTCCTTTAAAACTTGCCCTCCCTTAAAATCCAGCCACTCTCATCCCAAAAAACTCACGACCCTTAGGGCACAATTGCATGGAGGCGTTAGACCTCTTTCTCAATCCCTTTCCACACATCTCCCCACATCCCATTACGCGGTTCATAGATGGGAGCGCCACCTCCACGCCCACCTCCCAGGCAGGTTATGCCGCAGTAAATCTAACAGAAGCTATTGAGGCTGCACAACTCCCAAAGGAGGTTGGGGTTATACACTGCAGAGGACAGCAAACCTCCAATGACCCCACAGCCCAGGGAAACAATCTAGCGGATCTAACCGCAAAACAGGCTGCTCAATCACCAGACCCCACTCTTCTCCTGCTCAGGTCCTCATGGCCTCTACGCCTTTATCCCAATACACACTCCAAGAAATAAGACACCTCCAACAGTTGGGGACACAGAGAAAGGACAACTGGTATACTCTCTCCGGTTGCTATGTCCTCCCTACCACACAAGCTGAGCAAATCCTTTCAGTTTTCCATGATTCAGTTCATATAGGCTATGAACCCCTACTACGCCTTCCTCAGCCCTTATATTACTCTCCCACAAAGGACACGCTGTCTTCTAACATTAGTAGATAACTTTTCAGGTTGGATTGAGGCTTTTCCCTGCACTTCAGAGGCTGCTAAAGCAGCAACGCATGCTCTCACCTCAGAAATCATCCCTCATCTTGGCTTCCCCACCAGTCACTCACTTGCCCACAGGCTGCCCCCCACAAACCTACAGGCCTCAGCCCCCTGGAACTTATGTACGGTAGACCCTTCACTCTCACACCTCTCCCTTCCAGCTCATCGCCTTTAGGCCAGTATCTCCTACTCTTTCACTCATTAGGGATCTTCTTAGGGAACAGGCCAACCTTCTATCACCTCATCCTTTCCCCACCACCTCCTCAGACTTTAAACTGAGCCCGGGACAGCAAGTGTACATTAAACCCAAATCCCAAAGCCCCTCTCACCATGCTGGGAAGGGCTTTCTACAGTACTTCTCACCACCCCCATGGCAGTAAAAGTACCAGGAAAGGCCCCCTGGTATTACTTATCCTGGGTAAAACTAGCACCTGAGACTTTACCCAAAAATCTGTTAACGCCAAGCCAGAGGGGTCCCCCTGCTCAAGCCCCAACCCAACATCTCCTCACACTTCGTCCATCCTGGGACCCGCAAAACTGAAAATCTCCAGGACGATCTTCCCCCTGGTGATCATCCTCTCAGTCCTGCAGGCCGCTCCACGTCCCTCGCACAAGAGCTACTGTTATACTGTCTGCTCTAGTACTTGCTACAGGACTGGCAGCAGCTGCCCCAGAGCAGTGTAACATTATAGGAGGGTTTCTCCTGCACTCCTTTACCTCCTACCCGCAGGATGCTTTTTAGCAATTTTACTGTGGCAATGTGCCCTTTAAATTCTTTTGGCTCCCTAACCCTTCGCATCCTCCCCGTGTTTGTCCTCCTATCTCAATGCTCCCCCTTACCTGGAACATGGAGGTTCCAGGTCCGCAGGGACGATGCAGTCCTCAGTGGATCAGACTGGTCCAGAGCGACTCATGTGTCTCCCACTTCCTGAGAAACTTTTTGTGGTCACCCCCTCCCTGTTGATGCAGCCGCAATGTTTCCACAAACGTCTCTTCACTGTCCTCTAATCTCGCCTCAGTGGGGACTGTCAGCGTGGTGCGGGGCCTGCGCACACTCTGCCTCACTAACACCAGACACTGCCACTCACTTCCCCCTCCCCATCCGCGCCCTAAGTCCGGGAAACATTTCCTTTGTAAAACTACGTTATCCTGCTGCCTGCCCCCAACTCGATTTCTTGCATATTCATTTGGCTCCTTCTGACATCACTCTCCAGACAGAGGGGACCGGGACTAACTTCGGCTCCTCCCTCTCAGGAAGTGCCCCCACCCCCACCCCGCTCCTGTAGGGCACTAATTGTACCTTTTAATTGGGGAGGATCCTTCCTGCAACTGGAACTGGCATAGCGGGCCCTGCTGCTCCCTCTGGATTCTATCAAAAACTCTCAGAAGAACTAAGCATAGGTAGCATCTCCTCCCTGCGGTGACAGGTCACCTCACTCGCGACAGTGGACAGTCGCTTTCCAGAACCGTCAAGCCCTTTACTTCCTTACAGCCGAGAAGGAAGTCACCTGCCTCTTCTTGGGGGAGGGGGGGATGCTGTTATCATGTAAATGAGTCCGGGGTGACCCAAAACAACTTAAGCCATTTCACTGAACCCTTGGATACCCTGCCTTGTGCCCCTACAAGGACGCCTCACTGTGCCTCATCCTACTTTTGGCCCCTGTCTCTTTTGGTGTTTCTCTAATTTCTTGCAGGAAAGTATGCAGGCTTTCACCAACCAAAAGGTCGCCAAATTGTCCCTGCGAGGAGGATATCAGCCCCTCAGAATCAGCGACCCTTCCCTGGAGGAATACAGCCTCCCCACACGAAACCAGTACCCCGCCACCTAAACCTTTCATTTTTTCCATATCTTCGCCCATCTCCAGCAGGAAGTAGCTTCAGAAGAATGAGACCTCCGCCCTTTTCCCCTTTTTCCTATACTTAAAAGGCAGGAATAATAGATCTGCCACATAACCAGCGCCACTTCAGACAAGGCCAAGTACAAAGTGGCGCCGCCCACACCCTCCCCTCCCCTGCCCACCCCTCCCCTTTACAGAAACCTCCAGACTTAGAAACAACTTTCCTCTTCTGCAGCAGCGCAGTTCTCCACCCAGTCACATCAAACTAATGGTCCCTCCCCTCGTACATTTCACACCCAAAGCTAATATAAACTCTCGCAAACCCACTGTTGGGACTGTCCACCATTTTCAGGGCCGCCCTGGGCCCTGTGCCACTCTGAGCACAGCCCAGCAGATTTTCTTCCTTTAATAAAGCTTGAACAGTACCTGGCATCTCGGCTCACTTTCTTTCAGTTTACAGTGGCTGCCTACTTGTGGAGGATGGGGACTGGGCAGAAGGGGTAGGCATTAGAGGGAGACCTTTCACTGTATATCTGGTTATACTTTTTGTTGCTGAATCATTTCGAACTATCAGCTATATAAAATGTTAAACACTTGCATTATAAAATTAAAACATTTTAGAAGAGGCTTTGGCCCAAAGAGTTACGAAACCACATGATCTTTGTAGCATTGCTTCTTCAGTTTCCTTTGCTGTATGGGACCAGGATGTCAGCATGGGAAGGAGGCCCTTTGTCCCACCCCCAACCCCACCCCACCCACTCCAGTTTGGATTTTGCAGCCTGAGCATTATCCTCTAATGGAGCCACCACTTACATTTCCTACCCCAGTTCCCTGGGGAGAATTTAAGGGCTGCTTTCACAGAGGCCACCAAGGCTCTCCAGCTGCACCCCCAGAGCCACTGTTGGCAGCTGAGATTCCCCTGGGCAATGAGAATCTGAGCGTCCTGCTAACCACCTGGGAGGCCCAAACCACCTGGGAAAACGTCAGTTCAAATAACCCAACCAGTCCTGTCTTGCAGGTTTGAAACCCCTCAAGCAGGACTGAGGTTCAGCCAAGATGTATCAATGTTAGTAACAGTTGGAGTTGTTTACACATGGAGTCCATTCTGAGTGTTTGGTGCCTGTCCTCCTGGCTGTCCCCCTGCCCTCAGTCGCCATTCCCCTCTTATTCTCCCCTCCCCTGAGCTTCCTCCCCTGATCCTGCCTGTTGCTGCTGATTGCCTTCCAGTACCAGACAGAGGCCCAGCAAGAAACAGATGGCACACCCATATTGGGTAATTTGAGAAGAGTTTAATAAGTGACTATTTATAAAGTGTGGGCAGCATGTAGGGAAACCACTAGGGACACGGCAGTACCCTGGGGCAAGGGGAGCGACCAGCAATAGAGAGGGATGGGTAGAGAAGGCCCTGGCCTAAGCTGAGACCTGTGGTTGGTTGCAGGAGGCAGACAGTTCACTGTGACTCATCAAAGAGGGAACCTGGGAAATTAAGAATGCCAGTCTCACTCTCCTTCCTCCCTTCCATCTCTACAGGTATCCCATTTCCCAAACCCAACAGAGAGCACAGAAGCTCATTGACTGTATGGATAGAGTCACAGAGCATGGTGCGGAAGGGTGGAGAGTGGATCTGGAGGGGCAAATGGAATAAATCTACCACTCCTTCCATACCATTTTAGAAAAACTTTATCACGGAAAAATTTCAAACATATAAAAAAAAAAAACGGGGAAAGTAGTATAATGAACTCCAAATATCCATTATCCAGCTTCAACAATTATCCACTTAGAGCCAACCTCATTATATTTATATCCCCACTCACTCTCATACCTTCATTATTTTGCAGCAATGCCAGGCATCATATCATTTCATCTGTCAAAAATTCATATGCATCTCTAAAAGATAAGGATTCTTTTTAAAACCACAACACTATTAGCACACCACTAGCAAAAAATAATGATAAAATTAAAATAATTCCTTAATATCATCAAGTGTCCAATCAATGTCAAATTTCCAATTGCTCAATACTTATCATATATGGCTTTTCAAAAAACAATTTGCTTGAATCAAAATCTAAATAAGGGTTAACTCTTGCAATTGTTGATATGTCCTTTCGAATCTCTTTTAAATCCATAGGTTCCCCTCCTTCTTTCTTTTTCTTGCAATTTATTGTTGAGAAAAACAAGACATTTGCCTTGTAGCATTTCCAACAGTCTAGATTTTGGTGACTGTCTTCCCATGGTCTAGTTTAATCTGCTCTTTCCTCTGTATTTCCTAAAAGTTTATAGTGGGCTCTGGAGGCTTAATTAGATTCAGGTCCAGTTTTTGTGACTACTTCATAGATGGTGGTGTGTTCTTCCCTCAGGAGGCACAAGAGTCTGGCTGACAATTTTTGTGAGGTTAGCAGCCATGATGATTCACACCTAGATTCATTAATTTACTGGAGGTGGCAAAATGATGACATTCAGATTTATTATTTCCTTTGCACGTATCAACTATTTTGCATCCTGGTTTTTGTTTTTTCAATTCACAATACCTCATGGAACTTCCTCATGTCACCAGGTATAGCACTAATTCATCCTTTTTAAGGGCTGTATAATATTTATGTTGTGGATACACCATCATTTATTCAACTATTCTTCTATTGACAGGCTTTCACTTGGTGTTCATTTTTTTGTGACTACAAGCAATACTGCAGTAAAACATCCTTTCATATAGATTCCCAGGAATCAGCTTCAACATTGTCATAAGGATTAAGTGAGTTAACAGATGTAATGTGCTTAGGACAGTGCCTGGCTCACTGCAAGTGCTTATCATTATTTTTCTATTTTAACTTCCTTTCTTTTCCAGCCTAGAGCTTCACTGTATATCACATCAATTCCTCTATTTGCCAGCACCTCAGCATCCTGAGTCCCCTATTTTTTTTACTACTCCCACCATTGCAAAGCCCGCTCTCCTCTCCCCTTACCTGGGCTGCTAGATGCAGTCATGCAGACAATGCCATTAAGAATTCAAGCTTTCTCTTCTCAGACGGGTCCTGAGCACTAAATAGAAATCTCCCCATGTGTCTCTGAGTCCTTTTCCCCTTGCACCCCTAAGGCAGGTATCCTAAGCAGTCACTGTACTTCTTGATCCCCTACCCCACTAACATTTTAGCAGACAACCTTGAATCCCTTACCTATAACATTATAGGGGTAGATTCAGCAGACTGACATGTTCAACACACATTTCAGTGTGTAGGGTCTGGAAAGATGCAGCCAGGGGTTTGAATGTGATTTGGGTTCGGCCAGTTAGAGGCACTCGTGCATCAGAGTGCACCATGCATGACCTCATAGAGACAAATAATTATTTCAAATTGCTTTAAAATACAGTGTTCTGACTATACAAACCTAGTGGAATATACCCTAAGGACAAAACATTATAAAAAAAATTCTTAAACTGCTATCAGTAGTGTTAGTAATATTAGTATTTCTATTTACACACACACACACACACACACACACACACACACAAAGGATAAGGCAAATTAATTATTATTTAATGTTGTTAGGAATCAGGATTTTCCACAAAAGATAAAAGAGGTGCTAGTATAAAATCAAATAAATTAAGTATAAAACCTTTAATTATAAATTTGAATTGGAAATATCAGTATGGACTCATGATTTAGTGTTTTTTCCCAAGAAAAATTTGCATTTCTTAGCTTTATATGCTGAAAAGCCTTACATACAATAGTGACTCAGTAGCAGTGAGCACACTAGTGCCAAAATGTTTGCATCTAAATATCATTTCCCACCTAAAGGAAACAGGGCTCCTTGGAGAAGTGACTAATAATAGTCAAAGGTAGGAAATGTACAAAATAAGCAAAGAAGCTACCAGTGACTATTGGGCTTGTGTCAAAAGGAAACAGACACCAACTTGAAAGTGTGCCCGCTGGTTTAAAATGAGATAACTTGAGCATCAAAATGAATAAGTATTACAATTGATTAACAGCATTTTTTAAATTCATGAGTTTATAATAATGCCGAAAACATGAAACAAAAAGCCAGAAAGCTCATTGTTCATCACTGGATGTTGCTAGAGCACCAAATCATTGTTGAAGATTGGTTTTTTTTAAAAAAAGAATGAATTAAACATTTATCCTGTCTTTCCTGTATATGAACAGAATTTCCAGCTTACCAAACAGTTGATTAAGAATGTTCTTCTTTTTAGAGGAATTCTAACTAATATGCAGAAAAAGTGACAGAATAAGAATATCATCATTTTTCAGGCCCTAATAAAGTAATAGATCTCAGTGATGATTACCAATGGCTGCTAAAACCATTAGGTAAAAGATTGACAGGAAACTTTATAATAGATGAATCAGGCTGACACCACCCAATCCCACTAATCAATTTTAGAATCACTACAAGTGAGACAATACATATTATATACCTCTTGATGTGATGTGATGGGAAGTATACGGTATTGCCTAGTAAATATTTTGCCTATTAAAAAAAAAAAACCCTTAATCTAATAAAGCCTCTATATCTAATTGCCAATTTTCAGGAAACATAGGGAATAAATAGTTAAATGACACCCTGAAGAAGCAATCAACCAAATCCAGAATGTAAAATATTCTCCAGGACAAATGATCCAGTTTTTCCAATAAATCAGTGGTATTGGGGGTGAGGGGAAGGTGGGGCTGTTATAGAATAACAGAAATATAAGAGTTATAATAACCAAATACAGTATATGAACCTTGCTCGGATCCTTATGTAAACAAACTAACCGAAAATGATATCTTTGTGAGAACTGGGGAACTTGGATATAGGCCAGGTTGGGATGATATTAAAGAATTATTGCTCATTTTTTAAGGTGTGATAGTGGCATAGTATTTATATTATTTTTAATGTCCTTATTAGGTGGAGATGTTCACTGAAACACTAATGGATGAAATGATATGGTCTGGGATTTGTTTTAAAATACTCCAACAAAAAAAAACGTTGGGGTGATAGATGATTGGAACAAGATTGGCAAAACGTTGATAATTGTTGAAGTTGAGTGATGACTACATGGGATTCATTATGTTACCATTACTACTTTTGTGTATGTCTTAAATTTTCCATAATAAAAAGTTTTAAAAAATAAATGATCTTTAAAGACAAGGAAAGACTAAGAAACTGTCACAGATTGGAGGAGAAACTAAAGAGACATGAGGACTAAATGCAATGTGGTATCCTGGGTCAGATCTTGAAAGAGAAAAGGGGGAAATCCAAATAAAGTCTGTAGTTCCGTTAAAAGTGTTGTATAAAGGTTAATTTTTTGGTTAGGTAAATGTACCGCGGTTACGTAAGATGTTAACATTAGAGATAGGGAGGGAACGAAGAGAAAGGATAAAAAAGGGAGTCGGGCTGGCGCCTACAGTGGCCGAAGAGGGACGCGCCGAGCCGGAGGCTGCCGGATGATGCAATGCACGCTGCGTTCAGCCGGCAGGGAAAGCTGCGGCTGCAGAAATGGTACCTGGCCACTTCGGGCAAGGAGCGAAGGAAGATGGTTCGGGAAATTATGCAGATTGTTCTGGTTTGCAAGCCCAGGATGTGCAGCTTCCTGGAGTGGAGGGACCTCAAAGTCGTCTGCGAGAGAGATGCCAGCCTCTACTTCTGCCGCGCCATCGAGGGCCAAGACAATGAGCTTATCACGTGGGAGCTGATCCACCGATACGTGGAGCTCCCGAACAACTGCGTGTGCGAGCTTTGAGAAGGCCTACCTCATCTCGGATGAGTTTGGATGGGTGGGGATATCCAGGACACCTCCACGAGGAGCGTGCTGAAGGCTGTCGAGCAGGCAGTCCCGCTGCAGGAGGAGGAGCCGCGGCGCAGGGCACTGGAGAGGGGTCTGGCATAGCCCCGCCCGGCCTGGCCGCGTGGAGGTGGGGGAGCTGCGGGGACGCCGGGCGTGATGGCTGCTTCTCCTCAGTCTCTCCCAGGGCTCTTCTCCTCGGGGGACTCGGCTGCCCCTCTTCTGCTGCCTCGCCTTCTCTTGGAGTGCACTGTGGGCTCAGACCCTTCAAACATTCCCTCCCTCCACCCCCCACCTCCTGTTTCTCCTTTTCCCACGGAAGGTTTTGGGAGCCAGGAGACAGGAAAATGTAACCAAGACGGGGGTGCTATTTGGCTTTCATTCCCGTCCTATGAAGAACCAACGTTACCCCAAACTTCCTCCCCTCCCTTACAACTGTAAATATAAAAAAGGTTTTCAGGGCTCTTCTCTTCCCACTGCACCATAACCTCCCTCCCCCCCTACCTCTAACCAGCCAGGGCAGCCTCTCTGGCTGGGAGCGGGGCTTCCGTGCAGGAAGGGGGCCTCACCTGCCCCCCTTCCTCCTTGGCTGCAGTGGGGTCTCTGTCCGGGGGAGGAACAACGGGGTTAATTTTTCTAACCTTGCCACTTTGAGGGAAGGAAAAGTGGAGGAAGGGCGGGCTTATGGGACACTGAACTTGTCCTTGCTTCACTGCATGTCCTGGGCGAGGCAGGCGCTCAGGGGGCGTGGGGGCGGGGGGAGTGTCAGCCTTTATTTCCAAAGGAAAAGCAATTTATGGAGAAAAAAAAAAAAGTGAGGGGAGCTGGGTGAAGGATATACAGGAATACTCTACCTTTGCATCTCTTCTGTAAATCTAGAATTATTTGAAAATAAAATGTTAAAAATAAATAAATGTTCCTTAATCTCTACACATAACAAGTTTCTTAAAGTGAACTTATACCTTCAGAGAAAAATATTTCTGTCTCTATTACTGAGTTATAGGTTTTAAGTAATTCTCAAAAGATAAGAAAATACTGCCTCCGTGTTTTTCCGCCTCCAGAATCTCCAGATTTTGGTTGACTATATTTTGATTTCTATCTGTATCATCACGGTATATGTAACATTTGTATGATATTCTCTTTCTGTAGTTGCTCCGGCCTTTAATGGTCCTGTTGATCACTCCTAGTCATTAACACTATTAGGTCTGTTAGCAGATATTTATCAGACAGTTACATCTTCAAGAAAGGCTCTTGAGAACTATAAAGGCATCTGTTTGTGGCATTATACTTGGATGGCAAGCTGCTTGGCACGCATTCTCTTTCCCTGAAGCTTTGCTAGGCATTGCTCCTCCATCTTGTAATGTTGCGTGCTATTATGGAGAGGTTGGAAGCCAGACACATTTTTCCCATTCACAAGTGATTTGGTTTATTTGCAAGGATTCCCATAGGATTCTTTTTAATCATCAGGATATGTGCTGAACTTAGTTGTTCTGTGGAGATATTACCCAGGTTAGGTTTCTTCTTTCGAGCTATAAATTCAAACCTTATCACTGTAAGCACTCTTGAATTATATATTTGAACATTTTTGTTGATGTTGCTGTTCCATTTAATCTACTCTCTTAATCAGAAACACCAATCATGCATTCGGTGGATCACCTTTGTTCTCTACATATGTCACTTTCTCTTTAATCCTTTTAAACTTTTAAAAAACTATTTGTTATATTTCATTCATTTTGCTCAATTTTCTCAAGCCTTCCTTCCATGCCCATAGCTGTTTTTTCAGCAATATCTCTTTTCCTTTTTGCTGTTTCTAATATGGCCTTCGTTTCTTTTATTTCTATGCCTTCTCCATTTCTTTCTTCAGCTCTGCCAGCTCATTTTTAAATCTCTTTTATCTTATTTCTTTCTTGAGCTATTGTATCTATGTTTAAGCTCCTGATTCACAAACTTTCTTTTTATTAAGTTTTTTGGCATTTGTATATAAATCCTCGGTCACGGTTTTCATTTTTTTTTTGATGGCAATATACTTCTGGTTTGTGCTCTTCGGCCTTCTCTTGGCCCTGCTCCTTTATTCTTCAAGGTATTTTTGTATAATTCCACATTGGCTCCTTTTCATTATTACTAGTATTTTGATGATGATTGATTTTCCTAGGCCAGCTGTTTGTGGAAGGCAAAGGGACAGGGTTGAGCTCTGAGCAGCAAAGCATTTCCTTGGTTTAGAGTGTAGAGCCTCTCAAGGTACAAGATAATGTGTGAGAGTGTATAGTTTTAGTCTTGTCTTCTCCCCAGCCAATAATGGTAGGTGCCAGTCTGGTCACCAGTCTCAATGTCGTTTTCACTCTACCACAAGAGAAGACTGTTTCTTGCAAAGATGGCTTATTATCAATTCCTGGTCTAGCCCCAGTTCTGCTACCACCTCTGCAGCCAGCCCGTGCATCTGTATCACACTGGAGCAAGTCAAGTGCTACTGATTTTGCCCACAGCGGTATGCCACATATCCTAGAGGACTCTGCCCTGCTACATGTGCCTGGTATCAGAAGATCAAGCATCCTTTCTGGGACTCCTCCTTGTCCCTCACCACATCCTCACTGCACTAAGCAGCCCTTCCTGTGCATTGTAACTTCAGGTTATGGCTGCCTCCTACTCTCATTAGAGGTGTAGTTTCTGTTTCTGTTTCTGTTTCTCGTCCTCCTTGTATCTGGTTGTTTACAGAGAGGAGAAACACAAAGATGATAATTAAGAATATTTTCTGTGGGGTAAGACAAACCCGTGTTTGAATCCAGGCTCTGCCACTCACTAGCTGTGTGATCTTAGACAAGTTATGAAACCACTTTAATCCTCAGTAATGGAATAACAGTACTTACCCCAAAATGTTGCCAAGAGGATTAAATGATATAAATCATTTAATATAAATCAGTGCCGAGTTCTGTGCTGGGCTCATAACAAGCTTTCCTAAATGTAGCTTTTTTCATTACTATTAGTCCAATAACTATTAAAGAAACTAAATTATAATTAAATACCTTTATAGTTAAATACCTTTCAGAAAGGAAAGCTCCAGGTCCAGATAGTTTCACTGGCAAATTCTACCAAACATTTAAAAAATAAATAACACCAATTCTACAAAATCTGTTCCAGAAAATAGAAAAGAATACTTCCCAATTCATTTTACGAAGGCAATATTAACGTGGTGCCAGTACCAGATATAGACATTACAAGAAAAGAAAATGACAGATTAACATCCCTTTACTCCACAGGTACAAGCAAACATTAGTAAATCAATCCAACAATATACAAAGAGAATAATACCCTGTAACCAAGTAGAGTTTGTCCCAGGAATTCAAGACTCATTCAACGTACAGAAATCAATGTAATCCATCATATCAATAGGCTATTTAAAAAACCACATGATTATATCAAATGATGCAGAAAAAGTATTTGACAAAAATCAACATCCATTCATTAAAAAAGCAAAAAACCCTCAGCAAACGAAGAATGGAAAAACAATTTTTCAATCTAATAAAAGTCATCTACGAAAAAACCTACAGCAAACATTATTGTTAATGTTGAAAGACTGAATAATTTCCTTCTAAGATTGGGAACAAGGCAAGGAAATACTCCCTTACAACTCCAATTCAATTTCATACTGGAAGTCCTAGTCAGTGCAATAAGGCAAGAGAAAAAAATAAAAGGTGTACGTATTGAAAAGGGAAAAATAAAATTGCCCTCATTCACAGGCAACAGAATTATCTATGGAGAAAATCCCAAGAAATCCACACACACACACACACACACACACAAATTCTAGAACTAATAAGGGAGTTTAGCAAGGTCACAGAATACAAGGTCAACATACAATATTTCTATATACTAGCAATTGGCAATCAAGTTTCTATATACTGGTGGTTTGGAAACCAAAATTTTCTAAAATACTATTTACATAGCTTCAAAAGGTGAAATATCTAGGTATAAATCTAACACATTATGTGTAGGATCTATACGTTTAAAAAGCTGATGGAAGAAGTGAAAGACATAAATAAATGGAGAGACCTACTGTTTTTCTTCATGAATTAGAGGACTCAACATAGAAAAGATGTCAATTTCTCCAAAGTGATCTGTGGAAGTAACACAATTTCAATCAAAATTTCAACAGATTTTTTTTAGATATAAATAAGCAGATTCTAAAATTTATACGTAAAGGCAAAGGAACTAGAATAGCTAAAACAATTTTTAAAAAGACAAATAAACTTGGAGGAACCATACTGTCTATTTTTAAGACTTACTATATAGCTACAGTAATCAAAACTGTGTGGTATTTTGCAGGGGGATAGACATGTAGCTCAATAGACAAATAGATCAATGGAACAAAATAGAGAACCCAGAAATATACCCATAAAAATGTGTACAACTGATTTTTGACAAAGGTGCAAAAGCAATTCAATGGAGGAAAAATAACCTTTTCAACATGGTGCTGGAGCAATTCTACATCCTTAGGGAAAAAAAATCTCAACCTAAACCTCACATCTCACACGAAATTAACTCAAAATGGAACACGGACTTAAATGCAAAACAACACAAAAATGCAAGATAAAACGTTTAGAAAAATGTAAGATAAAATCTTTAGGACCTAGAGCTAGAAAAAATCAAAAGCCACAAGCCATTAAGAAAAAACTGATAAAATTGGACCTCATCAAAATTAAAAACTTTTTCTCTATGAAAGAGCCTGTTAAGAGAATGAAAAGACAAGCTACAGCCTGAGAGAAAGTATTTTCAAACCGCATATCTGATAAAGATTCATATCTGGAATGTATAACAAACTCTTAAAACTCGACAGTAAAAAAGCGATCATTTAGAAAATAGGCAAAAGACATAAACAGACTTTCACCAAAGAAGATATATAGACGGCAAATAAGCACATGAAAAGATCTTCAACATCATTAGCTATTAGGGAAATGCAAAACAAAATCCCAATGATACACTACCATACACCCATTAGAATGACTACAAAAAAAAAAAAAAAAAAACACTGACAATCCCCAGTGCCATCAAGGATGTAGAGCAACTGAAATCTCACACACTGCTGGTAGGAAAGCAAAATGGTACGGTGACTCTAGAAAACAGTGTAGCAGTTTCTTATAAAGTTAACATGTATTTACCATATGTCCTAATAATACCACTTCCAGGTATTTAACCTACAGCAGGGATCACCAAACTAAGTCAAGCAGGCCAAATCAGGCCAATGATCTGCTTTTGCATGACCCGCAGGCTAAGAATGCTTTTTACATTTTTAAAGAATTGCTTGGAAAAAAAAAAAAGAAAGAAAGAATATGTCCCAGAGACTATACACGGCCTACAAAGCCTAAGATGTTTACTATCAGGCCCTTTACAGAAAAAGTTTGTCAATCTCTGCCCTAGAGAAATGAAAACTTATGTTGACACAAAAGCCTGTACATAAATTTTTAAATCCTCTCTATTCCTTTTGCCCAAAACTGGAAGCAAACCAAATGTCCTTCAGCTGGTGAATAAACAAACTGTGTGTGATATATCCATAAGAATGAAATTTTACTCAGCAATAAAAAGGAATAAACTATGGATACACACAACTTGGATAAATCTCAAAGGCATTATGCTGAGTGAAAGAAGCCAGTCTCAAAAGGGTACATACTGTATGATTCCACTTATATGTCATTCTCAAAAATACAAAATTACAGAGACATAAACAGAACAATGGAGTTTGGGATGGGTGAGTGTGACAATGAAAGGGAAGTATGAGGGAGCTTTTTGTGGTGATGGAAGTGTTCAATATCCTCATCGTGCTGGTTGTTACACAAATATATGTATGGTTTAAAATTCATAGAATTGTACACAAAAGAAAAAGTTCTTTATACTGTATGAAAATTTTAAAAGTAAAATAATAAAAAGGGATTTGAAGTAGCCAGACATTTGCTAATGTGTAGCTCATTTTAAAGTTGCTCATGAAAGAAAATAAAATTTTTAATTGAGCTAACAGTGGTAATAATAGCAATACAAAGGCAAGAATGCTGGTGCCATTCCAGGCAAAGTTTAGGCTGGTTATTAACCTCTGTCATATTGTCACCCTTTACTACAAAAAATATACTACAGAAAGTTGTTCATGCCAGCACAAGGAGATGCTGCAGCAGTTAGGTGGTGAATGTCATGGATCTGGGGCAGATGGAGGATGATTAGACATGCCACAAACAGTGTTCTTCTGTGATACCAATGCTTCTGGAATGGCCTCACTAATTAAGCCATTTCGAGCTTCATTGAGAATTTGGCATAGGTTAGATCAGAGGGATACGAGGAATTCCCAGAGAGAATAAATAATATTTTTAATTTTCATAACCAATGCCTAAAGTGTCACTGCAGAACAACAAGAGGCTCAGCATTCATGGGCAAGTGCCACAGGGAATTGGATTTCTTTCAGGTGAGCCTATCACAGGCCTCACAAGCTCAGGTACTTCTGTTAATGGAGCCATATGGTAATAAACACTCTAATATTACCTCCAGATGGTGGTGGTGATGAAGAATAACTCTAATCCCTCTTCATCCAATTAAAGACTTCCAGTCAGGTCTTGCAAACCAACATGATATTGTCTGTCTTTGCCACCCTACGGCATATCCACCTAGTCTCTCAGAGTCCATTTTAAAAAGTTAGTTGAAATGTGATCCCTTCTATATGAGAGAACCAAGGAAAAGGAAACTTGGATATAACATTTCAAAGCCCATCCATAACACACACCTTCCAATATGCCCGAATCACTACAAGTATCAAGAAAAGAAAATAAATGTATTTTCTTTGATATCCACCTAACTGCAATGGAGGCTGGGAAATGTAGTCTAGTAATGTTCCCAGGAAGAAGAGGTAAGAGGTTTGGTGAACAGCTGGACAGTCTTTGCCATGAGAAAATGGTGCTAGTACAGAATAAATTGGAGAGAAACCACCTGAACAACTTTCCCTGGAGGGTGTTCATTAAATGGTCAGCACCAGTCTAGGATAAAAACTGTGAGGCAGAGCCACAAGACTTCGATCTCAGCCTTGTATATTAGCTGAATCCTCCAGGAAACAGATGCTAAGACAGAGTTAGGAGTGAAGAGATTTTTGGTAGGTAATGCCTGTGAAAGATGAAAGGAGGAGAATGCAGGCTGGGCAGGGCCAGCCTTGGACTGCAATGCAGATTTGACAGAGTCTCAGCCAATATAATGGGGAGCACTAGAACAAAGACTGCTCATTAGAGAAGTTCCACATTGGGCATTAATGGCCAGGGCCTTGTACCCACACCACACTCAGTCATTGCCTGGAGGCTATAGAGGAAGAGCATGGCTTTGGCTCAAAAGATGAAGAAGAGTCATGTCAGAAGGACGATAGAATAGGAAGCCCCAGACCCTTCTTCCTCCCATGGAGACACTGATTCAGCAACAATGCATGAACCAATTCCCTTTGAGAGAAATTCAGAAACCAGTTAAGAGGCTCCTGCACCCCAGGTGTGTGTGAAACCAGCCACATCAGAGTCAGAAGAAAAATTTATGATGCCCTCTAACCATAGTTTCTCTCCCTGGCATAGCACTATGTGTTTGTTAGGCAACTCCAAGCTCCTGGATTCTCCCTGGGGAGGGAAAGAGAAGACTGTACTGTATGTTCAATATTCTGACTATGGGGGTGGGGGAGCTGCCTGAGGATTTTCCTTCCATCTTGCCTATCTCAGAGCACTAACAGGACTTAGCATATCCTAGATGCCTGGGGACTGCTGAGAAGAAAAAAGAGCTAGGCAGTGTGCTATTGCTCCAGAGAACCTTCTCCCCAGTACAGCAGAGGCCAATACAGCTTGGAAGTCTCTCCCTCAGGGGTAAAGAGAAGAGTGGAGTATGTGTTCAACATTGTAGTTTTTGGGGGGCTGTGGGAGGAACTGGTTTCTGTCTCACCTGTCTTGAAACACTGACAGGACAGGACATAGTATAGATGCCTAGGAGCCACTGAGAAAAAGAAAAAGCTGGGTGGCCTGCTGCTGCTGCTTCAGAGAACCCACAGTAGACATAGGTCAATACAACACAGTGGCTTCTCCTTTGGTGAGGAAAGGGAAAAGTGGGCCATATGTCCAATGTTCCTGCTTTGGGGGCCTGATTTCTGTCTTGCCTGTCTCAGAGTGTGGACTCAGCATACACTCGATTCCTGGGGCTGCTAAGAACAAAAAAAGAGCAGTGTGGCATGCTGCTACTCCAGAGGGCCCAAAGTACAGCAGAGAGACACCAGAGGGAGTGAAAGATTGTAAACTCCTGAATAAAAAACACCCCAAATGCCTCTAATCAGGAATCTACATGCACAGTCCAGAGAAGACACATCCAAAGAAAACGTTTGAGAGGTCCCCAGAATCACTAGCCAGACTGAATAGAGAAGGTCTTTTCCTGTAAGAAATTAGTCCATAAAGACTGGGAGAGGTGTCTGGTTTTTTTAATGTGTGGATACTTGCACAAAGTTATAAGGAACACAAAGAAACAGGAGGAAAGTAGCCTAATCAAAGGAACAAAATAAATCTCCAGAAACCAACATTTTTTTAAAAAAGAGCTCCCTCTTGCTTCCTCTCATGATGTGATCTGCTTGTATCAGCTGGCTGCCTGCTGCTTTCCACCATGAGTAAAAGCATCCTGAGGCCCATGCCAGATACAGCTGTACCGGAATCTTTGATTCCATTGTGGTCAAAGAGAAAACCTTGGATGATTTTAGTTTTGTTTTTTTTTTTAATTTGTTGAGTTTGAGATCTTTCTCATGAGTAATTTTTAAAATTGAAACTTGAACCATGCCAGTACCTTGGGACATGCCCTGGGACCCAAGGGATGGAGCCAGGGACCAGACCCTCTTCCCCACAGCAAGGCACACTGCCAGAGCCAAGGAGTATCCCAAAAATATCACCTCCATGTGGGTGGCCCACCACAGCCACCACAATAACCATGGCTGTCATGAAAGTGGCTAGATGCCACAACCATCATGCAGATGGCCCGCCAGCCACTGAAGTGTATTGACACAAGGAGAGTCACCAGCAGAGATAAAGAAAAGAAGACGATGTCTCTCTCCACAAAGCCCAAACCAGAGAGACAGAAGAAGCATTTGCTCTTCAATAATATTGAGCGACCTGATCACACCTCTCAGCGTTGGACAGATCATCTAGGCAACAAATCAACAGAGTAACCATTATTCTTTCAGAAGGAAAAAAGAAATCTAAATTAGAGGGTGGAGGAGAAGGGTGAGGAGAATGGGGTGAGATTGGACAAGGGGCATAAAGAATAAGTATGATTGGTAACAATAAATATGCTGGTGATATTGATTTGATTAACATATGTCAATGCTGAACCCCAAAAATATGTATAATCAATAAAAATTGTTTTTTTAAAAAAGCTGCAAGACAGAAGCATCAAGTCACCTATAAGGGAACCCCTATCAGACTAACATCAGACTTTTCACCAGAAACCCTAAAAGCCAGAAGACAATGGGATGATATATTTGAAATATTAAAAGACAAAAATTGCCAGCCCAGAATACTTTACCCAACAAGGGTATCTTTCCAAAATGAAGGACAAATAGAATATTTCTTGGACAAACAAAAACTGTGGAAGTTCACTACCACATGACCAGCCTTACAAGAAATTCTCAAGGGAGTTGGGTCTGATACCTGAAAAACAACCATCACTAACATGAATACTCAAGAAAGAACAAATCCGACCAGTAAAATAAAAATGCTAACAATAAAGAGAAAAAAAGTGTATTTACCATCCCAAGAAACCAACAAACACAGATGAAAAACAGTAAATCAGAAAGAAAGGAACAAAAGATATTTAAGACATCCAAACAAAAATCAATAAAATGTCAGGATTAAATCAACAAATTTCAATAATAACTCTTAATGTAAAAGTATTAAATTCCGCACTCAAAAGACACAGACTGACTTATTGGATTAAAAAGATGGACCCAACAACATGCTGACTTCAAGAGACTCACCTCACACGTAAAGACAAACATACACTAAGAGTGAAACGATGGAAAAAGATATACCATGCAAACAGAAACAAAAAATGAACTAGAGTAGCTATTCTTATATCAAATAAGATAGACTTTAAACCAAAAACCATAAAAAGAGATAAAGAAGGCCTCTATATAATGATAAAATGATCTATCCAACAAAAAGACATAGCAATCATAAATATATACGCACTCAACATTGGAGCAGCCAGATTTAAAAAGCAAACACTATTAGACCTAATGAAAGAGATAGACACAAATACCATAACAGCAGGGGACCTGAACACCACACTCTCAACATTGGACAGATCATTTAGGCAAAAAAAATCAACAGAGAAACACAAGATCTAAACAATACTTTAGACCAATTGGAATTGGCAGAAATCTACAGAACATTTCATCCAACAGCCTCAGAATATTCATTCTTCTCATTAGTACATGGAACACTCTTGAAAATAGAACACGTTAGGTCACAAATCAAGTCCAAACAAGTTCAAAAAAATTGGAATTATTCCATGTAATTTTTCAGACCACAATGGATTAAAATTAGAAATTGATAACATATGAAACTCTGGAAACTATACAAACACATGGAAATTAAACAACATTTTACTTAATGACATATGGGTCCAAGAAGAAATTAAACAGGAAATCAAAAAATTTATTGAAACTTACAAAAATAATGACACATCATACCAAAACCTGTGGGATACTGCAAAAGCAGTACTAAGGGGAAATTTATCACATTAAATGCTTACTTCAGAAGAATGGAAAGATGGCAAGTAAACAACCTAACACTTCACCTTAAAGAATTAAAAAATCATCCAAACATTTATTTTGATGCATGGATAATTATTTCAATAGTAACCAGAATTTCTGTGCAATATATTGAGTTGTTACAAAAAAGCATAATGTAAATGCATTTTCTACACAAAAACAAATGCAACAGATCATGCAGTTAGAATTAGAGAGAATGGCTATCTCTGGAAAATGGCAGAGGTGGAACTGGGAATGGGAGACAAAGGAGACTTCAACTTTATCTGTAGTATTTGATTTCTTTCATAAAGAAAGAAATAAAGCAAATACAACAAAATGTTCATTATTATCATTTGTAGGTTGTGGGTATACAGGTGTTTATACTTTTTTATTTTGTAAATTTCTCCAAAAATCGGAAAGAATTTTATAACCAAAATTTGATATTTACCTAGCTATACTACATAACCCAAAACTCCTATATCTAAAGCTTACATTTTAAGGCAATATGTACTAATAAAGTTATTGTTAAAAAAAAAAAAAGAATTAAAAAATCAAGAACAATCCAAACCCAAAGTTAGTAGGTGGAAAGAAATAATTAAGATCAGAGCAGAGCTAAATGAAATAGAAACCCAAAAATGATACAAAAGATCAATGAAACAAAAAGTTGGTTTTTTTGAAAAGATAAATAAAATCAACAAACCATTAGTAAGGCTAACAAAAAAAGAAGAGAGAAGACATGAATAATAAAAATTAGAGATGAAAAAAATGATATTACAACTGATACCTCAGAAATACAAGGAATCATTAGAGACTACTATAAACAACTATATGCCAACAAATTGGAAAATCTGGAGGAAATGGATAAATTTCTGAACATACAAAAACTACCAAGACTGAGCAAAGAAGACATAGAGAATCTAAACACATCAATAACAATCAAAGAGATTGAAGCTGTTATCAGCAGTCTCCCAACAAAGAAATGCCCAGGACTGGATAGCTTCACCGCAGAATTCTACCAAACCATCAAAGAACAATTAATAACAACTCATTATAAACTATTCTAAAAATTGAAACAGAGGCCATTCTCCCAACCTCAGTCTATGAGGCAAACATCACCCTGATTCCAAAACCAGACAAAGATACAACAAAAAAAGAAAACTATGGGCCAATATCCTTGATGAATATATATGCAAAAATCCTTAATAAAATAATAGCTAATAAAATACAGCAACACATACATAAAATTATACATCATTATCAAGTGGGATTCATCCCAGGGATGCAAGGTTGGTTCAAAATATGCAAATCAATAAATTTGATATACCACATCAATAAAATCAAAGAAAAAAACATAAATCATCTCTATAGATTCTGAAAAAGCATTTGACAAAATTCAACATTCATTCACAATAAAGACTCTCTATAAGTTGGGTATAGAAGGAAAAACCCCAATTAAAGCCATATATGACAAACCACTGCCAATGTTATCCTGAATGCCAAAAAGTTGAAAGCTTTTCTCTTAAGAACAGGAGCAAGACAAGGATGCCCACTCTCACCAAACCTATTCAAAATAGTGCAGGAAGTACTAGCCAGAGCAATCAGGGAAGAGAAGGAACTAAAGGGCATCCAGATTGGAAAAGATGAAGTCAAACTGTCACTGTTTGCAGATAATATGATCCTAAATAGAGAACAGCCTAAAGACTCTACAAAAAAACTCTTAGAGTTGATAAATGATTTCAGCAAAGTTGCAGGATACAAAATCAACATGCAAAAATCAGTAGTATTTCTATACTCCAATAATGAACTAGCAGAAAAAGAAATCAAGAAAGATAGCCCATTTACAACAGTCACCAAAAAAAAAAATAAAATACCTAGGAATAAAGTTAACCATGAATGTGAAAAATCTCTATAATGAGGACTACAAACCACTGTTGAGAGAAATTAAAGAGGACACAAGAAGATGGAAAGATATCCCATGCTCTTGGATTGAAAAAATTAACACTGTGAAAATGTTCATACTACCCAAAGTGATCTACAGATTCAATGCAATCCCCATCAAAATTCCAATGATATTTTTCTCAGAAATAGAAAACAATCATAATATTCATATGGAATAACAAAAGACCACAAATAGCCAAAGCAATCCTGAGCAAAAAAAAAATAAAGCTGGAGGCATAACACTACCTGACTTTAAACTGTACTACAAAAGTATAATAACCAAAACAGCACAGTACTGGCATAAAAATAGACACAGGGACCAATGGAACAGAATAGAGAATCCAGAAATCAGCCCATATATCTACAGTCATCTGATCTTCGACAAAGGCACCAAGTCTACACACTGGGGAAGAAACTGCCTCTTCAGCAAATGGTGCTGGGAAAACTGGATATTCATACATAGGTGAATGAAGCTAGACCCATACCTCTCACCATATGCAAAAATCAACTCAAAATGAATCAAAGAATTAAATATACATTCTGAAACAATAAAACTCCTTAAAGAAAACATCATGGAAACACTCCAGGAAGCAGGATTGGGTACAGATTTCATGAATATGACTCCCAATGCACAGGCAACCAAAGGAAAAATAAGCAAATGGGATTATATCAAACTAAAAAGCTTCTGCACAGCAAAAGACATAATTAACAGAGCAAAAAGACAATCAACAGAGTGGGAGAAAATATTTGCAAAATATACATCTGACAAAGGATTAATATCCAGAATATACAAGGAACTCAAACAACTTAACAGTAAAAAACAAGTAACCCAATTAAAAAATGGGTAAAGGAGCTGAATAAGTATTTCTCAAAGGAAGGTAAATGAATGGCCAATGGACACATGAAAAAATGCTCATCATCACTCAGCATTCAGGAAATGCAAATCAAAACCACTTTGAGATACCATCTCACTCCAGTTAGGATGGCTAATATCCAAATGACTGAGAATAATAAATGCTGGTGAGGATGCAGGGAGAAAGGAACCCTCCTACGCTGTTGGTGGGACTGTAAAATGGTGTAGCCTTTATGCAAAATGGTATGGAGGTTCCTCAAACAGCTTTTGATAGACCTACCATATGACCCAGCTATTCCATTGCTGGGTATATTCCCAGAGGAATAGAAATCATCACATCATAGGATACATGTACTCCCATGTTTATTGCAGCACTATTTACAATAGCCAAGCATTGGAACCAGCCTAAATGTTGATCATCAGGTGAGTGGATAAGGAAAATGTGGTACATCTACCCAATGGAATACTACTCTGTTATTAAAAGAAAAAATGAAATACTACTATTGGCAGCAACATGGATGGACTTAGAGAAAATTATACTAAGTGAAATAAGCCAGGCACAGAAAGAGAAATACCATATGTTCTCACTTATTTGTGACAGTTAAAAATAAATAAATAGATAAATAAATATACAAACAAACGAATGGGGGGGGGAGAAGACACAGCAAGCACAACAATTCCTTGAACTTGTTAAGACAAGTGAACAGATACAATGTTGATGCAGGGGAGGGGGGAAGGGTGGAAAGGATGAATTGGTTAAGGGACATGAAAATCAGCTACACTGCACATTAATAAAGTAAAATAAAAAATTAAGTTAAATTAAAATAATATAAAATTGAAACTTGATATCCTAAGGGGAAAAAAAGGTATATGAATTGCCTGACAAAGAATTCAAAATAACCATCATATACATGTTCAATGATCTCAGGAAAATGATGCATGAAGAAATTAAGAATTTCAACAAAGATATAGAAAATATTACAAAGAACCAAAAACAGAAATTTTGAACCTAAAGAATGCAAATATTGAACTGAAAAATCCACTAGAGAGGGTCAAGAGGAGACTTGATGAAGCGAAATAAAGGATCAGCAAACTCAAAGACAAGACATTTCAGGAGACTGACATCATCAAGATGGAAGAATAGATGATTCCCAGTGTTGCTCCATGCCACAAGTAATCAAATTACAACTATTAAAAAGCAAGGAATGCCAGTGTGGGACAGCTGGAACTGGAAGAAGAGGAGGAGAGACCCATGGAGTTTGTGAAGGTGTGAGAGAACATGGCAAGAGGGAGTAAGGACAGCTTTGATTGCTCCGAGCCCTGGCCACTTCAAGCCCAGCTTGAAATGGGGCAGGGAGAAGCTGCAGCACATAGATTGCCTTCCAGGAGCTGGGAAAAGTCACAGCAACACCCTTTGGATGAACTTGCCTGGAGAAGGGGGCTTCAGAGCATACCATATCAGCTAATGGGCCAGAAAGACATTTTGGGCCCAGATAGAAACAACCAACTGCAGCTGACTGGAGAAAGAAGTCGCCCAGAGGCTAGTAAGTCATTGCAGGGGACACATGCACAGCCTACCACATGGGAAGCAGTTGGAGTGCAGGAGAAAGGCTGCCCCAACAGGGGAACATTGGGGCACAACATGGGCAGCTGGTCTCAGTGGATATCAGTCAGGGTAATAGAATGGTGGGAGGTGTAGTCTGCAGAGAAGATTCAGGCTGGGGTCAGAATTTCCACACAGTTCAGACCTAAAAGTGATTAAAATACAAACAATTAAAATCTGATGCACACACAAAGCCTTCCCCAGAGAATCAGCAGCAAAACAGCAATTTAGCCCAAGTGCAGAGCTCAAGTTCTGGTCCTCACAGAAGTTCTCCCAATTCAGAAATTAACAGCAGGACAGCACATTAGTTCCAGTGCAGAGTCCAAGTGGTGGTGGTAGGTGTTAATCCACCACAGAACAGGAAAAAAAAAAGACTAGACGCAAAGCTCTGATATTAACCAGTAAAGGTCTAACACCACAAAAGAACACCTGTAAAACCTAGAAGAGGTGGCAGTCTCCTCAATGTAAAGATACAAAGATCAAGAAAGAACAGAAAAATATGTCAGCACCAAAGGAAAACAACAAAAAAGCACCAGCAATGGACCCATAAGAATAGCAGATCTATGAAACATCTGACAAGGAATTCAGAATAGCCCTCTTAAGGATGTTCAGGGAGTCACAAGAAAATACAGATAGAAAATTAGATGATATCTGGAAAACAATTCAGGACCAGAACAAGAAACTTGACAAAGGAATTGAATCAATTAAAAAACAAAATAGAAGTTGTAGAAATAAAGAATATATTATCTGAATGGAAAAATTCAATAGAAAGCTCCAACGGCAGACTTAATCAAACAGAGAAAAGAATTGGTGAGCTCAAAGACAGAACATATAATACTGTCCAAACAGAGGAGCAAAGAAAAAAAAAAATAAGAAAAATGAAACAGACGTACAACAAATATGGGACTCCCTCAAGTGAAATAGCCTCCACATAATGGGCATATCTGAAGAAGAAGAAAAAGGAAGAAAGCATATTCAAGGAAATAATGACTGAAAATTTCCCAAGTATGGAGAAAGATGATAGCACACAGATATGGGAAGCTCAGAGGTTACCAATCAAATTCACTCCAAAGAGGAACACTCCAAGACACATCATAATCAAATTATTAAAAAACAAAGACAAAGAGAGAATACTGAAAGCAGCAAGAGAAAAGAAACAGGTAACATTCAACAGAGCTCTAGTATGTCTCTCAGTGGATTTCTCAATAGAAAGTTACAGGACAGAAGAGAATAGGATGATATAGTCAAAGTGCTGAAGGAAAAAGACTGTCAGCCAATAATTCTGTATCTGGCAAAACTAACCTTCAAATATGAAGGAGATATACATAGTCTTTCCCAGACAAACAAAAGGTATGAAAATTTATCAACACTAGGCCTGCCTTACAAGTAATGCTAAAAGGAGTTCTTCAATCTGAAAGAAAATGATGCTAAAGAGTAGCAAGAAAGCATTTGAAGGTACGTAACTCAGTAAAGTAAGTACCCAGACAATCTCAGAATGCTCCTTAAACTTCAAAATATATCCTTAGTATAATGACTAGAGGACAAACTTAATAAGATGATAATGTATATGACAATCATATGAGAGATGGACAATATTAAAAGATATAACTTAGAACAACCAAATATCAAAAGGTGGGGGATGATGCCAAAGCATAGAGTTGCCTTTGATTTTTTCCTCTTCCTTGGATATCAAAGTTATGTTGTTACCAGTCGAAAATAAACTGTTATAACTATAGCATGCTTTTTGTAAGCCTCATGGTAACCATAACACAAAAACTTAGACATCCTAAAAATAAATAGTGAGAAATCAAAATATACTGCTAGAGAAAACCACTCAACCACAAAGGAAGACAGCAAGACCAGAAATAAGGAGAGAAGGATCTACAAAACAACCAGAAAAAAAAAAATAGCAAAATGGCAGTAACAAGTCCCTATATATGAATAATAACCCTAAATGTATAAAAGAAAAACTTAAAAAAAGAAAAACAAAAAATTTTTAAAAACCCTAATTATAAACTGATTAAATACCCCAATTAAATGACATGGAGTGACTGAATGGATTGTAAAACAGGAACCAACAATATGCTGCCTAAGAGAGAAACAGAAAGCTTATTTAGGGAAACGATGGCTGAAAACTTCCCAAATCTGATGAAGAAAATTGACATCAGATTCAAGAAGTCCAATGGACACCAAATAGGATACATATAATCAAATTGTCATAAGTCAAAGACAAAAAGAGCACATCACATATAAGGGAAACTCTATAGGACTATCAGCAGATTTCTCAGCAGAAACCTTGCATACCAGAAGTGAGTGGGATGACATATTCAAAGCACTGAAAGAAGAAAACTACCAAACAAGAATACTATATTTAGCAAAACTTTCCTCCAAAAAAGCAGGAAAGAAAAAACACTTTCCATATAAACAAAAGCTGAGGGAGTTCATCACCACTAGATCTGCCTTACAAGAAATGCTAGACGGAGTCCTTCAAGTTAAAATGAAAAGATGCTCAAAAGCAACACAAAAGCATATGAAAGTATAAAGCTTGCTGGTAAAGGTAAATATATAAATAAATACAGAATGCTGTAATACTGTAATGATGGCATGTAAGTCACTTTTAATTCTGGTTTAGAAGTTAAAAGACAAAAGAATAAAAATCTATAATTATAAAACTATGTTTATGAAGACAAAATATAAAAAGATGTAACTTGTGAGATCAATAACAAAGTCTGTGGGGGGGGAGTAAAAGCGTAGAGTTTTTGTATGCAAGTGAAGTTAAGTTTTTATCAGCTTAAAATAGATTGTTGTAAGATGTTTTATGTATGCCCCATGGTAACCACAAAGAAAATACCTACAGAGGATACACAAAAGAAGGTAAGAAAGGAATCAAAGCATGCCACTACAAAAAAAAAAAAAAAATCAACAAAACACAAAGGAAGACAGCAAGAAAGGAAAATGGGGACAAAAGAGCTACAAGACAGATGCAAAACAATTATCAATATGGCAATAGTAAATCCTTCTCTATCAAGAATCACTTTAAATGTAAATGATTAAACTCCCAAATCAAAAGACATAAAGTGGCTCAATAGATTTTTTTAAAAAAACAAGATCCAACTATATTCTGTCTACAAGATACTGGCTTAGATTTAAGGACACACATAGGCTGAAAGCAAAAGGATGGAAAAAGATATTCCATGCAAATGATAACCAAGAGAGAACAGGGGTGACTATACTTATATAAGACAAGGTATACTTTAAGTCAAAAACTGTCACAAGAGACAAAGAAAGACCTTATATAATGATAAAAGGGTGAATTCACTGGGAATTAAAAATATATATATTTATAATTCAGAATTATAAATATATATATATACATATATATGTGTGTGCAGCCAATATCAGAGTACTGAACAAAACATGGACATAACTTCAGAGAGAAACTGATGGCAACATGATAATAGTAGAAGATTTCAACACCCGACTTTCAACAATGAGTAGAACATCTAGACAGAAGATTAATAAGGAAACAGAGGACTTGAACAACACCATAGAACAAATGGACCCAACAGACATATATATATATATATATATATATATACACACACACAGAGAGAGAGAGAGAGAGAAACATTCCACCCAATAGCAGCATAATACACATTATTCTCCAGCACACACAGAACATTCTCCAAGATAAGCCACATGTTAGATCAAAAAAACAAGTATTAACAAACTTAAGAAGATTAAAATCTTACCCAAGTATCTTTTTTGACCACAATGAAATGAAACTATAAATCAATAGCAGAAAGAAAAGTGGAAAATTCACAAATATATAGAAATTAAACAACATCCTCTGAACAACCAATAAGTCAAAAAAATCAAAAGGGAAACCAGAAAATATATTGAGACAAACAAAAGTGAAAATACTACATTCCAAAATTTATGGAATATAGCAAAAGCAGTTCTAAAATGGAAGTTTACAGTAATAAATGCCTACATTTTTAAAAAAACTTAAACAACCTCTGTACCTCAAGGAACTAGAAAAGGAACAAACTAAGTCCAAAGTTAGCAGAAGGAAGGAAATAATAAAGATTATAGCAGAAATAAACAGAATAGAGAATAGAAAAGCAATAGAAAAAAATCAACAAAACTAAGAGTTATTTTTTTAAAAGATCAAGAAAATTGACAAGCTTTAGCTAGACTAAGAAAAAAGAGAGGAGACTCAAATGAAATCATAATGAAAGAGGAAACATAACTGATGTTACAGAAGTAAAAAGGATTATAAAACACTACTATGAATAATTATGCACCAACAAATGGGATAATCTTGAAGAGATGGATAAATTCCTAGAAATATGTAACCTACCAACTGAATCATGAAGAATTAGAAAATCTGAACAGACCTAAAAAAACTACTGAGGAGGTTGAATCAGTAATCAGAAACTTCCCAACAAAGAAAAGCTCAGGAACAGATAGCATCACTGGTGAATTCTACCAAACATTTAAAGAAGAATTAATGCCAATCCTTTTCAAATTTTTCCAAAAAATCAAAGAAGCAGAAACACTTCCAAACTCATTTTATGAGGCCAGCAGTATCCTGATACCAAAGCCAGAAAAAGTCACAAGAAAGAAAATTACAGGCCAACATCCCTGATGAATATAGATACAAAAATTCTCAACAAAATATTAGCAAACTAAATTCAACAACACACTGAAATAATAATACAACATGACCAAGTGGGATTCATACCTGGGATGCAATGGTTCAGCCTACAAAAATCAATCAATGTTACACACCACATTAATACAACAAAGGATAAAAATCACATGATCATCTCAAAAGATGCAGAAATGCATTTGACAAAATTTAACACCCTTTCATGATAAAAACAGTCAATAAACTAAGAATAGAAGGAAATTACCTGAACATAATAAAGGCCATATATGAAATGCCCACAACCTACAATCAGCAGTGAAAAACTGAACACTTTTTCTCTATGATCAGAAACAAGGCAAGGATGTCCACTTTCACCACTGCTTTTTCTTTTCAGACTTTAATGCTCTTTCTGTTTGTTTGTTTCGTTCTTATAGTTTTCACCAGTTTCACTAAGGAGTGGGTCAGTGAGCTTCTCATGCTGTCATACTGGAAGTCAGTATCTCCCTTAGCTTTTGAATGAGGTGATAACAGTGTGCCTTTGGATCCCACTATGAGGTTGGGGGTGCCCTGGGCCTCTGGATGTGGGGCTCTCTGAGGCCCCTAAACATGGCCTCTCATTTCATACCCTCCCAGGTCTTGACCTGAAGGCACTCCCTGGTGCTAAGGCATCTGACTGGATCTCACTTTCTCTACTTCTATTTAACATAGCACTGGAAGCCCTAGTCAGAGCAATTAGGCAAGAAAAAGAAATAAGAGACATCTAAATGAGAAAGGAAGAACTAAAATTATCTCTGTTTGCAGATGATCTTATATATAGATGATCTTATATATAGAAAACCCTAAAGATTCCACACATGCATGCACAAAGACTGCTAGAACTAATAAATGAATACACTAAAGTTGCACGATACAAAATCAACATACAAAAATTAATTGTGCTTCTATACAATAACAATGAACAATTATAAAAGGAAATTAAGAAAACAATTTCATTTACAATAGCATCAAAAAGAATAAAATACTTAGGAATAAATTAAACCAAGGAGGTGAAAGATTTGTACACTAAAAACTAGAAAATATTGCTGAAAGGAATTAAAGACACAAAAAAATGGGAGGACATTCTGCATTCATGGATCAGAAGACTTAATGTTAAAATGTTCATACTACCCAAAGCAATCTACAGATTCAATGCAAATCCTATCAAAATCCCAAAAGGCATTTTTTGCAGAAATAGAAAAAAAAAAATCTTAAAATTCATACAAATAGCCAGAACAATCCTGAATAAGGAGAACAATGCTGAAGGCCTCACACTTCCTTATTTCAAAACATATTACAAAGCTATAGTAATTATACCAGTATGGTACTGTAATAAAGACATATATATAGACCAATGGAACAGAATAGAGAGCCCAGAAACAAACCCATGCATATATGGTCAACTGATCTCCAACAAGGATACCAAGAATACACAATGATGAAAGGACTGTCTCGTCAATAACTGGTATTGGGAGAACTGGATACAAACACACAAGAATAAATTTGACCTTTATCTTACACCATACCCAAAATTAAGTCAATACAGATTAAACATAAGATCTGAAACTGCAAAACTCCTAGAAAAAATATACGGAAAAAACTTCGTGACATTGATCTTAGCAATGATTTTTTGGATATGACACCAAAAACATAGCCAACAAAACCCAAAATAAACAAGTAGGACTATATCAAACTAAAAAGCTTCTGCACAGCAAAGGAAATAACAGAGTAAAAAGACAACCTATGGAATGAGACAAAACCATATATCTGGTAAGAGATTAATATCCAAAATATTAACAACTCAATAACAAAAAATAAATAACTTGATTTAAAAATGGGCAAAGGACTTGAACAGACATTTCTCAAAAGAAGACATACAAATGGCCAACAGATATTTGAAAAGGTACTCAACATTGCTAATCATTAGGGAAATGCACATGAAAATCACAATGAGAAATCATCTCACACCTGTCAAGATGGCCATGATTTTTTTTAAAAAAAGCAGAAAACAACAAGTCTTGGTGAGGATGTGGGGAAATTGGAATCTTTGCTCACTGTTGGTGGGAATGGAAAATGGTGCCACTGCTATGGAAAACAGTAGGAGGTTCCTCAAAAAATTAAAAATATAACTAACATATGATCCAGCAATCCCGTTTCTGGGTATTATCCAAAAGAGTTGAAATCAGGATCTTGAGGAGATGTTTGCACTCCTTTGTTTATTGCAGGGACTGGGGGAAGTGGGAAGTGGGAGAGTTGCTGTTCAATGGGCATGAAATTTCAGTCATGCAACATGAAAAAGTTCTAGAGATGTGCTGTACAATAGTGTGCTTATAATTAACAATACTGTACTGTAAACTTAAAGTTTTGTTAAGAGGGTAGATCTCAGATTATGTGTTTCTTTTACCACAGTAAAACAGAACCCTGGGGCAGAGCCTAAATGCATCAACAGCTGAAAGCTATTAGCTAACTTTAATCCCTGCACCTAAATGGTAAATTTTTTCTTGAAGATCCGAGCAGCACACCTCCAATGATACCGAACCTTGTGTTGCTCAACATTTTTAATAGCAGTGGCTGAGAAGAAGACATAGAATAATAGATATTGACATATCTGTAGCTGACTCACAATGTGAAGGTAGTCCTTATTACAGACAACAAAATTGAGTTTGAAAACTATCTTGATGTCTGGGACAAAGCTGGACTGAATTCAACAAGATGAAATCCCACAAGGATTAATGAAAGATCTTCCATCTAGATTCATAATAACCAATTATATAAGTACTAACGGCGAAAATATCTTTTCATTTATATGCAAGGATCTGAAAGTTTTATTTGACTGCAAGACTAAAACTGATGCAAGAATGCGTGTTGTGGCGACTGTGGCCACATTAAACAATGTATTGTGTCTAGAACAAGGGAGGTGATATCCCATCTGAAGTAAGGTGTTCCCTTCTGGGAATCACTATTTAAGAAGAATACTAACACATGAGACACCATTCAGAGAAATGTGACCAGGTTTCTGGACGGTCAAGGAACCATGTAATTTTAAGAACAGATGAAAGAACAGAGTCCACTTGTTATAAGCTGTCTTAGCACCCTATAGTTTTCCTGTGAGGAATTTATAAAATGCTGTAAAATAAATGATGTTTTAGTTGTACAAATGTTTTTAAATTTTTTTAACTTTTCATTTTGAGATAATTTTAGATTCACAGGAAGTTGCAAAGATGGTAAAGAGAGAGATGTCTCATGAGTCCTTTGCCTAGTTTTCCCCAATGATTACATCTTACATAATTACAGCACAATATCCAAACCAGGCAATTGACATTGGCATAGTGTGTGTATGTAGTTCTTTGTCATTTTGTCACGTGTATAGATTAGTGTTACCACCACCCCCACAGGTTTTATTGATCTTTCCAACCAACCAGATTTTTGTTTCATTGATTTTCTCTGTTTTTAATTTGATTGATTTCTGCTTTTTATTATTTCCTTCCATCTGCTTGCTTTGAGTTTATTTTGCTCTTATTTTATCTGTTCTTGAGGTTGAAGCTTAAATTATTGATTTGAGACTTTTCCTCTTCTTTAATGTAAGCATTTAGTACTTCAAATTTCCCTCTCAGCACTGCTGTGTGCCACAAATTTTAAGATGCATTTTCATTTTAGTTCAGTTCAATGTATTTTTTAATTTCACTAGAGACTTCTTTGATACATGGATTATTTGGAAGTTTTTGTTCAGTTTCCAAGTGTTTCAAGATTTTCTTCTTATCTTTTCGGTTATTGATTTCTAATTTGATTACACAATAGACACAGAACACACTACAGATGGTCCCTGACCTGCAATGGTTCAACTTACTATTTTTCAACTTCAGAATGGGTTTATTGGGGTATTAAATTCATTTTTGACTTATGATATTTTCAACTTATGATGAATTTATTAGGATGTAGCCTCATCAAAAGTCAAGAAACATCTGTATATACTTTCCGTTCTTTTAAATTTATTAAGGTTTGTTTTGTGGCCCAGGATATAGTTTCTCTTGGTATGTGTTCAATGGGCACTTGAAAACAATGTGTATTCTGCTTGTTAGGTGGAGTGTTCTATAAATATTGATTCCATCCTGTTGGTTGATGGTAGTTTTATGTTCTTCTATATCCTTACTGTTTTTCTATTTGTTCATTAAATACTGAGAGAAGAATGAAGAAGTTTCCAACTATAACTGTGGATTTGTCTATTTCTTCTATCAGTTCCATAGGTTTTTGATTCACATATTTAGCTGCTCTCCTATTTGTTGCATACACGCATAGGAATCTATGTCTTCTTGGTGTATTAACACTTTTATCATTATGTAATTTTGCTCTGTGTCCTTGGCACAGACGATTTTATTGTCTCTGCAGTCTACTTTATCTGATATTAATATAGTCACTCTTGCTTTCTTTTGGTTAGTGTTTGAGTTATGTAGTTTTCCTGTGTTTTTACTTTTAACCTACCTATGTCATTGTATTTGAAGTGTGCTTCTTATAGATAACATATAATTGGGTTGTTTTTTCTTTGTTTTGTTTTGTTTTTTTAATCCACTCTGCCAATCTCTGTCTTGCAACTGGTCTATTTAGGCCATTTAAATTTAATATAATTATTGATATGTAAATGCTTAAATCTGAGTTTATTTTTTGTTTTCTTCTCATCCTCTGCTTTCCATTTCTGTTTTCTTTTCCTGCCTTTCTGGGAGTTATTTGAATTTTTTAGAATTCCATTTGATTTATCTATAGTATTACTGAGTTTTCAATATACATACAGTTCTTATTGGTTCTTCTTGATAATGCATCATAATTTTAAACATATATATTTGTATACATAATTTTCTGTGTATAACTTATCACACTCTACTGGTATCATCATTTCACGAGTTTGAGTATATAAAACCTTATCTCCCTTTGTATCCCTTTACCTTCCCCAATTTATAATTGTCTTAAATATTTCCTCTACATACATTTAGAACCATATAAGACAGTGTTATAATTTTTGCTTTAACCATCAAACATAATTCATAAAACTCGACAGGAGAAGGAAATTCTATGGTATTTACCCATAATTTTGTCCTTCCCTTTGTTCTTTCTTCCTGATATTCCAAGATTTCTTCTTTTATCACAAGATTGTGATAGGGAAGTTCCCTTAGCCATTCTTTAGGACTGGTCTGCTGGTGACAAATTCTCTTGGTTTTTCTTAATCTGAGAATGTCTTGTTTTTCCCCTTCATTCCTGAAGTATATTTTTATTGCTTATAGAACTCAGGGTTGATCATTCTTTTTCTTCAGCATTTAAAAGTGTGGTGCCTATTCTTTCTGATTTCCGTGGTTTCTGATGAAAAATCCGTAGTCATTCAGATTGTTTTCCCCCTGTAGGTAGTACATCATCTCTCTCTAGCAGCTTTCAAAAACTTTTCTTTGTCTTTAGTTCTCAGAAGTTTCAGTATGACGTGTCTTGATGTGTATTTCTTTATATTTACCCTGTTGAGGTTCACTCAGCTTTTAAATCTGTAGGTTTATGTCACTTGCCAAATTTGTGAAGTTTTTTGCCTCATATTTTTTTCCTCTCCTTTTGGGACCCTGATGACAAGATATTTTGTTATGGTCCTACATATCCCTGAGGCTCTATTCTTTTGTCATTTGGTCTATTTTCTCTCTGTTGATCAGATTAGGTGATTTCTACTTCATAGCTTCAAGGTCATTAATTCTTTCTTTGTCCTCTCCATTCTTTTGTGAGCCCATTTATTGTGTTTTTTATTTCAGTTTGGATTTCTCAGTTCTAAAAATCTCCATTTGGTTATTTTTTATATCTTGTATTTCTTTCCTGAGACTTTCTATTTTTCTCATTTGTTTCAAGCATGTTCATAATTACTTACTGAAGCACTTTTATGATGGCTGCTTTCAAATCCCTGTCAGATAATTCTAACATCTTTCTCATCTCAGTGGTGGCATCTGTTGATTTTCTTTCTCAAGTTGAGATCTCCCTGGTTCTTAGTATGATGAGTGACTTTCTATTGAAACCTTATGTTATGAGACTCAGAATTTTATTTAAATTTTGTGTTTTAACAGGCCTCATCTGGCACCACATTGCCTCATTTCCACCAGAAAGGCATAGACATCCACATTCTCCACTCAGTCTATGTTGACACTGAAGAGTAAGGAAGGACCTGTCATTACTGCTGGGTAGGGATGTGAGTTGAGTCTCCCTTTTAGGCCTCCAGTGGTACAATCCTAGCTGGGAGGCGGAAGGAGACCTCATTACTGCTCCCCATGTTGCCTCTGCTGACACCAGTGGGGGGTGGCTTCTTTATCACTGAGCAGGGGTTGAAGTCCTGGCTCTCCAGTAGGCTTCCTCTGACACCACCGCAGCAAGCAGGGGGAGGGGCCACTCAGTACTGATGGGTGGGGGTGGACATCTAGGCTCCCCAAATGGTCTCCACTGATGCCAGAGAGGGGAGCTTTCTTACCATCCACTGGGGATGAAAGTCCTGGCTTCCCACTTGGTCCTCTCTGACACCATCTGATGGAGGCTCAGATCCCCTTATTACAGTCTGATGAAGGTTGGCATTTCTGTGTTACCAGCTTCTCCAGGGTAGGATATATGAGGCAAAAAGAAAACTCAGGGAGCTCACCACCATGGTATTCCTCAAGTCCCAAGGTCCCTAGCCAGCCTGCCTTCTCTCCACCTTGAGAGTCTTCTTATGCTCATTTTACATATAATATCCAGGGGGTTGGGTTGTACTTAATGAGAAGGATAGGGAAAGGTACTTTGACTCCATCTCTCTAGTAGTAGAAATCAGAATAAACAAGTTTTGAATAATTCTGCTTCCCTTCATAGACAATGAGCTCCATGTTGGCAAGGATCATTTCTGTCTTGTTCATTGCTGTATCCTCAGCTCTTAACATAGTGCCTAGCACATAATCCATGGTCTACAAATATGTGAAAGATGAATAAGCATTTAACCAAGAAGAGACAAAACTTAGAGGAGACCAGATATTTGCCTTTAAATGTCCAAGGAGTTGTTCTGTAGAAGAAGGGTTCAATTTGTTTTGTGGCTTTCTCTCCAAAGATAGAGCTAGAAACAAGAATGAAAGGTACAGAAAAGCAAGTTTTGGTCAATAGAAAGACCTGTTTTCTAACCGTTAGAACTTTCTAATACTGCAATGAGGTAGTAAGTTTTCAGCCACCAGAACTATTCAAGCAGAGGTTGGGTGACAAATCACTCTGCGGAATTAGACTGCAGGAGATTTTTGCACCATGTGGAAGTTTAGATGAGTTGATCTCTATGCCAGGGATTCTCAAATATTCATGTGCCTAAAAATCACCTAGGGATCTTGATAAAGTGCAAATTCTGATTCAGTGGGTCTGAGACCTGAGATTCAGCATTTCTAACAAGCTTCCAGGTGATGCTGCTGCTGCTCTGCAGACCACACCTTAAGGAACAATTTTCTCTGCCTCTCTTCACAATGAATCTTCAAACTAAACCAATTAAATAGCTGGTTTTCTGCATAAGAGAAGCATTAACATCTGAGCTCAGTCCATAGAGGACTGTCCCTTTACTTGGCTGAGATGTGAAAGAAAACATGGGTAAATGTAGCATTTACACCACAAAAAAAAACTTGCCTCAAGTGCTTCTCAGTATTATGTTTTAATTCTGTAGCTTAGACACTAAGGTCTTCCCCAACTATATCCCCCCGAAATGCCAGCCTCTTGGAAGGTGTTAACAGGGCTTCTTAAGGAAAAAGAATTGTAAGATCAATTGAATTTGGGAAGCCTGTAGCCTACATTTCTGGAAATTTACAAAGCCTACTAATTTCCTACAGACCATAGGAGAACTGAAGTGAAGAAACCTGCTTAATTTTGTTTAACCTAAGCTTATTGGACTCTAAAACCTCACAACCTCTATTGACATCTCAAAGGCTAGTAGAGTCCATGTGACTCTCACAACATATTATAGAAAGTATATTATCATGCTAGTGTTCAAAGCAGGTGTATCTTCGCAGAAAAATGATCGCACCCTTAGCCTTGAATATAAGACCTCTCATCTTAGTTTGAATTCTCCTGGACACAGAACCCAAGACAAGGATATGAGCACAAATTGGGGGGGAAATAGGGGAGGTGATCTCAGGAATCACCAGTAGGGGAGGGGGAAAGTGAGACAAGGAAGAGAGGAAAGCTAAAAAAGGGTGAGTTATGGAGCATGTTACTTATGGGCAAGCAAGGTTCCATCCCACTGGGGAGTTCTGGGAGAGAGAATACAACACACTCTGGAGTTGTCTAGCCATACACCCCACACACTCTGAAGAAAGGAAGCTAGGGTATTTATCTTAAATTCCCCTCCATCTTTGGTTGAAGGCTGCTCCCAGGGGTGTTCACTCTCCCGCACTTCCTGCCTGCCCTGCCCACAGCTGAGAGAAAGAGCACAGGCTGAGAGTCAGAAGTGCTGGCAGTAAGAAGCCTTGGTCTTGTACTGGAAGAGCGAGTGCCGAGGGGATGTGAGTGGGTCAAGGTCAGTGTCTGCATATCTTGAATTCTAAATGTGTTTTTCCTAGTCTTTTCTTGGCTCTGGTGTACTTAAATATACAACCCTACTAGTAAAATATTTTTGAAGTTACTGAAACAAGATCTTTTTTATTTTTTATTAAGTCCAAGAAGACACCTGGGAATGACAAAGTTGGCTGCAGTAAGATGGGACAGGCTGGAAAGTACACCTCAAACTGCCCCCCCCACACACCCCATATCCGGAATGGCACAGATGCTAGTGAGACAGGCACAGCTGCAGAGACGCAGGACACAGAGCCAGTTTCTGGGCTGAGAGCAGTCCAATATAGCAGACAGCCCATGGCATCTGACATCGATATAGGCAGCATTAGGAAGGTCAAAATTGGGTGAACAGGATGTCCCTAAAGGTGCTCAAAGCATCTCATGGAATCCAGACATAGGCAATGTTTAGAGAGCCAAGAGGACAGACAAGCAATGGGTGACAGAATTATCTGTCTCTAGTAGTTGGAGCCAGTCACTAGGAAGGGGTTTGGGAAGGACTCTGGATTATGGGAGGGAGCCTGCCAAGGCTAAATGAGGACTCCTAGCCTCAGAGGGCTTTAAGAAGCAGACATGTGGGCCGAGCCCGTGGCGCACTCGGTAGCGTGCTGCGCTAGCAGCGCGGCGACGCTCCTGCCGCGGGTTCGGATCCTATATAGGAATGGCCGGTGCACTCACTGGCTGAGTGCCGGTCACGAAAAAGACAAAAAAAAAAAAAAAAAAAAAAAGAAGCAGACATGTGCCTAAAGTGGGGTTTTAAATATAAGGATCAAATCCAAGACCAAGAGAGGGTCGAAAGTAGAACTGTGTGTGGCTAAGAATATGTAGAACTGTGGATTCCAGTTAGGGATACAAAAAGTCCAAGGTCAAGACAACATAAGCAGCAAGGATACCCTGTTTCTGGGTCCCAGTGTATGGGGCTAGGGCTCCTGAGATAGTCCAGCTAAGGCCAGAATTTGTCCTAGAGCTTGGAGAAGCCTGCACCAACAGGTGGACATCAAGTGGCCCTAGCAATAGGGGGACAAGGTTCTCTGAGACCAGGAATCAGGCAAAGGCCTGGCCCGTTGCTGTGATGTTTGCAGCCAGGTGATCAGGGGTTCTTGCCAACCAACACACCCATCCATCCCAACGCCTTCGGCATGACCTCGCACATCCCCTGATCCCCTGCCCCACGGTGTGCCACCTTACACCTTGGAGCACATGCAAAATATGATTAGGATCCTGCTCACTGGCCTTGAAAGGTGGCCGACTTCTGGGATGGAAAATCATGGGAGCCAACCGTTCCTGTAACAACATCCAGAGCCTCCATCTTCTGTAATGCACAGGGATAGAATTTGCAAGTAGTTTAAAGGGCCTCTGCTTTTTAAGATTTAAATCCTCTCTCCTCGAATTCCTCTGCTTGCATAGTGTTAATGACCCCTTCTCCCCCTTTCCCTCCAGCTGACACTGTACAAGTCTATTTTAGTCAACTTCCCATTAAAAGTGCTTCCTCTTCTCTTTCTGTTCTAGCTCCTTATTCATCTTTTCCCCTCTGTTCACTTATTTGCTGTTTGTTGTTTCTTTACCCTGAGTTTGAACTCGGCCCACTGCCCCATGTCCACACCCACAACGAGATTTGAATCCTCTCATTTATATCGACCATATCGTCTTGTTATTCCTCGTGGCCCTTTTCTTATCCTCATTTCCTTTTCATTTTGTTTTGGTTTTAATCCTTGATTACCCAGCTTTTCCTGGCAAATGCCCAAGACCAAACTGCATATTTTTCTAAACTTTCTCTCTTTTAGTTCTTCTTTCCTTTCCCCCCTCTTCCCCTGGCTTCCTGAAAGTCTGTCTCCATATTATGTCTTTGTTTATGCCAATAACAAATACTTCATGTATTGTTTTGAATAAATGGTGTTTTTCAGCTAATGGAGAACTTGTTTTTTCTTTGAAGACATTCATTCCTTCTTTGGAAACACTGTATTAGAAGAATCAGATAAACTCCGCTGATACTTTTATTGAAATATTTCTGCATTCTCATCGCGGAGTTCCAAATATGTGGCATCGTGCATATTTGGAGCCAGACTTCTGACAAGATGCCCTCAATCACCCACAGCCTCTTTATGAGTTTTTCCATCAAATGTGACTTCAGTTATTAAGATGTCCCAAGTGATTAGGTTCGCCAGCAGCCTCCTAAATAGCCAAGGAAACCTGATACTGTCGGGAGAGGCTTTTCGGGGGAGATCACTTTGCAGTGGTAAAAGTCAGAGACCTGACGTCTGCAGAGCTTTACTTCCCAGAAGTCCTTTAACTGTGTGATATGAAGAAGACACTCACTCTCTTTGTCTCTATCCAACTGCAATACAGAGACAACAATACCCTATTGCAGGAGTTCTGTGAGAAAAATGTTACAAAATATTAACAAAATGCTTTGGATTTCTTGTATATTTCACCACATTAGATCTAGCAAACTATAGTCCCTTGTCCCAGTCAGTCACTCTGGGACAGAGAAGTGTTAGGTGTGGTTAGGCCAACCAGAGGACAGCCTCAGGCAGGGGACTGCTCCTTGTGAACTGCTGGAGGAGGGGAGAGGGCAGGATCGGGACTGTCCCAAGCATCTGGCATATTTCCATAGCTACCCATTATTTTCTACATCTGAAGGCTCATGCTTTTTCCAGAGGCCAAATATTCCTTGTTGCTCAAGTTAACAAGGGGCCAATGGAGCAGAACTATTATCAAAGGTGGCATAACATGGTGGTTAAGAATAGAGATTTGGGAGCCAGATACCCTGAGTTTGACACTTGGCTCTGCCATGCATAGCTCTGTGACCTCGGGCAAGTGACCAAACTTCTCTGGGCCTCAGGTTTCCTCAGATGTTTACTGAAAATAATGTTATGAAGATTAAGCAAGTTCATATTTGTAAAGGGCGTGTTTAGAACAGTGGCTGGCACATAGTGAGCACCCTAGAAGGACTGTTAAATAAAAACATTGTCTCCGTTCTAATGCTTTTAATGTTATAAAATCAGTCTTGGAAATAATTAGGTAAGATATAACAAACGATTGTTTGGAAAGACAGTCTTCTTGTCTCTAGAGCATAAAGGATGTGTAAAATAAAATGTAAACATAGCAAAAATAAAAGTCTTTAGGGAGTCACCAGGCAGACCAGCAAAATGACCCTGCTGGCAAGATTTCACACTGTGAAACGATAACTCACTGACAGTAGTGCTGTTTATAACTGAAAGGAAGTAAGGATGAGAGGGCGGGAGGGAGGGAAAGGGTGGGAAAGAAGGAAGAGAGGAAAGTCCTCTGAGATTTTGATATCGCTTTTAAAAATATAGACGCAAGATGTTTAGTGAGTTCCTGTGGAAATTTGGGAAGTATGCCAGATTGTATTTTCCTAATATGGCTGCATCAACATATGTAACTCATCCCACATGCTCTTCTTTCAATGTGACACTGACACCCCTCCCACCAAGGAGGGCTCTGGAAGAGGACATCAGAATTTTCCCATGGGAAATCCTATTTCAGCCTTTGGGATCCATAGCACTGTATATTTAAATCCTTCTCCCTTTAGCAAATAAACTCATAGTTCCTTAATCTTATCAAATGAACTATGGTTGATCCAAGTCAAATTGAGAATCTCTGAAGAGGTGCCACTGGTGGGGTTGTCGAAAGCCCCTCACAGAGATCCAGGGCTCCCTGACCCAGGCTGCCACCCAAGGACTCTGAGTGAAGGAAGTTTCTCCACTTGAGAATAGATATGAAGCAGCCTGGTGTCTGGAGTCCATCAAAAGCACAACAAGCAACATTCTGAACTTATTTCCTGTTGTGGTGGCTGTACACACATATGAGAAATACGAGAACGTATAATAAAAAATAACTAAAAGAAGAAGCCAATCAATCCTTCAGTTTTTTCCTAATTAAGTATACAAGTAATCCATATTTCATTTTAGACAAATTAAAAAGTAAAAATTCAGAAAAAAAATTTAAAATTACCTTAATTCCACCACCCAGAAGTAACCACTCATAATATCTTGGTGCATTCTTTTTGTTTGTTTTTAATTTCATTTTTAATTGGCAAATAATAATTGTATGTATTTACAGGGTACAGTGTGATGTTACGATATATGTATACATTTTGGAATGAGCAAATTAGGCAAATTACCATATCCATCACCTCTCATATTCATCATTACTTTGTGGTGAGAATATTTAAAATCTACTCTTTAAGCAATTTTGAAATATACAATACATTATGATCTGCAACGGATCATCAGAACTTATTCCCCCTGTCTAACTGAACTTTGTACCCTTTGCCTAACATTTCCTCTTTTCCTGCCCACTGTACACCCCAGCACCTGATACCCACCATTTTACTCTCTACTTCTATGAGTTTGACTTTTTTAGATTCCACATATAAGTGAGATCATATGGTATATCTTGGAGTATTCCATAAAGAAATATTATATAGATATTCAGATATTCTTTAAAGAAATACCATATAGATAGATGTGGGGGGACCATGAGAAACATTCAGTTCTATATCTCCCTTTTCTCACTTAACTATATATCTGTACATCTTTCCATGTCAGTTACTATAGCTTAACTTTATTATTTTAATCGTCACAAAGTAACCCATCAATTAATTGTGCCATAATTAACTTATTCAATTTCCTACTTTTAAGAATTTTGTCATTTCTGCTTGCTTTCTATTACACAGCCTTGCAGTGAACATACTTCTACACACACATATCTGATTATTTCTTTATGATAAACTTCTAGAAGTAGAATTATAGGATCAAAGGGTCAGAACTTCATAGGTCTTTTGACAAACAGTGCTACATTGCTTTCCAGAAAGTTTATGATAACTTACATGTACACCAGCAGTATATGAGAGTACCTTTGCTAACACTCAGATTTATTATTTTTTAACTTGGCTAATCTTATAAGCAAAACTTATGGATCATTATTGCAATTTGCACCTTTAAAGCTGAACATGTTTTTGTTTAGTTTTGTTTTGTGGCCGTTTGTAGTTATTTGGGAGCTGCTGGTTCTTGTTCTTTGCCTTTTTCATCAACGCATATATACTTTTTAATTGATTTGTATGAACTATTTATATGGTAATGGTATTAACCCATTGTCTATCATAAATACTGCATTTATTTTTCTTAAGTGCTCATTTGTTTTTTGATATTAATAGTGGTGCTTTTTCCCTCCCAATTTTCTAAATAGAAAATATCTTCGCATCTAGTCATGATAAAGAAAAGCATCTGATATTAGCATGCACCATATATGCAAAAAAAAACCTGGGAGGACAAAAGCCTCAAGGGAAGGTTGTCCTAGGTGATGCTCTTCATACATTTCTGTACTTTCTAGATTTACTAAAATGAATAAATAACTTTTATAATCTTAAAAAGTATTCTAAAGATTTTGTTTTTCTTTTTTTGAGTGCGGGGAAATTTGCGTGGTCTATGGTAGTGCAATACCAGAAGCATGAAGAAAGATGGGAGGGAAATAAAATAGAAGAGAAGAGAGGCAAAGAGTGAAGTTGAAAAAGAAAATGGGCAAAAAATCATGTTACACGCCATAAATATATACAATTTTTATTTGTGGAAGGAAGGAAGGAAGGAGGGAGGGAAAAAAAGAAAAAGAAAATAGGGACCAGATCACCAAGGACTTTGGATTCCACGTTTGGGTTGCAGTCTATAGCTAAAGGCTTGTAGACAGTGAAGTGACCCAATAAGATCTGTATTTCAGAGTGCGAGAGTTCTGGTTACAATGAGAAAGATAAATTAGATTTTAGAAATAAGGAGTCATTGTGTTTATATCCATTGTTTATTGCTGCAATAATGCTGTGTAACAACCACAAAACCTCACTGATAAATAACAGTGTTTATTGCTTACATGTCTGGGGTCAACCAGAGGCCAGTGAGGCAGCCCTGCTCATCTTTGCTAGACTCACTCACATATCTGGGAGTGCTTGCCTATTGGATGATCTAGACTAGTGTTGTCCTGTTCTGGACTGTCTTTGTAAGGACATTTGTATGGCTAACAGGCTTGGAAGCTAGAGATGGTGTCTCCCTCCAGAGTAAAGGGCAAGCATGCTTACCACCTAGTATAAAAGATTCAGGTTCCCTAACTTCAACGTGTTTCTCCTGTAATGCAATCCATTGTGTGTGCAGGCATCCATATGAGTCCAACCCCATCACCTTCATCACACTTGGGGGGCAAGGGGAACCGATGCAAATATGCAAATATGCTGCTTGCTGTGCCAAGAGTAATAAAATCCTTTGCCTTTGACCCAGGATGTCTTCTGCCAGCATCCATGAAACTATGGCAAGTTAACTTATTACCTTGCAAGTGGGGTAAAATCTCAGACCCTTCACAGTTCTTGACACCAGTCTATTTCCCTTTCTCAGCCACTGACTGGATCCATGAGGACTTTTAATGGTCATATCCCCAGTGACAGGCATAGGGTTTGGTATATAATTAGCACTTCAGAAATATTTGTCAAATGAATAAATTAACCATTTATTTATTCTTTGTTTTCAGTAGATAGGCTTATAAATACCATTTTACTCAACATGGCCATCAGTCTACTGTCATTGTTACTCTAAGTAAGCTTCCTCCCTGACCCGCAGTGCTTGTTAAGATAGTGGTGTCACAGCACTGGGGTACTTGGGTGTATCATACTTTATAAAGCATTCTGGGATGGTGCCCAATACAGGGCTTCCTTACATCCAAAATGGTTATACATTGGCTCTTATGGATATTGTTCCTACTTTTCTGAAATTTACGTTCATGTGGACTTTGCTCTTTATGAAAATTTTTCCTGTAGACTTTAGAAAAGAAAGTTGTAATACTTCCATATATGCCAACTGGGTGGGTAAACCCAGAAGGAAGATGGGGGCGGGGATAAAATTAAAATAGAGAATCAACTGACTCGAAAAGAAAGAAATGAATAAAGGTTAGGACAAAGTTGCCCATTCAACTGTATTGTGCAAGTTTTCTGCAGCTGTCTGCTCAGCTGCTGAAGTCTGGGTTAAAGTTCAAAGAGACAACTCTCTCTCCGTGCACATATTTTTGAATTAAAAAAAAAATTAAAGTATTTGAAACTCAAATATTTTCATACATTAGAAATTTAATGATGAATTTTAATAAAGCATGTAAGCAGGATAGAAGTGATTCAGCTCAGATTTAAATATCATCAATGTTTAAACAGTGTAAATTTAAAAACCTCAGCCCTGGCACACTTATAGAGCCTGTCTCCTCCTGCTGACTCTGGCAACAATCTCTGGGCTAAACATGAGTCATAACTCGTGACACCGCAGACAGCATCTGCGAAGTGGGGTGTTTCACTTCTCACTTTGGCTCATGTTTGCTTGTGCTGATTGGAAAGTATGGACATAAAAGGAAAGCAAAAGTGGGAATGGGTTTCTCTTAAGTTCCTTTAAAAGGGTCTGGATTAGGAAATATTTAAAGACTTTTTAAAAATGAAACACATTTTTAAAAATGGAACAGAGCTTCAATTAGTATTAAAATGCAATGGATACTTAATGCCATACACCTAAAAATGATTAAAATGGTATATTTTATGTATATTTTACCACAATAAAAAGTGCAGTGAATTAAAGCCCATAAAGTATGCTTAAATTTTTTAATTCATAGAGGTATTTTTTATTTTTATTTTATTTATTTATTTATTTTTTGTCCTTCTTTGTGACTGCGCTCAGCCAGTGAGCGAACCGGCCATCCCCATATAGGATCCGAACCCGCGGCGGGAGCGCTACCGCCCTCCCAGCGCCGCACTCTCCCGAGTGAGCCACAGGGTCAGCCTATAGAGGTATTTTTTAAATGGCCACCTTGAAGGATGTCAAGTAACCAATTCATCATCTGAAAACTGAGAAATAAAGGGAAAGAATCAAATATGTATCCTGCTTTTCCTATAGAAACTGTGCCACTAGGTTACCAAATAGATCAGGGAAGTATCTCTTCATAAAATTACTTCAACTAATAGATGAAAATAAAAAATAAAATGATCAAATTATATTACCACCATTTCGCAACACTCAATGAATTAATTGATCTAGGCAATGAGAATCAACAGCTGCTAATATCACAAAGAGAGACACAACCAGACATTATGTGTCTCCTGATGAAAGAACTCAGCATCAATTGTCTGTGTTCTTCAAGAAGTAAATTATAAGAAAAAGAAAGGGATAAAGAAGGAAACTGTAGATTAAAAGGGATTTAGAAGATGAATTAGGGGCTGGCTGGTTATCTCGGTTGGTTAGAGCACAGTGTTATAACACCAAGATCAAGGGTTCGGACCCCATACTGGCCCGATGCCAAAAAATAAAAATTAAAAAAAATAAAATTTTTTAAAAAGATGAATCAATGTTTTTAACAAGCAAGGCTCAACTAGAATGTCTAAGGATGCACACCTGGGTGATAAGCCATAAAGAAGTGTAAGGAAATGATTATTGTAAAATCAGGATAGTGGACATGGAGGGGTTTCTGGGGCAAAGTACTACTTCTTCACCTGGATGGTAGTTATGAGGGTGTGGTCTTATAATAATTCACTACTCTATACATTTGTTTTGTTTGCTTTTCTGTGTTTATATTATAATAAAAATATAGTTTGGTGGGACATTCAAGATGAACTGTAGTAATATGAGTCCCCCAGGACTGCCAACTGGACATGACCAGCTGGTCAGAGAGAAGGATGATGTGGGAACTGGTGAGCCCCCAGAGGCCACCTGAAGGCCCAAAATTTTCCCAGCTCCATGTGGGTGGGTGACAACTGAATTGTACTGTGAGTTTGGGCCAAGACAGAGTTTTGGATTCCTGGCAGAAATGGATGAAAAAGGGCTCAGAAGTTGTTTTGAGGAAACCATACTTTTTAGCTCCTGGAGCAATTTAGTCCTCTGGGCATCACAACTCAAGCCAGCTAATTGCCAGCAATAACTTGGAATTGCACCTTCAATACTGTGCTGTTTGAGGGCTGTGAGTGAGGAAGTCCTAGCTCTAGAGATCCCATTTGATTACAGAGAAATGCTGTAGCATCCCTTATCGGCAAGGCACGGTGCACCCGAAGCCGTATCCAAGGTTGTTGCCAGCTCTCCTTCCACCAAGAAATCCGGAGAAGGTGCGAACCTTATTACAATAACAATACCAAAAAGCCCAGGTGTGAGTCTCCAAGGGGAAGGCAGCGTAAAATGTCAGAGCAGAAGAAACAGGGTGGTCCAGCAAAGATTGCATTTAACACAGTGAGATACCAATACACACCTATTACAATCCGAAAGTCAAAAAACCTGACAGTACCAATTGCTGACAAGGATGTGGAGCAACAGAATTCTCACTGGCTGGTGGGAATACAAAACGAAACAGCCAGTTTGGAAGACCATTTGATAGTTTCTTCTTCCTCTTTTTTTTTTTTTTTTTGACCGGTAAGGGGATCGTAACCCCTGGTTTGGGGTGGTCTGCACCACGCTCAGCCAGTGAGCGCACCGGCCATCCCTATATAGGATCCGAACCTGTGGCCTCGGTGCTACCAGCGCCACACTCTCCCGAGTGAGCCACAGGGCCGGCACTGAGTTTCTTCTAAAGCTAAACATAATCTTACCATATGATGGAGTTTCATTGTGTTGTCCCTTCCAAAAGGCATGTGGAAATTTGATCCCCAATGTGGCAGTGTTGGAAACTGATTGAGTCATGGGGGCGGATCCCTCATGAATGAGTTCTCTCTCTCTCTCTCTCTTCCCTTTCTCTCTCTCTCTCTCTCTCTCTCTCTCTCTCTCTCTCTCTCGCTTCCTCTCTCTCTCTCGCTTCCTCTCTCTCTCGCTTCCTCTCTCTCTCGCTTCCTCTCTCTCTCTCGCTTCCTCTCTCTCTCTCTCTCTCTCTCTCTCTCTCTCTCTCTCTCTCTCTCTCTCTCTCGTTTCCTCTCACCATGTGATCTGCTTGTACCCGCTGGCTGCCTGCCGCTTTTCTGCCATGAGTAGAAGCAGCCTGAGGCCCGTGCCAGATGCAGCTGTCCCAGAATGGTAAGCCAAATAAACCTCTGTTCTGTATAAATTACCCAGTCTCAGGTATTTCTGTTATAGCAACACAAAATGGACTAAAACACCATACAATCCAGCAATTGCCCTCTTAGGCATTTAACCAACTGATTTAAAAGTTATGGCCACACAAAAACCTGCATGTGAATGTTTATAGCAGCTTTATTCATAATTGCCCAAAACTGGAAGCAACCAAGATGTCCTTCAATAAGTAAAGGAATAAGCAAACTGTGGTACATCATATAATATAATATTATTGAGGGATATAAAGGAATGAGCTATCAAGCCATGCAAAGACACGGATGAATCTTAAATGCCTACTGCTAAGTGAAAGTAGCCAATCTAAAACGGGTACATATGGTATGATTCCTTTTTATTTGACATTCTGTAAAAGGCAAAACTAGAGATAATAAATAGATCAGTGGTTGCCAGGAGTTTGGAGGAAGGAGGAGAGTTCAATAAATGAAGCACAGGGGATGTTTAGGGCAGTGAAACTATTCTGTACGATACCGTAATGGTGGATTTACGACATTTTGCATTTTTTCAAAACTGTAGAACTTCATAGCGCAGAGTGAACCTCAATGTATGCAATTTTTTTGAAAAGTCGTTTAGGAGGTCAGGGGATCCCAAGATAGAATGCAGAATATGACAAAAGAATCTAACTGCATTACAAATGTGTAAAATAATTTCACTTAAGGGGAGAGGGGGGAAAGGTGCTGACCCAAATAACTTTAGAAATGAGTGAATACTGCAATACTAAAGATGAAAGGAACGGTACATAAACATTATACCCTAGTTGTTAAAGTTGTTTCTCATGAGGGTACACATTAACAATTCTAATCCTGCTACACATGTATACTGGAAGTGAACGATTAAGTAAATGGATGGCAGATGAGGGAAGCCAGGTTTCTCACTGTTGGAGTGGGAGGTTACAGACAAGCAAGGGGAGAAGACTAGAATGATCCATATGGTGCTGGATTAGAGTTTGAGACATCAGTATGATGATGAAATGAAAATGGCACTTTACCTCCATGGTCTTCCTCTTCAAAACCCATAACCCCAGCCTAATTCTGAGAAAAACACCAGACAAATTCCTGTTGAATGACATTCTTCAAAATAGTTGACCTGTCCTCAAAAATGTCAAGATTATCAAATACAAGGAAAGTCTCAAAAACTATTATAGCCAAGAGGAGCCTGGGGAAGCATAATGATTCGACGAAGTGGTATCCTGGATGAATTCTGGGACAAAAAAATAAATAAAAGACATTAGGGAAAAATTAAGGAAATCTGAATAAAGTATGAACTTTAGTTAATAATTAAGTATTGGCTCACTAATTGTGAAAAATAAACATACCATTGCAATGTAAGGTGTTAACAGTGGGGAATACTAGGTGTGGGGTATATGGGAGCCCTCTTTACTATCTTCACAACTTTTCTGTAAATCTAAAACTATTCTAAAATAAAAAGTATATTTAAACTGTAAAATTAAGTTTTATTATATTCTTCAGAGATTAATTCAGGAATAATTAATTCAAGTCTTTAATGAGTACCTGTTTTGTATCAGCAACTGTACTGACATTTATAAGGGACCCCTAAATAGGTGAAATTTATCTCAGCCCTCAAGAAACTTACAGTCCAATAGGTAAATGTGGGCTTTAAACTCACATAGGTTTGCTAAGTAATTTTCTTTTAATGCAATGACGGCAGTTTTCATTTTACTGACTCTAATAATTCTCTTTATATTACAGAAAGTGTTATAAGCAGATTATGCCCATGAAGCTCTTCATGTTTTAAATGAGAAACTCATCCAATGTCACAGTTTTCCTTTTTTGCTTGCGAAATAAATTAAATTTATAACTTAGAAGGTCAATGCTAGAAAGTCCCTTGTAGCAGACACTGTGGATGCCCTGTCCTTATTCCCTTGCTACTATCTCTCAACTTCCATCACCTGCATTTCTTTCCTGAGGGCTTTCTCTGGCCTCCAGAGACTACTTTGCTAACCAAGAAGCAGGTGGAAGTACCAAAAAATTAGTTCTCCTACTCCAGCATGCCTTAACCAATGACTGGCTAGAGGTGGTGTTTAAATACCCAAGCTTCCTGCCTCTCAGGTGAGATAACTCTGTGGTGTGTGTCCACTCTGTCTCCTGTAGGTCCCCAGCATGATTAAACCCCAGTTACCCTCAGTGGTTATTTGCTTAATAACATGCCCTTTATTGGCTGCCTTCCCTCCCCTACCTCACTTCCCCATTTTTCTATCAGTGTCTTTTCACCTCCCAAATAAACTACTTACTCAAATCCTTGTCGCAAGGTCTGCTTCTAGAAGAACACAAACTAAATTAGACTTCAAGTTCATTTAGTCCAGGAAAAAGCTGTTCAGAGAGGTGAAGTGACATGCTCCAGCCCCCAAAGCTAATTAGTAGCAGAGCTGGGCCAGTGATTCATAAAAAGTAAGTGCTCAAAATCCCAACAGATTGAGGAATAAGTGAATGACAGTGTAGAAGCCATGTTTCCTACTTGTTAGTTTGGTACTCTTTCCACTAAGCAGTTTAACCTTTGGTTATTAAAAATTGCACAACATTTGGGGCTACAATTTAACAGATAAACACATAGAATGAGGTGATAACTGTCAGCCATTAAAACTAGAATTTATTCCGTATGGAAGGCTGGCCCTTTTCAGGGGATCAGGGACAACCTGGGAATAGTAAAATGGAAAATAGGATAGGGGTTAAGGTTGGACATGAGGGGACGTGAGTAGGCTGAGCACCAGCAGGAGCCTAGAGTTGAAACAGACTGAGAGCGAGCAGACAATCTTAAGTGCACAAACTTCTGAATCATGGGTGTTCCAGAAGGGGAAGAGAAAGGAAAAGGCATTGAAAACCTATTCAATGAAATAATAGCAGAAAACTTCCCAAGTATAGGGAGAGACATGGACCTTCAGATCCAGGGGGCTCAAAGATACGCAAATAGATTCAATCCAAAAAGGTCCACTCTGAGATACGTTAGAGTCAAACTGGCCAAATTCAAAGACAAAGAGAGAATCCTAAAAAAAGAAAAACAAGAGAAAAGCATCAAGTCACCTAAAAGGGAGTCCTTATCAGACTAACAGCAGGTGATTCAACAGGAACTCTACAGGCCAGAAAAGAATGGAATGATATATTCAAAATACTAAAAGAAAAAAACTGCCAGCTGGGATTAAGACAATACCTCTCAATAGCAACCCCAAATATAAATGGATTGAATTGCCCACTCAAAAGACATAGACTGGCTGAATGGATTAAAAAAACAAGACCCAACAATATGCTGTCTACCAAGAACTTCACCTCCCCTGTAAGGACTCACACAGACTAATAGTGAAAGGATGGAAAAAGATACCATGCAACTGGAAACCAAAAGTGAGCAGAAGTAGCTATTCTTTCATTGGATAAAATAGATTTTAATTCAAAAGCCATAAAAAGAGACAAAGAAGGCCATTATATAATGATAAAGTGATCTATCAAGCAACAAGACATAACAATCATAAATGTATATGTACCCAACATCAAAGTACCCAGAAAGATAAAGCAAACACTATTAGACCTAAAGAGAGAGATAGACCTCAATATGATAATAGTTGGAACCTCATCACCCATCTTTCAACATTAGACAGATCATCTAGGCAACAAATCAACAGACTAACACAGGATTTAAACTATACTTTAGACCAATTGGATTTGGCAGACATCGGCAGAACATTTCATCCAACCACTACAGAATATACATTCTTCTCATCAGCACATGGAACATTCTCCAGAATAAACCACATTGTGACAAATCAAGTCTAAACAAATTTTTAAAAACTGAAGTCATTTCAAGTACCTTTTCAGATCACAATGGAGTAAAACTAGAAATCAATAACAGGTCGAACTCTGGAAACTGTACAAATACATGGAAATTTAAAAACATGCTCCTGAAAGACCTATGGTTCCAGGAAGAAATTAAACAGGAAGTCAAAATTTTTCTTGAAACTAGTGAATAGAAAGACACATCATATCAAAACCTGTGGCAGTACTAAAAGGGAAGTTTATTGCAATAAATGCTTATATCAAAAGAGTAGAAAAATTTCAAATAAACAACCTAATGCTCACCTCAAAGAACTAGAAAAACAAGAACAATAGAATCCTAAAATTAGTAAGTGGAGAGAAATAATTAAGGTCAGAGCAGAACTAAATGAAATAGAGACCAAAAAATGATACAAAAGATCAATGAAACAAAAAGTTGGTTTTATGAGAAGATAATGAAAATACACACAAAAAATTAGCTGGGCTACCAAAAAAAAAAAAAAAAGAAGAAGAAGAAGAAGAGAGATGACCAAAATAACAAAAATTGAAAATGAAAGAGGAGACATTACAACTGATACCACAGAAATACAAAGAATCATTAGAGACTAGTATCAACAACTCTTGCCAACAAGTTTGAAAACCTGGAGGAAATGAATAAATTTGTGAACACATATAAACTACCAAGACTGAACCAAGAAGAAATAGAAAACCTGAACAGACCAATAACAAACAAAGAGATTGAAGCAGTAATCAGCAGTCTCCCAACAAAGAAAAGCACAGGACCAGATGGCTTTACTGCTGAATTCTACCAAGCCTTTGACGATGAATTAATACCAATTCTCTTCAAACTATTCCAAAAACTTGAAACAGAGGCCACTCTCCCAAATTCATTCTATGAGGCCAGCCTTACCCCAATGCCAAAATCAGAAGGACATACAACAAAAAAAGAAAACTACAGGTCAATATCCTTGATTAACATAGACACAAAAATACTCAACAGAATATTAGCAAACAGAATACAGCAAACCATCAAAAAAATTAGACACCATGATCAAGTGGGATTCATCCCAGGGATGCAAGGGTGGTTTAACATATGCAAGTCAATAAATGTGATATACCATATCAACAAAATCAAGGACAAAAACCATATGATTGTCTCAATAGATGCAGAAAAGGCATTTGACAAAATTCAACATCCCTTCATGATAATAACTCTCAGCAAATTAGTTGTAGAGGGAAAGTATCTCAACACAATAAAAGCTATATATAACAAACCCACCACCGATGTCATTCTGAATGGGGAAAAAGCAGCTTTTCGTTTAAGAACAGGAACAAGACAAGGATGCGCACTTTCACCATTTCTATTTAACATAACATTGGAAGTACTAGCCAGAGCAATCAGGCAAGAGAGAAAGAAAGAAAGGGCATCCAGATTGGAAAAGATGCAAACTGTCCCTGTTTGCAGATGACATGATCTCATGAATAGAACAACCTAAAGACTGTACAAAAAACTCTTAGAGCTGTTAAATGATTTCAGTAAAGTCACAAGATACAAAATCAATGTGCAAAAATCAGTAGCATTTTAATGCTCTGATAACAAACCAGCAGAAAAAGAAATCAAGAAAGTAAGCCCATTTACAATAGACACCAAAAAAGTAAAATACCTAGGAATAAATCTAACCAAAGAGGTGAAAGATCTCTACAATGAGAACTACAAATCAATGTTGAAAGAAATTAAAGAGGACACAAAAAGATGGAAAGACATTCCACACTCTTGGGATGGAAGAATTAACATTGTGAAAATGTCCATACTACTCAAAGTGATCTAGAGATTCAATGCAATCCCCATCAAAATTCCAATGACATTCTTCACAGAAATAGAAAAAACAATCATAACATTCATATGGAACAACAAAAGACCCTGAATAGCCAAAGCAATCCTGAGCAAAAAAAGAAAAGCCAGAGGCATAACACTAGCTGACTTCAAAATATACTACAAAGCTATAGTAACCAAAACAGCATGGTACTGGTTTTCTCTATTCTATTCTATTGGTATGAGTGTCTGTTTTTAGATATTCATACCAATGGAATCGAATAGAGAACACAGAAATCAACTAATATACTTACAGCCAATTGATCTTCAACAAAGGCACCAAGAACATACATTGGGGAAAAGGCAGCCTCTTCAATAAATGGTGTGGGAAAACTGGATCTCTATCTTTAAAAGAATGAAACTAGACCCATACCTCTCACTATATACCAAAATAAACTCAAAATGGACTAAAGACTTAAATGTATGACCTGAAACTATAAAACTCCTAGTGGAAATCCTAGGGGAAACACTTCAGGAAGTAGTACTGGGCAAAAACTTTATAAATAAGATCTCAAAAGCATAGGCTACAAAAGAAAAAAATAAATAAATGGGATTATATCAAACTAAAAAGCTGATGCACAGCAAAGGAAACAACAGAGCAAAAAGACAACCTACAGAATGGGAGATAATATTTGCAAACTATGCATTTGACAAGGGATTAATATTCAGGATATACACAGAACATGATTCAGTGAAAAAACAAGTAATCTGATTTTAAAATGGCCAAAGGAGCTAAATGGGCATTTCTCAAAGGAAGATATACTACTGGCCAACAGACACATGAAAAAATGTTCAGTCACTAAGCATCAGGAAAATGCAAATCAAAACCATACTGAGATATCATCTCATCTAGGTTAGACTGGCTATTATCAAAAAGACCAAGAATAACAAATGCTGGTGAGGATGCAGAGAAAGGGGAACCCTCCTGCATTGATGGTGGGACTGTAAATTAGTGCAGCCATTATGGAAAACAGTATGGAGTTTCCTGAAACAAATACAGATAGAACTGCCATATGACCTAGCAATCCCATTGCTGGGTATACACCCAAAGGAATAGAAATCATCATGTCAGAGGAATACCTGCACTCCCATGTTCCTCGGAGCTCTAGTTACAACAGCCAAGATATGGAACCAACCTAAATGTCCATCAATGGATGACTGGATAAGGAAAATGTGGTATATTTACACAGTGGAATACTATTCTGCCATAAAAGAGAATGAAATACTGCCATTTGCAGCAACATGGATGAGCTTAGAGAAAATTATATTAAATGGAATAAGCCAGGCACAGAAAGAGAAATACTGCATTTTATCACTCATATGCAGGAGCTAAAAAAAATAAACAAATAAATAAAGAAATAAAAAAGGAAGACATAACAATCACAATAATTGGTTGAATTTTCAAAAGGAGAGATCAGAACTGAGGTAACCAGAGGTGGGAAAGGGTAAGAGGGTAGAGGGGTTTATGAGAAATTGGTAAAGGGCCACAAAAAATGATTACATTGTGAAATGTTGAATATACTAATCATCTTGATTTGAGCATCACATATAGCACAGAGGTATTGATATTCAATGCTATACCCCACAGATATGGACAATCAATTATGTTTCAATTTTTAAAATATGAGCAAAGGATCTGAATAAACATTTCTCCAAAGAAGATGTACACCTGCCAATAGAAAAGTGAAAAGATGCTCAATTTTATTAATCATTAGGGAAATGCAAATCAAATCTACAATGAGATACCACTTTCTACCCACTAAGATGGCTATAATAAAAAAGACACACGATAACAAGGGTTAGTGAGTATGTGGGGAAATTGGAATCTTCATACATTGCTAGTGAGATTATAAAATGGCGCAGCCACTTTGAAAAACAGTTTAGCAGTTCCTCACGATGTTAAACATAGAGTTACCATATGACCCAGCAATTCCACTCCTAGGTATATAAACAAGAGAAATGAAAACATATATCCATGCAAAAATTTGTGCACAAATGTTCATTGCAGCATTATTCATAAGAGTTAAAATGCGGGAACAACCTGTATTAGTTTCCGGGAGCTGCCATTACAAATTTCCACAAACTAGGTGGCTTAAAACAACAGAAAGTTACCTTGGAAGCCAGAAGTCTGAAATCCAAGTGTTGGTAGGGCCATGCTGCCTCTGAAGAGTCTAGGAGAGAATAATTTCTTGCCTCTTCCAGCTTCCAGGGCTCCAGGTGTTCCTGAGCTTGTCGTGGCTGCATAACTCCAATCTCTGCCTCCATCTTTACGTGGCATTCATCCTCCTCCTTCTACTTCTGACTCTCCTCTGTTATGTCTCTCATAAGGACATTTGTCGCTGAATTTAGGGCCCACCCAGATAATCCAGGATGATCTCATTTAGAGATCCTGAACTTAATTAACTATGCAAGAAAACTTTCCAAATAAAGTCACATTCACAGGCTCTGGGGAGTTAAGAGATGGAGACATCTTTTTGGAGGCCACCATTCAATCCACTACAAACCCAAATGTCCATCAGCTGATGAATGGATAAACAAAATGTGTTTCATCCAAATAAAGAAATATTATTTGGTGATAAAAAGTAATGAAGTACTGAAACATGCTACAACATGGATGAAACTTGAAAACATACTAAGTGAAAGAAGCCAGACAAAGGTCACATGTTATGTAGTCCCATTTATATGAAATGTCCAGAATAGGCAAAATGGAGACAGAAAGTAGATCAATGGTTGCCTAGGTCTGGGGGATTTTAGGAGAAATGGGGAGTGACTGCTAATGGATATTGGGTTTCTTTGTGGCATGATGAAAATGTTCTAAAATTAGATTATAGTAATAATTGCACAACTCTGTGAATACACTAAAACCCATTGAATTATGCACTTTAAATGGGTGAACTGTATGTGAATTACATCTCCACAAAACTGTTAAAGATGAAGAATTTTAAAATGAATAATGAATGTAATAGATTGAAATACATCAAATATGCTAAAAAACCATAGGCTCATAATGATTTTTTAAAAAGGCTCTTTGGTCATCTTTAGACAATGCTAGGGAACCAACTCATTTTTCTAAAAATTGGTGAATAAAGGTAAGGAATTGTATTAGTCCGATTCTGATTCTGTTGCTTATAGCAAAATACTTGGAATGGGGTGATTATAAAGAAAACAAAATTTGTTGCTTACAAAGTCTAGGGAACACATATGGTGAGGGTCTTGGTGATGGCAACAGTGACCCAGGGGTCTCACATGGCAGAAATGGCAGAGCAGAGAAAGAGAATTTCTCACGTGCTCTCTTTTTAAAGCCCTCAGAACCATGCCCCTGACCACCATTTTTAATCCATTCACTATGGCATGGTCCTACAATCCAATCACCTCTCCAAGGCCCCACCTTTCAATTACCATAACAGGATTTCCCACCCTCAGTAGTTACAGTGCGGATTTAAACTTCAATGAGGTTGGGGGGACATCCAGTTTTCAGCTGGAATCAAACACTTATTCTGCCTTTCCTATATGAACTATACCTCAGGGTATCTAAATAGTTAATTAGAGAAAGCTATTATAGAAAATTTTCAGCTAATAAAGGCAGAAAAAATGACAGAATTAGAATCTCACAAATTTGCAAGCCCTGAGGAAATAATGGATCTAGTTCCTAGTTTGAAAAAACCAACTGTAAAAAATATATATATATATGAGACAAAAGAAGATTTTGAACACTAACTGTACATAACTGATATTAAGAAATTGTCAATATTTTTTAGTTGTGATAGTGGTAATGTCTGAAAAAAAGTTTTCTCTTTTAGAGATATATACTGAAATATTTACAGATGCAAGATATGTCTGGGATTTGCTTTTAAGATAATCTCATGGTGGGGTGGAAGAAGTACCTGAGAATATAGATAAAACAAGATTGGCCATATGTTTATAGTTGTTGAACCCAGGTGATAGGTAAGTGACAGTTCATATACTGTACTACTAGTTTATATGTTTAGAAATGTTCCAGACTAAAAAGTTTTTTAAAAGATTCTTTGGAACATTGAATTGAACACTGAGTATGTTTTCCATATAAATCAATATGTATTTTGCCTGGCAAAGTGTATGAGAATTCCCTGTTGCTTAATCTGACTAAAGCAGATCATTTGGAGGGCAGGGAGGCATGCTAGAAAGACTAAGCTTTGAAATCAGGCCTGGGTTTGAGATCTGGCACTATTCACTCATTTTGTCAGACACTTAAACTTTCTGAAGTTCAACTTCCTCAGTGGTCAAACAGGCCTAGTAATAATAGTTCCTATCCCGTAGGGTTGTTTGAGGGATTAAATAAGATATAGAACACAAAACAGTTGGCACAGTGCCTGGTGGTGCTCTACAAATATTAGAGGCATGCTGGCTGGTTAGCTCAGTTGGTTAAAGCGCAACCACTAAACACCAAGGTCATGGGTTCGGATCCCCATACTGGCCAGCCACCAAAAAGTAAAATAAATAAATAAATATCAGGGGCAGCCGATTCTTAATTGTTACAGGTAGCTATTGTGGGTTGACTTGGCTCAGCCAGGAGGTTCTTCTACTCTTTCTCTTTCAGCTGGGGCTACAACAGATAGAGTAGAAGAACTGGGCTGGCACACACATATGGCAGGCAGTTGATGCTGACTGTTGCCTAGGAGCTCATCTAGGGCTGTTGTCCACAGCACCTGGCCTACACTTGGCCTCTCCATGACACTTGGGCTTCTTACTGCATAGTAGCAGGGTTCCAAGTCAGAGTGCCCCAAGAGCAAAAGTTTCAAAAGTGAGGAATTGGAAGCTGCCAGTCCTCAGAGCCTGGCACCAGCACAGTGTCATTTCTGCCACATTCTATTGGTTAAAGAGTCACAAGGTCCGCCCAAATACAATGGGAGGAGAAATAAACTCCACCTCCTAATGGCTAGAGGAGCAAAGATTTTGTAGCCATCTATAATCCATCACATTAAGTATCCCTATTTCTCCAGTACTTGGTTCACAGATAAAGATACAGATTTCAGGGCCGACACCGTAGCACACTCGGGAAGATACAGATTTCAAAGAAACACACCAAAAAAATACCCAGCATATGTCTCTGGAAGGTGCTCTCCACAGACCACCCTGGCCAGCATTCTCCCTGCTGCTCAGCTGACTAAGCCAGGACCTGGGGACGCGGGCTAGGGAGCAGTCACTAGTTCCCCACCCCTGAGGCTGGATGGAAAGAGAAACCAGGGCAGGACTAAGTCTTCACTGCAGAAACACCTTGGCATGAGTCAGTGGCTCTCAAAAATAATTTATGAGACCAAATTAGGTCATCTATTTTTAATTATTGTGGTTATTAATTTGAAAAATTGTAATTCAATACTGCTGTCACATGCAATAATTCTTGAGACTTGAGGAACTGTTAGTGTTCTCTTACAAGGTATTATTTCCTTTATTCTTTACTTTTAAAGCATGACAGCTTTCTAAATATTTCCTTCTGTTACCCTTTAACCAACCATTGCTGACTCTCACGTTTTCTCCAACATTATCTAAAACACAGTCCAGGAGAAGTTTTTTTCTTTTTAAAAAAATGTGCATTATACAAACACAAAGTCCTCTATTTTGGGTAAGAAACACTTCCTAGAGCTAGAAAATGCAAAGTTAGTGGCAAGCTTGGACAATATCTAATTAGAGCATTTACAGTAAACAAATGATTGATAAAGATACCCAGACACCTCTATAAACAAAGAAGTGGAGAACCAGCCATGCTGAACTCTGTGTTTATTTTCCACTGAAAGAGGATATAAACTGCTAATCACAGGCATGCCACACTTTAATTTCCACACAAGACCCCTTGCTGGTTTTCTATTTAAAAAGAAAAAAAAGGCAATCAGTTTTGCTCACTGCATCTCTTTGTGTAGAATTCTTAAGTGCTATTAACGTTAACACGGGTTATCAAAAAAAAGTCTTAAAAAAAAAACCTTAGGTGCTTCGAAGCTTGGATTCATTTTGTTGTTGAGAAGATCCCAGCTGAGAGGTGTGATATAAATGCACAGAGAAGGAAATAAACACTGGATCTTTGACCGTGGCCTGGAAGTTATGTCAGAAGAGTTTGGCATTCTATTTACTCGGCCGCAAAGCAAACGCTGGGGCGGAAGGAGGAAGGATGGGGGGATGGAATGGCCACATATTTCTGGCCTTTTCTGAAATTCTGAGCACATCAAAGCATGCTGCTAGAGGCCCGGGACACTGTGTAGTAAAAGAATGGTCAAAAGCATTTCCATAGAAATGAACCGTCCTTCTCTGAGCTAAGACCCTTACTGATATATTTGAGATTTCAGATTTGTTTGAGACTCTGAGTTATTTAAGCCCTTCCTGACTTGTTTCTGACTCTGTCTGATGAATTAGATACACTGCCTGATGTGTATGGGACCGTTCCTCATTTATTGGACACCCTTCCCGACATATTTGAGACCATTCCTAAGTTGTTTAAGACTCATCCTTTCATGAGAGAGACCCTTCCTGACATATTTGAGACGGTTCCTGACTTGACTGAAATACTGCCTGATGTTTTTGAGACGCTTCCTGACTTGTTTGGAACCCTTCCTGACATGCTTGAGACCTTTTCTAATGTATTTGAGGCTAGTCCTGAGGACTCTGATGTTTTCTTGACACATTTGAGATAGTTTCCAACATTTTTGAGACTCTTTCTGTCTGTTTGAGATCCTTCCAGACATATTTACAACTCTGCCTGACCCATTGTAACTTGTTAAGACTCTTCCAGACTTATTCAAGAGCTTTCCTGGCGTGTTTAAGACAATTCCTGGTGTATTGAGACCATCCCCACCTCTTTGAGACTCTTGCATGTTTAAAACTGTTGCATGTTTAAAACTGTTGCATGTTTAAAACATTTTATTTGTTTGAGACGATTTCTGACATGTTTGAGACCCTTCATGACTTATTTGACAGCCTTTCTGACTGTGAAAAAGTTCTTGACATGTTTGAGACCCTTCCTAAGTTGTTTGAGACCCTGCTCAACTATTCGAAAAACTTCCTGATGTATTTAAGATTCTTCCTCACATTTTCAAACCTCTGGTGACTTGTGGGAGACTTTTCCTGACATGTTAGAGAACTTTGTTGACTACTTGAGACTCTTCCCCTTTTCCAAAAGTATTTGAGACCCTTTTTGACTTGGTGAGACTCTTCCTGACAGAGACTCTTCCTGAGATCATGAAAACTTCCTGACAACTGTGACATCCTTCTTTCCACGTCTCAGACCATTCCTAGCTAGTTTCAGACATTTCCTAACATATCTAACCCTTTCCTGGCTTGGTTGAGATTGTTTCTAGCTGTCTGAGTCTCTTCCTGACATGTCGAAGACACTTCTCGGGATGTTAGAGATACTGCCTGATGTAATAAATCCCTTCCTGGATGTTTAAACCCTTTCTGATGCATCTGAGACAATATATTATTGAGACCCTTCCTGATATATCTGAGACTTACACTGATGACTTTGATACTTTTTCTGACTTGTTTTGAGACCATACTTGAAGTATCTGAGACTCTTTGAGAGCCTTACTGACATATTTAAAAGTCTATCTGCCTACTTTGATATCCCTCCCAATTTGTTTGAGATGCTCCCTGCTCCCTGACATATTTGAGACCCTTCCTGACTTTTTGGGACTCTTCCTGATGACTTTGAGATACTTCCTGACTTGTTTGACAGCCTTTATGACTATGTGACACCATTCCTGAGTTGTTTTAGTTTCTTCCTGATGTATAGTAGATTCTTCTTGTCTATTTGAGATCCTTCCTGGCTTATTATCACTGCCTAATGAATGTAAGATCCTCCCTGACATGCCTGAGACTCTTCTTGACTTATTTGTGTCCTTTCCTGAATGTTTGAGATAATTTCTGGCATGTTTAAGACCCTATCTGACTTGGTAAGACCCTTCCTAACACGTTCAAGGACTTTTTTGACTTTCTTTTTGTTTTGGTGGCTGGCCCATACAGGGATCGAACCCTGGACCTTGGTGTTATCAGCACCACGCTCTAAGCTACTGAGCTAACCAGCCAGCCTCTTTCCTTTACTATTTTTGAGACCCTTCCAGACTCACTTGAGACAATTCCTGACATTTTTCCACTTTCTCCTTATTTGTTTTGAGACCATTCCTTACTACTTTAATACTATTCCTTACTTGTTTTGAGACACTTCCTGACACATTTGAGCCCTTTCTAACATATTTTAAATTCTTCTTGACTGTTTGAGCCACTTTCTGTCCTGCTTGAGACCCTTCCTCAGTTGTCTGCGACCCTTACTGTTGTATTTGAACAATTCCTGCATGGTTGAGAACTTTTCCGACATACTTGAGACACTTCCGGTCTTGTTTGAGACTCTTTCTAACTTGCTTGAGGCTCTTCCTGACACCTTGAGAGACTCTTTGATTTATTCAAAACCCTTCCTGATATATTTGAGATTTATCCTGACCTGTTTGAAATCCTTTTTGACACTTTTTACTCTATCTGTGACCCTTCCACATGTGTTTTAAACTCCGCTCAGGAATTTCAGATGCTTCCTGCCAAGTTTGAAACTCTTCCCTACTTGTTCAAGAATCTTCATTTCTGGTCAAGATGGCAGAATAGACGGTCCCCAGTGTCACTCTCTCCAAGAAATCAACCAATTTACAACTATAAAAATGTAACAACAGCTAAACTGGGGCCGCTAGAGCTCAGGGGAAGAGGAGGAGAGACCTACGGAGTGCATGAAGGCAGGAGAAGCCACGATGAGAGAAAGTAAAACCTGCTCAGAGCATTTTAGGCTGGGGCCACTTTAAGGCTGGAACTGCTGAGCACATGGAGCAGGAGCTGGCAGAAGCAGCAGCTGTGCCCTTCAGATGGAGTTGCTTGGAGGTGGCAGGGGAGAAAAGGGCCTTGGTGGCCCCCAGGACAGCAAGACCACTAATAGGGCTCCTGTGGACCCACACAGAAGTGAGGAGCCAGAACAGCTGAAAAAGGAAGCCATTCAGAGGCCGGTGAGTCATCACAAGGGACTGGTCCAGGGCCTGTCCCATGGCAAGTGTTTGGAGCACAGGTGGTGGGGGAGATGGGCCCACCAGGAGAACACTGGGACACAGCAAGGACAGCCGATCCACCCCCCAATCAGTGCAGGACCACTCAGAGGAGACTGGTCAGGAATGCAGAATTGCATGGGGTGCAGTTTGATGAAAAGACTCAGGCTCAGATCAGAGTTTTTACACAACTCAGGTGCACCAGCTCTCTGGAGAGCCAGAAGTACTTACAAGGTCAACCATTAAACCCTGAGCTGCACAAAAAGCCTTCCCTAGGGAAACAGCAGCAAAGCAGCAACTTAGCTCAAACACACAGCTCAAGTACTGGTTCCCACAGGAAGTTCCCCTGTTTTAGAAGTAAGTAAAGGACAAAAAATTAGTTCCAGCCCCCAGGCAAACTGCCAGCACCTCGGGGCCCCACCTGGGGGCCCAGGGCTTAGAGCTGAGGAGTGAGCCCCCCCCCCCCCGCCCACAATGAGGCACACCGCCAGTGCCAAGGAGCATGCCAAAAACATCACCTTCATGTGGGTGGCCCACCGCAGCCACCACAGTAACCATGGCTGCTGCAAAAGTGGCTAGAAGTCACAATCACCACACAGATGGTCCACCAGCCACTGGAGGGCATTGACACAAGGAGAGTCACCAGCAGAGACCAAAGAAAAGAAGAGGATGTCTCTCTCCACAAAGCCCATTCCAGAGTGACAGAAGAAGCATCTGCTCTATGATAATACTGGGGGACCTGATCACACCTCTCAGCATTGGACAGATCATCTAGGCAACAAATCAACAGAGTAACCATTACTCTTTCAGAGGGAGAGAAGAAATCTAGGGTTATCAGTGGTGGGAGTGGGGAGGGAGAGGGGGATAGGGAGAGATTGGACAAGGGGCATAAAGAATAAGTACAATTTGTAAAAATATACATACTGGTAATATTGATTTGATCAACATATGTTAACATTGAAACCTAAAAATATGTATAATTGATTGTGATTCAATCAAAAAAAAAAGAATCTTTTTCATTGTTTGAGACTCCTCCTGATACATTTGAAAATCTTTCTGACTTGTTTGAAATTCTTCCTGAGTTGCTTGAGTTCCTTCCTGACATGTTTGAGTCCATTCCTGAAATATTTGAGTCTCTTCCTGGCTCTGAGACCCTCACTGGTGTATTTAAAACTCTTCCTAACTACACTCAGATACTGACTTTTTGGGAGACACTTTCTAACATATTTGAGACCCTTCCTGACTTTTGAGACTATTCCTAACACAGTGACATTATGTCCTTCCTTTCTGTTTGAGACCCTTCGTTGGCTTAACTATAATTCTTCTTAACTACTTTGGGAACCTTCCTGCTTTGTTTGAGATGTTTCTTCCAGTATTTGAGACTCTTCCTCTTTGTTCCAAACACTTACTGACAAATTTGAGACCCTTTCTGACATGTTTGAGGCTCCTCCTTATGTGTTTAAGACCCCTCTTGCCATATTTAAGAAGCACCCTCATGTATTTAAGACTGCTCCTGAAAAGTCTGAGAGCCTTCTTGACTTGTTTGAAATGATTTATGACATATTTGAGACCTTCTGACGTTCTTGAGACACTTCCTGACTTGAGACCCTTAGTGAAATCTTTGAGACCCTTTATTTTTGTTTGAGACCCTTACTGGCAAAATTAAAACTCTGTGTGACTATTTTAAATCCTTGCAGTCCAGTTTGAGAGAACTTGCTGATGTATTTCAGACTTTTCTTCTATCTTGGTGGCGCTTCCAGTCTCATTTGAGACACACCCTGACATCTTTGAGACTCTTCCTGATGTATTTGGTACCCCTGCATATTAAGTTTCCTAGGGCTGCTGTAAAAAAAAGTACCACAAACTGAGTGTCTTAAAACAACAGAAATTAATTGTCTCACAGTTCAAGAGGCCAGAAGTCTAAAATCAAGGTGCAGCATGGATGGGTTCTTTTGGAGACTCTGAGAGAAAATCTGTTCCATGCCTCTCTCCTAGCTTCTGCTTGTTGCCAGAAATCCTCAGAATTACTTGGCTTATGGACATATCACTCCAATCTCTGCTTCCATCTTCACATGGTCTTCTTATAAGGACACCAGTCATTGGACATTTGGCCCACCCTAATCCAGTATGACCTCACCTTAACTAACTAACTACATCTGCAAAGACCCAATTTCCAAATAAAGCCACATTCTGAGGTTTGAGGTACACATGAATTTTGGGGAGACCCTATTCAACCCAGTATATCTACTAACATATTTGAGACTCTTCTTGACTGTGCCTGTCTATTTGAGACCCTTTGAGACACACTGTAAACTCTGTGTGATGCATTCGAGATACTTCCTGACTTATCTGAGGTGCCTCCTGATTGGGGGAGACTTCCCGATGTACATGATGCCCTTTCTAACTTGCTTACAATTCTTCCTGACTGTTTGAGACTCTTTCTGACACATCTGGGATTGTTCCTGCTATGTTTACTACTGTTACTGACGTATTTGTGAATCTTCCTGATTTATTTCCTGACTGTCTGAGACTGTTCCTGTCATACTGGAGACTTCCAGTCTTTTTGAGAGCATTCTTGATGGATCTGAGAACCTCCCTTATCTATTTAACACTCTTCCTGACATGTCTGAGAGATTTCATAAATTTTTTGAGATTCTTCCAGATGTATATGAGACCTTTTCTGACGTTCTTTAGTTCTTTCTCCACTTGTTTGAGAAACTTCCTGACGTGCTTGAGACATATGAGATGTATTTGAAACACTGCTTGCCCTTTGAAACACCCTACTGACTTATTTATAGCTCATCCTTACTACTCTGAGAAGCTTCCTGACTTGTTTGACATGTTTCCTGATGTAGTTTAAACTCTTCCTCTTTGTTCCAGATACTTCCTGACAAGTTTGAGACTCCTTCTGAACTCTTCCTTCCATATTTGAGAACCTACATCATGTATGTAAGACTCTTCCTGACATATTTGAGAGCTTCATGACTTGTTTGAGACGCTTGGTGACATATTAGACACCTTTTCTGACTTGCTTGAGACCCCTCCCAACTTATTTGTGACCTTTCATGACATGATTGAGACCATTCCTGACACGTTCGCTACTCTTCATGATGTGTTTGAGACATTTCCTGAACTTGAGGCTGTTTTTGATGTTTTTAAGATTTTTCTTATGTCTTTGAGACTATTCCTGATGGATTTGAGAAACTTACCTATTTTACACACTTCCTCATGTTTGAGACCCTTTATGACTTGTGTGCGAGACTCTTCCTTATGTACATGAGACCTTTTCTGACTTGTTTGAGGCCCTTCCTGACTTTTCTGAGACCCTTCCTGACATGTTTGAGACTCTCTCAGGTGTATCTGAGACCCTTCCATCTACTTGAGACACCTTATAGAGTTATTTACGCCTCGTCCTTACTACTTTGAGAACCTTCCTGACTTGTTTAAGATGCTTCCTGATGTGTTTTGAGAACCTTCCTGTATGTTCTAGACAGTTCCTGAGAAGTTTGAGACACTTAATTCTCACGACACTTCCTGTCAAATACTCATTCTGACTTATCTGAGAACCTTTCTGATGTATTTAGTACATATTTTAGACTCTTCTTGACATGTTTGAGAACCTTCATGACTTGTATGAGATGGTTCCTGATGTACTTTAGACCCTTCATTGCTCTTCTAAAAACTTTCTGAGAAGTTTGGGACACTTTTTCTTATGTTTGTGCCTCTCTCTGACATATTTGAAATCCTTCCTGTTGTATTTAAATGTCTTCTTGACATGGTTGCACCTTTCATGACTTGTTTGAGATTCTTCCTGGAATATTAGATATCTTTTCTGACTTGTTTGAGAATCTTTCCTGGCATGTTTGAGACCTACCTGGAGATATTTGTGTCTCTTTCTGTCTGAGACATTTACTGACCTACTTAAAGCTCTTGCTGACTACTTTGAGCCCTTCTGGACTTGTCTGAGAGGATTGCTGATGTAATTGAGATCCTTCCTCTCCCTTCTAGATAGTTCCTGATAAGATTCAGAGTCTTCCTAAGTGTTTAAGGCTCCTCCTGGCGTGTTTGAGATCCTTCTTGTCATATTTGAGAAACTTATGACATATTTAAGACTCTTCTGGACATGTGTGAGAATCTTCATGACTTCTTTGAGACGTTGTGACATATTAGAGATCTTTTCTGACTTGCTTGAGATGCTTCCCAACTCATTTGAGTCACTTACTAAAATGGTTAAAGACCTTTCTGGATTTATTTGAGACTATTACTGACCCTTACTGACAAATTTAATGTTCTTCCTAACTACTTTGAGATCCTTCCATTCTGATTTGAGAGGATTTATAATGTATTTCAGATGCTTCCTCTCTCTTGGTAACATTTCCTGTCATGTTTAAGCTCTTCCTCATATATTTAAGAACCTTCCTGATGTATTGAAATTCCTTTCTGACATGTTTTAGCACATCCATGATTTCTTTGCAACTCTTCCCGCCCTATTAGAAATCTTCTCTGACTTGCTTGAGATTCTTCCCTCATTTACTTGAAACCTTTCCTGACAAGTTAAAGACCCTTCTGGAGGTATTTAGGCCTCTTTCTCTATTTTTGAGCCCCGTTATTGACATACTTAATGCTTTTCTTGACTACTTTGAGGCCTTCTAGAACTTGTGTGAGAAAATGCCTGATGCATGTGAGACCCTTCCTCTCTGTTTGTAATACTTCATGCTGTTTGCCACTCTTCCTGATGTATTTGAGATTCTTCCTGATTTATCTGAGACTCTTCCTGACGGTTTGAGATCATTCCTGACATGCTGACACTCTGGGTTGTATCAGAGACACTCCATTTCTGTTTGTAACTCTGACTGACTTATTTGTAACTCTTCCTTACTACTTTGAGAACCTTCCAGTCCGGTTTGAGAGAATTTATACTGTGTTATAGTTCCTTCCTCTCTCTTTGTGACACTTCCTGTAATGTTTGAAACACATCCTGACATGATGAGTCTCTTCCTGCTGTATCTGAGACTCTTTCTGGCTGTTTAAGACTCTTCCTGATGATGTTGACGCTCTCCCTGAAGGGTATTTGAAACCCTTTCTGACTTGCCTGAGATTTTTCTTGACTTGTCTGAGACCCCTTTTGACATGTCTGAGACCTGTACTTATTTGTTTGCTAATCTTCCTGACAAGCTTGAGCTTTTTTGATGTATTCATGACCTTTCCCAACTATCTGAGACTGTTGCTCTCAGTTTGAGACACTTGCTGACCTATTCCAAACTCTTCCTGACTACTTTGAACTGTTCCTTACTTGCTTGAGATTCTTTGTGATGGATCTGAGACATCTGCTCTCTATTCGTGATTCTTTCTGATGTGTTTGAAACTCTTCTTGACATTTTTGAGACTCCTTTTTAATGTATTTGAGACTTCCTAATTTTGAATCATTAGAGACATATTTTAAACTCTGCCTAATGAATTTAGGACCCTTCCTTACCAGTTTCATACCCTTACTGACTTGTTTGCGTCTCCTACTCTGTATTAGATACTCCACCAGACTATTTGAGACTCTTCCTGTCTGGATAAGACAACTCCTGATAGATGTGAGGCTCTTCTGGATTTACTTGCTACTTTCCTAACTATTTGAGACCCTTTCTGATATTTTTTGAGACCCAGGTTTGTGACCTTTCCTGATTATTTGATACTCTTCCTTTAAGTTTGAGGCCTGTTTGTGACATATTTAAGATGTTCACTTTAGTTTACATCCCTTACTGACATATTTTGAAATCTTCCTGACTACACTGAGACCATTACTGACTTGTTTGACGCTGTTTATGATGTATTTGAGATACTTCCTCTCTTTTTGAGTGTGTTTGTAACATGTCCAAAATACTTCCTGATGTATTTGAATCCTTCCTGTGTGATAGACACCCTTCTTGTTTTATATATGACCCTTCCTAAGGTAATCAAAACTCTTCTTTACCACATGACCCAACAATTCCACTCCTAGGTATATACCCCAGATATATGAAAACTTATGTTAACACAACAACTTACACACAAATGTTCATAGCAGCATTATTCACAGCCAAAAAGTGTAAATAACCCAAATGTCCATCAAGTGAAGAATGCACAAATAAAATGCGGTATATCCATGCAATGAGTATATTTTATTCAGCCATTGTGTTAGTCTGTTTCTGTTGCTTATAACAAAATACAAGGAGCTGAGTATTGTATAAAGAAAACGAAATTTACTGTTTACGGTTTCAGAGGCTAGGAAGTCCAAAGTCCAAGGAACACACCTGGTGAGGGTCTTGGTGGTGACGACAGTGACACAGGGTATCACACTGTGAAATGGCAGAGCAGAGAGAGAGCAAGAGAAAGACAGACTCTCCTCTTCTTTTAAAGCCCTCAGAAGCACGCCCCTGATCGCCATTATTAATCCATTCACTATGGCACGGTTCTTCAAGGTCCCACCTTTTAATTGCCATCATAGGATTTCTCACCCTCTTAACAGTCACAGTGGGCGCCAAGTTTCTAATACATAAAACTTGGGGGACACAATTCAAGCTTCAGTGAGTTTTGGGGGGACATAATTCAATCCACTACAGCCATAGAAAAAAATGAACTACTGATACATGGTACAACATGGATGGATCTTGAAAACATAACACTAAAAGAAAGGAGCCAGACAATAAAAGGCCACACGTTATAGGATTCCATTTATATGAAATGTCCAGAATAGGCAATTCCATAAAGACGAAAGGTTAGTTAGTTGTTGCCACGGGCAGGGGGTAGGGAGGAATGAGGGGTGACTGCTGGTGGGAATGGGCTTCCTGCATAGGGTGATAAAAATATTCTGGAATTCCATGGCGGCGATGGTGCACAACCTTGTGTATGCTCAGGAAACCACTAAATTGTACACTTTAAATTGGTAAATATCACTGTCTGAGTGAATCGTACATCAATAAAAAGTGCTATTACCAAATTAAAACACACACACACACACACACACACACACACACACACACACACACACACACACACACACACACACACACACACACACACACACACACACACACACACACACACAACTCTTCCTGATGACTTTCAACTTTGAAATACTTCCTGACATATTTACGACCTGTCCTGGCGTTTCAAGACCTTTAAGAACGTGTTTGAAGCGGCCAGAGAGGGAGCGGGAGCCAGCGTCCAGGCCGGCGGAGCGACACGGGCGTGCTGGCGGGGGCGACGGGGCGCTAGAGCCGGGGCGGGCTGGCCGAGGGCCGGGTTGGAGGCCGAGGAGCGAGTGACGGGCGGGCTGAGGGCTCGGCCCCGCGGACGGAGCTACCGCCCCCACGCAGTCCGGGGGAGGAAGAGACCGGGGCCTCGGGGTGGGGCGGGAGGCGGCGGCCGCGGCGCTAGTGGCGCGGGTGGTGGGCGGTGGCCGCACGCGGCGCAGGGCTGGCCTCCGCGGGAGGGAGGCGCTGCCGGCGGCCCGGCCGCTCCCGCTACAAGTGCTCGCCGGGCTCGCAGTGTCCTGCCAGCGGTGCCCCGACCGCCCTCGCCTCGGCCGCCCGAGTCACCTCTGGCTACAACTCGCCGCGCCGCGGGAGGCTTCACACGCGCCCTCCTCTCGGGACTCGCCCACGGAGCTCCGGCCCCTTTTGCCCCAGAGGCGGAGGCCGCACTACGCCGGGCGGCTGCGAGGCCGGAAGATGGCCCGGGTGCTCAAGATGGACGAGCTGATCGAGTCCGAGCTGATGCACGACTTCGACACCAGCCTCTCGGATATCGGGCAGGAGCCGGGCGCCGGCGCCTACAGCATGAGCGATGTCTTGGCATTGCCCATTTTCCAGCCGGATGACTTCAGCCTTCCCTTGGAGGGGGAAACTGAACAGCCACCCTTTCGGTACGTGATGTGTGCTGCAACATCGCCAGCAGTAATGCTGCATGATGAAACTCTCACTTACTTGAACCAAGGTCAGTCCTATGAAATTCAGTTGCTGGATAATCGGAAAGCGGGAGATATGACTGAGATTAGCGGGAAATTTGTCAGGAGCATCATAAGGGTTGTATTCCATGACAGACGGCTACAGTATACACAGCATCAACAACTTGAAGGTTGGAAGTGGAATCGCCCAGGAGACAGACTTCTCGATTTAGATATTCCACTGTCTGTGGGAATAATGGGCACAAGGACAAATCCAAGCCAGTTGCATGCAGTTGAATTTCTGTGGGACCCTGCAAAACGCACGTCTGCTTTCATTAAGGTACACTGCATCAGCACAGAATTTACTCCACGGAAGCACGGAGGTGAAAAGGGAGTGCCTTTTAGGATCCAGGTGGACACCTTTAAGCGGAATGAAAACGGGGAATATACAGATCATCTGCACTCGGCTAGCTGCCAAATCAAAGTTTTTAAGCCTAAAGGTGCAGACAGGAAACAAAAAAAAGACCGGGAGAAGATGGAGAAGAGAACAGCTCACGAGAAAGAAAAGTATCAGCCGTCTTATGATACCACAATCCTCACAGAGATGAGGCTTGAGCCTGTCCTTGAAGATGTACTTGAACATAAGCAGAAAAACTCCAGCAAGAGGACTTTGCCAGCAGACTACGGTGATTCTCTGCCAAAGCGAAGCAGTTGTTCTCCCTGGCCCAGCACCCCCACGGCCTATGTGAACAGCCCTTCTCCAGCGCCCACTTTCACCTCCCCATGGCAGAGCACTTGCAGTGTCCCAGACAGCATTTCTTCTTCGCCAAATCATCGGGGGTATGGTGTTTCACAGGCCTCTGGTGAACAGATTCAACCTTCAGCTACGACCCAGGAAACACAGCAATGGCTGATCAAAAACAGATTCTCTTCCTACGCAAGACTGTTTTCTGATTTTTCAGGTGCCGACTTATTAAAACTGACGAAGGAGGATTTAGTTCAAATTTGTGGAGCAGCCGATGGAATTCGGCTCTATAATTCACTGAGGTCAAGGTTGGATAAGCCCCGTTTAACCATCTATGTCTGCCAGGAGCAGCCAAGAAGCACACCATCCCAAGGACTGCAGGAAGCTGCAGGCAGCGGAGGCGAGAGCGGCCTTGGGATACCGTACATTTATCATGCAATCTACTTGGAAGAAATGGTTGCCTCAGAAGTTGCCCGAAAACTTGCATTGGTGTTTAATATTCCTTTCCATAAAATTAACCAAGTTTACAGACAAGGTCCTACTGGTATTCACATTCTTGTTAGTGACCAGATGGTTCAGAACTTTCAAAACGAGAGTTGTTTTTTATTCTCCACCTTAAGAGCTGAAAACGGTGATGGTATCCACCTGTGTTTGAAGTGATGTCTTATGTGGACTGAACTACATTCAGTACCAAATAAAGTCACGCTTAAAAGTGTGTGAAGACTGAATCCAAGAAGTCTTGGGATGGAATTTTGCTGTATGAAATGTTTCATATAGAAAACTCAAGATGACCCTTCTAATGAGCTGTATGAGAGGTGAATTTCCTCACTGTCTTGCCATAGCCGGGCATCCTCGTGAGAGTGAGCACGTTGGGACAGCGTGCATCCAGCTCTGGAGGCCATGGTACAGGTACAGCTGCCTGCTTCTCTGGCAGAGGCCAGTAGATAGAGTTCTTAGAAGCAGACTTTGTTGTCTTTTACACTGTATGCAGTTTGGAAACGAATGTAAAAACTTACTGTGGGCATTTACCTATCTGTGCCAGTTTGACTTTTATTGCCTGAACCATATGCTGACCTGGGGAGGGGAGGGCACAGTGCTGTTGTGGAGCCAGCATGGAATATGTGTAGAGGGATGCGTCATGCTGCCATGGACATTGGTGGTCAGGTGAGAGGCCTGGCACTTCTTGGAAGAAATAGTGTCTAAGGGTGTACGTCTGATGTGATCATGCCAGGCTGGGGAAGATCCAAGCCAAGAAGATGGGCTTGAAGCAAACTGCATTATCCAGGAGTACCTTGGTGAGAGGATCGGTGTAAATCCTAATAGATAAAAAGACTTTTATGTTTTTGCTTTGTCACAGATTTATTGAAAAACTTTTGCTTCTTCCATTTTTGGTATTTTAGTTTCTGGTTTTTATTTTTTGAAACCTCTTTTTTAAAACTCATGTGGTTTTCCTTCCCATTTTCCTCCCTCCCTCCATCTCTGACCACCCCCTATGCCATCCTGTTCTTAAACATTTTTAAAGCCCTACCCCAGACACTGGAAATAGGTGACCTAAGTGGAGGGAAAAATTGTTAATAGCTTCTGACTTTGTGTTGATGTCTTTGTTATGAACAAGATAAAATTATTCATGGAAACACTAGATGTCATAAATTAGACACTACAGTGTACTTCAATATTCTCTTACATCTCTCCTTGAATGTTGAGCTTTAGTACAATCATGGGTAAACATTCTGGTGATTATTTAGGGGCTTTTTATACATCACGTAATAGCTTCTTTTTCCATAAAAAGGGTGCCTCTTTTAAAAAACCAAATGCTTGTCTGCTAGCCTACTTTTCAAAAGGGATCCGTTGTTTTCTTATTTTTCTCCTACTCCTGTTATCTTCTCCCCAAACCCAAAGTCTTCCCAAAATTCATGAGCAAGCATTTTTGAGGCCTGTGGTGTAGCAAGCCAAAATTTCTTTCTAAAACTTCTGTTCCATTTTAATTACAGCATCTCTCAGTCCATTTACCCAGGTGTTTTGCCTTTGAATGTACTATTTAATCCTCATCTTTGTTCAGGTGGAAATATGAATGAGTGATTTTGAGTTTGAAATCTCTCCCAGAAGACAGACTACTGGTTAAAAGCTTTGATATGTTTGTTTACTCCTAAAGGGGGTTAATTATTCACTATAAAGAAACACTGTCTCAATATTTTCATCTTTGGTTTTAAAACATCTGTAACTCCTATAGACCCCATAGGAGGAGAGCGTTCTTTTCTGTCCTTTTTCTCTTTGCTTTTGTATGACCACATATTTTCTATACCAGTCACTTGGGAAAGAAGTAAGCTTATCTCTTAGTTGTTTAAGTTTTGCTTGTCTATTTAGCATTGCTTGTCTTTTTGGTTCTCAAGATTTATGGAACAATAAATGTCATTTAATGCTATGTGCTATTTTGAATTCCTCATCAGGTTTTAGAAGTGGGGTGAAAATAGAAGCTCATCAAACTTGAAATGACACTGAGCAGCATTAATTAGTCTGTCCCAATGAAACAGGTTAAATAAATTATGGCACTAACAAACAAATTTGCTACTTTGTTTTTTTTAATAGTAGGACGTACAATTTCAGTATAGTAAACGTTTTCCAATTGTTTTGCAAAAAAACAAAACAAAACAAAACATGTTTGGATATGGAGACCCCTCCTGATGTATTAAATAATATTCTAGACTACTTCAGATTCCTCCAGACTGTTTTGAGAAAATCTTCTCATGTTTGGGATTCTCCTGACATGTTGAAGAACCTTTCCAATGTGTTTGAAATTTTTCCTATTTGAGACACTTCCTTCCTGTTTGAGATTTTTAGTAACTTGTTTGAGACCCTCCCTGACACGGTTGAGACACTTAGTGACTTGTTTGAGATTCTTCTTGATGTTTTAAGCCTCTTCCTGATACTTTGAGACTCTTCCTGTCTGGTTGAGACCATTCCTGATGTATTTGTGACTCTTCCTAAATTGTTTGAGATGTTTCCTAGAATATGCAAGACCCTTTTGTTGAGACCCTTCCTAAAAGATTTGAGAAATTTCCTGGCTTTTGGAGGTATTTCCATTCAATTTGAGATCCTTCATGATATGTTTCAGATTCTTCTTGACTTTTTCAGGAAACTTCCTGGTTTGTTGAGGCCCTTCATTACGTGTTTTAGACCTTTTCTGTCTATTTGAGGCTCTTCCTGACACATTTTAGAGCTTTATGGCTTGTTTGAGACCCTTTCCAACTTGTTTGGGACCTACCTAGATGTATTTGAAACTCTTTCTCTGTTTGAGACCCTTATTGATTCATTTAAAGCTCTTCCCAATTGCTTTGAGGACCTTCTTGATTTGTTTGAGAAGCTACCCAATGTATTTGAGACCCTTCTTATATATCTGTATTTGAGATATTTTCTGACATGTTTGAGACCCTTCCTCAGTTATCTGAAACTTACTAATGTATTTGAGTTTTTCCTTATGTTTGAGACTCTTCTGACCTACCAAGACTCTTCTTGACATATCTGAAATCTTTCCTGATTTTTTGAGACCCTTCCTGATGTGAGATTCTTTCTGTCTGTATGAGACCCTATCAGACATATTAAAACACTGCCTGACAAAATTGAGACTCTTTCTAAAATGTTTGAGACATTCAATAACTTGTATTATGCTATTTTTTAATGAGACTCTTCCTGACATAGTTAGGACCCTTTGTGACTTGCTTGAAACTCTTCCTGATTTGAGACCCTTTCTGACATGTTTGTAACCTTTTCGACATATTGGGAACCCTATCTATTTGAGAAACTTATTTACAGGTTTACAACTCTTTCTAGGTATCCTAAGGCCTATCTTAACTTGTTTGAGATGCTTCCTGATGTATTCAAGTTTCTTCTTCCTGGTTTGAGACATTTCTGACATATTTGAGACCTTTACTGACATATTCGAGATCTTTCCTGAGTTGTTTGGGACCCTTCTTCGTGTAGTTTAAACTCTTCCCGATGCATTTCATGCTCCACTGGATGTATATGAGACTGTTCCTAACTTGCTTGTCATGTTCCTGAAGAATTCTAGAGTTTTCTTGTGTGTTTAAGATCCTTTTTGACCTATTTAAAAGTCTTCTTGACAAATATTAAATCTTTTCTGATATGTTTGAGACCCTTCCTGAGTTGCTTGAGACTATTCCTGATATACTGGAGACACTTCTGGTGTGTTTGAGACCCTTTCTGAGATAATTAAAATTTGGAGGGAGTTCCACTTCTGGAATGGCATCATGAGGAGCTTTGCAGTCCTGCTCCCCCTTGAAACTGTAAAATTTATTTTTTAAACCACCATTTAAAGTATCTGGAAATGGTCCTAAGAGAAGAGAGAAAATAAAAAAAAATATTCATTCAAGAAAATCTACTAAAATTCAGTAAGAACAATGAGAGTCTGTGGCATTTGAACCACGATCTGCTCCCTCCCTCCCCTTCCCAGCTCAGTGTGAGGAAAACTCTACTCCAGGGAGGTGCAGCCAATAACTCAGGACTCCCTCTCCCCCAATCTTCTAATCAAGGACTACTGCATCTTCCCAGGAGGGGCAGAATTTCAGCATTTATCGTTCCACCCCCTAGGTACCTATTGCAGAGGCTAAGTTCTGGGTAATGAGGTTGAGAGTCAAAGGCTCTGTCTTCCACATAGTACCCACTCCTTGGATAGAAGCTCTACCTAGGCGTGGTGCACTGAGAATACAAGGCCCTGGGGCCCTGATCACTATTGCCTTAGCTTGATAGTAGGGCAGAGGCTCCATGCTAGAAGAGGCAAGCTGAAAAGACCAGAGGCTACCACCACCTTCTTAGCACCCAACTCCTAAAGCAGAGGTGTCACTCAGAAGCATGCCACTCATTCTCCCTGCTCCCAGCTCTAGAGCCATGGATCAGAAATTTTGCCCGGAGGGACAGGCATGCCATAATACAGAGAGTTCTGAAGTTCTTCCCAAAGGAACTAACTTTATTTGAAAAGTTTAAGCCGAAGAAAACTCTCAAAAACAATGGAGGTTTTGGTAGAAAGCAATTAAGAGGAGACTGATAGCTTCATTAGAGATACAAGCTAAACCATAAGCCAGCTAGTTTACCAGAGATAACCAGGGAAAGTGACACCTAAAAATATAGCCCTAGCAGGGTCAGAACAAACCTTAAACACTGACCTCAAAAAACTATCATTACAAAGGAACCTGGACTTAATGGGATATGTCTATGGAGCAATGCCCCGGGACATTGTCAAAAGCAGTAGAGCAATCAGCCAGCAATTAGTGGAGCTTAAAGCTGGGTGTGATCAGGAAAAGAGACGAAGTGAGCCCTGCTAAAACCTCTTCCATTCCAGGGCGACTGCTCATGCCCAAGATTTTGCTCTCTGAGAAGCAGCATCAGAGGCTTCACATTTCAGAGGAAATAGACTTCATTAAAATAACCCAGCCAGTCACTAAGTGAATAAACAAGGAAACAACAATAACTGGGCAAGGAGACCAGTACCCAAAGTTGCTACAATATGCCATATGAAATGTCCAGTTTTCAACAAAAAATTACAAGACATGCGAAGAAACAGGGAAGTGTGATTCATACACCAGAAGAAAAGCAAGCAACAGAAACAATCTGTGAGAGCAATCAGATGTCAGATTTAACAGGGACTTCAAAGTGGCTGTTATAAATATATTCAAAGAACTCAAGGAAACCGTGCTAAAGAAAGAAAAGAAGATGTGATGACAATGCCTCATCAATTAAGGACTATCAATAAAGAGAGAGAAGTTATTTTTTAAAAAACAGAATAGAAATTCTGAAGGTGTAAAGTACAATAATTGAAATAAAAAATTTACGATAGGGGCTCAAAAGTAGAGTTGAACTGGGAGAAGAAAGCATCAGTGAACTTTAACATAGATCAGTGGAGGTTATGCAATCCAAAGAACAAAGACAAACTAGAGTAAAAAAAAATAAACAGAGCCTCAGAAATGTGGTCCACCATTAAGCACACCAACAAAGGAGAGGAGAGAGATAAGGGAGCAGAAAAAATATTCAAAGAAATAATGGCTGAAAAATTGCTAAATTTGATGAAAACCCTGTACATCCAGGAAACTACATGAACTCCAACTAGGATAAATGCAAAGAGATCCACAGACACATCAGAATAAAAATGCCAAAAGCCAAAGACAAGGAGAAAATCTTGAAAGCAGCAAGAGAAAAAAGTTACTCATCACTTACAAATGAACCCAAATATGATTAATGGCTGACTTCTCAGCAGAAATGATGGAGGCCAGAAGGCAGTGTGATAACATATTCAAACTGCTCAAAGAAAAAGACTGCCTCCCAAGAATCCTATACCTAGCAAAGCTACTTTTTCAAAAATAAATACAAAATAAAGACATTCCAGGTAAACAAAAACTAAATTTATGGCTAGCACACCCACCTTACAAAAAATACTAAAGAAAATTCTTCAGGTTGAAATCAAGTGATCCCAGACAGTCATTTGAATCCATATAAAAAAACAAAGAGTACTTGTAATGGCAATTATGTAATTATAAAAGACAGTATAAATGCATGTTTCTTCTCCTTTTGTCTCTTAACTGATTTCAAAAGCAATTATATAAAGCAGTACATATGTGATTGTAGTGTTGGGCCTATAACATATAGCAATGTAATATATTTGCCAATAACAGCACAAAGGAGATAGGTGGGAGCTAAGCTGTATTGGGCAAAGGAAATGACACCGGATAGTAACACGAATCTATAAGAACAGATGAAGTGAATCAGAAATGGTAAATAAGGTTATATATCAAATGCCATAAATATATACTTGCTTTCCTTTCTCCTCTTGGCTTCTTTAAGAGACATAAAATTATATGAAGTAATAATTATAGCAATGTATTGTTGTGTTTGTAACATATATATGACAATAACAGCACAGAAAGAGGGAAATGGAATAGAGCTATATTGGAGTAGCATTTCTATATCTTACTGGAATTGAAGAGCATAAATCTGAAGTAAATTCCAATAAGATGTATATGGTAAGCTCTAGAGCAACCACTAAGGAAATAACTCAAAAAATATTGTGAAAAAAAATAAAATAATTAAGATGTTACATTAGAAAAGTTCACTTAATGGGAAAGAAAGCAGTAAATGAGCAATAGGGGAACAAAAAAGATATGAAACACAGAGAACAGAAAGTGAAATGGCAACCATAATTCCAACTACAGTCAGCCCCATATCCATGGGTTCTACATCCATGGATCCAATGAACCATGGATCAAAAATATTCAGAAGAAAAAAATTCTACAAAGTTCCAAAAAGCAAAACTTGAATTTGTCATGTTCCAAGAACTACGTTAAATCTTTGTGAATGAAGTAATGTGTAGGCATTATATTAGACATTATAAGTAATCTAGAAGAGGATGTGCATGGGTTTTATACAAATACTACACCATGATTTGAGCATCCATAGATTTTGGCCTCTGCTGGGTGTACCGGAACAAATCCCCCACAGTTACAAAGAGATGACTGTATATCAACAATAACATTAAATTTGAATGGATTAAACAATCCAGTAAAAGGCAGAAATTGTCAGACCAGATTAAAAAAAAGCAAGATCCAACTATATGCTGTCTATAAGAGACACACTTTAGATTCAAAGATACAAATAGAGTGAAAGTAAAAGGATGAGAAAAGATATATTATGCAGACAGCAACCACAAGAAAGCTGGAGTGGCTATACTAACATCAAATAAAATAGACTTTAAAAAAAAAAGTTACTAGAGATAAAATGATTAAAAGGTTAATACACAAAGAAGATATTACAATTATAAACATATTCATCTAACAACCCAAAATACCTGAAGCAAAAACTGACAGAAATTAAGGAAGAAATAGGCAGGTCAACAATAATAGTTGGAAATTTCAATAGCTCCCTTTCAATAATGAATAGAACAATTATGCAGGTCTAACTCACGGAAGATCAACAAGGAAATAGAAAATGTGACCAGCACTATAAACCAAACAGACTAAACAGACATCTGTAGAATGTTCCACTCAACAAGAGCAGAATAAAAATTCTTCTCAAGTACACATGAAACACTCTCCAAATTAAACCATGTGTTAGGCCATAAAACAAACCTCAATTAATTTAAAAGGATGGAAATAATAAAACGTATGTTCTTCGACCACAATGGAATGATATTACAATTCAATGAGTAAAAGAAATTTGGAAAACTCACAAATATGAGGAAATTAAACAACGTACTCTTGAATAACCAGTGTGTCAAAGAAGAAATCAAGAGGGAAATTAGAAAATACTTTGAGATGAATGGAAATGAAAGCACAACATACCAAAACTTACGGGATACAACTAAAGCAGTACACAGAGAGAAACTAATAGCTGTAAATGCCTACATTATAAAAGAAGAAAGATCTCAAATCAATACCATAACCTTCTACCTTAAGACACTGGAAATAAAAGAAACAAACTAAACCTAAAGCAAGAAGAAGGAAGGAAATAATAAAGATTAGAGCAGAATGGAATAGAGAATAGGAAAACAACAGAGAAAATCAGCAAAACTAAACGTTGCCTCTTTCAAGAGATCAACAAAATTGACAAACCTTTAGCTACATTGACCAAGAAATAAAGAAAGAAGACTCGAATTACTAAAATCAGAAATGAAAGAGGGGACATTACCATCAACCTTACAGAAAGGAAAAGGATTATAAAGAAATACTATGAACAATTGTATGTCAACAAATTAGATTGCTTATATGCAATAGACAAATTCCTAAAACATGAACTACCAAAACTGACTCTAAGGAGAAATAGAAAATACGAATAGACCTATAAGAAGTAAAGAGATGAATTAGTTATTAAAAAAGTATCCACAAAGAGAAGCTCAGGCCCAGATGGCTTCACTGGTAAACTCTACCAAACATTTAAAGAATTAATACCAATTCTTCACCAGCTTTTCAAAAAATAAAGGAGGAGGGAATACTTTCCAGCTCATTCTATAATGCCAGTTTTACCCTGATACCAGAACCAAAGACATCACAAGAAAACAACTACAGACCAATATCCCTTATAAATATAGACCCCCTCCAAATCAACAGATTACCAGCTGTATTGTATATATTTTTTTTCTTTTTTAATTTTCTGTGTATTATGATGTTTTGACATCTTAAAAACCTTTCTTTCTGGCTGGAGGGAGACCACCCCTCCCAGGACTAGCCAATTCTTAAAGATATCAAAAGGCCCAGCCAAGTCTTTGATATGCAAACTAACCAATCCAGAACCCCACCTCCTCTATTTGACCCATACACCTCCAGGAAGCAATATTCCTCAACCTTAATCATCCCGGGGCAAGTTGCCAAGCCATGAGGGACCACCTCTGTAGCTCAAAGCCCTTCAGAATTATTCAAACTAGCCAATCCTAAACTGTTCACCTTGCCCTGCCATACCTTTCGCTTGGAAACCCCAATAAAAACAGTGGCCTAAACCTTCCCCTCACTCCTGTCTTCTGCCTCCTAACACCCTGGTATCTTTCCCATGTGGCCATGCATGATGTGCCATGCCTCTTGTCTCTAAGACCTGTGAGTATAATAAACTTTGTTTATTCCTGATCCTTTCCTGTGTCTCTTCTTGTGGCCACATGTGACTGACTGTCTCATAAAAACATACAGAACACTAGCTAACTGAATCCAGGAATGTATAAAAAAGGGTTATGCACCATGATCAAGTGGGATTTATCACAAAAAAGCAAAGTTTGTTTAACACCTGAAAATAAGTTATTTTAATATACCTATCAGTAAAATAGAAACAAAAACTACAGGATCATCTAAATAGACAAAGAAAAAGCACTTGATAAAAATCCAACACTTTTATGATAATAACACTCAACAAATTAGGAATAGAAGGGAATTTCCTCAACCTGATAAAGGGCATATATGAAAAACCCACAGCTAACTTCACACATAATGTTGACAGACTGGCTGTTTTCCCTCTAAGGTCAGGAACAAGACAGCTATGTTCCCACTCACTGCTTCTAGTCAACATTGTACTAAAGGTTCTAGCCAGGGCAATTAAGCAAAAAAAAAAGAAACGAAAGGCATCCATATTGGAAAGGAAGAAACATAAATATCTCTTTTTGCAGATGACATGATCTTAAATATAGAAAATCCTAAGGGACATACTTAAAAACCTATTAGAATGAATAAGCAAATTCAGCAAGTTTGCAGAATACAAGATCAATAAAAGTAAATTTTATTTCTATACACTTGCAGTGAACAATTTCTGACATGTTTGTCACTATTCCTAACGTGTTTTCAATCCTTTCTGACTTTTCAAGAGGTTTTTTGATATATTAGAGGTTCTTTCTGTATGTGTGAGATCCCTTATGAGGTATTTACAACTTATCCTGACTACCTTATATACATGCCTTACAAATGTGAGACTTCTGACTCTTTAAGACACTTCCTTACTTAAGGCCCTCCCTGACTTTTATAAGACTCTTCCTGATCAAAAGCACAATGAGATACCACTTCCCATCCACTAGGATTGCTAGAGTCAGTCAGACAATAACAAGTGTTGGCAAGAAGGTGGAGAAATTAGAACTCTCATACACTGCTGGTGGAACTATAAAATGGTACAGCCACTTTGGAAAACAGTATGGCAGTTCCTCAAACAATTAAACATGGAGTTACCATATGATCTGACAATTCCACTCTTAGGTATATATTGAAGAGAAGTGAAAACATATATCTACACAAAAACCTATACACAAAAGTTTATTATTACACATAGTAGCCCAAAAGTGAAAACAACTCAAATGTCCATCAGTGGATGAATGAATAAACAAAATGAAGTATATCCATACAAAGGGATATTATTTGGCTATAAAAAGGAATAAAGTACTGATACATGCTACAACATGGCTGAACCTTGAAAAGGTTACACTTTAAATGAGTGGATCGTATGGTATGTGTATTATAATTCAATAAAGCTGTTTTAAAAGTATTTTTTAAAGACTCTTTCTGACATGTTTAGGACCCTTCTAGACTTATTTTATTCCTTCCTTAACAAGGTTGAGAAAGTTCCTGACTTGTTTAAGTTTTTTCCAGGTTATTTGAGACACTCCCTGCCTGGTCGAGATGCTTTCTGAAATGTCAGTGTCTCTTCCTGATTATTTGAGACCCTTCCTGACTGTTTTAGACCTTGACTAACCTGCTGAGATCATTTCTGACATGTTTTAGACCCTACCTGGTTGTTTGAGACCCTTCCTCACTTGACTGAGACTCTTACTTATTTGAGATTTTTACTCAGATGGTTGGAAAACTTCCTAATTTAAGACTCTTCCTGATTATTTGAGATTTTCTGATTTGTCTGAGATCCTTCCCGGCTATTTGAGACTTTTCCTGATGATTTTGAGACGCTTCCTGTCGTGTTTTACATACTTCCTGACTTGTTCAAGACTCATTCTTACTTGCTTAAGACCCTTTCTGAAATGTTTGAGACCCATCCTGACCTGGTAAGATTCTTCCTCATAACGTTTAGACCCTTCCTGACTTGTACTAGATACTTTTCCTGACATATCTGAGACCCGTATGGACATATATGAAATGCTTCCTGATTTATATGAGACTCATCCTGATGACTTTGAGACCCTTCCTGTCATATTGGAGACCTTTTCTGACTGGTTTGATACTCTTCATGACATGTTTGAGATGCCTGACATATTTGAGACTTTTCATGGTGTATTTAAGACAATTTCCCTTTCTTTGGGACCCCTCCTGACCTGTGTGCAAAAATCCTAACTTGTCTGAGACACTTACTGACTTGTTTCAAAAGTTTCTCAACTTTGAGACTCTTCCTGTTTGAAATTATTCCTAGTGAATATGAGACCCTTCCTAACCTATTTGAGAACTTACTGATGCATTTGGAACTGTTTTATTCTTGCTTGAGACTCTTCCTGACATATTTGAGGTGCTTGCTAACCTGTCTGAGACACTTCCTGAACTATTTGGGACCATTCCTGATTATTTCAGACTTCCTAGTGATAGTAAGACACCTCCTGACGTTTTCACAATACTTTCTGACTTGCTTCAGAATCCTCCTGGTGTATTTGAGATCCTTCATGACTTTTTTGAGACCCTTTCTGACATATTAGAGATGCTTCCTGTTTGTGTGAGACCATTTCAAAGATGAGTAAAACTTTTCCTTACTACTTGTGACCCTTCTTTATGTATTTAAATCTTTTGCTGACTGCTTAAGACCTTTACTGACATGTTTAAGACCCTTCCTGATGTATTTGAGACCCTTCTTGTTGGAGTCCCTTCCTGATGTATCTAAAACTCTTTCTGATGACTTTGAAACACTTCCTAACATGTCTGAAATCTTTTATAACTTGTTTTAAGATACTTCCTGACATACTTGAGACCCTTCATAATTTTTTGAGACTCTCTCAGACTATTTGGGGCCCTTCATGACATATTTGAGACCTTTGAAATCTTTCTTGAGACCTTTTCTGGTGTGTTCGAAACCTTTTCTCACTATTCAAGACCGTTTATTCCTGAGACTCTTATGTATTTGATATTGTTCTTGAGTTGTTTGATACCCTTCCAGAAGTATTTGAGATTCTTATTGACTTGCTTAAACCTCTTCCTGACTTGTTTGAGACTCTTCCTGATGTATTTGAGACCATTTCTGACTTGCTTGAAACCTTTCCTGAGACGTTTGAGACCCTTTCTTACTATTTGAGAGTCTTTCTGTCTGATTGAGACACTTTTGACATGTTTGTGATCCTTCATTCTTTTTTGAGACTCTTTCTGACTTCTTCATCCTGACATGTTTTTAACCTTTCCTTACCTATTTGAGTTCCTTCCTGGCTTGTTTTATCCTCTTCCCTGACATATGGGAGTCTCTTCCTGACCTATTTGAGACTCTTAGTGACATATTTCAGGCCTTTCCTGACCTCTTTGAGACCTGTCCTTATGTGTTTTGACTTTTCCTGATGTCTTTGAGACTCTTCCTGTCTTGTCTGAGACTCTTCCTGATGATATTGAGACCCTTCCTGACTTCTTTGAGACACTTCCTGATATGTTTGCAACCCTTTCTGATGTATTTGAGACCCTTCCTCATTTGTTCCTGAGTGCTGAATCAGTCCCTGGCGCTGTCTTAAGAGGAGGGAAAATACCATTAGCCTCAGACTTCAAAGGACCTTTCCTCAAGCATCAAATCAAAACGTATCTATTACCATGTATCAAGAAAAATACATCAGTATTTTTCCTTTGATTCAACCCTCAACTGAAAATGAGACTTTTCTTGGTCATTTTCCTTGTCATTTAATCAAATTTTTCTGTTTTTCATTAGAATATAGTTTTGGCTGTTGTCTCTAAGAACCAGAATAACAATGTATTACAAGGAAGAAAGCAGTTTATTTCTACCTCTGAGTGTATGTAGTCTAGAGCTGCTCTGTCAGCACCATAGTGGTTTCCCAGCTCCTCCTGTATCATGGAACTTCCATCTTGGGGTGGTGCTTTGTCCACATGGCTCAAGATGACTATTACCACACTCTTCTTCCAGCCAGGAAGAAGGGGAAAGGAAAACGGGGTCAGCAAACTCTGCCCTTTTAAGGACATGACCCAGAAGTTATGCACATAAGTTCTATTCACATATGGTTGGCCAGAATGCAGTCTCATGACCACACCTAGCTGAAAAGGACACTGGGTAATGTAGTCTCTATTCTGAGAAGCCATTTCACCTTCTTGACTCAGGGTTTCTATTACTACCAAAAAAGGACAAAAAGGGTATTGGAAAGCAATTAGCAATCTATCCACAGCCTCCCATTTCAAAACTTAAAAGTTTTCAATTATGCCAAGGAAAAAATTTCCCCCTCTGGCAAGAGAAAAAAATGTAAATATCCCCTCTTTTCTCTTCCTTAACTTGGTAGCTCCCACAGAAAATGGTTTTTAATTCTAAGCAATGAAAGCCAAAGGAAAAAGGGCTGCTGGAACCTGGAGTGTTTATTTGTAATCAAGAGAGCCTTGGGCTATTAGGCTAGTACCTGAAGACCAATATGAACTTTGTAACTGAGTGCCTATGCATGCAGCAAAAGCACAGAACATTTTGAGATGCAGAATAGTATCAGATCACCATCTGGGCTATAAATAATTTACACATGTTAGATACCTGGGAATCACATGGGTCAGGAACAAATAATATACCAAATCTCAGTGAGGAGAAATCTCCAAACATTGTAACCATGAATCCAATTTAAAATCTAAAGACAGTTCTGAGAATTGAATAAAAATGCAGGAAAGGTCCCTATTGCTTATGTAAAACTAAATTAACATTATTCTTGATTTTCAAAAATATACAAAGGAAAGGCTGATCAAATTAAGCTTAACTCTCCACAATCTGGTTGTGGGGGACAGGGGGGCAGCTAGAATTGAATTCCGTATCCAATACCCTCTCTTTGGGTTCTTGAGGTAAGACTGTTTTATCAGATCTTGACCAAGTAGTGATTTTACACATTGGGCCCCAAGTTTGTGAAATAGAGTTACTCCTTTAACTGTTTTTGAGAGAGTTTGATCAGGTATCTGCTTCAATACACTTGAAGAAAGGCAGAACATGTGGAGGCTGGTCCTGGTTTGTGTGGGAGAGTGAGACAGAGCATCCCAGCTGCCCCAGATCCTGTGGGTGGGGCACAAGCAGGGGCCAAGGTCGAACTGGGCATTGCCAGGAGCCTAGAAACAAACTAGGTTAGGAGCTGGCAAGGTAATTTGACCACTGACCTTCACCAAGTATGTGTCAATGGCCTTGGTCAGCTTTTACAGGCCTAGCCATCCACCTCCAACCTCTCTCCAGATAGTGCCTTAAATCAGCACTGTACTCTCCAGGATGGATTCTAATGACTTGGTTGGGCATTTTCTGTCTTATTGAGAAATGGGTGATCGCATGAGTTCCCTCCGAATTTGGATGTGTGCGGACACCAATATGTGTTTTTGATCACTTAGAATTTTAGTTTTATATGTATTAAAAGAATTCTTTAGATTTATCTAGACATTTGTTTTTCTCATATATTATTTTTGGATATACATTTTTAAAATTTTAAACAAAACTGGTAAGTACTCCTAAAACTTCTTCTCATTCAGAACCCCTCTTTTCTGAATCAACTTTTTAAAACTGAGGTACAACATATACACGTTGAAATATGTAAAGTGCACTAGTCATAAATATATATATAAGTATATGTTTATATACATAGTCTGATAACCACCATCCAAAAGATGTAATGGAGCTTATACACACTGTTGGTGGGAGTAAAAAATTGATACGACCACTTTGAAAAACAGTTTTACAGTATCTACTAAAGTTAAACATATGCCTACCTTAAGATCTAGCAATCCCACTCCTGAGTATATACCCAACAGAAATGAGTGCATGTGTCTACCAAAATGCATGTATAAGAATATTTATAGTAGCACGGTTCATACTAGGTAACAATGGAAACAATTCAAATGTCCATAAAGAGGAGAATGGATGCATTGGTGGTATATTCATACAATAGAATGATACACAGCCACAAAAAAAACCCAAGTTACTGTTAACACACAGTAATATGGGTGAATATCACAAATATTATGAGTGAAAGAAGCCAGACACAAAAGAGTACATAATCTGTGATTCCATTTATACTCGTACAAAGTTCAAGAACAGGTAAAATGAATCAATTGTGATGGAAGTAAGAATAATTACCTCTTTGATGGGGGACAGTTATTAGCAAAAGTAATAAATACTCATCATAAAACACTTACACGATGCTGCCTGGACCTCTTTTCCCCCATATATCTGCATAACTGACTTTCTCACATTCAAGTCTTCATTCAAATTTCACCTTGTCAGTGAGGCCTACCCTGACCACTCCGTCATAAATGGCAACTCCAGATCCTTTTTATTCTCTTTTCTCACTTTTTTCCATTATATGTCTCACCATTTAACATACCCTATAATTTACTTATTTGTTATATTTATTGCTTACCATCTGTCTCCCATGCTAGGATGTGAAAGTGAGCTGAGATGCCAGGTACCATTCAAGCTTTATTAAAGGAAAAGAATCTGCCAGGCTGTGCCCAAAGGTATGAGGGGGGGCAGCCCAGGGCTGCCCTGAAAATGGAGGACAGCAGCAACAATGGGATTGTGAGAGTTTATATTAGCTTTTGGGCACGAAATGTACTGCGGGGAGGGACCATTAGGTTGATGTAACTGGGTGGAGAACTGCCCGGATGTGGAAGCCGGAAAGTTGTTTCTGTCTAAGTCAGGAGGCTTCTCCTAAAGGGAAGGGGGAAGGGGTCTGGTGCTGAAGTGGAAGACAAGGCCGGTGGCTATTTTGTGCTTAGGCTTGTCTAAAATGGCGCTGGTTATGTTGCAGATCTATTAGGATGTAAGCTCTACACCCAGGTACTGGTTCATGTGAGGAGTATAAAGACCCAGCCCACTTGCCCCAATTCAGGACATTGCAACAGGCTTATCCCAGATCCAGAGCTCCTATGGGACCCACTGAGGCCTTTATTGCAACCACATCAAAACCCAACTTTTCCCTTTGCCCACTTCAGCCTCCTTCACTCCCCAAAGGTGTTGATCTCCAGAGAACTCCCCAGTAAATGTCCTATACGTAAATCTCAGAATCCTTTTCCTGGGATACCCGACCTGCAACACTGCCATTCACTGAAACAGAACAAGGAAAGAAGATAAGATTTACTGGGGAAGAATCATGTATTCAGATTTGGACATGTTACCTGTGAGGCAAATTCGCCATATCTAAGAAATATCAAGCAGGCAGTTGCAAATTTGGGAAAAGAATAGATTTTGCCTTCAAGCTGCTCACAATATAATCGAAAAGACATGTTTTCTTTAAAAATCCATAATATGAGGTATTGTATTACATAAGAATACAGAGGAAGTGCTAGAAGCGTCCACGGGAGATCAGGAAGACCTCCTGGGAAAGGGGCTTTTTTATGTGATCACTGAAGGTGAGGGCAGAGGCAGAGGCTGGGCCTGAAGACCAAACACTTGTAGTAAACAAAGGGAGCAGTGGGCAGTTCCGTTTCAATGGAGGGGTTAGGTGTGCCAGGGGACGCATTCAAGCCAGCATTTGTTACTGTCTGTCTTTTTTATTCTAGCCATCCCAGGGGGAGGGCAGGGAGTGAAGTATCTCACTGTAGTTTTGATTTGCATTTCCCTAATGACAACAATGTTGAGCATCTTTTCATGTGCTTATTAGTCATTTGTACATAGTCTTTGGTGAAATGCCTATTCAAATTCTTTGCTCAGGTTGAAATTTAACATGAATCAATACAACCTTTCTGGAGTACAACATGGCATTGTGTTTCAGATGCCCCAGAATTTTTCTTATTTTTTTTCTTTTGTGCATATCCCTCCATATGGGCATCTGGTGGACCTTGTGATGCACTACGCAGAGTCCCCTTCAATGAAGAATTTGTCTGACTTCAAGAGTGTGGTCAGCAGACAGCCATCAGCTGTCAGCCCCTCAAGGTCTGCCTCAGCCGCAGAGAGCTTCCAGGGCAGCCCACAATAACTGAGCAACTCAAAGGTATAAGGGTCTGGCCATCTCCAATCTGGACAACTCCAAAGAGCTATTCTAACTCCACAACTCCCTGTAGAGTCAGCTGAGTCTGTCATCAGGCCTTCACTGAAGCTTGTCTTCTCCCTCTGCCCAACCGTGCTTCCTTCCCCTACCTCCCACAGGTATTGATCCCAAGAGCACTTAGAAACATTCTACACACTCAAGCCATCTCAGAGTGAGCTTCTTGAAGAACCCAACCTGCAACAAGCAGCTTCATCTTAACTTCCCTAAAAGTATCATCTTTTAAGAAATTCTTTGTAGTTCTAATGGCACACACACACACCCCATCTCTTGTTGATTGTTCCAGAAGTAAGCACCTGATCCAAGATGGACCAATCAGAACTTTTCCCTGGGGGTGTCAAACTTGGGAATCAGAGAGACTGTCACTGCACCTGGCTGGTGCAAAGCTGGAAAATAGGAGGGTGAGAAAGAGTAACACAATATGTCTGGTTGCTCACTCCTTGCACATTTCTAAGGGGCTCTAGAACCATGATCAAGCCTTGCCCAACACCTGGGACTGTAGCCCTCAGAAGGATTTTTATGTTAATGATTGATGATTTTGCTGTGTACACATGGAGCAATGGACCATGGTGTACCAGCTTGTCAGGATTGCTTTGCACAAACATCAAGATTGATGATGTGCACCTAAAGAGAACCAGCTGTCCAGCCAGGCTCTATAGGAGATAAAGGGAGCAGGAATGTCCATCTTCTGGGCTACATGGCCCGAGGCAGCTGTTATGCTTTCCTTTCTGAAACATGCATTCTGCTATCAGGAAGACCATCTATTCGTCTTCTCCACACTCCACAGTGAACCCAGTGAGTCTCCTGCAGTCCTTTGATCTTAGAGAGCCAGACCAGAAAATAACAAGTAGCAACCTGGGGACAGTAAAATCTCTGCCTTGGCAACCATTTTTCCTCCTAGAGCTCATCTACCACAAGAGCTCAGAACTCCTTCAAATGCTCCAGAATCCTCTCAGTTACATGTGTCTATATTACTGACAGGCTAATTTTGCACCTAATACCTCTTTGATCCTCTTTGCAGTTAATTAAAATGTACTCAAGAAAGGCTAGTCTGTGTTAGTGTCAGCCTGAGATAAGTATCAGGAAGACAATGGTTTCCAAAAGTGGATAGTCTTCAAAGCGAAATGATGCTCATGAAAAGGGACAGGCACTAAACTAGTGCCCAAAAAACAGCTCCATTACATAAGCTCCTTACCACTTCACTGAAGTGGAAGTGTTACCTGCTCACTCTTTGTAACTTAGAGAACAAATGGATCTAAACATAAAATCCAAAATATTGAGGAATCTCAAACCAACACAATGAAAGAATGGTTAAGTTGGCTTTTGAACAGGCATTTGACGAAACACTATGTAGACATTAGAAATATTTATGAACAACAGTTTGTAATAATGTATATTTTGAACATTTTCTATAATGAGCATGTTTTACTTTTATAACTTTGAAAAACCAATAAACTGTATTTAAGTAGAAAGATATTTATGATTAGTTTCTCTCTCCAAAGATGTACTTGTATTGATGTTTCAGTAATTCACCATTGCCAACAAATTAAATCCAAATCCCTGATGTTTCTGTCCTTCTTCCATAATCTCATGGCAATAAATCTTTCAAGCTCTCCTAATAAACATAATAAATACACATTAAATATTTAGTGAAAAATGAATCTTAAAAAACTTACAATAGCCTCAAAATGATTGGAAACAACCTAAATTCCCAGCAAGATGGTTCTGATTTTTAAAATTGTGGTATATCCATTAAGAAGAATATTATGTGGCCCCACTATGATCTCCAAATTATTTTGCTGTGGAAAAAAACAAATGGGGAATCATGTGAATGATATGCTATTGACAGAGGAAAAAACATGGAAATCTATATAGTATGTCATTGGTTGTGTCAAAAAAAAAGAAAATACATTTACTTGTATATGTAAAGAATATCTGTGGAAGGATATGTATTAATTGCTTCAAGGGAGATGAACTTGAGTGGCCGGGCACAGAGGACAAAGGGAGACTTTTCACTTTATATCCTTTTGTACCTTTTGGTTTTTGAACAATGTGAGTTTATTACCTGTACTTAAAAAGTTTACACTGATAGTCAAAAAAGAGAAGTAATTTGAATGATAATAACAACATTTTACTTTTCAAAGCTCTCCATATTTCACATGCACTTCTGTCTCCCCACCTGGACTATAAGCTATTTTAAAATAAGGGCCATCACTTGTCAATTTAAAAAAATAAAATAAATACATGTTTTTTTAAATAAATGAATGCAAATAATAAAATAAAATAAGGGTCATCACTATTCACTTGGTTGTGTTTTCAGCACCTAGCTCATGGTTTGACATATGGTAGAAGTTCAATAATTGTTCCTTGGATTTAACGGATTTAAATGACACAATAAGGTTGTCTTGGCTAGGCTAGGTGAGGCTAGGCTGGAGTAACAAATAAACCCTGAAATCTCAGTGGCTTAACACAACAGAGTTTTGTTTCTCACTTACTTTATACGGATTAGATGGCTCTCCATAGAAGGAATCTGGGTTGCTTCCATTTTGCAATGTAGCCATCTTGAAGTTTGCTTCATGCCTCATGAATGTAAGGGAGAGGGTATGGAGAACTCACACCTATTCTTATCCACCTCAGGCTACAAATAACATGTCATTTCTGTTCACATTTTGATGACAACTCACTTGGTTGTCAACTCAAATTAACAACAAAGAAGGCTGGGAAACATAAGCTCACATTCATGAGCACCATTTCTACACTGAGGTAGACAAGGAGATTACCATTATCTCTGTTTTGTTGATTTGGAAGCCAAGAAATTAGCTGATTTATCCAAAGACTCCCTGTTTATTACTCTGAGTGGACAAAGCTACCATCTAGCCCAGGGGACTTGAAGTGATTCTTCTTCCATTGGTTGAAACAAATCTGTGAGACAAGATGAGAGCAGCTTTCCTATGCAGGTCACTATGATATATCTTACGGGAATTAAGAACTTTCTTCATTTTTAAGACCTGGCTTTGTGAAAATGTTTCATAGACAGGACACTAAATTCTCTAAGAGAAGCCAAGTCGCTGAGTAAGGAAAAATAATGAATAGCACTTTTCTGTATTGCCAGAAATCAGGGATTGGGGGATTACAGGTTTACAAGCGGTTAGTTCTCTAGGAGCTCGCTTTCAATTTGTGTCCTGCTCTGGTAAGGAATTATTGGGAAGACAAAGAAATAGAAATTATTGGGGACTTCATCAAACATTATCAGAGTATGAAGAAAATTCAACTTGACCTCCACCTCACACCATACACAAAAATTATTTCAAGGTGAAGTATCAGAACATTATCGGACATAGAAATAAATACTGAGGGGTTGAAGAAGTGGGTGTACTTTGAACCCCCATACAAAGACAGTTAATCTTCTCAAGTACTTAGAGGTCTTTCTCATCAGGTGGGTTGTTTGACCTACAAATTGATTCAAAAACTCAGGAGACTACGTTATCCTAAAATTCTAGCATAGTTAAGTTTCATGCTAACATAAAAATGACTTTATCTTCTACCTTCAAAATGTTTTCTTAATAAAACATACCAATGATAAGTGAAATCCAAGTTATACATCAGTGAATTCTTTTATAAACATTTTATTGCTTTATCTAATCATAAAAGTAATAAATATTTACTGTTAAAAAAAAAACTTAGAAAGTACAAAGGAGAAAAAAAATAAAAGCTACCTGTAATTGCACCACTCAGGGACCACCATTTCATATATATTGGGTAATATGGTTTAATTATCTCTCCTGGCACATGTAGTACAGATATGCACATATTCCCTCCTCAAAACTGGGATCCCACTATGCATACTATTTGAAACCTGCTTCTCCCATCCAATGTGCCCTTGTCATCTTTTCTAATGGCTGCATTAAAAAGCATCACAGCCTACTTAGTCACTCCCTCACTGCCAGACATCCAAGCTGCCTGCCAATATTTGTTACTTAAAAAAAAATGCTGCTAAGAACATGTCCACACATATATCCTTATGCACTTTTCAGTTTATTTTCGTTACTCAGGTGACCTCAGGTCCTCCAGCCTGCACAGTATACCTTTTCCTTTAATATCTAGCTAAAATGCTAAAGACTTCATCCCACCAACCAAGGGATGTCCAGTGCCTCCCCAAGGTCTCCAAGAGACCTCAGGGGGTTCTGTCTCTCCCACTCACCTCTCACTGTCCTGTTTATCCCTGCAAGCATTTCATCCTCTTGGGCAGCTGCCCCTTTCAACTTGACTTTGCCCTTCTTTCTTCATCTGCCCAAAGGGCCACTAACGCATGACAGCCACAGGTAGCTGACTTTCATTAAGGTCTGGGGGAGATGAAAGACAATCACAACACAGGGCAGGAAGTAACTTCAAATTCACACCAGATATGACTGTTCCTAGAAAGTTGCTGGCCATTCTCCACCACGTGGGGACTTCTCATTGAGGACATGCCCCCACGGACCCTGCCATGGTCCTGGGACCTTCTGCTCTCTCCATGGGCTTCCTCATATCTTCTCTCTTTTGAACAGAGTAGCCCTGAAAATTCCAAATGCCTCTGACTTTATTATGTAATCCTTCCCACATCCCAAGCAACCACTTCCTCCTTAAACACATTTTCTTCATTTGATTTCAAGAACATTACATTCTCCTGGTTTTCTTCCTTCATTGGCCACTCCTTCACTGGCTCATTCTTTTCTTCCTGACCTCTAAACATCAGGATATTCCAGGACTTAGACTTTAGACCTCTTTTCAATTTCTACTCACTTCTGGATGATCTCACCCAGTCTAATGCCCTCTCGGCAAACGGCAGCTCCATTCTTCCACTTGCTGGGGCCAAAAATCTTGGAGTCATCCTTGACTCTTGTCTGTCATACCTCACATTTGACTTGGTAGCAAATCCTGTCAGCTCTGCCTTCAAAGTGTACACCAGCTCTGACCACTTCTCAGCTTCTCCACCGCTGCCCTGCCCTGGTCCCAGCCTCCCGATAGCCTCCCTGATGGACCACTGCAATAGATCCCAATTGGTCTCTCTGCTTCCACTCTTGCCCAGCTGTAATTTACTCTCTGTGATTACCCTTTCAATATTTAAGCCAGCGAAGGTCATGCTCCAGTTCGGAACTTTCCAGTGGCTTCCCATCTGACTTGATGCAAATCGAAAGCCAGTGTGGTCTGTCCCCCAGCTCTCTCTCCAACCTCAGCTGCTACCACTTTCCCCCCTCGCTCACCGTGCTCCAGCCAACACCAGTCCCCCTGCTGTCCCTTGAATAAAGAAGTTCATTCTCATCTTGGGGCCTATGTACTTGTTCTTCCACCTTCTGAAATGTTCTGCCCCCAGATAGCTTAGTTTCCCGCTTCCGTTCATTTATGTCTGACCAAATGGCACCTCCTCAAGGAGGCCTTCCTTGACCACCCTGTCTAAAAGACAGCACCCACGTCACTCTCTAGTCCTTGACACAGCTTCATTTTCCTTCCCACTACTTAATCTGACATTGGGTGACCTTGTTCATTTCTGCATTGCCTCTCCCTCATGAGGGCAGGAACTTGGTCTATTTTGTTTATTGCTACATTTCCATTATCTGGAGGAGGAACTCACACAGAGGGAGCTGCACAAGTTCTTGTTAACTCTTAGTCTAACTCATGCAAGGTCCAAGTTCTCCCCAAATAGAACATACCATCAACGTTCCCACAGGTGCTTTCTTCAATGCAAGACACAGCCACTTCTGAGATGAGGTTTGCTCACCCCTAGAGTGCTAAAAACCCAGCAGTTACACATTTCTACGTATTAGAGCACTTCCCAGATAAACTCCCAGAAGTGGGAGTACTAGGTCATGAGCGAGACTTCCAAACTACCCTCCAGAGAGGTCAACACTAACCCCTCTGCCACCAGCAGTGCTCCACTGCAATATATTCTGGGCCTGCAAGCAAATGATGATGATGATGATGATGATGATGATGATGATGATGATGATGATGATGATGATGATGTCCCCCTTACTCTTTGTTAACCAGAAAATAAACATACCCCTGGAGGGGCACGGGAACTTCTCAATTATCATGCCACCGATGAGGGTTATGGGGTGGATGAACTTTGGGGAGGAAAGATGCTCTTCTAACAGCTTCCGTATCTGAAATTATGTCCACCAACACCTTAATTTTTTTCATGTTGCCAAGTCATGTTCATTCATGAATTCATTCACTTCCAAACTACTTTTGAGTGTGCATTTTGTACATAAGCTCTAAACATTTGCCAAGCTGAAGAATATTCCTTGAAATAAAAAATACAACCATCATGGCATTTAGCAGTTTACAAGGTGACTTCCCTTCCATTCTCTCATTTGGATCACTACAAAAGCCAACTGAGTATAATTCTGCCCATTTTGCAGGTGAGGAAACAAGAGGCACAGAGGGGAGGATTTGCCCAGGGTTGCACATTACCTAAGAGCCAGAGCCAGGACTAAGAATCCAATGAACTTCTCAGCACATGCCAGCCCCTCCGCACAATAGCCTGCCAGGTCCACCACCACCATTTTACGTGGCCGTCATAAAAAGAACGACATTCTGCATTCTGAGCTGAGGGACAGCAGAATGGAGGCGTTATTTTAAAACGGCTTTGGCTTAATTTATGATGTCTTTTCAGTTATCGTGGTGGTGGACTCGGCGCCGAACTGTGTTATGGCAGCTTGATTGAGGCTGGGAACTTCATTTCCGAGAAGCCCCTCCCTTGCACGATTCCAGGGAAGAGTTGGCCAAAAGAGAAACCGGTGCAAGTGCAGGGCGGAAGGCGAGCAGCAGTCACTGCCCTTGGCAGGTTTCCCGTCAGCTAGAGTGACAGAAACAGAGGGGCCCTGCAGATCCTGGCTTCTCCGCTCCCTGCCCCACTCCCAGCTCACATTTCCTGCAGTTGGCTCTGCTAAACGACAGCTGCTTCAGGCCCGCCACCAGGGGCTTGGCTGTCGCCCCACACGGGGTGGGAGCTACACAGAGGCCACAGCTTCCCATAAACCTCTCCGCGAACTCCCCCTTGGTGGCCCCGCTTCGGTGGCTGGTTGTGCTTGGTTTCTGGAATTTTCTGGCAAACTCTGATTTGCCCAACTGCACCAGGGCTTTCGGCTGTGGCTCCCGGTTCCAGACATCTTCCCCAGCCCTTCCCACATCTGTGAACGGCTTGATTCCTCGAATACTCACAGTGGCTCTGCTTCCCTGTCTAAATGAAAAACAGCATAAGAAAAGAATTGTTCTGGACTGTAAGGCAGAATCCCAACTGATATTTAGACTCTATATATCCCATATGCTTGATTTATAGACTGGCTGTGTGGGAACTGAGGAAGCAAGATTATTAAATAAACAACTGGAGGGTGAATAAAGAACATATGCCTTACATGTAGACCAAATTGGGAAAGGAGATGAGAAAGGAATAACTGAAAACATTTAACTTTCTTTGTCTTGTTTTTATAAGATAAAAAGATGGAAGAGGACAAGGAGTTGGTAGAAGGAATTTTGTAGTCTTTGGAAATTTTCGATCAAGTTTTACCATAATTCCTTAGCATATAGCCAAAGAAAATAATCAGTCGAGTCTCTCTCCTCTAAGTAAATATCCTTTATGAATTAAAAGAGAAGGTCTTGGTCATTGCAAATTTTGTTGATCATTTTAAAGAATCAACTTTTGGTTTTGTTGATTTTCTCTACTGTTTTTTAATTCCCTATTACATATATTTCTGTTGTAATCTTTGTTTTTTCCTACTTATATTTGCTTTTGGTTGAGTTTGCTCTTCTTTTTCTATTTTCTTCAAGTAGAAGTTGACATTACTGATTTGAGATTTTTCTTATTTTAATATAGGTGTTTATAAGTATAAATTTTCCTCTAAGCACTGCATGAGCCCTGAATTCTATACATTTTGGTATGTTGTAGTTTGATTTTTATCTGAAAGTACTCAGTAATTTCCCTGTGATTTTTCATTTTACCCATTGTTTATTTAGGAGAGTGTTGTTTAATTTTCACACATTTTTTAATTTTCTAAATTTCCTTCTGTTATTGTGGTTAGAGAACATATTTTCTATGCTCTTAGTCTTTTTAAATGTATTAAGACTTGTTTTGTGGCAAAAAAAAAAAAAAGAGAGAGAGAGAGAGAGAGAAGGGAGTGATTCTTACCTAGGAAATCTAGTTCTTTAAATATAAAGTATGAAATTACATGTGAACAGGAGCAAAGACAATGCCCAAGGATTCTTAAACATTATAAAACCCAACAAAATAATATGCACCTGGTATCGTTGAGATACATAGTCAAGGCTTTAATGTTAAATAATTATACGAAGGATCTTTCCTTTCTCCTTATCATAGCTCCCTCTTTTTGTAACAGAGAAAAGAAGTTTAAAAACAGTTTCCAATGCAGAAGAATTTTGAAATTCAGCGTTTTTCATGGGAGCCTGGATGTTGATAGAGTAAACATTCTGTGGCATTGTTCTTTCAAAATCAAGCTCGCTCTTCTCCCCCTTCCATCCTAATGCAGTGAGCATTTTCACCGAGTCCTCAAAACGTGCCTGCCTCAGGTGGCTGGTCACTATCAAATAAAAGGTGGCTGACTTTGCCAATTTCCTTTCCCTCCTCTGAATTAATAAGCCTGGCTCGCAGACCAGTAAAATTTTATTTCCTCCAAGCAAACAGAAGATTGCTTTCTCCTTGGCTGCATTTTAAAAGTCTTCCCACTCGCATTTGGGTCCAGAGCATGCAGGGATCCCCACAGCACTAATGCTAACAGTGGCCAAAGCAGGAAGTGCTTCTGAGCCAGTCCTCAGCCCGCAGATTCTTTCTATGTCGTTGGCCACAGGGCTGCTGTGCAAGGCAGACAGCCACCAGCTCATCCTCACAGATGCAAAGAAGAGATCTTCTCTGCTGCCTGGATCCCCAAGGACCCAAACGCTTGGCTCTGCATGTGGTTTTACCTCCAACTTGTTGGGTCTACTGCTGGAGCCCTAGCTCCCCGGGACTGCTGTAACAAGTTCCCACGAACTTGGTGGCTTCAAACAGAAATTTATTCTCTCACACTTCTGGAGTCCAGACATCCAAAATCAAGGTGTCCACAGGGCTGTACCCCTTCTAGCTTCTGGTGCTTGCCAGGAGTCCTTGGCGTTCCTTGGGTCGTGTCCACATCACTCCAGTCTCTGCATCTGTTCTCACACCTCCTCTGCGTCTTCTCTTCTGTCTGTCTCAAATCTCTCTCTACCTTTCCCTTATAAGGACACTTGTCATTGGAATTTAGGGCCCATCCAGATCATCCAGGGTGATCTCCTCATCTTGAGCTCCTTAATTGCATCTGCAAAGACCCTTTTGCCAGGTAAGGTCACATTCACAGGTTCCAGGGTTAGCACGTGGACACATCTTTTAGGGGCTGCCGTTCAACTGACTATAAGGCCTTGTCTCCCTAGTCTCGGGAGTATTTCTCTACTAGTCTTTGTAACAGTTTTCAAACTTGTCTCCACAGTGCTGTAGTCATTAACATTGCCTTTTGTCTCAGAATTGATCCGCTGCACCACAGAGAACTGCTTTTCCCTCAAGAATCCTGATAAAGTGGTTCATCCCAAGTTTCTTCTCTCAGCCCTGCAGTCTCCACATCTTTTCTTCCATCCTCTCCACCTTCATTCAACTTTGCTGGTTCTAGTCTTCCAGCTCCTATATCTAGAAGTCCTCTCTCCCCTTCCTACACAGAGCAATTTAGCCTCGCCCCGTTACTCCAAATTTATGCCTACGTAGCCATCACCCTCCTCAAACAAAGGATCCTCCACTTACCAGAAACCACTCTTTTTGGTGGTGAAAGGAAAGGTCTTTGACAAGGTTTGTACCTTTTAGGTTTTTTTGTTTGTTTTATTAAGGCAAAATTCACGTAACATAAAATAAACCATCTTAAAGTATACACTGCCGTGGCATTTAGTACATTCATGACACTGTGCAGCCACCCCCTCTATCTACTTCCAAAACATTTTTATCACCCCAAAAGTAACCCTGCATCCATTAAAAAGTGACTCCCCATTCTCCCCTCCCCTCAGCCCTAGGCAACCACTAATCTACTTTCTGTTTCTATAGATTTGCTTATTCTGAATGTTTCATATAAATGTAATCATAAAATATGTGGTATTTTGTGTCTGGCTTCTTTCACTCAGAATAACATTTTCAAGGTCCATCCATGTTGTAGCATGTGTCAGTGCTTCATTCCTATTTATGGCTCAATAACATTGCATTGTACAGATATAGCAGTTTCTTTATCCATTCTTCTTGATGGTTATGGGTTTTTTTTTTTTAGCATTTCTTATTGCAGAGTTTCACCCATTTGTTTCACAAATATTTACTGAGTGATGATCGTGTGTGAGGCTTAGTTCAGGGAGCTGGGGGGTACAGCCCTAAACAAAACACAACAAAAGTCTGCTCTCATGAACCTTACATTCTGGTGGGAAAGAGAGATTATAAATAAATAAATAAATAAAACATATAGTATGCTAGATAGAAGTGATAAGGAGAAAAAAAATAAAGCAGGGAAAAGAGGTTGGATAGCGACTGGAATGGGCCACAAGAGGAACCCTCTGGGGCTCACTGGGCATTTTCCGTTGCTTTGATCTAGGTGCTAGCCACACGGGCATGCTCAGTTTGTGAAAATTCAGTGAGCTGCCCACTTAAGATTTGTGTGCTTTTCTGTACATATGTTACACTTCAATAAAAAGTTTGTTTGAGCCAATATGGTTCCTTTACTTTAAAAGGGAGCTTATTGCTGGTGCTGGTGCTGACTCTAACAAAACTAATTGGGTCAAACCAGGCAGTTTGACATCCTAGGGGGTCCAGCTGAATTCCTGACCCTGCTCTGGAGTGGTTTTAGGATGTCACCAAAATGCAGTGCTGGTTTCAGCACTCTGCCATTCATTTATGTCTTTCAGGTTTCTGGATCATTCCAGCTCTCTGCCTAACGATAACTGTCAGCATACAGTCAGGGTTTACAATGACCATGTAAGAGATTTCAGCTTGTTACTTCATTTCTTTTAAAGCACATTTCGGCCATTACCTTGAGCCCAGCGTGTTTCTTTTTTTAATGCTGACCTTAATAAGAACAAACATTTTATCTTTAGGGAAAGAATGGCTGTGGAATCACAGGACTGGAGGAGGACAGCAACAGGCTGTAATGAAAGGTAATCACTTTCACAGGGACACGGGCTGCCCTTGGGTTATCAGTTAAAGAAAATGGTTGAGAGTTTGTCTCTTCTGATGTTCTGTCCAGTACAACTCAGCTAAATCAAGAAGCAATCCCTAGTAGGCAATCAGTAACTGTTAAATCGAACTGATTTGGAGAAAAAGATGGATGAATAATAAAAATTGGCCTTCATTGGGACCCACACTTCCCACACATGTATAGCACTTCAGAGTCTATTCAGCCAAATTTTGTGACATAAGGTAACTTGATTTACCCACATTGTGATGAAGGACCCTTCCTTCATAATGCAAATTGTTATTGTGCCTCTGTCAAAACTCAGATGAGTTTGGGATGTAAAGATAACAATGACATATACTGACTGAGAGGCTGCTGGACAACGGGGTGGGAGTATGTCCTCAAGAATAATATTTGAGAGTGGAAGAGGAGGACACTGAGTCTTAGAAAAGTCAGAACCACAGGGGACTTTTATTAATATAGATAGGAAGGAAGTTGGCCAAGACAATCAAGAAGAGGTGGGTGGAATATAGCTAAGAGAAGAGACTGCAGAGACACTGATCTTACTTGGAGATGTCTCGGTGTGCAATTCAAAGAAGCTGCCAGCTCCAGGGACAGGGCTGCCAAAAATTTCATTCTGGTCTGGAGCCAGTGCCAGAAGGGGTGAGATGTCTCTCCCCACCAGCTCTAAGAGCTTGTCAGGCAGCCTGAGGAAAACAGAGGTCAGAAATGAAAACAGCTGACATGCATATTGGGTGGTGTTGAACTATTCAGGGACTAGGTCCTATAATTCATAGACCAAGAAGATATAGCTTGTAGATCAAACTTCCTCACCTTTTGGTAAGACAGATATGTCAGTGACTGTATTAGTCTGTTTCTGTTGCTTATAACAAAATACCTGGAACTGGGTAATTTATAAGAAAACAAAATTTTTTGCTTATAGTTTCAGAGGCTAGGAAGTCCAAAGTCCAGGGGACACATCTGGTGAGGGTCTTCTTTGGTGGTGGCTTTACAGCAATGCAGGGGTCTCACATGGCAGAAAATGGTGGAGCAGAGAGAGACTAACCTGTCATGTGCTCTCCTTTTAAAGCCCTCAGAACTACGTCCCTGGCCACCATTATTAATCCATTCACTGTGGCACAGTTCCTACAATCTAATCACCTCTTCAAGGCTCCACCTTTTGATTACCATAATGGAATTTCTTACCCTCTTAACACTGTCACAGTGGGGGTCAAGTTTTGGGGGGACACTCAATTCAAGGCAGTGACCAAAACAGACCATGTGAAGGCCTGAATGAAACTGTGGGGCTGCAGCTTAAAGAGAGCACACTCCTTTAATTCCCCAGGTCGTGTGGTAGAAAAGACAAGAGGCCGGCATAGGGCCCTTTGCCTAAAACACAGATGCCTAAAAAAACTCCTTTCTCAGGTTGGTGTCATTTTGATATATTGTGTTTTGAAATTATTATCCAAGTACCTAAGTAGGAGGAGAAGTCTAAGGTAAATATTATAGGTCACCAGGTGATTTTCCTATGACTCCTGTAGTCATTTGTCCACCCACTAGGGCTCAGTCAACTCATAGCAGTAATCAAATCCTTGTACTCCTACAGTACTTTCTTGTGAGCAAAGTGCTCTAGACAGTATTTCACTCAATTATTTCCTAAAGTCCTTGTGAGGAGGCCTAAAGGCCCAGGACTTTGAGAAGGAAGGAGCTCACCAAGAAGGGAGTCACTCTGGAAGCTCCCAGCTCAAACCAGTTAGGGGCAGGGCAGTACCCTGAGGCTGTTATCACTCCTGGGTCCAAAGTCAAGGAGATAAAGTAGTCATTGGAACCCAGAAAGAAAAAGTCCCATACAGACAGCAGCCTTGAGAAGAGCTTCTGTCAAGGGACATAGCCACACTGAGGTGACCCTGCAGGGAGAAAGCCAGGGAAACAGATCACTTCACCCTACTCCCTTCCTTTGATCTCTTACTGGGGCTCCCACTTGGCCAAACCCAAGTAGAAGCCAGAGGGATCGAGAGCCAAGCAGAGCCAGAGGGTGGAGAAGAATGGAGAGGGGATCTGAAGAGGCAGCAGAAGCTATGTAGCACTACCTGAGTGACCAGGAATTTCTTCATTCATTGAATCCTTCTTTGCTACCTCATCATATTGTTTAAACCTCAGAAGCCTCAGAGGTAAGTGGTCTTTTCCCTATTTTACATGTGAAAAAATGGTGACCAAGAGAGGTTAAATGACTTGGCCAACCTCACTCAGTTGACAAGTAAGAGGGCCATGATATGACCCAAGTTTGCTGACACCAGAGCTTACTGTCTTAACCACTACTCTGTGCAGCCTCCCCAACACTGCAGAGCCTTCTGTGATCAAAGTAGCTGTAAGAGTCCAACGAGAGGGCAAGGGGATGCTCCTGCGTTACAGGAGGTGTTGCCACGTCATCCTTTGAAACCCTTAAAACCAGGACAGATTGTCTTCGGGGACCACAGGAAAGCAGACATGGAGGAAACTGGCCAGTTGCATTGATGGGAAGGGACTGCGAGAGAGGAAAGGGAAGGCTAGCTGTGAACAGAGGAAGAAGCAGGGACCGGAGGCTGCCTGCCCAGAGAAGCAGAGGAGAGGCAGGGACATTCCCCCAGGCGCAGCTGACTGAGGTGGGGAGGCCAGCAACGCGAACGTCTCTGCTTTCTTCCGCCCTGCAAGCTTGATGATGTGAATATTTTCTCAAAGGTGGAACTGAACTAATTAGAGACATAACTATGCCTCAAAGACACTCTGCAGGCATTTCAGCAGAGCCAGGGGAAATCAGTGAGTCAGCGCGACTAGAAAGAGCTGCTCAGCCTTGGGGATGCTTTTAGCCAGTCGGGGCAAGAGTACTCATTCTAACAAACGGCTTTGCGTAAGGGTCAGTCTTCTCCTTAGGCTAGCATTAGAATTTTACCTCAACCT